>NW_027042893.1:0-1236971 GCF_036884675.1 Scheffersomyces coipomensis | reverse complement strand
TCGATCGTATACTCCTTAATTCATCATAATACAGGTTGATTATAAATATCAAATGTAGGTGCCTGATCTTCATAGTGAATCACCTATACGAAAATGCCGTTGGTGCCATAGTATATATACCTCAGAGACAAAAGCCTGTAATAAGCTCTTTATAACCGACTGTACGCCTCCCCCAAACTACAATAACCAATCCCTAGAGCCATTTAATTGGCATGTCCGAACCGTGTCTAGGTAAGCATGAGAGTGGAGAGACAAGTTGGTGGTGTAAGCCTTTAAAAATCATCAATTTTTCTTATTTTCTGGGGATTGCCGCCCATAGCCGCTTTTTTTGTTTTGTTTATTAGGCTTAAAACTTTATACACACCACTTTCAACTTTCCTAGTCATACTCAATTTATAGGGTTCAAAGTGTTAGAGTTGTATCCTTTCAGAGGGGAAGTGTTCAATAACCAATTAGTAGGAGTTGTAGTTGTATAAATAAGTCATGGATTTTCCTCTATGGATTTTCTAATTATAATTATATAATTATAGTATAGACAAAAATATAAATAGTTGCTACCAATTACAGCGATACATACACACATACATACAATTTCATTATGGCTCCAGTTAAAGAAGAATTAAGTTCAGGAAGTATTACACCTACTTTACCTGACTCCATTCCATTAGGAGAATATTTATTCCTTAGAATTCTTCAATCAAATCCAAAATTAAAATCAATCTTTGGTATTCCAGGAGATTTTAATGTCGATTTATTAGAACATTTATATACTGATTCCATTACTAACCAAAAGGTTAAATTCATTGGATTATGTAATGAATTGAATTCAGCTTATGTGGTTGACGGATATTCTAGAATCATTCAAGGTTTAACCGTATTGATTACCACATTTGGAGTGGGTGAATTAAGTGCATTAAATGGTATTGCCGGTTCATTTGCAGAATATTCTCCAATTTTACATATTGTGGGTACCACTTCATTAAAACAAAGTTCTCAAGCTCATGATGGAGTTTATGATGTTGATGTTAAGAATCATCATCATTTAATTCAATCTAAAAATTCCTTGAATCATGCTAATCATGATGTTTATAAACAAATGGCAGAACCTGTTTCGGTTATTCAACAATCTTTAGATGAAAATTTATCCACTAATTTAGATAAGATTGATAAAGTTTTAACTACTATTATTCAAGAACGTAGACCAGGTTATTTATATATCCCTTGTGATATAACTAATATGTTGGTCCCTACACAAAGATTATTTGAAACTCCTTTAAAGACAAATTATTCTATGACATCTAAATCTATTGAAGTTATGGATGATGTGGTTGATACTATTCTTGATAAATTATATAAAAGTACCAATCCCTCTATCTTTGGTGATTGTTTGGTTTCAAGATTTGGTTTAGATGATAAATTCAATCAATTCATAACTTCATTACCTTCAAATTTAGTTAAATTATTTTCATCAAATTTAAGTAGAAGTATCGATGAAGATTTACCTAATTATCTTGGATTATATTTCGCTAATGGATCATCCTCAGCTATAATCAAACATGAATTTGAATTAAATACTGATGTGTTATTAAATTTTGGATTCTTCAATTCTGAAACTACAACAGGTGGGTATCATTGGGATTTAACTCATATTCATGATTATATTGAAATCCATCCTGATTATATTAAAATCAATGGGAAATTAATCATGATTAAAGATTTCACCACTAATGATAGATTATTCTCTATGGGTGATTTATTAGATGAATTATTAAAAAGATTAGATACGACAAAATTCATCAATATTAATCGTGATAATATTGGACATAAGAAATTTTATCCAGAAACTCAATGTATCCCTCCCACTGATGATCTTTATATTCCTCAAACTAAATTAATCGATCATTTAAATCAAAATTTACAACCAAATGATGTATTAATAATGGATACCATGTCATTTTCATTTGCATTACCTGATATTAAATTCCCATCGGGAGTTAAAATGGTTACCCAAAATTATTATGGATCAATTGGATATGCTTTACCAAGTACATTTGGAGTAACTATGGCCATTAATGATTTAGAATTATATGATAGAAGAATCATTCTTATTGAAGGGGATGGAGCTGCTCAAATGACTATTCAAGAATTATCCACGTTTGTCAAATATCATGAGTACATTAAGAATTATCCAAAGATTTTCTTAATTAATAATGATGGATACACGATTGAAAGAATGATTAAAGGTCCAACTAGATCTTATAATGATATCAATGGACAATGGGATTGGTCTAATATCTTGAAAGTTTATGGAGATCCTCATGAAAAGTACCATAAAGGTTATAAACTTCATAATTTAAAAGAATTCAATCAATTCTTTAAAGGTCAACAAAATTATGGCACAAGATTTGATAATTCGAAATTGGAATTCTTTGAATTAACCATGGGTAAATTCGATGCTCCTGAAAGATTCAGAAGTTTATTCCTTAATAAGTAGATTATAAGAGTAGTTACATAGATTAGTTAGTGATGATTATGGTATTGAATATATTAGTTATAGTTATACAATTTTTGCAATTAATTGGCAGCCACTGGCTCATATATAATTTCCTGTATATAATATTCAGGTCATAAATTTTTCTGAATCAAAAACAAAAATGGAAAGAGTTCTGTTAACAGCCATCTACTTCAAAGGAACCAAGACATCATCGATAATGGTAAGTATCATCATCCATCTATCAATTCAACTGATCAATTACTAACCCAAACAACATCTAGAGTGCTTTATTCAACTTTCAATCATTATTACAAGTCATTTTATTATTGATTTGTACCTGTACTTATGTTCATGCCACCGCACCTGCTATATTAGATAATAGAAAATCAGGAATATTAAGTGTATTCTGGAAATGTGCTAGAGTTGGGGAAAGAATGAGTCCATATGTTGCTATTGGATGTTTCATAATGGCCTTCAGAACTTTAAGTACTTGATTGTATCCGTAAAGACCACCATGAATCATCGGTATACGCAAACACATACACATACATCATATTTGGGAAACAGGGTTTTGAATTCATATACATGTATATATGACTGTACATTAGAAATTATTAATATATACTTATACATCTAACTTATCTAAATTCATACATTTCATTAGGAGAGTTTGCTAACACTGGAGCTCTATCATTACCAATAACTCTTTCTAATAATTGACCATCCCATTTAGAAAACATAGTCTTAACAAACACTAAATTCAAATCACACACTTCTTTGAAGATAGACTTGGCTAAGAATTTAACTAATTCTTTATAAAATACAGGATTGGAAGGTAATTGATAAATTAAAATCGTTTTAACTCCATTCAATTCATATCTTCTAAAATAATGTAATCTTTCAGTATATAATAAAATCTTTATTTTACCCGATTGGAAATTTTGTCTTATCTTAGTTAATTTAGATTGAGCAGTATATTCATCAATACCATCAAATAAGAACTTTGTATTTGATTTCATATGATTTTTAATTCGAATATAATCGAAATATGAAGGGATATAAATCAAAATCCCATCAGAATATGATGATGATTTAATTAAGGATGGTAATACTGAATTTATAAAGAATTTAAATCTAGCATCAGGATCTTCCATAGGATTTGAACTTTCAAATCGCTGAAAAATTTGTTTGATTTTAATCCCAATCGAATTCATAATACAATTCTGTTGACTTATAATCGGTTTGAATTTTAATTTCCCACTCAAATTTAATGATTTTGTAGTAGTTAAATTATTAATATTGGGAGTTAAATATTCACTAAAGATAAGATTTTGTCTTAATAATTTACTTTGATCATTTATTGACCACATTCTAATTCTTGAAAAATCAGCATCATGAAAATCTTTAGGAATTTTATTTAAATATTTTAAAATGGTAGTGATATGATCCCAATTTTGCATTTCAATTTGATTAGCTTTATCGACAATTAAGACTTCAATAGATGATATGAAATCATATTGTCTTTTCTTTTTATCATCATTTTCTAAAATCATTGATAATCCAATGGGTGATGCTAATATTATATCAGATGAATAAAACGATGAATATAATTTAATGGTTTTTCTAGTGAATTTCAATCCCATACAAAAGAAATCATTATTATTTCCTTTGAAAGTATCAATAAAATCTGCAGGTTTAGATGATGGTGGTTGATCTTTGGAATGGAATTGTCCTGTAAATTTCTTTTTATTTTCTTGTTGTTCAGATCCGGAATATTTAATTAACATTTCAACTATTTCATGACATGCTTGTCTTGTAGGTAATAATATAAGAACTTTTGGTCTGGTAAACCCTTGATCTCTAAATTCAGGTTCTTCATTATCATCATTAGACTTTTCCCCATTCTTTATGGCTTCTCTATATGTATGTAATTTAGTGGTATTTTTAATAATTCTATCTCTGGTTTTAAAAATATGATTTAATGCATGTAAAGTGTATAATTTTCTATAAGATGTGTTTTTAAATGATTGATAAGGGAAATTAATATCTTTATAATTGATCATATTAGATAATAAAATCTCATCTAAATCAGAAAGATTTTCTTTGTAATCAAATGCATCTATTAATCTCTTTTTGATGGATAATTCATTAATATCATTAAATGATTTCTTTTCATTAATTAAGGTGATAGGTTTTCCAGGTGGAATTTGTGTTATTGATGAATAATTATCATATTTATCCTTTCCATCTATTATCCATTTTTGTTTTTCTTTAATGATGATCTTTTCTTGGGATTCCATATATGATTCAGTTACTTGATTGAAATGAACTTCAAATGGATCACTTGCAAGACCTGATGTAACTTCTTCTTCATCATCAGAGTCTACTTCATCATCATCTTCCTCATCAACATCATTCTCATCTATATTGACTCCCACAATTTCATTTTCATCTTCATCTTCATCTTCATCTTCCAATTCATCATCATTAACATCATCAGTGATATCTTTGTCAAACTTTTTTGATTTCGATATTTTTGGTTCCTTATGATCTGATTTTAATAAGGTTAAAAGAGCATCATAAGCCTTTCCACGATCTTCATCAAAATCTTCATCATTACCAGCTTCTTCTTCACTCTCTTCTTCTTCTTCTACTTCTTTCCCTTCTTCATTTTCATTCTGTTCATTATCTTCATTATAACCATAACCTCTTCTCGCAGTTCTAGTTACATTTCTTACTTCATTTCTACCATGTTTTAATTTTGGTCTTTTATGTTCAGAATCATCATTGTTAGAATGGTTAGATGAAGAAGAGGTATGATGAGATTTGGAATGACTCTTCCTTTTCACTTGTCTTGCCATACTCTATAATTTAATTGATATTCAACTATTATTTGCAACAACGAGAGATGCTCTTCTTAAATCACAGATTTTTTTCATATTTAGTTTAAAGAAGAAGAAGAAGAAGTTCTTATGTATGTGACTGCATATAACTTAAGAAGGTCGTGTAGAATTGTTAGTAAAAAATATGTTTATTGTTGCGGTATGGATCTGTTTCCTAATTGGGATAAATTGACAGTCAATTTCTGTTTTTAGCTGCATTTTATCAATTTGGTTTTAGAAGAAGGTATTGATAGGGTTAGTTGATATGACTATCTTGATCAATCAATCAATCAGATTGATTGATGAAATCTGTGTAGCCTCATACAACTTCATGCCTTTTTAAACTACTAAAATTGATATTATATACCCCAAAATATGAATCACCACAGCATAAGTTTTGGTCGTCTGACCTAAAACAGATTTGGTTGTAAATGGCAACAGCAGACCAATTGAATCTAATTAGTATTACACACTTTTTGTCAACCCCACATCTAACCAACCAATCAATCAATCAATCAATCAACATGTTTGTTTGATCTGGTGATACTTTGATTGATTGACCTGCTTCATCCAATCATATCAAACACAACTACTTAACAAGAAGAAGAAGAAGTTAAAAATTGTGGTGGTAAAAAAAAAGTGCTGTAAAAAAAAAGTTAAATTAAAAAAAAAAAATTATTTTGGAATTCTCACTTTAAAAAAAAAAGGGGAATTTTTTTTGTAAAGATGTAAACTATCACCAAACACCAATCCAATCCAATCCAATCCAGCCCATTCCTCCACCAATCGTCTATCAATTCATTTCCATCCATCCTGTCCCTCAGCGTGTTTTCTAGTAAGGTGTCTTTTATATGTACAAGGTCTACTGATATCAACTATCTGTAAACTCCAATCCCCCTCCCTCATCATTGTACTGGTTTATTTTATTATAACCTCCTTTTTCTGTTTGTTTAAAAAGATTTAAAGGAAAGAGTGTTTGTGATAAGAATTATCTAGAACATCCCCAGCAAATCACCTACAACATCAATAGCTTCACTACCAGAATCATCATTCACCGTAAAATCAAAGTTAGAAATTCACCTGGATCATATTCATAGGACTTTTCCTATAGTTATACCTCATCAATTCCTTTGTTTTCAACAACGTATATATATAATAACCATCATAGCTTTGCTTTTTAATAGAACTTATATTTCAACCTATTTATTCTAATCCTATTCCGGCGTGTTTTCTCCCCATTCAATTCTTGTCCCCAAAGTTTTCGTGATTCATTATATACAATTTTTTACCCTGATATCCCATATATTTATTCCTTCATAAAGTATAGAATTTCATAATATCCATCATACCTTATCATATCATATCATATCATCACAATGTCAATAGAGAGAAGAATAATACAGTTCATAAGAGCCCTCCTATCTACCCTATATCTTGTCCTAATGATTTTAACCATTCCATTGGCTTTCGATATAGGGGGAGTAAAATGTGGTTTAGCATATTCTTTAACTACATTCTTAGTATATTTTGTTTTAACAACAATACGATTAACTACCAGAAAATCAAAATATTTGAGATGGGTATCAATCTTATATTATTTACAACATTTCTTTATCCCAAGTTTATTAACTTTCTTTTTATCATATTATAGTACTCCTCATGATCCAATTATGAATTATATTAATCCAGTTGAAATTTGGAGATTAATCTTAATCAATTCAACTCCAGTATTCACCATATTAGAAGGGTTTTGTTCATTATTATTAATTCAAGCCATTGGTCAAACTATAAATTGGTTAACCGTTTATAAATCAGATTCTTGGTTAATTGTTTCATTGGTTGGTAGTGGATCTATTATTACAGCCGCATTATATTTCTTATACAGAATTTATGTGTTCCCATTCACTATTGATATTATAAGTGCATCTTTATTAGGATCATTATTAACTTTAACCCTTGGGTTAGGATTATTTGGAATTGTATCTTCAAAAGGCTCCATCATTGAAAGTTCATTAATGTTTGCTTATATTGTTAGATGTATTTATGAAATTTTCCCAATCTTATCAGAAGGAGCAACAGCCACATTAACTTCATTATTAACTCATGCAACAAATAATTTAAAAAATGAAATTCCAAAATTACCTCCTCAAATTTTAAATCCTATAAGTCAATTATTACCATTCTTAGCATCAAATTTACCAATTTCTATCAAGACCATTTGGGAATTTTTAATTATGGCTATTCAAAGATTAACTTTACCATTATTATTAAATTTAGCTTATAGAATTGGAGTATTTTATGCTGCTACAAAGATTATCCCTTCATTATATAATAATGTATCATATCCTACCACTCCACCACCATCAAGAACTCCACCTCAATTAACCACATCTCGTTCGGCTTCACATACATCAGTATCATCAATACCGTCGAATGATAAATCCAATAATAATACCGATCATATTTCATCTGGTGATATTGGATCAAATGATTCATCCGATAAGAACATCACTCCATCATCATCATCTATATCATCTCAAAGCCTTTTACGAAAGAAATCTTTCCGTCTTAAACCTCCTCATCATCAACCACCTTCAGTAATCATTAAATTAATCTATGCATATTCCCCATGTATTATAATCGCAGTATACACACATTTAATGTTATCATATAATGGAGAATTAGGAACTGAATTAAAATTATGGGGATTTTTCGATAATGCATCCACCTCATTTAAAATTACAGTTCATCCTTGGCAGTTTTGGCATTGGATTAATATGGCTACTACTTTATTATTATATGCTGCTGAATTAATGAGTAATGATAGTCAATCGGGTGCTGCTACTTTAACTTCACATTGGAAAGTTGAATAATAATTTAAGTGTAAATCTAGTAATACTATTATAAATTAATAGGTTTTTTTAATAATAATAAATGTATCATTATTTATATATATATATATATATATTTTAATTCCAATTTCCTCTTATGAATCCTCCTCATTTTCAGGATCAAGTGTAGCTAAATGTTCATAATTAGCTAATTTAAATCCAAATTTACGGACGATAGATAACTCATATAATTTTTCATCGAGTTTAAATTTCCAAGTTTGATTAAAATGCATGAAATTAAACAGTTTAAACCATTCAATATAATCAATCCACATATTTGAATCATTAAACAATTGAAATCGAATCATAAGACATAAATGACTGAAAATATTCATTAATCTTAATGCCATAAGATTCTGTTTATAAATTAATTGATGAAAGAATGGATTGGCCGTGATTAATATCCATCGGAATATAGGTTTAGGAAAGTTGATAAATATACATTTTTTAACTGCTTTATTTAACATTTTTAACGTTTGGGATATAGTCATATATTCTAATGGTTTTAAATCATGATCAGTATGAAATGATTGATCTAGATCACGTTTGAAACTTGCTATGATCGGAACATCGTAATCATGTTGACATGGTGGAGTTGGAGGTTGTTGAAGTTCAGTATCGGCATCATTAAAGATTACAGTAAGGATTTTACAATCATTTTCAATTAAAGTTGGTAAACAATAGATTACGGTTGATTTAATCCCATTACAAATGGATAAGAAATCATTATGACCTCTACTGTGATTACCATTGAAATCTACCAATGGCATTAAATTATGAGGATGAATGGCTAAAAATGTAAATATCAAAATGTTTGAAATGACTAATTCTTTAGCTAGGTTAGGAGGATCAATAAATATGTTATCATGATTTAAACTAGCTAATTGTTGATTGGTTTGATTAATGGCTTGATTAAAATAACCACATGTCTTATTGAATAATTGATGGTTATGAAGAAGATTAGTGTCATATTTCGCTGGTCTTCCAAATCGTTTGAATGGTGAAGCATGATGAATTCGATTTGGATCAGTTCCTTCTTCTTGGATTATGGAAAATAAATTTAATGATGAAAATGAACAAATACTATTTCGAACTATTTCACTTTGAAAGAACATTTGGGGTATTAAACCTGACCAATTTTCAGTTTTAGTGGCTGAATTTCCATAAACATTTCCAAATCCATTTACATTGGCATTATCTCTATGTGATTTCAATCCAAATGTAAATAAGAATAAACAATTCTTCCTAAAAAAATCTAATAATTCCATTTCATAACTTTTAACATTTAAATAATTTATGCTATTAATCAATCGATTGTTAATAGTGATCCCAATAGTGGGAGGTGCCCACAACTTCACCAATCTTGATTCTTCTTCATCGTAATCTTTATCGTTGAATGCCTTAATGGGAGTATTATCATTGATTGGAGTCAACACCGGTGAAGGAGAAATTGGTGATGAAACATAACTACATTGACGATTTGTATCAAGACAATATTCACAACTTGGTTTCTTTTCATCACATTTGATTTTCAATCGTTTACAACTTAAACAACCATTCTTTGATCTTCTTCGACTGCGAGTAGCTTTATTCTTCTTATTCTTATTGACCCCGCTAACTTTAGTTAGACTGGTGATTCTTGTTATAGTTTTGACTGCCATTTTTAATAAAACCTCCAACCAACAGTAAATAAAAAGCAAAAAATGAACGAAAATGTCGCTAATGAACGTACTAGTAACAATGTGTTAAAATATGCTAAGGCTAATAATCCGACTATTCAACCACTATTTACACATTCTGGTCTCATCTCATAAAATATTCGTCTAGAGTTCATAGAATATATATATGCTGATAGGAAGTATGGAGAAAGATATTTACGACACAGCCATTTTTGCTAAATAATTGTTAAAAAAGAGCGCTTATATAAGCGCATAAAAGTTCTGCTTAATTAATGCGGTATGGATGTTTGGTACGAAACTACTATAAACAGATTAAATGAATGATTTAATGATATAAATAATACTATTTTCAATATTATTATTGATCATTCAAGATTTCACAACGATAACAATTTCAAATTCACACGTTAATAGAGATTACCTTATTTAATATTTTATCAGAAATATTTGCAGATCTAATCCTTATAATTGACTTTGTCAAATTACACTCAGAGCTTGACTCTATGTTGCTTGATTGTTTCATCATTAAAATAAAAGGTCTCCTGTGAATTATCATTGATATATTTGAATCCTGATTGATACAATAAATAAGTGGAGAAAATAATATCAAACCTCTCCTGAAGTTGATATATCAATCATCATATCATCAAAGTTTAGAAAAAAACTGAAGCTTGGCATATTTGACTATGCGGTAATATCTTAATCTAAACCAATCAAACCAATCAATCAACTTAGACCAAATAAAACAAGCTTTTGAAAGAGAGTTGTATGGGGTGACGTCCATGAATCAAAAATAAGCTCCATTGGGTTAATCAATGCTGTAAAACATTGATCATTTGTTATGACTATCGTTTAGGAATATAATATTCCCATTGCCGAAAACATTGTCAAAATAAATCGACATACACCAATCATGGAATAAATACCAAATTGGGCCTTGTATGAAATCAAATAAATGACCTGAATTAAATCAATACTTTCAGTTAAAATTTAATGAAAGCTAAATTGATAAAACTCAAATGAATGGATGAGATTCATTACGTTTCCGCATAGATGGCAGGAGACTTTCCCCAAAGCATTTTCTGAATTGAATGACAAGCATTCCTTTTGTAAGCTTCGATAACAAATCTTTGACCATGAACGTAAAGAAGAGAAGAAGAAGGAAGAAGTAGTATGTTTAAACTTATAAATGAAAATTTTTTGTTGGTGACGATGAATTGAGAAAAACTAAAAAATCTGGTGGTCGTGTGCTGGCTACAAAAATCATCATTGCAAATTTTATAATTAGGGTTATTTATTTATTATTATTTGTATTCTCTATTTACACATTATTTTAACTATCGTAAGATCCATTCAATCCAAGATTCAGGTATCAATCCCGATATAATATCGTACGATCTAGCTCCTGTTCCACAATACACTATCGATGGATTCCTACGATTAGGTGGGGTATATATCAAATCAAATAATATATGATATAATTCTCGAAGACTAGTCCCTTTACCACCTCCACTTGATTTTATAGGGTTTGATTTATATTGAGATTTGGAGAAATTATCGGCATATAACGATTTGATATCTTCATTCCAATTTTTAATTTCTGAATTGATTAATGCTGTAGTTCTCTGGGATGTATTTGATCTTTGATTTGATATATTTAAATTCCCTAATTTAACTTGAGTTACAGATAAATTATGTTGAGATACTTCTCGAGTTAAGATCGTGAATAGACTTTTCAATTGAGTTTGGAAAAGTGTTTCTGGTGAATGATAAGGAATCGATAATGAACTTATGATATTAGGATAAATTAAAATAATCTTACTCAGTTGTAATCTTGCTAAATTTATTAATCCGGATGAAAACAATTTTAAATAGATAAACATCTTATCTTGTAATTTTGACCAAGTTGAAATCATAACATTCTCAATAGGACCAATGGGGAAATATAGTTGAGGAGAGAATACAATGGCTTTTAATGTTAAATTATGAGATTCAGCTCCTGGGAACGGTATAACTGCCAATTCTAATAATTGTTGGAATTTAATCAATTGACTTTCAAAACTAACTGATTCATTCAAATTTAAATAATTAATATCATCAGTGATAGGATTTGATTCAACGTATTTAAAATCTTTCTCATCAAGGATAGTTAAATATACGATAAATCCTCTCTTTTCAAAATCCAACGCAATCAATCTCGTTAATGGTTCAGTAGGTGATCCAATAATCAACACCACATCCCCTCTTGCTCCATTCGATAACTTTGGAACCCTCCTCTTTAATTTATTATTGTTGTTATTGGCATTCTCTATCAATAACACTGGTTTATAAACTTGCTGATAAAACACATACGTCCCCACTCCAAGTCCCACAGTAAGGATAGATATATACTTCCATTTATGTTCGACAAAACTCTGAGCAAACTTCTCTTTGATAGGACTTGTGATTTTCCGATTATGATTGGTATTTTGATGAATGGTAATGGTAAGATCATGATTAAACGGATTATACAGCGTTATTTGATCGTACAAATCTGAAATTGAGACGTTTCCATGTTGAGTATTTATGAAGTCATTAGTTTTGTTATATAGATATGACAACGTTTCAATAGTTGCTTGTACTGGTTCAGCTACCATTGAATCGTTTGGTTGTAGATGTGTATTGGTTGTAAAGATAGGATAAAGAAGGATCACAATTTTTATTTTTTGTTTTTGTTTGGGGTGAGAGTTTTTTTTTAGTTAGTGTGTTGATTTTGTGGCATGTAAGAATTATATAGTTGCAAATATTGCCACCATCGCCACTACTAACTATGAGTTATAGATATGAGTTATTACGTATTAAATTGAAAGTACAGATAACATATATTTTAATAATTAAACAAAATTGATACAAACAGAAAAAGAAAGGAAGAGAGAACAGTAAAGGAAAGGAAAGGAGGAACTTTTATAGAGTCTAAACATTAATATTATGTTTTGTAACAGCTCTTAATTCATCATCACTAATATTATTCAAATAATGATCGATATTACTAGTTTGTTCTTCGTGAGTTACACTTGACTCTTGAGAACCTGGAGTATTGATAGTTTGATGTTGATTACTGAAACTGATTTCATCGTCATCATTTTCATTTAAAATTTCAGCTAATTCTGGTGGTAATTGATTTCTAAATGCAGTAGTATGGGAATTTGGAGTCATACCAACTTGAGTTTCAGATGAACCATTAGATGAACCAGAATGATATTTGGATAATTTCTCTGGGAACATGGAATAAACCGTACTTCCGATCATAGTATCATTATCATTATCGGAAGAAGAACTTGAACCATTAGTTGAGAATCTAGCTAAGAAACTTAATGAATCCTTAGGTAATTGTAATGGTAAATTTGATTTATTATTAGCTGAACTGGCCCATAATGAAGTAACAGGTAATGATAAAACCACTAATAATAATCCAATTAATAATAATAATGAACTTGAACTTTCACCTAAACCATAATGAACAAAGACTAAAATAGTTGGAATAATTAAAGTTTGCGATGACATGATTAATAATACATGGAAGGAATCAAATTGTTTTAAACCTAAGTATCTTCTTGTTTTAATAGCCATGACTAATTTAAATACTAAGATTAATGAAGTGACATTTATAACAGTATAAAATAAAATTCGAGGTAAATCATTAACAAGCATACCATTAATAACCGTTTCCAGAGTGATTGAATCAGTAAAGATTTGATGATACATTTGATTATTTCTAATGGTTGAATTCATATATAATCCGATAGTAGCTAAACTTAAACCAGCAGAAATAGCAATGGAGATAAATTTCATGATTTTAACTTCAGGAGATTTGAAAATAATATAAATTTGATAATTAATTGATAATAAAATAAACACCACTAAAATAACTTCAGAAGAATTAGCCACGGTTGAAATTGTATAAGAAGAAGTTTCAGGATTTAATAAACCAGTGAATGAAAAACTAGGTGAATTCAAAGGACTTAAAATAAAGGCGATATTCAATCCAGCTCTAATAATCATCCAAATCAAAGACATTAAATTCATATAAAACATAGGATTATTCTTATGTTTATTAGGAAAGATTAATAATGTAATGATAAGGACCACACATGCACCAATAGAAACACCATGAACGATGGTTTGTTGTAAAATACGATGGAAATAAGCATCAACCAATCCAAATGGTAATTCAAATACTTGTTGACTTGGATCTTGAGGTAATGTGAAATTTAAAAATATTGATTGAGAATCAACATTAGGACTAACAAAGATATTCATAATGAGTGAGTGAATTGTTGTTTGATTGATTAGAGAAGAAGAGAGTTGTTCATTTTTAATTTTACAAAAGGTTGACAATTATAGGTTTATATAGAGTAAATACATTCTAGTTAAATTGGATGTGAAAAAATTGTTTCATAGTTAAGATCAAGTTTTGCAATTTGATTAAATATTTCCTAATTAGGTTGCGACAATGGTAAATTTCGTCACTGGGGGAGTGCACATAAGATAAAAATAAGGGTAAATGAATGATGATGAAAGATTTGTAAAAGGATAATGAATATAGTTTTAATGCGACATCATTAGAGGGTTAGAAGATGAGATTTGACGTAAGAATAAGATTTGTAGATTTGAAGATTTGTAGAAATTATCAAGTTAAGTTAGTTGAGAGATAGTAATTAGAAGTAGACCAAAAAGGATTTATTCAATTACGATGAAGGAGGGGTGGGATTTATATTGAGTTGAAAATATGTGGAGGAACTTGACAGGAAATAAAGTGAGAAAAGTGGAGGGAGGGAGAGAGTGTCTTGGTAAAAATAGAATTAATTTTCATTCCACACGACCTTTTTCAAAATGAGTTATTTTGTGGTGGTTGCAATAGTAACAGTAACACTAAATTAAAGATACAGATATTGGGTAACAAAGTGAAAATGTCACCACCACCGGAGGGGATGGAAAGATTGAAAAATACAATTACAAAAGGTTTGTGTATCTGTAGATGAATGATATTTTTAAATCATTATTGGTCAAAACATGGGGAATGAAAAGACACATTCATTATTTGATTTGTAATGAGGAGAGATGGGGATAGAGGGGGGTAAGGGCAGATATTGATTATGAGTTTAGTTCGAATATATAAAATATATCATTCAAAACAAAGGATATGAAAGAAGGGAAGGGAGGAATGAAAATAAGATAATAAAAATTGCTTTTTAAAATAAGAGTGTGAATTATTTTCTTGGTACTGCGATATGATCAAATGTGTGGATAGAGTGAAGAGAGGAGGCAGATGAGGAGGAGGAGGACGAGGAGGAGTCAAAATTTGATTGAGGGACAATTCATTCATTCATTCAAAATTTTCAGAACAATGGAACTTGATCAATAAAACAATCTAAGTCGGTGTGTCACTATGTCCCCTTTATTTCTTTTTTTTTTTTATAATGGTTCGTTGAACATTACAACCATAATAATAGAATGGTTTTTTGTTATACCGTTGCTCATCTTATGATTTAAATTATTAACCCAGTAAATGGGGTGTACCACCCCTACTCATCATCATCCTTATTAGTTACTCCTACTACTATTACTATCCTGGGATGGTTATAATCATGTCATATTATATAAGCTTTCTTTTCCATAGTAATAGTAGTTGATAAGCTTGTCAATCCGTAAAAATAAACAAAAAAACCATTCAATTTTATTAGAAAAAAACTCTAAAATAATTAATCTTTCTTATCAAAAAAAATTAAATTAATAAGAGAGGTGTGGATTTTATTGGTGGAGGGCTAAACCTGTAAAAAAAAATATAGATCACATAATAAAAAAAAGCAATTTTAAAAAATAAATTACTTAAACCAGTAACAAACAGTATCAGTTACAGTAAAAGTTATAAATAATAATAATTATTATATTGTTAATTTACCGATCGGTCAATCAAAGTTAGTTAGTGTGTAAATAAATCAATCAATCAATGTTTAAAATTGTAACACCACAACTATTCGTATAAATCATTATTTAGTAGATCATCATCTATGATTGATGTATTATGATGTGATAATTTATGTAATGTTTCTAATAGTACGACCTTGCTATAATTAAGTTAATTGAATGATGATTATCCAACCAACCGATTTGAAGATCAAACGACTGAATGATTGAATGAATGAATTAACCCTGAACGCTAATTAATTAATGGGTCTAATCTAAAGTCGGTAAAAGTTGTAACGAAACGAATGCAATCAACGCAATTTGAAACAGTTTAATGTATGTCGTGCGCAAGGGCTAGAAAATAATCCTATTCATTATCTAATTTTTAAGGATGGTTAAGTCTTTTAACTATGGGAAGTTAAACGTGTGGTCGCGCGAGAGTGGTATAAAAGTTACCCACAATCAAATATTTTTTAAAGTTTTGTGTGAATGGTGCATTGTCTATTTTATTTTTAACCTCTCTTAAACAAATAATTCACCTCTGTCACACACATAAATAAATAAAACGGTTTTTTTTTATTTGTTTGTTACTGATTATGAGGGGAGGAGGGGATCCACAGCTTTTTTTCACTATACAATTCATACATTGTCATTATAAAAAATTTGATATATATATAATAAAAGTGGAGGTACATTTTTTAATTTCAATTTTTATATAACTAGTTATTTTTATCAGAATATCAACTTTTAAATGGACTAGAATATTATCTTACTATATCATCATATAATAAAACATATACATAACATATAGATATGACATTATCACCTACTAATACTACTACAGGTCGTGGTAGTGGTAGTGTTACTAATGTCAATATCAAAGATAATGGTATACCCACTAGTCATTTCTTTAATTATAGTTTAGAAAATACATCGACATCATCAGACCAAATCAAATCATTTCATCCTCATCATAAACATACCCATAGTCATAGTCATACTCGAGTCATAATCATTCCAACTCTCGATGATCTTATTCTGGGTGATCGTAATGAAGATGAAAATAATGGTGATGATTATTATAGTGAAGGTGAATTTATCAAATATCTTGAATCGATTCATTGTATTGAGAATTATCAATTTATAATCGATATCAATAAACTCATTGAACAATATCATGAGATGAAATTATTGGAATGGCAGGTTTTCTTTAATCAATTTTTAAATATGAATAGTATTCAAGAGATTAATATTGGATGTAATTTAAAATCGAAATTTAATTATTTTGAAATTCCAACTTTACATTTACTTGTACATATTAAAAAGATAATTATGGATGAAATTTTGATTAATTTATTTAATGAATTTATAAAATTTAAGAATTATCATATTAAATTGATTAATAAGAATGGTGGTGATGAACATGATCAATTAATTATTTATAGAAGAAAATCAGAATTAGTCTCACCAATCGATAAAACTAGTCATATTCCATATCCTGATGAACCAATCTTGGGACAACTTGATGAAGAAGAAAGCTTATCAAATCAAATTGATAATAAATTATTTATTTCAAAATCAACCATTAAACAAATTGAATTAAATGATATTGATGATAATTCGTCATCAAACTCATCCAATGATTCATCATTAGATAATGATAGTTATTTAATATCAAGTCGCAATAATTCATCAGCATCAACCACTACCACCGTATCAAACTCTGGTGTTCCAGGATCAAGAGGTTCATCGATTGGATCTATAATTGATTCAATTGAGAAATTTAAAAAGGTTAAAAAACAATTTAAATTTAGAAGATTTAGTAATGAAGAGTAGATGATATTTCTACCATAATGTTTCAATTCATTTGTATTATTACAACAATTACAGTTACTAGTACTACTACTAGTTCATTTTATTTATTAAGGGGTTCAGGTTAAACATTTATTTTATTATTCATATAACGGTTTTTTTATGATTATAATAGTTTATACTTTATAGATTAATACATTTACAATTATACACAGTAAGTTCATTTTAGATATGTAGGAGATGTGATTATTTGATGATGATAATTTTAGGTTAAACAGAGAAGAGGAGGGGGATGAAAATGTGGAGATGAAAAATAGTTTTGATTGATTGATGGAGATGTTTGAATAGAGGGGATGGATGGGATAAGTGGGGGAAGTTGATGAAAGTTGTTTTGAAGTTGAATGGTTAAAGTTTTAAGGAGGGGGGGGAGGCATGGTTGGTTGTCGTCCAAATTGATTGGTAGTAGTGGCTCATTAAAAAAAGGATGATGGTTTTTAATTCAGTCGTTTCTTTTTTTCAGATTAACGTCTTTTCCCCTCCCACTCCCTTTAATCTCATAGTTAACTCCTAGTTAACTTAGTACTGCTCTGCCTCCAAGGACAATGAAGATAACTCCTCATTTTTTAAACCGTTTATTTATTACTTAAAAAAGTTAATAGTTTAAAACGGTATAGTTTATAATTAGTAATGATCACTAGTTATCATATGTAATTACGGTTTCATAGTTAATTAATTAATTACGTTAACTATGTGTGAGGGGTGGAATAAACGGAGAGTTGTTATCTTTTAGTAAATTTATTACTATACACTACTCCTTTTGTGATCCTAATGGGAAGATCTTTTATCATTCGCATTTATAAAAAAACGTTCTCACCCTCTCGCCCCGCCGTAAATTAGTATTTTTGGTGTTTTATATGCAGGTAAGATGGGTGTACCCCAATTAAAAATTACTGATAACATAACATAACCCATACGTAAAACGTTATATATCTAAATCTCAAAGTTTAACCTTTACGTAAAGTTTGTTTATTTAGTTGTTTGTAGTCGTTTGTTTTTTCTTTCGTTTGAATGTTTATTTACTTGGATGTTTGTTTACTTGGATGTTTTGTTTATTTACTTATTATCCCTATTTATCATTACTATATATTAAAATTTTTTGGTTGCGAAATTTTAATAGTTTTGTGTAATTATACCCATTTATTGACCATAGCTTTTACTTGAATTGTTTCATTTAGAGATCTATAGATCTTAGAGATTCGATAGAACATACCTTTGAAGTCACTCTTTTCTAGTAAAATAAAGATTTGTATCACTGTACTTACCTTAGTTTCATTATCATTGGAGTTACCCTTTTTTTCGCACATCTTTAAAATTACCTATTTTATTACCTATCAAATAAGCATAACATGAATATTTAATCTGGGGTAAAATTTAAAAATATATAGGAAAAACAATCAATCAACTTGTTCATTTCAATTTTTTTTTATCTACTTCTTTTCTCCATCAACTAATCATACCATCATGTCTACATCTATACCAAAAAATATTCAAGAATTATTAGATAGAATCGAATCAAATCAAAAACATATTGATGATTTACAAAAAATGTTAGAATCAGAATGTAAAGCCAATAATGAAAATGATATTTTAATTCAACAATTGGAATTAACCATTGAATCAATTAAATCTAAAGTTGAAACTTTATCAAATAATAGTAAAGTTCATAATCAACAAATTAAATTTATCAAATCTCAACAAAATAAAACAACATCAACATCTTCATCTTCATTCATTACAAGTTCAACAATTCCAAGGCCAGTTAGAGTCCCACCTTTATCCGAATCTATTTCGTTCTTACCTCCTTATACTCCACCTCAACCAGAATCTTAATCAAGGTAGTTTTCATTCTACACTTTAATCTTCTTCAAGTGGAAATAATTACATTTGAAGTGCTTTAAGAAGTTATCTCTGCAGAAAATATCTTAATACCCATAGTGAGTTTAATATGAATCTTTACTACAATGGTATTGAAAGGGCTAATTATTGTACGAATTGGTGGTTGCTATGCTTTTGTTGATTTTGTGAGTAATTGCTTATTTTTCGGTTTGTGGCGCTATTAGTATAACATATAATTAAATAGTATATACACTGTTAAAAGGGTCGCTAATCATACATAAAATTAAATAATATAAATAAACCTTTAAAATATATAAATTTCTAAAGTTTATATTCTATAGATTTTAAAACTCTTCACAATATCGAAGCACGTTATAAATCAAATAAAATATGGACAAAACTACCATAATTAGAGATTCTACTCCAGAAGAATTAAGAAAAATCATAACTTTACAAGATCAACAAATCAAAAATCTTGAACAATGTGAAATAGATCAACATTGTAGAAGTCGTCTTCAATTTTGTTTGTCAGACGTCTGTTGTTTCTAAGAGTTTCAACGTTTTATTATGCAAGTTATATTTTACATAAATTCTAGGCAAAATAAGCTTAACATATAAATTTATCTCTATATTATTTAAATGTAAATAAAATATCAATATTTCAACCATTTATCTTTCAATGTCAATAAACTTCATTCAACATGAGTAGTTAAAATATTCCAGAAGTCACAATTTCTTGGTCTACATGCTCACACCAACAGCGACTTGAACTTCTTCAATGCTCTGTAAAAAGATCTATTAAAGTTTAATCTTATCTTACAAGAAAACTACAAAACATTAATCCTGGACTCTTAAAAATTCAAAATGATTTAAATATTTTAACCACCATCTTCTAAACATCTTACCAAATTATTATATTAAGGTCAACCTCCTCCAATCCAAAATTTGATTAATAAAAGAGGTGGTCATAATTTATAATCAGCAATATATTCACTTCATGATAAATTGATAAATCAATGTCACTACATCAATAAATCATCCAAAAACTTATGAAATAATAATCTTAGTTTAATAATTCCCGTTATTACCATTGCCATTCCCAATATGGTTGCAGATCTGGAGAAGTTACTATATTTGTTTTCTATTGTTATATGCAGTTATTTAATTATTCTTTCCTCCTAGATGAATCTATATAGTTGTTGTATTCTTTTATATACAAATATGCTTCTAACATGAAATGAGCATAACATAAAATAAACTACTGTATGTTAATCCACTTATGAATCTTAAAACTTTTAATTGTTGAATATTAAACTTTTCATCAAATCATTATAATTCAGATTAAATATGACGTCCACAACTATAACTACAACTTCTATTCCAAATGAAGAACAATTAAAAAAGATCTTAGAATCACAACATCAAAAACTTGAAACTCTTCAAAAATCATTAGAGTCTCAAAAACGTATCGTTAGAATTCAGCTGAGTGCATATTCAAGTTTAAAAGATTCCCTTGATTTTATCAAACTGGAGCTTTCTCATATTAAAACGCATAATAAATATGGTTTTACTATTAATAAATTAATATGGAGCAGTAAGCCTCCACCAGAATATACAGAACATCATCTGCCATCTATTCATTTGCTATTCAATATCAAAAAGAATTCATCCAAGAAGGCTGCAAGAAAAATTCGAGGTACTATAAAGTGCAAAAGTGAATCCATGGAAAGAATTCGACTTGAAATGTTCGACGAGCTTTTTCAGTGGCATATAAAATCACCGGATCGTCAAAAAGTTGAATTCATGGATAAAACACTTGCAGAAATTGAAAATGATTTAAATATTTTAACTAAAACTGATTCAAAATATTCTGAAAAGCTTTCAAGATTAATAAATCAAGGTCAACCTCCTCCAAAATATTTTTTGGTTGCAGGAGGAAAACATAATGTTTTAGTTCTGAGATAGAACAAACGTAGATTGTGATCAATAATTGGGTAGGAATGACTTTATATTCTAATAAAGTAGAGTAAAATATACAAGAGGATTTCAGAGTTAATATATAGTAAATTAGAGAAAGGGACATATCCTGAACTGACAAGTCGGATGCAGATTATAGCAGGAATAAGGATCATTATAAGATACCTTATAACACATAAATTAAAATCAGCTATTTTAACTGCATAATAATCTGTTTGCTGTTTCAATAGTGAGTCGTTTGGATGCAAAACTTAAGCCAAATGTAATGTTAAGATAGACTAATAAACACTATATTGATTACTTCTTGATATTGTATATAATTAAAATTAATTTCACTCCTGTTATGTGCAATTTGTGTTTTATTATATTTTCTTCGTTTGATAGATCTCAATAGCTGCCATATTCTGCATTTATCACCAAATTAGCATAACAGATTAAATAGTAGGTGTACGTCACCGAAATGTATGTTAATTTAAAATATTTATAAAGTTTAAAACTTTTAATTGTTGAATATTAAACTTTTCATCAAAGTGATTAAATATGACGACCACAACTATAACTACAACTTCTATTCCAAATGAAGAAGAATTAAAAAAGATCATAGAATCACAACTCCAAAATATTGAAAATCTAGAACAATTGTTAGACGAGCAAGATTGTATCGATAACTTTCAACTGAATGAATATTCAAGTTTACAAGCTTCTCTTGATACTATTATGATGTATATTACTGATTATGGATCCACTATTAATGAGCTAGAATTGGGCACTATACCTCCACCAGAATATATGGAACAATGTTTGCCATTCCAAAATTTAATAAGTAAGTTATCATTCATTGATCACCTTCATAGGAATTAATCGATTGTCTATAATTTTCTTTTCTTAACGGTGTGGAAATTTTATATTGTTTTTTGTATTTTGAAATCTTCAAATTTCCCTTATTGGATTTACTAGATCTTTAAAGTTTCCATTTCTTATATAAGCATAACATAACTATATTTCAATATAATATATAAACTATTTAAATATCCAATCATTTATTCGGTCATTCATTCATTTGTTCATTTGGTCATTTATTCGTTTGCCATTCAACTTCGAAAAGACCTAAAAAATATGGTTACTGAAAATACTCATAAGTGTCATAGTGTTATATTAGAAAACATTCGAATTGGAATGTTCGAGCCGAATTTGGGGTGGAGTTTTCATGAATTGGATTATGAAAAAGTAACCCGCATTGATAAAACACTAGCAGAAATTGAAAATAATTTAAATTTTTTGACTAAAACTGATTCAACTTATTCTGAAAAGCTTTCAAAATTAATAAATCAAGGTCAACTTCCTCCAAAGAGTAATTGGGTTGCTCGAAATGGATACAAATTAAAATCTGCTGTTTCAGCTACGATGTATTCACTTCATAATAAGCTGACTTCAAACTTACTGTTTCAAACAAATGGATTGGATCGTTTAGATGTACAACCTAAGTTGTAAAAATTAATGATAAGATAAAACAATCAACAAAATTCATGAAATCCTTTGTCAAATCTAAGATGATGCAAAGGACACACACGCATTTTGATTTAATTTTCTTGTCTTGAAAGTCCGTTTAGAATCCAGTATCAAAGACTAGTTAACATGAAAAATAATACCACTGAGTTGATTGAGATTATTTAAATTCAACAACAAAAACTTATTAAGATGAACAAACTTTACGGTGTCAAAATAAAGCAATTAAAGTATGATACAGTTAGTATACATGTAATAATATTCTAATCATATAAATTCTTTCTGCAGTTCTCTTTTCACCTAATTATTGGTCATGTGACTGTGCACGTTTTCGCGTTTTCAAAGCACACACTAAAAATAAGGCAAGGGCAAAATTATTTTAGGTCATTTAAATTTAGAGTTATAAATTTAGTTAATTTCAATCAAATCAACTACAAATCTTAATCAGTTGACATCAAAATACATCACATCATGCCATCAAAGGATCCATTAGACGATTATCCACCTACTTCGACAACAGCAGGAGCTCCTCCACCAGCTTATAACTCACCCTTGTTTGAAGAAGAAGAAGGAACAAGCAATCAACCAAGAACTTTTGGTGATAATATCCCTGATGATTTTAAATATTCTGTCAACGTTGCAAGTTGTGAATTACCCATACGTCAAATGTTCATTAGAAAAGTCTACGCATTATTAACAGCTCAAATAACACTTAGTTTAATTGTTGGTACAATCATTCATTATTCATCAGATGGATTTAAAGAATTTATGTTCAATCATTTGTGGATCTTTTATGTTAATTTATTTGCTACATTTGGTTTCCTTGGTGTCTGTTTCTTTAAGGCAAGATCATATCCTATTAATTTGGTATTGTTGGGATTATTCACTGTTTCTGAAGCTTTCTCCGTTGGTATTGCAACTTTATTCATTGATAGTAGTGTGTTATTAAACGCTATTTTATTAACACTTGTTATTTTTATTGGGTTGACAATTTTCACATTCCAAACCAAATATGATTTCACAAGTTGGGAAAGTTACGCTGGAATGTTTATCTGGATATTAATTAGTTGGAGTTTCCTATTAATGTTCTTTCCTGGATTTAATACAAGCTTCACTGAGAACATTTACGGCTTATTTGGTGCTATATTATTTTCGGTTTATATCATAATTGATACCCAAAAGATTATGACTGTTAATCATTTAGATGATGAGGTTATGAGTTGTATTCAATTATATTTAGATATCATCAATCTTTTCCTTTTTATTGTAAGATTATTGAATAATAATCGTAATGATTAGTTGGTGATTTTTTGATTTGTTATTTTTATATATAATAGTTATAAATAAATATATATATATTAGTTAGTTTATTAGCAAATTTATTAAATGTAATTCAATTTTTAACTCAGATATCTCGAAATTTTATATCACTTTTATTGTTATCAAAATCAAGGGTTTATAATAAAAAATAATCGCAAAAATATATTTTCTCCTATTTGGAAGGGGTTGACCCTTTTAGAACAAAATCTAGTAAGAGAGTATATTCTAAATTAGGAAAATTGACAGTTGATTACAATAGTTATAGACATTTAATTTGATAGTCTGTTGTAGTGTGAATATGTTTATATTGGAATTTGAATTTTTTTCATCATAAATATTAAATAATAAACTATAACATAAAAGTTTCATTTGTGTTTTACATTGGACCAAAGTGTTATATACTTTCTTCCCTTAAAAATGAACGCTAACACAACATAGTTTGTGTACATCAATATGAATATGTTGAATTAAAGGTTAAGATTATTTTCAGTCAATTTGATTCAGTACTTTCTCTAAGTTATAAGTTTGCAATTCCATTATTATAACATTCCTACAGCTGAAAATGATAAACTTAATTGAGGAACACCCCTAATAATCAATTGGAGGAGGTTGACCTTGATAGACTAATTTTGTAAGATTTTTGGAAAATGTTGAATCATTGCTAGTTAATAATTTTAAATCATTTGAATTTGGTAGTGTTGAATTACTGATTTGTATACTTCTTCTATTATTATCTGTACGTTTTATAAGTCCCTGTAAAGACAATTCAAGTAATTGAAATCGGAATTCCTGAAAGCTAGCACGATAACAAATCAGGAAGTCTGTAATCTTTCCAGTACTCATCTTGAATCAAGTGTTTATGATATTAAAAAAAAAGAATGAAAAGATAAATTAATTAAATTTAAGGTATTTAGCTTAAATTTGACTTACATCAAGATAAATTTACATGTTTTGCTTGTTTAGTCAAAAAACGAGTTTCTAACATACAAAAAATGAATTATGAAGAGTTAAAGGACATAGAAACTTGGTAAAACCGTACTAACTCACAGACAATCTGATATAAATAATTTTAAGTAATTCACCATTGAAGTTTTGTAATGCGAAATATCGTTATGTATAATCTGGTGGAGGTATACTTGATGACATTAACGTCTTGATTCTTCGTTCATAATCGATATTATTCAGCTTTAAATCAGTAATTTGCAGTTGAATAGGACTAAGAGAAAGTATCAAAATAAAGTATTTATGAGATTGGTTCTTATTTATTTTAGTTCGATCACATATAGACTGTTGAAGATTTTCAATTTGTTGGTTTTGTAACTCCATGATCTGTTTTAATTCTTCATCAGTTGGGATCGAATCTGTAGGTATGGTAGTTATTTGCATATTTAATATGTTTTATAATGTTTTACAAAGTTTTGGATGGGAAGCTGTTATAATTATAGAATAATTGTAGACTAGAAATTTATTAGAAAGTCCGATTGTCCCAATTCGGTCTTTTTGAATAAAGTTAGAGCAGAAAATAAAAAAAGTAAATGCTTTACTATCGGTACATCCCAGAATAGTATATAAATTATAAAGAGAAAAGCATTCTTTTAAACTCAAAACTCTCCTTGAGTAGTACAAGGCAGTTATTTTGTAAGATTTAATTAATAATTTATTAAAAGATATCTATTAAAACTATATAAAAAAAAAGCTATAAAAAACAATTAAGGAGGTTTCTTTCCCAACAAATAACTCTCAATAAAACGATAACAATTGGTTGTTGGCAACAGAATTATGGAGATGATGAGCAGTAATAAGTATTTGGAAATATCTTTCTTGGTTGGTAAAACCATTGACAATGACATGACTATGATTATAAAACTATAACTGTAAGTATTGATATTACGAACCTTGATACCAATTATATTAGCTTTATCCATAAATAAAAAGATTATATTCAAAATGAACAAGGTGAGTAGAAGCATATGTATGATGAGCCATGTATCCTTTTCATTGATAGTGACAATACAATCGGAAAAATAATATAAGTAATCCACAATTGTTTTTAGGTAGTAGACAATTGTTTTTAGGCAGTTGGTTGACTTATTGAACATGAATAAAGTGAAATCGGATAAATGTTTGAAAAAATTGCTCCACATTTCAGCAATCCATCCAAATACAGTTAATTTATCTTTTTTTGGATATGGTGGTGAGATGGGAACTTCAGGTGGAGGTGGATTAACATTTTGTAATTCTATTCCTTCTTGGATAGTAGTTGGATGTGAGTGGATTGATTGATCTTCACTAGGTACGCTTCTCATCGATTCACTAGAAGATCTGTTTTTTAAACGCCTCATATTTCTGGAGGAGGATCTAGACATGATGAATGATATAATTGAAAATATAAAAAATGGGTGCCAGAAAAGTAGTGGATTTTAGCTTATGTATTGTTTATTTATACATTTCCATATTGTCAAAGGATAGTTTTCAACATATCAGTGTACTATCAACCCTGGTCTCTAAGAATTGCTGTTCCTATCTTGACTAAACAAATCCAAAACAATTATAAATAGCTTAACCATATTGAGCTTATGATTTATATAGTTTTCTTGGTGCTTAATATAATTATAGACTACTTTAGAAGTTAGAATCTGTTTGTACTTTGTTTCGTATGTTAAATACTGCCAAACAGGTAATCGTCTGTGTAAATCTATCTTCTTACCTACATTAGTGTCCCTAGTTTCACGAGATCTCTGTAGAGGGCGGTGCAATAGGATTATTTTTGACGCAGAAAAGTCTACACTCGTAAGTGAGATAAAATTAAGTTTCACTTTTGTAACAGAATCTGCAGAGTTTATAGAGGATCAATATAATGCTTTCTACAATTTGAAATATTTTACTTATTTAAAGTTAAAATTAGTGAAATTGTCAATACAAATGTAAGGAAAATATTTGAAATTTATTATTTATTCATCAAGCTGAAACAGAGTTGATACTATAAGGTGTCAATTCTCTACTCGAATGATTTAAATAAATTTTCACTGAACAAATTCGTCTTCAATAGGGGCAATCGCTCAGTATCTTCCTTATTATTCTCTTCTAAAATGTGTAACTGCCCCTTAGCGGTGCTTAACAAGCAAAACCTGTCACAAAATTAACGCAATCTTATCTCGCATACGAGGTTTACCGGATTGTTGTAAGGGCTGCATTATAACCACAACTTTTTTTAGAGTATGCTTAAAAAATAATATTAAGCATATGTGATCTATTAATAGTAAAATTTACTCATTTATGATTAAGTGAAAAGATAAGAAAGGAGTTAATTCTGTATTACAATACTAGAATACTAGTATCTAGTATCTACTTTCGACAGATACATCACTCATTGGAAAAAAATATAGAGTCATTGCGTATCATCGTATAATTGAGCTCAATGAATAGATAAACTTTACTAAGATCTTGATAGAAGGAAATTGATATGCATGCAGATTAAAGAAGTTATACGTAACCACTTTGATTAATCACAGAGATTACCGAATTTATTTTTTAATGATATTTTTTTATTTTATATTAATCTTATTTATTTTCTATTGAATTGTTGGAATGTGTAGTATTCAATGGGGTTACTCCTATTAATACGACCATTGTGGTAAGGCTAGAAGGTAATACAGATCAATTGAATGACTGATTATTGCTTAGAAAATATTGACCAACTTTATTATCATAAAAGCTTACAAATAATAATACAAATGAGCGTTTCACTTTCGGTGATTAATGTTACAAGTTTCCTCCACATTACATCCTCCACAATACAAAGAAAATAAAGGGATAATGTGTTCTGATTATTAGTAATGTAATATATTGGGGAGACTAATTATGTATTATTTTCATGGATATTTGTTGGAAAATGGGTATTATTGTTTTCACAATCGGCGGATATTTTTTAGCAAATGGTCAACTGTAAAAAATAATAAGTTAAGGAAAGTCCTAAATAATATATTTAAACGCAAAGTAAATGAAAATAATGATGGAATTACTTGGCATCATTAGCTGTTCTTATCCCTAGTGAAACAAATCCTAAACAATTCTAAATAGATTACTCATAAAAATTGTATAAATACTAAATTGACTGTGTAAAGGAGGCTATGATTTGTACGAACTTATTGGTAATCAATTTAAGTATTCTAGACTTCTTTGATATCTCCGTAGAAAATAAGCTATTCCAATTAGAGTAAAATTAGTTATTTATTACTTAAAATTTTGATTAAATATTATGTGGCATTGATGAAACAAGTATATAAAACTGTTATCAAGACAATCCGAAATTAATGTTACAAAAAATTATATAGCTTGCCGCAATGTTTTTTTCTTTTTAATTAAAAATAGGAAGACTTTCGGTCTTAGACTGAAAAACCTACTAAATCAGGGACATTGACAGTTGAACAAATAAGAATATTACAATTGTTATAAAGATTTGATTTGATAGTCTGTTGTAGTGTGAATATGTTTATATTGGAATTTGAATTTTTTCATCATAAATAATAAATAATAATCTATAACATAACAGATTCATTTGTCATTCACATGAGACCAAAGTGTAATTTACTTTCTTCCCTTAAAAATGAAAGGTAACACAACATCAATGGTGAATTAAAGGTTATGAGTATCTTTGATCAATATGATCTCGAAGTTATAAGTTTGTGATTTCTTTATTATAATATTCCTACAGCTGAAAATGATAAACTTAATTGAGGAACACCCCTAATAATCAATTGGAGGAGGTTGACCTTGATAGACTAATTTTGTAAGATTTTTGGAAAATGTTGAATCATTCCTAGTTAATAATTTTAAATCATTTTGAATTTCGTCTAGTTGTGAATTACAGATTTGTATACTTCTTCTATTATCATCTGTCCATTTTATAATTCCCTGTAAATACAGTTCAAGATATTGAAGTCGAGATTCCTGAAAGCTAGCACGATAACAAATCAGGATGTCTTTAATCTTTCCATTGCTCATCTTGAATCAAGTGTTTATGATATTAAAAAAAAAGAATGAAAGGATAAATAAATTAAATTTAAGAAGATATTTAGCTTAGATTTGACTTACATCAAGATAAATTTACATGTTATGCTTATTTTATCAAAAAACGATTTAAATTTAACAGGGTAACTTTAAGATTCTAATATACAAAAAAACTAAATATGAAGCGTTAAAGGACCTAGCTTGTCAAAACTGTTCTAACTTACAGATCTGATATAAATAAATTTAAGTAATTCACTATTGAAGTTTTGTAATTGGAAATATCGTTATGTATAATCTGGTGGAGGTATACTTAATGACATTAACGTCTTTATGCTTCGTTCATAATCGATATTATTCAGCTTTAAATCAGTAATTTTCCATTGAATAGAACTAATAGAATGTAGCAAATCAAAGTATTTTTGAGATTGGTTCCTATTTATTCTAGTTCGATCATGTATAGACTGTTGAAGATTTCCAATTTGTTGGTTTTGTAATTCCATGATCTGTTTTAATTCTTCAACAGTTGGAATCGAATCTGTAGGTATGGCAGTTATTTGCATATTTAATCTGTTTTATAATATTTTATAACGTTTTGGATGGGAAGCTGTTATAATTATAGAATAATTGTAGACTAGAAATTTATTTGAAAGTTTTTATTTATGCTATTTAATGTTAGAGCGCTCCCAGATTTATTATTTTTAATCCCCAAAAACGATGAGGCAACTCCAAAGATTCGAAATATTTTAACGGGGTAATTCTTGACATCAATCAACTCTGTAGTTTATCAAGACAATTAATACAGCCATTGACAATGAAGAAATTCATATCGTGAATTGCGTATATTAGAATATATAATGATTAATTTTACAACTTGGATTTTGCATCCAAATGATTCACGTCTTTACTTGTGAGTTTGCTGTTGGCTTATTATGATGTGAATCAATCATATTTGAAACAGCAGATTTTAGTTTGTGTCCACCTTGAGCAACCCAATTATATTTTGGAGGAGGTTGACCTTGTTCTAATAATTTTTTAAGCTGTTGAGAATATATTAAATCAGTCGCAGCTAAGATATTTAAATCATTTTGAATATCTGTTAATCAATTGATTGTGCTCTGAGTTTATTGGTACGAGGCATAAGTACTCTCCACTCTGCAACTTCATCAGGCAGTCCAAGTCGAAGGTGTTGTAAAATACCGTACCAACAATACAGTAATTCTTCGTCACTGCCTGTAATCATCTTGAATCAAGTTTGTATGATATTATTAAACAAAAGAATAAATTGTACAACAAATAAATAAATGAATTAGTAGATAAAACTTTGATATTATAGAGATAGATTTGCATGTTATTGTTGTTTTGATTATAGTCTTTTTTACTGTATTTTAATAAATTATAGTTGCCTTGAGAAACTAGCAAACACAAAATTCAAGATTGAAAAGAAATTTCCCAATCAATTAAATGTAAAAAGTAGGCAACTATTATTTCTTATGGGTGATATCTTATTCATTGATGAGATACAACGTACTGTATAATCTGGTGGAGGTTTACTCTTCGATATGAGCTTATTCATACGGCGTCTATACTTAACATTATTCATCTTGATGCAAGATGCTTCCCGTTTAATAGAATCAATCGAAGCTTCTAAAAATGAATATTTTTCATGTTGAAATTCACATTTATGATCTTGTTCATCTAAAGATTTTCCAAGATTTGCTATTTTTTGACATTGTGATTCTATGATCTTTTTTAATTCTTCTTCAGTGGGAATAGGGTATGTATCTGTAGAAGTTGTTTGCATATTTAATCTTTATTATAATGAGGTTTGATAAGACTGAAAGTTTCTATAACTGCAGAATAAATGTAGACTTCAGAAATCTATTTAATTGCAAGATTTATTCATATTATAATATTTTATGTTATGCTAATCATACAACATACATTTGGACCTAAGAAACCATACAATACCTAACAACCATCCATACCAACCACAAGACTATTACCATTTCCATATAGTTTATACCCCACTATTAATATTAAGGTAGTTTCGGAAACAACCGATAGTTTAATCAGTGTAATTAGTAATTCCTTGATGAAAATCATGTACATTAGACCAAAAGTGTTTCAGGATAATTTATTTTCTTCTCTTAACAATGATTGATGAACACATTTAATGAAATAAAATATAGAGCACAATGATGCTACATACAGCAATTAAAGAATAAATAATATAATCTGATTTCAGAAGTTGATTTTCTTTTAATAAATCAATTTCAAAATATTCTGCTAAACCATTTACCAATCTATCAAAACTAAGCACTAAAAATACTCCACTAACAATAATTGAAAATTCTCTGATGGATTTACCAATTGGAACTTCTTTATACATGATATGAAAGACGATACTTGAGATAGAAAGAATCACAAGAAAAGCTATGATTAAAATTTCTAATGTAGTTATCCATTTAGTTTTAGATTCAGTTTCATTTTCTTGTCTTTCTTCATTTTGAATTTCATGTCTAATTATGGTGGTGTTATGTAATGGTAGTAAACGTTGACGTTCTTCAATTGTAGATTCTTCTGCAAAAAAGTCTGAGATTTTATAATGTTGTAATCTTAAACGTTGATTCATTTTGATGTATATTTGGTATAATTGACTTAAGAAGAATTAGTAAATAAAAATAATTCTATACCAAAGGGGCTCTAAAAATGCTAACAAAATTTTAAAATTGTTATGCTAGCCGCAAAAAAGAACTTTGCGCTTCCTATTTTGGAACATTTTGTGTTAAGCCTACAAAACTTTTCACTATCTAAGATTGATGAAAAAAAACATGTAAAATAAAATACATCCATTTAAAGTTTCCCAATTTAGAAGTATCATATATTTTTGCTGCCATTGTGCAACAAACATAACAAGAAATTATATAAAGTCAAACATAATTATCTCTTTTAACTTTATATACCTTTTTAATAAACAAATAAGCATTACCACTACCAAAATGAATCTAAAAGACCTTTATGATGAAGATATTATTAACAAGTCGACAAGACTTGTGATTGATCATTTGATCAATGATCCAGACTACAATTATTTTAACAATCCTATTCAAAATGAAGAACAAGAAAGGGTTTGGGAGGAATTAAATAAAAGTCCTAAAGTGAATGATGATAATTTTGGCTTTGATTTAACTCTTGAAAGAAGAAAATTAATATTCTTAGTATTCAGCTTTCATAATATTTCTACTTCGAATCATTATCGTTACTTTGATAAGAAATATATTAGTAGTTTTATATTCTTGGATGATATTGAGGAAGTATTTAAAACAGGTTTTCTGATCTGTGAGGAAGTCTTGCTTGATATAAAACAAGAAAGAAATCAAAATGGAAACCCAATTCCAAAATCAATTCTAAGGACTACATCTTACCTTTTTGGAGTATCCTGGTCTTTGAAATTACCCATGTCTTTGAGAATTCCTCTTGAACCTGATCCTAATGACAAATCATACCCTGCATTTTATTACAATTCTATACTGTCATCAGATAATTTGGTTCCTGAAATATTGGAAGATTATTTCCAAGTTGCACCAAAAAATAATGATGAAATATCTGATACTTTCTTTGAAGATTTAATTGATAACTTTAGAATTGACATCGATTTATTACAGCGTATTGGACTTTTAGGCTTTCAAGATTCGCCGGGACCTGTGAGGAATAAAGCAACGGTATCATCTTATATTAAAAATTTTATTTTCTCTCCTACTAAGAACATATTGAATGGGATTTTCAGCAAGTCTGAAAATGAAAATAATACTATACTTCTTTCACAACATGATGGTTTGCATCCAGATGTACCATCAGACTTTCTCTTTATAGATTCTAAAACTAAATCTAAAATAATTCCTGTTGAAATCAGAATTAGAGGAGTATCTGATGCATATGAATCTAGAAATGATCAAAATCAAACCTTTTGTGAAATTTTTAATCAAGTTGCTTATCTGATGATTACCAATAATTCTAAATTTGGATTTGTAATGGATATGGAATGTATATTGATTATTCAATTTGAAGATATCAGAAATTTATCCAGAAGAAAATGTTTTAGGGGTAATCTGTTTTACATAAATTGTCGTATGAGATGTATAAAGTATCTTGATTCAGATTATAGCATAACTCTTCTTTTGACATTATTAACAAGTCATTATTTTGCCAACATACCTAGAAATCAACTTACACATATGATAAATTTATTGCAAACTTTGGAAATGACGGTTGAAGATAAATTGGCTATTAGAGCTAATTATTACGATGAGATTAGATATGGAATTTAATAATGGCTAGCTCGAATTTGAGCACTCTTGTTTTTTCCGCACCACAAAAAATTTTAGTGACATACATCAAATGTTTCCCAATTTGGAAATCTGAAACATGTTGCTACAATTAGGTAACAACTTGAAACATAGCTATGAACTATATAAAATCAACTGAAATCCAACGTAAGTTTATTTATCTTCTCTGATGAACAAAAATATATACCATATTATCACTATAGTCCAAATGAAGCTCGAAGACTATTATTAACAAATCAACAAGATTTGTGATTGATCATTTGATCAATGATCCAGACTACAATTATTTTAACAATCCTATTCAAAATGAAGAACAAGAAAGGGTTTGGAAGGAACTCACGAAATTATATTCTGTGGAATCTGAAGCAAAAAAGTCCAAGACGTTTGATTTGAAAAATCTAACGATTGTAGAAACTATATAAACTATGTAGCCCATGAACTGACCAATTATCAAAACTAAATAAGGGATACAACTTTAAAACTAATCAAATGAGATAAGAAGGTAAGTCTATCAGATCTATATATCCAAGTTGGTTTTCTTGAATAAATGCCAAAGTATTGAGTTAAATGATGAAGTAATCGATCAATAGTGAGCAATAAAATAATATTAGAAACCAGAACTAAATCAGAACTCATCTCTTGAGGTATGTTACTATTTGGATTGACAACAAATACATAAAATACAAGGGAAAAGAAAATTAAATATGAATCGATTATTAAATCAGCAAGGAATTCACAAATACTGATTTTCCCCTGATTTGATTTAATTTCATGATGGGGGATTAATGTATCTGATTTCACTTGTAACTCAGTAGTTCCTTTTGATGTTTCTAATTCAACAGTTTGATCCATGGTTGATAATATAGTAGGAAATGATTTCATGAAGATAATTAAGCATTTTTGAATTAATTCTGAATCAAATCTTTATAAAGTGCAAAAACATTTGTTATGCTTGTACCAAAAACTTTCATGGCGCTTGTAATCAGTTTTGTGGTTTTCCTTATAGATTCCTATTACGATTAACCTGTATCTAATTCAACGTGTGTGTATGTATCTTTCGGTTCACTTCTATGAATTCCGATCCATACTTTGTGAATATTCTCAATATTCAAACTACCATTATAAACCTGAATTTAATCATAATAATGAACTTGAATTTAAAATTTTAACTAGACTTAGAACTTAATAGAGACTATTTACATATGTTCATTCATTTGAAAAATTAAATGAACTAAGAAGGGCTTGGGATAGTAGTATATACATTGAAAGGGCTGTGTTTTTAAAATCATAGTTAAATAACAAGAATGATTTGATAAGGTTTAACCCTGTTTCGGCATTCAAAAGTTTATAACATTATCAACTAAAGATTATGATAAGTTACTAAAAATAAAATTATGACTACTATAGCCTAGCAATCATACTCGGGAAGTAACAAAACTGACAATTTTATCAAAAGAAAAAAAAAGTGTCTGACTGACTGTCTGACCGTGGCTTATGAATAAAACAATTCGGTTACCACACAATAACAAAAAAAAAAGACAAAAAGACAAATTTTTTTTCTCTTTTGTAAAAAAGTCTTGGCAACGCTTTTTTAAATGCTTAGAACACCTTACAGACAAAGCAGCTTTTTAGTTTCTACTCAACGTTAATTCAATTATAGATTCAATCTGTACCACATCGCATTCAATTAGATAAGATCATATTCTATACGAATAAATAGAGAGATGAAATTAAACCTAATGAGCTGATAATAACAGGTTAGAGAGGATGATATTATTCCCGAAAGGGGGTATTTGTGTTACTATTAATAAAAATTGACTTTTTTTGTTTTTTTATTTCTGGTTGTTGTTATTTCAAATTCAACCAATTAAACGATGATAAGCATCAATTGTACTAGAGTATATCACTTTAAACATCATTAATAGTATGGATTTTAATACTATTTATGGGCACTACATGAGCGATTTTATTGTCTCAAGTGGGGAAAGAAATTTTTGAATTTTTAACTTTCTTTTTTTTTTTCTTTTTCTTTCTTTTTTTTATTTTTTGGTATCGATCCGAAATCATAAAATGTCTTTTTTTGAAATTGATTAGTGTTAGGACTTTGATATGATATGAATAAACTTATCATCCAGACTATTCCTGAGATAGTTGTGTGGTATTAATGTCTCGTGTTTGTTGTTGTTCCGTAGTGCAGATACTAAACAACAATCAACCATTTTCATCCATGACCCATCCCATCCATTGCCGCTTGCTATTACCGTATTCAAATAACTATGACAAATTCAGTTTTAATCGTTTCATTTACCATTGTTAATAATTCTTCTTCTTCTTCTTCTTCTTCTTGTTCTTCTTCTTCTTCTTCAATTATACCTAATCAATGTAATATCAAGTACTATCATACACATAAACGTCTGACAAAAAGTGTGTTGTTGTTATTCATTTTAAGCCATTTTTTTGAGATAATTAATTTTTGGATTGTGCTGTCCTTTTTTTTCTTGTCCTTCAAAGTTAAGCCAGAACGAACCCCTGCCAAGAAAACAAAAAAATTTAGATAACTAACGAGAGAAAAAGAATAAAATTATATATCGATATACTTTGGTTTTCGATTATATTCGGAGTTTTATTATCGATTTATTCATCTGGCTTTATATAGATTGGTCATATATATATAAATAAATAAAATTCATTAGTGTCTAAATAGATTGGTAAATGATACGATTATGAGGATAAATTTCATGTGAGAGGGTGTGGGAGGTGCCCACCCACAACGAGGACCAGACAAAAAAAAAAATAATTGAATTAAAAAAAAAAAAAAAATTCATATGTACACCACAATTATGTCTGACTGATTGACTATACATACAGGTTTAGAATATTCTCTATTTGATTCTGTGAATATCCGTATTCTAATATCTATAAGAACAGACCATCTTTTACTTTACTGAAACTATGCTATCTATAACGTTACAATCGGATAAGAAGTACCCCTCCCCCGATTGAGCCGCGTATCTCCAAGCCATAAACTACGTAATTGGCTTATTGTTATACGCTTAACTGAAATTAAGTTCTAGATGTGAGGAGTAAGTAAGCTTAGAAAGTAGGCTAAGCAGTAGTATCATTCAGTTTCTTTTTTTTTTACTTTACTAATCCCGTAGGATGAAAGCCTTGCCGGAATCTCGTATAGTTAACGCTATCCGAATACAAACTAATTATTATCTTCATCATCCTCATCAACACACAAACCTTTGGCGTCTGGTGGTATTAAGTTTTGTGATTCGTCATCATCATTGATTTATGTCTATTTATAGGTCATAAACCTATGATATCATGCTGAAGTGGTTATTACATATTATTTTTATTTTTTATCAAAAAACACGATCGGACCGACTAAAAAATATCTTTTTTTTTTTTTTTAATTTTTAGTTCTTTTTTTTTTTTGTCTGTCTGTCTGTTTTAACTTTTACAATTACAAAAAACAACAAAATTAATTAGAAATTTTATTTGTAAATAATCTTAAAGGATATATATATATATATGGAATTGATAGTTGGGGATAAATTTATATCAATTTAAACTATATCAAACCAGTCTTCTGTTATCCTATATTGAATCTTGACAGATATACATCTCCCTTCAGATCCAACACCGCCTATTTATTGCCCACGAACAGACCAGACACTATCTACAAGAGAAAATTACGAATAAGCAAACCCCCAAAAAAAATATACATCCATAATTCCCATTCGACAACAAAACTATTTTAAAAACCTCCAGTTTGACATTACTTATATATACCAGTTCATTGGTCTAATCCATTCCCATAGACCCTTTCAATCCTCAATTTGTTAGAATCCCTATACCTTCTAGAATAGTTCAATAATTATTATTATTAACTATTTTTAACCTTCAATTGTTTTATTTTTTCTTGGCTAAGATCCCTTAAATTCAACTTTTTGACACTTTGGGGGTATTAAAACAATATCGTCATCAATAGTTATAAAATAAGTTGTATTTCATTCATTATATTTTAAATCAATCAACTAACTAAATAAATCAATAAAACTACTATAAATGTCAATCATAATGTCAACCCAGAATAACTATAATAACCACGATTATTTATCGTCCAATCCAATCTCATCTTCGACTTCAACCACAACGTCCAATCAATCTGGTTCTTCGGCTACCATACCTTCCTTATTACCTATGCCAACTTCATATTCAATGGACCCTTCAAAATCAATCATACAAAATAGTACAAGCCCTCATGCTGGTAATGCTAATACCGTCAACAACCCTTCAAATCAACCTCTTCCTTCAATATATATGATGAATAGTAGTAATACAACCTCGAGTCCAACCACCACAAACAGTTATAATCAAGCAATCCAACCTCCACAACAACAACAACAACAACAACCTCCACAACAGCAACAACAACAACAATATCTTCATTATCCCGCTAGAAATTATTTACAACCTCCAAATCCAAATGATTATTATTATACTTCTTATTATTATCCTGGAACTCCAGCTAATGCTGCTGTCGTAGCTAATCCAAATAGTTCTAATCCAGTTAATAATACTGCTAATAATTCTTCTAATAGATTGGTTTATAATACTTTACAAACATTCTCTACTACTCATCCTCCTCCACCAGTATCAACTTCAGCTCCAACTGCTTCAACCCATTATACAACTGGTTCAAATAGTTATTTACCAATCTTACCTTCTACTACAGCAAAACTTTCTAATGGTACTAATTCATCATATCCTATAAGTCCAATATCAATTCAAGAAATAAATAGAGATCATTCCGCTTCAGCTTCTTCGTCATTATCTTCAGCTTCATTAAATCATCTTCACCATCAACAACAACAGCAACAACATCATCTTCATCATCAAACGTACCTTCAAAGCTATCAACATTCAACCAGTAATTCAAGTTTCACATACCATCCTCCGGAATCTCATCATGATTTACCGATCGATTATTCATCAATCGTTTCATATACAATCTCACCATCTTTAAAGAGAAAGAGAAGAAAGAGAAAGGATGAAAGCCCCAATGGTACCACCACCAATTCTAATTCTGAATCAATAAATTCAGAAATAGTGGAATCATATCCTTGTGAAATATGTTCTAAAGTATTTCAAAAGCCTTATAATTTAAAATCTCATATGAAAACTCATTCAACTGAAAAACCATTCAAATGTTTACATTGTTCTAAGACATTTGCTAGATCTCATGATAAAAAGAGACATGAATTATTACATAATGGGGTAAAGAATTTTAAATGTGAAGGTTATTTACAAGATGGAGTTACCAAATGGGGATGTGGGAAGAAATTTGCTCGTAGTGATGCCTTATCAAGACATTTCAGAACTGAAACTGGATGGTTATGTATTAGACCATTAATGGATGAAGCTAAACGATTAGAAGAATTGAATAAAGGAAATGATAATCATTCAAGTCATGTGGTGATTAATAATGGTCTTCCTCCTAATGTAACTCTTCCTCATCATAGTAATCTTCCTCAACTCCATCAAGCTTTGGCTCCTATAAACTCAAGTAGTACTACATCTTCGTCGTCTCAACAAACCCAACCACCACAACAACAATCTCAATCACAACTGCAATCAAATGAAGATTCTAATGATTTTGATAATTCAAGCTTTGTAAGAAAGTTAATCCAAAGTAAATAAGTCAAGATAGATATAATCTTCTTAGACTTGATTAACTTTCATTTTATTTTGTATATTAGTTCACATTTAGTTCATCGTTCCATTCTTTATACGGTATAATTGGGAACTCAGTTTTTATAATTCTCTATTATTACGTCTTTTGATATATAATATGTATATTAATATTACACTTCAATCTTTGGTATACGCTTAATTAAGTTAATCTTGTAGTCAACACATCTAAAAGTATACTAAGTCGCCAGATATACTTACAATTCAATGGGATTGATATTATACCCTTCAGCACGTGCACTCGTGCACCTGACCCAATTTTTGTTTTTTAATTTGTCTTGGAAGCGCCCCCAGAACTTTCTCGAACAAAAATTTTTTCGTTCAAATTCTCACCGATCACTAATTAATAATTTTTCAGTTAGCTAACCATTCCAAGATCATTTTCAATATCAATTGAAAAACATAGTATAGATATCATCATATTAAGTCATGTTGAGAGCCGGTTCTGTTTCAAGACAATTCGTTCGTCATTTACATAAAGAATTAAAATTCGGTGTTGAAGGTAGAGCAGCTTTATTAAAAGGTGTTAATACTTTAGCTGATGCTGTTAGTGTTACTTTAGGTCCAAAAGGTCGTAATGTTTTAATTGAACAACAATTCGGTAGTCCAAAGATCACCAAGGATGGTGTAACTGTGGCCAGATCAATTGTCTTACAAGATAAATTCGAAGATATGGGTGCTAAATTATTACAAGAAGTTGCTTCTAAAACTAATGAAAGTGCTGGTGATGGTACTACTACCGCTACTGTTTTAGGTAGATCCATCTTCACTGAATCAGTTAAGAACGTTGCTGCCGGTTGTAACCCAATGGATTTAAGAAGAGGTTCTCAAGCTGCTGTTGAAGCTGTTGTTGCCTTTTTACAAGCTAATAAAAAAGATATTACTACTAGTGAAGAAATTGCTCAAGTTGCAACTATCTCTGCTAATGGTGATGCTCATATTGGTAATCTTTTAGCTTCTGCCATGGAAAAAGTTGGTAAGGAAGGTGTTATCACTGTTAAAGAAGGTAAAACTTTAGAAGATGAATTAGAAGTTACTGAAGGTATGAAATTCGATAGAGGTTTTATTTCTCCATATTTCATCACTAATACTAAATCTGGTAAAGTTGAATTTGAAAATCCTTTAATCTTATTAAGTGAAAAGAAAATTAGTTCTATTCAAGATATCTTACCTTCTTTAGAATTATCAAATCAACAAAGAAGACCATTATTAATCATTGCTGAAGACATCGATGGTGAAGCTTTAGCTGCTTGTATTTTAAATAAATTAAGAGGTCAAGTTCAAGTTTGTGCCGTTAAAGCTCCAGGTTTTGGTGATAATAGAAAAAATACTTTAGGCGATATTGCTATCTTATCAGGTGGTACTGTTTTCACTGAAGAATTAGATATTAAACCAGAAAATGCTACTGTTGATTTATTAGGTTCTGCTGGTTCAATAACCATTACTAAAGAAGATACTGTTATCCTTAATGGTGAAGGTCAAAAAGAAAACATCAATTTAAGATGTGAACAAATTAGAACTACTATGGATGATCATTTAACCACTGAATATGAAAAGGAAAAATTACAAGAAAGATTAGCTAAATTAAGTGGTGGTGTTGCCGTTATTAGAGTTGGTGGTTCTTCCGAAGTTGAAGTTGGTGAAAAGAAAGACAGATATGATGATGCTCTTAATGCTACTAGAGCTGCTGTCCAAGAAGGTATCTTACCAGGTGGTGGTACTGCTTTAATCAAAGCTTCAAGAGTTTTAGATGAAGTTAAAGAAAAAGCTGAAAACTTTGATCAAAAATTAGGGGTTGAAATCATTAAATCTGCTATTAGTAAACCAGCCAGAAGAATTATTGAAAATGCTGGTGAAGAAGGTGCTGTTATTGTTGGTAAGATTTATGATAATGCTGAATTCAACCAAGGTTATGATTCAGCCAAGGGTGTCTTCACTGATATGATTGCTGCTGGTATCATTGATCCATTCAAAGTTGTTAAGAATGGTTTAGTTGATGCTAGTGGTGTTGCTTCATTATTAGCCACTACTGAATGTACTGTTGTTGATGCTCCAGAACCAAAGGGTGCTGCTCCAGCTCCTGCTGCTCCAGGTATGGGCGGAATGGGAGGTATGTTCTAAACAACCTAAACCCATTGACCTTGTCCTCTTAAATTGAACATGTTTATAAAGTGATGATCTTGATTATCATCATTCTCTCTATATTTATATATATATAACTATTCCTCCTCCCTCTCTGAACATTATTTCTTTTTCTCTTTTTCTTGATTTAAGTTGTAAATAGTCATTCTCCTCCCATTTCACTTTATTTGCTTTATTTAAAAACTAAATAAATTGTATTAAATCTTGAATAATTATGGTTTCTTTAAATATTGTAGATATCAATCACATCGCGTATATAACACAAAAAAAAAATTCTGAGATCAAAAAAATTTCAAATATCTGATAAACAACAATAACAAGTAACTAGTATAACATACCACACGACAAAGTTAAATGATAAGGATATAGCATCAGGCCGAGGAATTTTGAAGAAGAGACAGGAATAATTATGTTTGAGGAAATCATACAGCGACGAGAGCAAAATAGAGTCGCTAAGAAACGAATCAAACTATTGTTATCCAAATATTTAACCTTAAAGAGATATCAAGAATTACAATTACAAAAGCAACAAGAGAATGGTAAAGTCAAGAAGAGGAAAGGAGGAGAAATAGTCAATGCCAAATTATTAGAATACATCCATACCGAGTTAGAACGTCATTTAAAACCAGATGAGACCTATGAAATATGGCATGAATTAAGCAGTGTAAATGTAAACTTAAAGAAACAACAAGGAGAAGGTAAATTTGACAAAAAACAACCAGTAGACACTGACATTGAAGTATCTACAGATGGGGAAAGTGATATTAAAGTGAATGATCTCATTAAAGATTTATTTCAAACTTTTGATTCATCTAAAAATCATGTTAAAGCAAATATACTTTTAACCATAAATGGATTAGAAGTATTACCATTACCTAAGAAGAATGAAGGTCAAATTCATAATCACATTAATAACTTAAAGACGTTATTGCAATTGAATATCTTAAGGAAAAACTGGAATTTGGCGTATAAGATATATTGTACATTAATCAGATTCCCTATAGTTGATATCAAAGCTATTTGGTCGATTGGGATTGAAATATTGGTCCAACAACGTAAACTTGAAGAAAAAGCTCAAGTTGATGAAGAGAATAAACTCACACAAAAGTCAACACTATTCAAAGATGAAAGATTCTTTGAATGGTTGATAACATTTTTCCCTTTGAATCGATTTGATGCTTCGAAATATGATGGTAAGGGAAGTCTTAGAGTTGAGCTGGCTCCAGTATGGAGAATGGGTACATTAACTAATTCACCATTATATCTTATCACAGCACTTTGGAATTTATTGATTAATAAGAAATATTCGAGTTTGAAATCAAAATTATTAGAATTAATGTTGGAACCACCATATAATGATGATGGAACGATTTATTTCTTAATGTGTTTAACATTAATATTTGAATCGTTTGAATTAGTAAAAGACAATGACGCTAATGGTGGAGATAAACTGTTCTTGATAAGTGACTTGGCAGCTGCAAAAGTACAGATATTAAAGTATTTAGAGAAATGTGATCAATTAAATTTCAAATATCCTTCTGTCGTCAGAGAACAACTCTTTATTCTCTCTCGATATGTTGAAGGAGAGACAGATAGTAAGATTGGAATCTTAACAGATAGTAGTGAAGATTATGACAACGACCAAGATAGTAAAGCTAACGGAGCTAAGAATAATTCAGAAATAGTATTCTTTAATTCAGATCAAGAAGACCTGGATGATGATAATGATGAGGCACAAGCAGCATCTAATAGCTCAGATAACAATAATAGCAATAATGACTACACCCAAAATTATAATGATAATAATGACTTAAACAAATCACCAAAAGCAATTAAAATCCAAAACGATATGGATTTCGACTTTGATTTTGAATAAATAAATAAATAAACAAATTAGCATTAATAGACATTTCATAGATTTATATATATAGAAACTTATTTAATATATACACGGCATATTTAACCTTCATCTTTTCCTGATCGTTAATTTCCCTTGAGCAGTTCTTGAAAATGAAACTATAAATTTATCTTCATCTGCTTTTTCAATAGGCAACACTGTCCAACCTGGAGGGGCTAATGAATCTTTCGGTATTTCAATATGAAATTGATTTGATGGGGAAATTTTTCGATTATGAAGATCGGACTCTCCACTCGATGTACTACCTGTAGTATTATCTTCACTATCAACTTCATGGTTCTCGTTGGTATGGATGTTATTATTATTGTCATTATTAGTATTAGTATTATTAGTATTATTATTATCGTCATCATCATTGAGGGTACCTAACCTTCTATTAATTACCTGGGCGAATTCAGCCAACCTTACCCCGATGTCTTGATTTGGATTATTTACAGGTTCTGCTGCTGCTGCTGCTTGTGGAGCTGGTGCAGCTCCTTGGTCCTGTACTGCAGCTTGTTGTGGTGGCTGTGCTTGTCCTTCCGGTACAGTAGGTGTTGGTGCTGGTATAGGACCATCAAATACATTTTGTCTACATAAAGGACAATTGTCTGATCTTTCTAACCAATCTTTTAAACAACCCATATGTAAAATATGACCACATTTTAATTTCTTAGGGTATCTTCTTGATGGTAAATGATTTTTTGGATGAGATCTATTATATTCATCAACTGAATACATATCATCACGACATATAATACAAACATTTTCTGTCTCTAAATTTTCTTTAGTTGCATCCGGTAATTGAGTTTCTAATCGTTTAGAAGATTGAATGAACTTAATTAATTGAGTGACTTCTTTATAAGTATCTTTAACTGATGCTAAAGTTCCTTGAATCATTGAAAATGGGAAAGCAATACCAGATCCAATAGTTAATAAATAAATGAATCCTAAATGAGCCCCAGCTTGTAAAAGGGATGATATTATATCAATTGATTTACTATAATAAGGTTTTAATTCCCATATATTCTCTGCTTCATCATTATCAATATCATCATCTTCATCTTGTTCAGCGATATAAAAGATAACTTCATAAAGATTGACTAATAATTTACAGAAATAAGTTAAATTCTCCACTCCTTGAATAGCAAATTGAAATCCAAATAATAAACAAACCACCGAATTAATGCCTTGGAATACATCATATACTAAAACTTTAGCAATGGAGAAATCAGTGATGATGAATATAATATTTAACCATACAAAATGATTAAACAAGTATTGTCTTAATACTGCCAATCGGGAAGTGACGGATATGCTATCATTATTAGTGATTTTAAATGTTAAATAATTCAATCTTTCGAATAAAACAATATGAAGGAACTTGTTTAAAGCTGAAAAACAGAATAAGAAACAATTCAAGATTGAATCATCAAACGTAGTTAAATTCAATAATAAATTGAATAAGAACATAGGTAAATAATCAAACAATTTCTCCACTTCAATGACTCGTAACTCACCAAAGATGATCATTTGCGATACCTTTCCTATCACGAGAAACACCACCACGATATAATTCAATAAGATCTTTAAATGGATATCAGAAGTTAGATTCATTAATAATATTTCATTGTTGAAGGACGTTGTATAGTTTTGGAACAATGACCATCCCATACCCATTGTTGAAGCTAGAACATACACCGCCACAGCGATTACATTCTTAGTGAACTTCATCTCAGCACTTCTCCCATATGATGATGATGATGATGATGAACTGGTACAATTGATATGATTGTTATGATGTGTAATTAGAGTGATTTGCTGTTAAATTTCAAAAGGGTGAGTTTATTTTTGCTATGCGTAAATTGTCAGTTTTGTGTCATGTTCGATTTTTTTCTACACAATTCTAAACCCGTAATCTATACCGATCTATTATGTATGTTATGTTATGCTATAATTATCTATATGTATAGAGAAGATAAGGAAAGAAGTTAAATAATACGGGAATAATGGAATTGAAAGTGTAATTGAAGTAATAATAAGATTAATGGTTTATTGGGTGGAGTATTTTCCTCTTTTTCTGGGGAGGAGGTAAATCAGTATTAACTAATTTAGGAATCTTTGATGAAATTAATTTCATATTTTCTTTAGTAGGTGATGATATTGATTTTTGATTATTATTATTACTTGGTTGTGAATTTTTTGGTGATGATTGTTTTGTAATTCTCGCAGGACTTAAACTTGACCGAGCATTCCTTGAAGTGGATGTAGATGTAGATGTGGAGGTATATCCCATTGAAGATTTATCAATATTCTTAATGGTGGTTAAATTCTTATTAACATCAACAATAACATTCTTAAGATTATCATTACTTAATAACATTGAATTGTTAAACTTGGTTAAATTCATAATCTCCTTGGAGATAGAATCATCATGATTCTTATCATCTTTATTAAGTAAATGCATTACTTTATTTAAATCTTGAATATTATGATCTTGTAATTTAATAATACTATTGATCTTAGAATCTTCAATCAATGATCGATGATCAATTTTGGATGATATCAATTTATAATCCTCTTGTAAATGATTGATGGAATTTATTGAATCATTAAACCAATTAGTAGATGTAGTTAATAATTTCTTATTCTCATTCTCAATCACTTGTTGATTAATAGTCTTGATTGAATCATTCAAGAATGAATCATATGATTTATGATGATCATTCATCAAACTGATTAAATTTGTTTTAAAATCATGTTGAAGTTGACTTAATTGACCCGAAACTTTCTCTTTAATCAATTGTTCAATCTGAGTATCAATACCACTACGATCATAAGAACTATCTTTAATATAACTTAATAATTGATGATTGTTTTGTTTCAATTGAGTGATATTCCGTTCGAAATGAGTGGCATACAGCACAAATGTTTCATTCAATGATTTAAATAATTGTTTGAATTCAATTAGTATCAGAGGTAAATCAGTAGTTGATAATTCATTTAAATTTAATTTAATCGTGGTTAATTTCTCAATAAGATTTAATTTAAAATTTTGAAACGATTTTAATAATTGATTAGATGTAGTTGAGTCCTTTCTATCGTTGAAATTAGTTAAGATTGGTTCGATTGAATTAAACGATAATGATAAATTCTCATTTAAAATATTCATGAATTGACTAAACGAATCATTAAATTGATTTAATTTCGAAGTATTACTATGCAATCTAGTTTGTAATTGAGTATTCTCTAATGATAATTGATTATTTGATTTCTTTAATTCATCAATCTCTTGCGATAAGGATTTAATTGATTTTTGATTATTTAAAGTTATAGCATCGAATTTCTTTAATTTTAATTTTAATAAGATATTTTCATCTTTAATTTCTTTAATATTAGCCAGTAAATTATTTGAATTTTCAATTAATTCATGATAATTCTCTTCATTAAGAAAAATCCCATTCTTACTTCGAGTAGATTGAAGATCTAAATTAACTCGGATTAATTCATTAGATAAATTCTTTACTAAAATCTTTTTCATAATTAAATCAGAATCTTGACCATTAATAGGTAAATTCTTAATATTTTTAGCTTTACAAGCATAATCCAAAGTTGATAATGTTTCTTCTAAATTAATCTTAGCCGGTGAGATGGTTGCAATTAATGTAGTTTTAGTTGATCCTCCTATTGAATCTTGTAATAATCGAGTTAATTTCGATTCTCTATACGGTATATGATTGAGATTGTTATTGTTGGTATTAGAATTACCTCCAAATTCACTTAAAATATTAATGACTCTTCCTAAAGTCAATAAACTTTGATTAATAGATCCAGCTTCTTTAGCACGTTGATTTATAGCTCCCGATTTATTGATATTTTCTGACCCAGCTAAATCAACAAGATTCATCTTTGAAATTTTAAATAATTCTCCGTTTACTTTGGATTTTTTAAATAAATTAATAGTGAATATAGTATGAGATCTAGATGAGAAATTATTTAACTTTGTAGATGCTGTTTTCCTTTTCTTTAAACCTCGTTTTAATATTTTAAATCCTTGATTGAAATTATTAATATATTCTTCATTCAAATTTTGAATCATAATACTCTTTTTATTAGTATTACCACTTTCATTATTAACTTCATATATGCGTAATTTCCTTTTAAGATTCTTTAAATTATCTTCTGAATCATCATCTAATAAATCTCGAAGATCTTCATTATATAATTCTAGAAATGAACATTTAACTAAAAAATCATCATCATTATCTTCAAAGTCTTTATTTCGATTTAATTTCTTAAATAATTCCACTAATACTCTAGGTATAATCCCAACATTATCATTAAATTCAAGTCCACCATCTTCAAATTCTTCATTATAATTTTGATTCAATTCTTCAGGATTCCCACACATGGTATAAGTTTTACCAGTCCCAGTTTGACCATAGGCCAATACCGTGACATTATACCCCATTAAGAAATCATTGAATAATGGTGATACTACTTTTTCAAACACAAGATCTTGATCAGCTTGAGGACCATAGATTTGATCTACTTTGAAAGTTTTATAATTATTGAATTCATCTAGTAGAGACGATGAATTGGAAATGCTGGTGTTATGGGGACTATTGGATGGATTGATGGTAATATAGGGATCGATGATGGAATATCTATCATTAGGCAAATCGATGACAATGGGAGATTTGGCAGCTACTTCTTTTTCATTTCTACCTCTACATCGCACTACCACTTGAATATTAGATGATGATGATGAGCCAATTGAATTGGTGGATGATGACGGCGATATAGACCGTGATACGGGTTGTCTCTGTGATGATGACATATGATGGGTGATTGAACAAATAAGAATGCAAAATGATCTGTTCAAATGAATCGGTTGATTTGTTTACAATTTGTTGTTGTTGTTTTTGTTTTACAGATGGTCTGGTTAAAACACAAAAAAAATTACGTGTATTATGCAGGATTTTTAACTATGTAAAAAGTATGAATTATGATTAACAGTTAATCAATCATATTCAAAGATAGATAAAGGATATGAAATGAATGGAGATGAAATGATGAGTTAAATCAAACCAAAGAATGAAATGGAATTAGGAAAATACATATTATACAAAATATTAGTTAGTAGTGTAGCCACACTACTAATCAAAGAAATCATCATCATCATCATCAACATTAGTAGTATTACTCTTTTTAGCACTAGTACTAGTTTTAACATGATCATCTTCACTATCAAGATCATCATCATCTAAATCAAGATCATCTGAATGTTTTCTATTATATACAATCTTAGTAGCTTGCTTTTGATGAGAATCACGACTTAAACCATCTAAGATTTGGACAATATCTTGTTCACCTAATTTTCTAGTGATGGCTCCATTACGATATAATTGGAAAATGTATTGTTCAACTTGTTGAGCTCTATCCGGTCTTACGATTCTAACTCTACTTAATCTTTCTCTAGCACTTGTTTCTAAAATTTGAGAAAGTACACTTTCAAGGGCACTATTAGCATTATTAGTTGATCCACCAGTTGTTGACGATGAAGATGCAGATGGATTGGCCGCATTCTTTTGCAACTCTGCTAATCTAGCTTGTCTGATAGCATTCAACTCTGAATCATCCATGGTAAATTATGATATCGAATCCAAAGATTGTGTGTTAAATATATAGTAATTGTAATATTGAAATTTTCTCTATATTAATTTGTCACACTCTCAATGTTCAAAAAAAAAACGATTACATAAGCGCTTAGTCATCCTTTTTAAAAAAAAGTTTTGATGAAACAAATCAAATGATACCAACCAACAACAACCTCAAAAAAAGGCAACTTAATCTAAAATCACCTTAGATCACACATCGATTAAATCAGAATCATCGATCCATCAATCAATTCATACCTCATCCATAGAGAGTCAATTCGATTGCAATTCGAACAAGACCCATATTAATCCAGAATTATCAAGACACTACCACATTAGGGTCTATTCTATTAGCGAGGCTGTCTTATTTTTTTTTCATATACACATATCACCATTTGGTTAGACTTTCCCTATATCACCTATAGTCATTATTGTCATTATTATTACGCTAACATTGAGAAAACATTATTTCAAACAAAGTTTTTAATCATAAAAAATTATCTATCATTATTCATTCAATTATCATCATATTCAAATTATTAGATATTGCATAATTTAACCAATCCTATCTTAGAAACAATATTACAAATCAATAGAAACAATCCCGTATTATAAACTTATATAAAAATTCACTCCCCCATTACACACACATTAAAATAAAACAGAACAAAACATAATTATATAAATTTTTGCATAATGTCACAAACTAATAATAAAACTAATGGTTCTTCAACCAACACTAATAATACCACCAGCACCACCACCACTAATAATAACAATAATAATAATGATAAAATCAATATATTGAGAAAGTATAAGATTGTATTTTTAGGTGATCAAAGTGTGGGAAAAACTTCATTAATTACAAGATTCATGTATGATACCTTTGATGAGACTTATGCTGCCACGATTGGAATTGATTTCTTAAGTAAAACCATGTATCTTGATGATAATAAAACCACCATTCGATTACAATTATGGGATACTGCCGGACAAGAACGATTCAGATCTTTAATACCATCATATATTAGAGATAGTCATGTGGCTGTTATATGTTATGATATAACCAATAAAAAATCATTTAATAATTTAGATAAATGGATTAAAGATGTTAAATTAGAAAGAGGAGATGATGTTATAATAGTATTGGTGGGTAATAAACTGGATCTTTCCAATGATAAAAGACAAGTTACCATTGATGATGTTGAAAAATTACATCGAACTATTGGATCTAAATTTTATATTGAAACCAGTACTAAAGCAAATCATAATGTTAAATTATTATTTAAAAAGATTGCTCAATCATTACCTGAATTTGAACAACAACAACAAAATCAAGATGGTGAGAATAATCAAAATAACCCGGAAACCATTGATATTAGTATTGATAATAATCCTGCTGTTTCAACCAGTAGTAGTTGTTGTTAGTGATATCGGCAGAAGCAGCAGCAGCATCATCATCATAGATTAAATGTCAATCTCATCGATCAATGGTTGTAAGATAATGATTTATAAAATATTTTATTATTATTATATTTATACATACATATATAAATATTTCAAATTATTATAGTACAAAGTAATAGATTATTATCTTTAATAAAATTTCATAATAATAATAAATAATATATAATAACTTAAATAATATTAATCTAGGAGTTGTAGCTATATTCCATAATATTTTACAATCTAAAATGTTTTATAGGATAGGAATCCGCCCCTCACTTTGATTTCAAACCCCCTAATTAAATATTAAAGATGTGTTAATTGTCGAAATATACGAATTCGAAAAAGGAGTTATCAATTAAGATTAAACCCCCTATTCCCCCCATATGATGAGATTGAAGAGCAAAAGGATCTGACATAACTGGGGGTTGATATAATGAAGCCTTTAAGGTGTACATTTTTTCTTTTGGCTAATGAGGTTTCCTTTCCTTACACAAGATCAAAATTTATGTTTAGGCTAAAATTCTCCCCCATAAACAGTTAACATCCGCATTCCGAAGAATCACCCACCACCACCACCACACTAAATTTTTGATCTAGATTGATTTACAAATTTTATTATGATTAATTACTATTATTATTATTATTAAACTTTTTATTATTATTATTATTATTATTATTATTTGTTGTTAATTAATAACATAATATTACTTCCTTTTCATAATTAAAAATAATTACAAAACTGGCTGGACAGTAGCCGGAAGCAAGCTAAGGCTAAGGCAATCCAAGGCAAGCCAGTCAAAGAATGAAAATAGTGAAGGAATGTGAAATAATATTTTTTACTGAGCAGCATAAAAAAAAAAAGACGTTGCGGCGCATCTTGCCGCTAAGTAATCGAAATCGCGGAAGTTAAATTTTTGAAAGTTATGTAAAAATATCCACAAACAGAAATAGAAAGAGAAAGAGAGAGATCTAAAGGCGGTAGCAACTATAGATAGCTAATAAGAGTTAAAGTGAGGGTAGATGAGTTGTTGTTGGTTTATAGTAAGTAGTACAAAAGTCCTATAACAATGGAGAACATTGAATTACAAGCCTTGATTTGATAGATCTATCAGAGCTGGATGTGAGAAGTGGGGAGCAAAGTGAGTGAGTTGGTTGGTATAGGAAACGAAGGAAGGAGTTCCATAGTTAGATTTAGAATTGCCTGAAGTAGTTTTTGACCACAACAATAAGAACAATGACAACTTGTAATCATTTCTTATTCTTTTTGTGCCCCATACTTCACTTCTCCCTCTCCCCAATGGCATGACCACTTGACGATACGATACGATATGATATGATATGATATGATATATGATTTTTGATATTAATATTTCCCAATCACAATAACAAAATGCAATAGTAAACAAATCATTAATTAAACCTTCATTGTAACCAAAACGATTCTAAATATAATAATTGGATAGGTGCCCGTATTTAACACCTATCAAAATTATTAATTACAAAGTTTAAATTATGAAATTTTTATAATAATAATCATCATCATTGTTATAGTTAATACTGATAAATAGAAAAATAAAAAGGTTAAACTCAACTTAAGTCAAGTCAAGCCAAGCCAAGCCATTTCTCGTATCTAGTTCCAATTGATAGATCTTCGCTGGTTGAATCACTCGCTATTTCGTAATAGTACATAGTTTGTTTGTTTGTTTGTTTGTTTGTTCGTCGTAGGATATGTATAAACTCTAGCCTGCTCCTAATGGGGGAGAAGGGAGGGAGGGGGAGACAGATTGTAGATCTAAGTTTAATGTATCTTGACAATAGAACAGACAATCTCACAAAAGTAAAAAAAACGGATGATTTTTTGCCTTCTTTTTTTGTGTTACACCAAATTGGTTTTTTTTTTTTTCTTTTCTTTTTTGATTATTATAATAATATAATAACAATATAATAATAATACAATAGAAATATGCTCTTAATACGAAATGAAACGGAACAAAATCAAAATTATCTTCAATTAATTGCATAACCAAACTTACAACGGAATGATAAACCATGTTCAAGGCGACACCTTTTATTGTGTGAAGGCGAGTGATCAGTTTATATATATTTCCGTTTTGTATCTCTTGATAGTTAGATATTGTTGCCATAGTATTTTTCACTCAGATCACTATAATAAAAGTTTGGGGTAAAGCAAATTATTTCGATTTGTGGTATTATTTGGTTACGTACAGTATGTACTGTATGTATCTGTATGTAAGTAAATTCTTTTTTTTTTTTTATTTTATTTTTTCGATTTTATTTTTTTCGTGATTTAAATTTAAATTGTCTTTTTTTTTTATTTTCTTTTTCAATCATAAAAATTTCTATTTATTTTTTTTCACCTTCCATTGTTCTCGTTATACGAAGTTTTCGAATTTTGAACCTATAGATGAGAATTATTATCAATTATGGTAATCTTACATTACAACCTTAAATAATATTACTATATGAAAGATTCATAACAATGGCAAGGACGTATTCTTACGTCCCCGTATTCAAATGTCAGAATCCAAAATCTTACCAATAATAGCCTGCAATATAATGTCTATATTGGTTAGATAAACAATGTAAATGAAGGCCAAGCCAAACTTATAGTAGTTAACTTGTTTTTTTTATTTTTGGAGGACTTATTTATTAATGTATGTATGTATAGTTATTGTTGATTTAAACGAACTGACTCTATTATAGAAAATAAATTCTAATTAATCCATACGTTATAACATTTATTATACTGATAAGTTTAACATTTTCTAAAAATACAATCCAATACATAAAACCTTAATAATAATACTTCAATTATTAAAAATTAATAAAATTAGAAATGAAATTTTAACCTCCTTACTTAAGTAAGTAACAGATAGGTACTTCGTACCTGGTGTTAGTTACTGCTGCTATATAACTGACATCGATGTGGAACTGAAAAAAAAAAAGATCTGTGGCCACGTCCCATAAATTTAGGCTGCTTTTGCTTTTTTTTCTCGGTGCTTTTGCTCCTTAGAACGAACCTAAAAAAATATATATGTAAATACATCTATAAAATTTTTAAGGGGATATCTCTAACCAAAAAAAAGACTCGAAAAAAAAAAGCCATAAAAAATAATAAATGAAAACATCAAAAGAGAGGCATAAAAAATATCATAAACAGCCAAAAAAAAAAAGAAATTTAAAATTTTTGGTTGTCGTCCCTATTAGGAAGGATATGAAGATTTCAACGAATTAAAAAAAAAAAAGTTCAAAGTTCGTAGATTTAATGTGTGTGTGTGTGTGTGTGTTAATATGACAACAACAACTCTATTTGATTGATATACGAGACATTCCACAATAGAGATCGAAATCGAAGTCGAAGTAGAAGTAGAACGTATTCGAAAACGTATGAGGGAAAATAATAATAAAAGTTTATCTTAATGTGTCACCACATTCAGTAAATCTAGGTGGGTAATTAATTTAAACTTTGTTTAGTGTTAAGTCAGGCGCTGCTTAGCAACAAGAAAGAAGTAAGGTGGTAAAGATCATATTAAAGCTACATACGTTTTATAAAAAATTAAGCAAGAACATGTAGAACTACCGCAAGGTAATGTAAGACTGAAAAATTAAAGGAGAAGGGGGAATGGGCGAGTGAGGTGAATTGAAGTGAAGGGGAAGGGCATGGCAGGGTAGTGAGAAAAAATTTTTAGTGACTGACAGATATATCAGGACCAGGTCAAGTCAATAGATGATAGAAATCATCGAATATGAACAATGAAAGGCGGGCGGTTCTATAAGTTCGCTTCTATTGAAAAGCCCAATCAATCCTAATTATAGAAAATTACCAAGGGTATTGTTGCTATCCACGGAATTATTCACTTGTGTTTATGATTGATTGTTTAATTATACTATGAAATAGAAAGAAAAATAAAAGAAGAAGAAACGATCGGGGACATAACAAATAGTGCCCTTTATGCAAGAGGATATGTAAATCGTGAACCTAGTGGCATGATTTGTAAAACATAACAAAGAAGTAGAAGTCTATTGTATGTCAAATCCAGACAAAGAAGAAGACTAATTGGAATGGATTTGGCCTAATAAATAATTTAGGGAAGGGAAAGAAAAAAAAAAGACGTTTTATTTTTATTCCCACTATTTTTTAATAGAACGGAAAAGAACAAAGGGAAAAAATTACTGTGCATCCTCTTTGCCTGCTCACTCACATACATTACAATATAAGTTAGTCTATAATATACTCTAATCTATTCTATGTCATTGTATCTTTCTTTATACATCCTTCTTTTTGTTCTACATGACATGACCACGATATCTCATCCCTAGATTTAAGGCGGATAAAGTGATCACTATAATTGATATTTAATTCTCTACGTTGTCATAACCTTTTGCAAGAATTCCATTGTAATTTTTTCTTTTTATGTACGCTAATGATAGAGGTGGATAAACAGAATAATATTCCGCTAAGTGAATATTAATATCCCTCCATTGTTTTCAATTTTCGTAAGCGTATCGGTAAAAAATTAGAAGTGAAAACTGATGTTTAATTATAGATACGCCGTTTCTCTATGTTACTGTCAATTAAAATAAACTATGTTCCTTGTTGCCTAGTTCTATCGCCCTCGATCTCCTCAAAAAAAGTTTAACTTTATCCCCTCATTTCATTATAAATCTGATCATATTAAACCGTAACTAGTAAATCCCTTAATTGAACAATGTCATTAAAACAATAAAAATATTACTACAACCTTATTACGATACGAACGATAGTTAATTATGATCATCTAAATAGTGAATAGGAAACAATAAACCATTCCCAATTTTTGGACCGCCCTGAACTAAAAAAAAGCAAAAAATAAAACAAGGGAGTAAATTTGTTTGTGTAGAGGAGGAACCATGACGATAAACGAAAACGAAAACAAAAGAATGAAAGAAAACCCCACTATTCGAAATGAAATTTGGTTGATCTAGATGGTAAGATATAAATTCTAGTGTATTGGTAGGTAGGTAGGTAAGTGCTAGATGTCGAACCTATACGTTTTTAGTAAATTAATTTTTAGTCTAAATTAATTTTAATTATAATACGAACATTTATTATTAAAAAATAATGATTAAAAAACACAAGGTTTTTTTTATTCAGTTACTAGCTATTGATTAGGCTTTCTGGATAGGATAATTTTAATAATGATCGTTTATTCCTGACAAAATACCCCAATTAAGATATATGAAGTATTTTTATTTTTCATAAAATTGTAACCACATCATACGAAAGTATGTAGGTTTTTAGTAATAAGAAACTTCGTTTCGAAATAGAAATAAAAATAAAAAAAAATAATAATAAAAAAAATAATAATAATAATAATAAACTACTACTAATAAATTGCTCTTTGTTCTGCTTCGAATATCACTTACGAACTTTTACAAAAACTTCTGAATCATGTAAACTGCTATAGAGAATTCATTGTTGTAGTTTGTTATTTTATTTATGTAGTGCATTAAATTATACATTTTGATGGAAGTTATTGTTTAGGCTATAATTGAGGAAAGTTCCGTGCCCCATTGTATACCCGATGTCAAAAATCTTCATTCATGATATATTGATCTGACACGTATATAAACTACTTCTCTTCCCTGTCATTTCAATTCAATCCCATTCAATTTGATCTACTAATTACATATCTTTCTTGCATCTTTTTCCCACCTCCTGCTCCCTACGCTAAAAAATATATTTTTCAAGTCAGAAAAAAAAACACATACATAGAACGTATCTTCCAAATCTTGTGGACAGACACATATACTTACATATCCTATCATACATATCTCATTCCTTTCTTAATTTGTGATATTAATAAGATTTTAGCTTCTCGCTAGATTTAGCCTGCCCTCGTTCAAATTTTACTCATTAATTATAGAAGGTGAGCAAGAAAGAGATTCCCTGGATAACTATCTTTTTTTTTTCTTATTCTATTTGAGGCTTCCAATTCCGCGTCTTTTGTCATATAAGTTCAAAAGCTAATAATAAGAATTATTAAAAGAAAGAAAGCTTTTAATTCAAAAATCAAACTATCGTGTAACATAATTTTAGCTGTACCTTGTCGTCCTCGAGTTGTCAACTTTAAATTTTTGCTGGCACAATTGTACTCACAAAATCTTATTTTTGTGACATTCATAGTTTAGCACACATTAAAAAAAAAAGGTTTGATTTAAAATTTAACATATTATTTTTACTTGGATTCTGGCTTTACATAAATAAATACTGGAAAATAAGATAAACATATCACATACGTACATACCCGGCAGACGTTAACATTTGCTCATCATAAATTTTATCAAATCAAATTAGGTGTTCGTTCGTTCGGTAAACGTTTGATATATCCTCAATTTCAATTCAAATCACTAGACTTTTCATTTCCATATATTTTAATTTTGGTTTGTGTTTGATTTGCTTTGATTCTGATTCCGTTGTCCTAACTTCACTTCACTTCGCTTCACTTCATTTAGTTAAGTCTTTTTCATCGCTAACTTTTAGTACTTTGAAGTATTTCTACATTTCCGCCAAGAGAAACGGTCGAGGTTCTTAATATTATTAAGCACTTTATAATAATAACACTCCCTGTTTTTATTTTCTGGTGCTTTTTTGGCTTCCCCTTTTTGCAAGAGAGACAAGAAGGAATTTTACAAAATTTCTTTTTTTGTTCAATTCAAAAAAATAATTTAAATTTTAATTTATTTTTAATTTTTTAATTATTTTTTTTATTTTATTTTTTTTTTAATTTATTTTTTTTTTTTTGGTTTAAAAAAATAAATTGTTTTTTTTTGTGAGTGGTGGTGCCTTTTTTTTGATTATTTTTTTTTTTGGTAAAACAGGAACCAGAAATTTTTTAATCCAAAATATAAAAAAATAAATATTTCTGTCGTTTTCATTTTCTACCAAAACTTTTGTTTTTTTTCTGGTGTTATTCTTCATTTATACAACATTTGTTTTTAGTTGTTGTTAAGTCAGTCTAATTTCCAGTTTTAAGAAGAAATAATCTCATAAGAAATCATCTAGTGATAGATTGCAGTCCCCTTACGTCAAAATCGAACTAGTCTAAATCGAATCGCTCCCACCAATAGCCCAAAAAAAAGGTTTTGAGGAGATTCTGTCATTCAGGAAAATTTGAAACTGTCAACAAATATTTAACAATATTATAAGAGAAACAACCATATTCCCCACCAATTAATCCAATCATTCACTCATTCATTCATACTTTTACTGTCGTCTATTCATTACCATATATCAAAAATAAAAAAATCCAGTTCAAATGTTTACTATGATTGATCGAACTTCAGATATTTTACAAAATTCGGCATCTAAATTACAAGATTCCCCTCCTCAACAACAATCACTGCCACTTCCAGGTGCACCATTATCATCCAATACCAATCATATTCAGTATCAACGTCTGATTCATCATCAACATCAAGATGAAGAACAACATCAACATCAACAGCAGCAACAAGCCTCAATGAAACCAAAATCAAAACGATCTTCAAAGGGAAGAGTATTCCAATGTACAGGTTACCCTGGATGTAATATGTCCTTTACAAGATCAGAACATTTAGCCAGACATAAAAGAAAACATACTGGTGAAAGACCATTTACTTGTCCTTATTGTTCAAAGAATTTCTCCAGATTGGATAATTTAAGACAACATAAACAAACTGTTCATGCTTATGAATCTTACGTTAAAAAAGATGATGATTTAAATGATAATAATAATAATGGTAATGGTATATCTAACCCAATTACCCCAAATAATCCATTATTTAATCAACCTGGTGGTTCATCTTCACCTCAGCACTTACATCCACATCATCATCTTGCTCATCATCATTTACTCCATTCTCATCATCCTCATCATGTTTCTAATATATCGTCTGCATCTAATTCAACTGGAGCTTCTACTTCATCTTCATCATCATCTCCTTCATCGTTAATATCACCTCCAAATCTGCAATCCCCTCATTATCAATTACAAGGATCCATCCAATCTTATGACATAAATGGTAGTTCAAGTCATAATAGTAGTACTACATCTGGAAATAATAGTTTATTAAAATTACCTACTCATGAATTCAAACCAAAAAGAAGACCAAGACCATTATCTTTACTGCATTCATTTGTCACTAATTCATCAAGTATGAAAGGAATATCATCACCTATTATATTAAGTGGAGATTTAAAATCTGCTCCACCAATCAGTGGGTTAAATCCAAATTCATCAATGTTAAGTGCATCATTATCATCAGCTTCTCCATCTTATTCATATCCAGTACCTCCATTATCGGCTGGAGCTCATATACCAAAATCATCATTAATTTCATTAACTCCAAATTTAGTAAGTCCATTATCACCATTATTCCATCAATCATTTAGTCAAACCACCATAAAGAATAATAGTAGTAGTTCACCTTCTATTCCTCATCATTTACATCCACATCATCCTCATCATCATCATGTATATCATCAAGTTCCACCTCCTCAACCTCAAAATGGTAATGGACCTCATAAAATGTTACCACCAATTGTTCAAATCAGACAACTACTGCAACTGCAACAACAAAATGAATCTACTAAAGTATGGTTAAAGGGAGTTTTAAATGATGAAAATAATGCTAGTAATATAACAACTACAACCTTACCCATAATAAAGAATGAAGGAATTAATTCATCGTCATCTTCATCATCATCAATTTCATCCGCATCATCAGCCTCATCTATACTACATGGAGGAGAAAATGGACATAGTAATGGTGATACTATTATGAATGATTCTACAAATGGTGAAGAAAATGAAGAAGGTAAGACTTCCAAGAAGCCAACTATTAATAGCTTATTATCACCAAATTAATGATAGAGTAAAAGGGTCTGCTCTGCCAAGTAAAGTCCAACTTAAGGAAGAAAAATCAGGGGATTGATAGTGTTGATGGAAAGCTTATTAATATTTGACTTTGTTAAGACCCACCACCTCCTGGTGCTTAATAATTTAGACTACAGCTGAATTTTCGATTGTTTTCTTATTTTTTATGAATTGGAGGTTATTTTGGAGGAGGAAGAAGAAGGAAAAAAAAATAAAAATAAAATTAAAAATAAAGAAATAAAAAAAAGAGAGAGAAAGCACAAGAAAAAAAAAATAAAAATAAAATTTTTTTGTCGTTTGTCGTTAAACAAAAATTAAAAAAAAAAAATAAATAAATTATCATCAAAAATTTATTATTATTACTACTATTACTATTACAAGTTAAAATACTACTTAGTTTGAGTAGGTTCTAGTTTCAAAAAAAGGATTATACAACTAAATAAGTTAATCAAATTGTCATTTTTTATTATTATTTTCATTCTAACTGTCATCATCATTTCATTCAATGATTCATTCATTCATTCATTCATTATTTTCATTCATTCTAGGTTCAATGGATTGAAAGCATTCCATTCTGTTCTGTATAAACTTATCAATTACGTTTAATTATAGGGTATTCTATTTTACTGGTGTTTAAATTCTGTATATATATATATATATATATTTATATCTTATAAGGGGTATTTTTTTTCTTTTCTTGATATAATTTATTTTTATTTTTATTTTTTATATTTTAGCTTTTTAATTCTTTTTTTTTTGTTTTGTTAGAGAGTAATTGAATTTTTATATATTTATTATTATTATTATTATTTTTTATTGGGCAAGATTTTCGTACAGGTCTACGTTTCGTTTGTCTTTCTAATAAATACACCATTTCTTTTATATATCATTGTATTATATATTTTACTATATATTCTGAGTAATTCTTTTGTGTAATGGTGAGAGATAAGTTTGCTATGTTAGATTTGTAGGCATATTTCTCTTTATAAATAAGGCTTAAAATGAGCTTTGGATGAATGATTTAGTATGGAAGCATCTCAAATGTAAAAATAAATTATTTTTATCACCAGTGCATGACGCTGTATACAGTACCAGCATTAAAAAAATGGTCTATTTTTGGAACGTTTTTAAGAACGATAATACGTAAGTGTGTCAGTAATGATGAAAAGGGGGAAGAATAAAAAAAAAAAATAGCTTACGAATAAGCAGAAGAAAAGGGGGACAAGGAAGTGAAAAAGTGAGAGAAAAGGCCCACTAAATCGAGGAGACGACGAGAGGCGAAAAGGGGGAATACGACGGGGAGAAGGCCATTGAATAAATTAGGTTACATTGATATATAAACCCTAATGATGCGATATTCGTTAGATAGGTAATCTTAAAAGGAACCCCTTTTAGATATCACTAACCATGGTGATCTCATGAACATCCACAATAGAAATGATCGAATTAGAATATAAAGAATGTTAAAAAAGAAATGAAATGAAAAAAAAAAACCTAATATAGAACAAATCTAGTCGAACGACCGTCAAAATTTTGGTTCTTTTAATTTTTTCTTTCAGGTTACTTTCATTTTTTTTTTTTACTGAGGTTTTTTTTTTTTTTTTTTTTTTTACTGTAAATCTTTTTTTTTTTGGTTAACGTCAAAAATAAAAAATGAATTTGAAGTTGTTGTAACTGTGCGTTAAAATTGTGTTTTATTTATCTAATCAAAGGTGCATAATTAGACCCAAAAATTATTTGGATAGTTCTACCCAGAAAACTTTCCATAAATCATCAATGTAAATGTAACCCACTCAAACTCTACTTGAAATCGATATATCCATGGAATAAAAAGATTTACAGTTACGTACCCAGTGGAGGATCTCTGTTCTCCCTCACCTTCTTTAAAAATGGTTCTTCTTCCTCCACTTTAAACCTCACAAAAATAAAAATAAAAATAAAATTGAAAAGTCCAAAATCGTGTAAATAAAATTTAAATGATGACGTTATTATACATATGAGCCAAGTTTTTATAAAATATTTCAATTCAATACTTACTTCATTCTCTTTAAAAGTACGGCGCTTAATAGAGGAGGTTCAATACAGTTAAGCCTAGCGTTGAAAGCCTATACATAATAGGAAATAACAGAAATCTTTCACTATATAGCAAGTGTAACCTTCTAGTAATAGAGTGGCTTTTTTTTGTCAATGTAATCAAACCCAAATAAAAAAAAAAAAATGGAAGATTTAATCGCTAATAGATACACTATTTGATAAATCTGTTCCTTATAAGTTTAAACGTTTATTGCCCCCAACGTTTGAAGAGCGGTTATTTCTCTGTTTCTGTTATCAATAACTTAAATTATGAAGATATGGGATATTGGTATCGGGTTTATAGTTCATGATAAATTTAAACTTTAACTATAGGTATCAACTTGCAGATTTTGGAGGTGGACCTATGAATATTTGAAAGCATGGCTTGAATCATTCGATCCTATAATCTAGACGGCACCATTCCCTATCGATCCATCCACCCACACAACACAACACAACAACACGAATTTCGTATTTACTACAGCTTTCAAATAGACCACACCCCTAAATATGTATAATACATATATTTAAACTAATATGTATGTACAAAATTCAAATTCATTTCTGTGTAATGGAATGTATCCGCGAACATCCCGCATCCTCCTTGTTTCAAATTATCATAGCACCCTGGGGAAGATCCTATCCTATTGAAAGGGCTAGATCATTAATTCATCCTTTAAATTTTGAAGTATCTCTAATTGATATATTATATAATGAGATTTATTATCTTGTTGAATTAAAAGATTAATTAAATTGTTTAATAAATTATTAATAGTAACAAATTTAATTATAATAGCATTATATCGTTTATATATCACATCAATTTTGGAAAATTTCTTATTGATCATAGCTTGAATTGAAGTATCATTATCATTATCGTTGTCGTTATTATCATTAGCATTATCATTATGTTTATCATTACTATGTTTGATGGACAATTTATCCAGTCGTAAATTAGGTAAAATCATTTCAATTATAAAAGTTTCATAATCATTGATTATCTTAAATAAATTTTGATTCTGATCCTTTTTAAATTGAACTAATTTTGAAAGATATTGATTATCATTAATTAATTGTTCAATTCTTCTCTTACTCTTATCTATATTTATATTTGAACTATCATCATAATTAGTTGGTAGATCATATTTCTTAATCAATAAGTATCGCAATGAATCAACATCGTCATATTGTGATTTATTAATCTGTTCTCTTCTTAATTTATCTGCTTCTTCATCATCATCTTCTTCTTCTACTTCCTCTGGTGACAGTCTTCTCTCTTCCTTTTCCATTCGTATACCATCTTTAATTTCATCATCATTCATCACGTCTCCAATCTCCTTTACACCTTCATCATATTCATCTAAATGAGGGAGTTTCAATTGATGATCAATCAAATGATTCAATCGACTTAATAATGTTTCATTCTGTTTAATTTGATTATTCAATTGTTGACTTAAATCAATCAATGGTTTGATATTCTCGGTCTTTAATAAGAAGTAATTCGTTTGTAATAACATATTGGAACTACCGCCTCCATTGTTGATGGAAGTAGATCCATTCATCGATATATCTCCCATCTTATAATTGATCCTATCTGACTATCTATCTATCTACTTATGTTGTAAAAGTTTGTTGGCTTGTTGGTCTGTTTTGTTTTGTCTCGTCCGTTTTTTTCTGACGTTTATTTTTGACACAAAATAATTCACGACAAATTGATTTTTTGACAAAACTCTTTTTTCGAAATTTGATTTATATTTAATATAAAAAAAAGTAATAACCATAAAATAAACTGTATAAATAAATACATATATATAAAGTAGAAACGAATATAAGGAAGTAAAGAAAATAATATGCTAAATGAATCGAATCATAAATCTGAATTTGAATATATATATGAAAATGATGTTTGGGGTATAGTTGATATCTATTGTATTACTATGGCTGGGGACTATACACTATTATAAACTAGCATTCTATCTTGATGATTGTTGTTCTTGTTGACGTTGTAATTGAGCAGATTTCCGTTCTTGTTTACCCTTTTTCATAACTTGTTTTAACCCAACACTATCTAATGGATCTAATAATTCAAATGAACATAATAATTCTTCACTAACACTCATAACTGCTCCCCAATTATCAAATTCACCACAATAATTTGGAGCTGAAAATACCGTTACCAATGTACGATCATTAAAGAATTCATAACCATCTTCAACCACCATATGAGCTCGACAAACTAAATCAAATCCAAATTTAGATAGAAATTTATTAATAGCAACTTTTGAAAATACATATGAAACCCCTCTTTCATTATCTTCCCATTCATTAAACGTATCCGCCGGATCTGACCATAATAAATCATTTAATAATCCATAATCAGGTACATCAGTTGGTCTAGCTATATTTCTAATTTCATCCATGGAATGTAATACAGGAGATAAACCACCATGAACACAAAATATCTTTCCCGCTACAATAGCAGCTATAGGTAAAGTATTAAATGTATCAATGAATAATTTCCAAGTTTTAATATTACATCTTCTTTTACATTCATCATAAAATCCATAAACTCTAGTAACATTGGCACATTCATGATTTCCTCTTAAAAGGAAGAAATTTTCCGGATATTTGATTTTATAACATAATAATAATAAGATAGTTTCTAATGATTGTTTACCTCTATCAACATAATCCCCCAAGAATAAATAATTGGTCAGCGGTGGGAATCCACATTTAGTGAAAATACGAATCAAATCTCCATATTGACCATGAACATCACCCACTACTTTCACAGGAGGGGATAATTCTAATAATGAAGGTTGACTTAAGAATATTTCTCTAGCAGTTGAACAAATTAATTGAATCTCATCGTTTTTAAGACATACATTTTTAGTTCTTTTCCCACTATATCCCGCATCTAATAATCGTTGAATTAAATCTTCAATATCAATGGTATTAGTGGTATTCATGGAGAATGATGTGCTTGTGGTGGTTTTGGATAATTTATAACTATTATTGCTGGTACTTATATTTGAATTTGTTCTTGATACGATGGTTGCTCCACCACCATTATTATTATTATTGTTGTTATTGCTGTTTGAATTGCTATGTATGGAAGCTGCGCTATTACTTACTTCTCGGGAAAGTTTTTCATTATCATTACTGTTATTATTATTATTGTTATTATTATTATTATTGTCATTGAGGGAAAGTGATTCGATATTACCATCTAAATCATCAGCATCACTATTGATACTATTGCTTAGACTATGTATACTTTTTGTATCATCTATACCTAAAATACTATTACGAGCAGAAGTATTTTGCGGTGATAATGCTATGGAATGATTGGTTGAAGTTCTTGATAAAGCGTTATTATGAATGGAGATGGGAGTATCGATACTATCATTGGTATTTCTTCTTAATAATATAGGTTCTTTTGGTTCTACTTGTATCATGGATGGAGGCAATGTAATATTTGATGATGATAAGTTTGTATGTTGATTATTAAGTATAGTAGGATTATTATTGTCATTGTCATTATTGGTTATAGTACTATTATTGGTAATACCAGACGGTATATCTTTTAAATCAGCCAGTGAATTTTTTCGGGATAATATTTTAGGAGATTTAGGACCTAATTTGGGTGAATCTGTAATATTATTAGCGGTAGAGTCTTCTCTTTGTAAGGATATTCTTGAACGTACTGATCTTGATGATTTTGTGGAACCCGAAGTGTCCGTCCTTGTTAAGGGAGTACCTGGTCTTGAACTATTATTACCCATGATTTATGTGAATTTTAAAAGTGATGATGATGATAATCAATGTAAGCAATTTTTATAATACTAAGTGTGATAAGATGATTGTACTTGTATATAATCAAATAAATGTATCTAATGTAATCTAATCAAATGGTGATGACGGCTTCTGTCTGTAAGTAATGAAGACAATAAGATATGATATGTAATGCAATGATGAATGGATGGGATGGATTGGGAATGAAAGGCAAATGAATCAATGAATGAATCAATCAATCAATCTATGAAACGATAGGAATGGATGGGATTGGAATAGGTCTAATCAAATGCTAAGCCAGATATGATGATCTATATATGTGTTCTGGTATAGATTGATAGAATACAATGGATTTGTAATTGTAATTGTCACCTCTTCTGCTTGTGCGGGTGAGTGAGTGAGTGAGTGAGTGAGTGATAGGCTATTTGATTTATCTCACAACTTATATACAACAAATGACAATAGATAGAAAGGATATACAAGTTAAGGTGAGACTTAATCCTTCAAACTCTAATTAATGATTAATAATAAATAATTATTTGATTATAATTGACGAACGATATAAAATCTTGTGCTGGCACCTTGGGGTTTAAGTTTTTCTTTTTCAGTTCAAATTTTGTTGAAACTATGATGATAAAATGTCGCACTGGTGGTGATGTCGTCGTTACTATATAATAATTCTAGCCTCCCTTTCTTTTTCTTTCTTTCCCCATAGGAAAGGCGGGAACACCTATTTCTAAATATACGAATCAATCAAATACCAGCACGACATTTTACTCTAATGATGAATAGCAGCCATAACACTAACTTCATCATACATGAACAAGAATAATTATAGAACCCCTATTCAACTTTAAAGTCTAGAATTTAATTGATCTCTCAAATCTGGTTAAACCTAAACTTGGAAATTTAGTTCGATACCATAACTTTATTAAGTTAGTTAAGTTAGTTAGTTGGTTAGTTGGTTATTAACTATCTACATTTACGATTTATTCTAGTACATTATAAGTATTGTACTGACCAATTGATCAATAACTTCAGCCTCCTAAGTCCACTCGCACATATATACAAATGATAAACAAACTAAGATAAACACACTGTATTATAAAAAATTTTTACATTTTGTAACTTATTCTTATCTATTTCTCTAAAAAAGGACCAAGTCTTATGATGGATGAAATTCTGTATGTATTGCGGCATGGGTGTTTATTGAAAGGAGATTGGAAATCATCAAAAGGTAAATCAATCAATCAAACTATAAAGTAGACCATATGCATATACTATTAACTGTAATGGTTAGGTCTAACTAATGGAGTTTGCATTAACGTTGAAAAGGTTATGAACGATTAATAATCATATTACATAATTATCTGTTGTAAGCCATCACTAAAGGGTTATCTTTTAATTTTTCCTTATTAGGATAAATTTACAAATTTTATTCTTTATTACTCCTACTAATTTCTCCTATTTCAATTTCAATTTCAATTTCATACCAATATACACAAAGAAGAAATGATATATAGTTGAAATCTTACTATATTTAATTATTCGTGTTGAGTTCGGAAATATACCCCGAAAACAATGAAGATCCTGTATAAAGCAGTTATTAGATCTATCCAATAACTTCTAAGTTATCAATGATAATGATATCTAGTTAGAATTCAAGTTAAGTTGTTACATTTAAACCCTTTTAGGTTTGATTCTACGGTCCTTCTTTAGTTAGTAAATATCATCATACCCATAAACACTTCGATTAGCTTAACAAAGAACTTATATCACAACTTACAATAGATTTGCCATTCGGTCGTATACAAAGTTACCGACGTAAGATGAGCCCCACCGTAAATGACCTAACAAACAAACAAGAACAAGAAGAATGGATGAAATGGAATTGATTACTATAAACAGATTTGATTGTTGTCGATATTATGCAGGATAGATGGCGGTTACAAATAATTTTATTATTTACCGCTCTCGAAACCATCCTACCTTCCCAATTAGGCAAGGTGTGAGCGCATCTTCATTAACTGATAACTGATCTAACATATAAAGATCAATTCCCACTTTAAATTCTATAAATAATTATCTATAACTGTTTCTTTCTTCCTTTCTTCCTTTCTTTTGATTCCTTTTCTCCCTCTCTAACTTATTAATCCAACTAGTTAATACTGTTAATATAAATTCATTACAGATGAATAATAATGTTTGCCCTCATTTCAGAAGATTACCATGAATCAAACCAAAAGGGTAAACCACGACTGCCTAAGTCTCAGGGGGTTACTTTAAACTCAAATCGTACTATATCATCTCCATCCTTATTATCATCTACTACCAGAGCTTCTAGTTTAAGTTCTAGTTCATCATCATCATCATCATCCACCCCACGATCATTCACTCCACCAACAACATCAACATCAACACATTTGAGTTTAAATTTATCTGATAACTTTGTTATCGCCAATGATAATGACAATCTTACTAATAGTGGTATTAAGGTCACTAGTGGTTCGGGTATTTTACAAAATACTAAACCATTAAGCCTTACTAGTTCTATTGATAATTTTGACATTGTTAATGGTAACCTCCTGAGACTGACAGCTTCAACCATAACCCCTTTGATTCAATCTTCTACTACTCCTCCAAATAATAATAATAATAAAAATAATAATAAAAATAATAATAATATCTTAATTAATAACGATAAAATCTTAGAAAAGAATAATAATGAAGTCAATTCCCATATAATTATTCCTCCTCAAACTGAAATTAGAACCAATGTTACAACTGCTACTGTTACTACTTCTTCATCTGCTGCTTCTACTTATAGTGTTGAAAAGAGAAGAAATACTGAATCAAGTATTACTTCCAGATCAATTGAATCTTCCTTCTCCATTAGGAGTGATTTGAATATCTCTATTGAAAAAGCTTCCGTTAAAGATTATAGAAGAGTTGCTAAAACTTTGGTTATTGCTTTTGAAGATGATCCATTTATGAATTATATCTTAAATACCGCTAATATTACTAAAGAAAATACTAATAAAGCTAGTTATAAAAAGAAAAAATTAGATTTGATGCAAGCTTATTTTGAATATGATTCTTATGAATGTATTTCTTTAGGTGGTACTATCTTTATCATTAAAGATAATAATTTAGAACAATCTTTAGATGATTTAGGGGTTAAAAAGGATAAGTTTCCTTATCTTGGATGTGCCCTTTGGAATCAAATCTATGGATCTAATTTAGATTCATCATCATCAGGAAGTTCGGATGATGATTATGATGATGAAGATTATTTTGATCCTGGTTCTTTAACATTTAGAGATAATTTCCATCCATCATCATTAAAATTTAATTTTAGAACAATTATGGGTCATTGTAGATCCAAAATTTTAAAAGATAAATTACCATTCTTGTATAAGGTTCGTAAAGATGTTTTGATTAAACAATTGATTAAAAAACAATCAGTTAATCAAAATAATTCAATGGATATTTGGTATTTAAATGATATTTCAACTTTACCATCAATGAGAGGTAAAGGATTAGGTAAATTATTAATTGAATATGCTTTAAATAAATTTACTGAACAAAATTCAAATTCATTTGCTTATTTAGAAAGTTCAAATCCAAAAAATCGAAAATTTTATACAAAATTAGGCTTTAAAACAATGACAAGTTTTTCAATCAGACATAATAAGATTGTTGATTCTAATAAAATTAATCAAAATGATCCAACTAATGAAGGTATTAATATGGATTCTATGGTTTTCTTTCCAGAACCAAGAGAATAGTTGATTTTCAATTGTCATTTTTATCTTTTAATAATATCTATCCAAGTTTCAAATTATATGGTTTCTTTTCAAATTTTATCGTTTCGTGTTGATACTTACTCCCGTAAGTAACTACTATTTCCTTTTTTCAATTCTTCAACTTAAATTAATAAAAATCAAAAAAAAAGTACTTATCTTTTACTTTATCTTGCTGTTTGTTTGTTGGTTGCAAGTAATTTAATTGTTCACTTCATTGTTGCAATGATTAAATCAACTAATAAAACACCCCCTTTTTTATACTTCTTTCACCTTAAACCATAGTTTTTTTTGTATAATTTCTGTTATACTTATATAGCTTCCAGAAATATATTCATTTTCTATTAAATTAAAGTTGTAATAGTCTGTTCTGTAGTTAGTATAATTTATACTTGGAGGAAATCAACGAGATTGAAAAACGAGATTGAAAAAAAAAAGTATCATGAAAAATAAAATAAATTTTACAACTTCTTTTGATAGCAACCAAGTCATGTTAAGGAGTCTTATACGATCCAACCGTACACTCATACCGTCCAGTTCGTTGAGGTCTTTTCATTCGGTTCCTTCATTACTCAATAAACAAAAAGAGTTCAATTCCAACCCTGATTCAGCTAATTCACCAACTATAGATGAAAATGGATTATATTATGGAAAATTTACCAAACAAGAATATGAAGATGCAACTAAGGTAGTTAAACAACAAATTGAAAAATTGGAAGGTGATATTAAAGGTGATTTCAATGTTAGAGATAATTTAGGTAAAGTTCTTCAATTTCCTCAAAGAGATATCACTGGATCAACCAAAGTGGAGAATTTAACTGATTTATTCGTACAAACTATTCAAACAACAGGTCCAATCACTTTATCAGCTTACATACGTCAATGCTTAACTCATCCTGATTTTGGATATTATACTACTAGAAACCCTCTTGATTCAAGACTGGGTGATTTTATAACTTCACCCGAAATATCGTTTATGTTTGGAGAAATGATTGGTATTTGGTTATTTACTGTTTGGCAACAACAAAATTATCCTACATCGATTAAATTTATTGAATTTGGTCCTGGAAGAGGTACTTTGATGCATGATGTTTTAAAATCATTCAATTTATTTGCTACAAAAGTTAATAAACCAGTCAATATTGAAATTAATTTAATTGAAGCTTCTAAAATCTTAAGACAAGAACAATGGAAATTGTTATGTGAAGAAGAAGTAGAATTCAAAACTACTGAAGAAGGATTTAATACATCTACTTCAAAATGGGGTAATCAGATCAAATGGTTGGATACAGAAAAAGATATCATTAATGATGAAAATATTGCAAATTATATAATAGCTCATGAATTCTTTGATGCATTACCAGTTAAAAGTTTTCAAAAAACTGAACATGGTTGGAGAGAATTAATGGTTGAACATTCATCTTCGGTAAATAATACTCAACCTAAACTACCTTCAAATTCAAATGAAGAAGAAATTAATATTGAAAATAAAGAATTACTTGATACAGAATTTCATTTAACTTTATCCCAAAAGGAAACTCCATCCTCTATAATTCCATCATTAAGTTCAAGATATAAAGATTTACCCATTGATACCAGAATTGAAATATGTACAGAAGCAGAATTATACTTAATGAAAATGATTCAATTATTGAATAATACAAAAAACTTAGGTACAGCTTTGATTATAGATTATGGGGTAGTCAATACTATTCCAGAAGCTTCATTAAGAGGAATTTATAAACATAAGTTCGTATCTCCATTCATAAAACCAGGTGAAGTAGATTTATCCATCGATGTTGATTTTACAAACTTAACTAATTTAAGTTCAAAGTTTTGTTCGTCATTTGGTCCTATAGATCAAGGTGATTGGTTACATAATTTAGGTATTGGTCATAGAGTAGATCAATTAATTAAAAAGAATACTCATGATGAAGAAAAGCAAGATAAAATTTATAATAGTTATAGAAGGTTAACTGATAAAAATGATAAATCATTAGGAAGTTATAAATTCTTATCCTTATTACCATTAAATGCAAAACCACCAATTGGTTTTGAAACACCAGCACCACCAGCACCACCACTATAGTATCATCCTTGTAAATATATATATAAAAATAGATGTTTCATTATCAATTAAATTATGCTAAATGTAGTACCCTTATTCTATCCATCATATTTGCAACTATTTAAAAAAAATAATTAAACAAAAAAGAAAATTTCCGATACCGGGAGTCGAACCCGGGTCTGCTCGGTGAAAGCGAACCGTGCTAGCCGTTACACTATATCGGACTTTTTATATCAAAAAACTTCTTAGGTTTAACCGGTTTTCTTTCTACCACGTGCAAAATTGCACGTGTAAACTTTTTTAAAAAATCTGTTATCTTGTCTATTCAATTTCCCTTATATTCATCTATATATCTATAAAAGGTTAATTATTTGATAGTCAGGTGAAGATAAATGATTGATTTTATCTTCCATTGACTAAAATAGGAAATCCTAATACAAATTTGTTAAGTATACTTGTTGTTATCCAGATTTGTTTTTCTAAATATCCAGTATATCTATAGTTCAAGCAACAGACTTCTAAATAGTGCTCATCTTTCTTTTAAAGACTGGAATAGAAGTCTCTAATCATCTCCTAGTTCATATATATTAATTCGAGACAAGATTTAGCCTATAATTAAGAATTTTCTTTCATTGCAATTTCTTTTATCATTTTTAACAATTTCGCAACCATACAAACAAAAACTAAGATTTTACTATAGTTAAATATATTTAAAATTACAAAATATATAAGTCAATGACACTTTACTGCTTCCTGATGCTATTCTGACCACACGATATCTATTCATTGTCTTTAAGTTATTCCTACGACGACAAAATCTGGAGGTTAACACTGCTTTAACCCCCGCCCGTTTGAATCACTGGATATCGTACCTAACTTTTGCTTAAATAAATCTTACTGATTTATTAATATAACGGTCTTGTTTGACCTTCTATTCCTTCTAATCTATAAATAGAGTTTTTACATTATGTTTCTCTATTCCACTCCATTTATATTTCTAAATTTATAGAATATTAAATAAATGTATATTTCGAAAAAAAAAAACTTATTCCACAGATTCCAACCAATTCCATCTGTCTATACCTACTAACTTTTTGTTGCTTTCACTATACTCTGCATAACAAAGACAATAATGCTGTAATAGAAGTCTGATCTCTTCAACCTCATCAATTAGCTCAATATGATTTATTCTATAAATTTCTTGAACATCCACCCATGACTCTTTATGATTATTCTTTTTAATACCATAACCAGCAATTTCACTTAAATCTGTAAGACGAACTCTTTGAAATCCACAAGTTTCATGTAAATATTTTGACTTTTCTTGTAAATCTGAATATTCATTAAAGGTTAATAAATTGATTCCTCTATCAGCTAAATTCTTGGCCATAGTAGTACCAAATGCATCATGTAAAGACATAGGCTCATATATGAAAACAGAAACATATTCTTTACAAAAATCTTTCCAGAATTTCAACACGTTGGTATTTTCTGCTGGATTCATATAACATAAAACACATTCACTTAACACCAAAGTTGGTAAATTAACATCAAATCCTTCAAGTTTTTGATTGAATTGAGTTGGATCATCTTTTAGATCTCTTAAATCATACGCAATGAGATGATATTTACTTGTATGTATATTTCCATCCATGAGATCAAATTCTTCTCTATTATTAATGTTGACGCTTAACTTTTCCTTAAAATCAATTATCTTTTTAATTTCATCTGATTGTAGGATAGCCAATTTCTTTATTTTAACAGATTCAGGAAAATCTATCTCATAATAGTTTACCAATTGATGTTTATTTAAGATTCTGTATGCTCTTGTATCAGATCCACCTCCAAGTGATACTATTTGACTTTGAGGAAATTCTTTTATGAATTGTTCAATCACAACATCTATGGCTCTGGTTCTGAAATAAGTTCCTCTATTAATTAAAGGGAATTTCTTATCTCCAAACGATTGTCTTAATGTTCTACCTGAAGAAAGACCAGTATATCCTTGACAGTATTGTAAATATTTTTGATAAGATTGAATTAAAACATCAGTGTAACTATCTGGGGGAACAAAATATGACAATCTATTTGCACTTGAACGACAACTCAACGCATCAATGTCAGTTGATCGTATAACCTTATCCTTCTTCTCTTGTGGTGATAACATTTGGACTAATGATACCTGTATTTGGAGCAGTTGCTACGTTTTGACAACGATAAATTTATATACATATATTTTTTTTAAGCGCTATTGAAAAAAAAAGATTTGATAACGTATATACATTACAGTTAATATTATATCTTCTTAACTATGACCCACCAATTATCCTTTTCATAACCATCTTCCACTATAGTACAGTGGTTTGTTTTAAGAGCATTTTCTATCAATTCCCCCTTTTTATATAGATGATAATATCTATATTTGGTTTGCAGTTGTTTGGCTTCTTCTTCTAATTGTTCTTTAGCTACTACTTCAACTTCAGCAACTTCAGGAGTCGATTCTTCTAGTTCAACTTGTTCATTATTGTTAGTATTTTCTCCTCTTCTTTTCCTTTTTGGTTGCTTTGGTTTCTTTTCTTGCTTCTTAGCAAGCACCCATGGGATCAAAATATCTTGCTCATCTCCTTCTTTATACCCTCTTCTCGAATTTTCTTGTTCAAGAGCCCAACAATAGATCAAAAACTCACCTCCAATTTTTAATTTTGAAAGAACATGTGATATAGCTTCTATTCTTCTTTCTTCTGTAGCAAAATGATGAATAACAGCGATGGAGATAGCAAAATCAAGTGAATCATTTGGATGTGGTAGATTTAAACCATCTGCTACGCCAACATTATAACTATTTTTTGATAACTCTTGGGCACAACTGATTAATCCATCTGATCTATCAGTACCAATCATGAATAACTTGTCATTGATTCCTAAATATTTACCATTCCCACATCCAACATCTATACCTACAGAATAATCTTCTCTTGATTTAAGAAATTTTTCTACTATAGGCCATGGTTTATAACGAGTTTGTGAAAAATGAGGCGCTATTTCATTATAGACATTATGAACAAAATCTTCTTCTTGACTTTTAGGATCCAATCCCTTACTTATAGTTAATGAAGGAACTGACATTGTTAGCAATCTTGTAGATATACTAGATTCTTCTTGTTTAGCGCAAAATAAAAATTTATAAATTTAAGATGCTCTTTTTTTCTCCACTGAATTTTTGGATTGAAACATGTTTATTCATAGTATAATAGTCATGAGTTATGGCATCCGTTGATCAAAAATATACTTCTTACTTGTTTGTACTAGTTGCATTCATAGTGCCTGTCTTAATTAATATATTCAATGGTTCTAATGGGCTCACTGATTTAGAAAAAGTAGCTTACTATCTTGAAAATGAGTTAATAATTACCATTCCTATAGTATTGAGATTTGGAGATGAAGGTTTCAATTTCCCAGATTTGGCAAAGGCGGTACAGATTCAATTAGATGAGGAATTGAACAATACTTATACTAGATTGAAGATAGACCTAATCGACGAATTAGAATATTCTAAAACTGCAAAGAATGAGACTCCTATTGCGGATCAATATACAGTAGAGCTCATTCATTCGGAAGAAGACTTTATCGGAATTGACTCCGAAGAATCAAAATGTTACATATTTTACACTCTAGATGCAGTTCATTCCAATGATTTACCGTATTACATAGTACAAGGTATTGTTCATCATCTATTATTGCCAGAAATATGGACGTTTAAACAGAACAAAGTTCCAAAGAAATTGATACAGTCTAATTCCAGTTATGATATATTGATCATGGCCAACAGTCAAGAAGATGGTGAAGTAATTGAAAAAGAGCTAAATGGCTATTTTAAAGCCGATGGTCTATGGGACATTAATATCTCTTTAGAAAACGATACAAGTTCCAATAGAAGTAATGAATTTAAGGTCGTTTTACAAAGTAATTCTGATAAAGAAGATTCAAGTAATAAGCTAGCTTATTTGAGTATTGAAGATGAAAACAGTTTGTCTAGTGTTAAAAAGGAAATAATCAAATATCTTGGTATATCAGAGCATCCTTCAAATAATTTCAAAATAAAACTACAAACTCTATACAGATTCTTTGCAATAAAGCTTCTAGGGTTGCTGATTGAGAAGCTTACTAACTTAGAAAATACTACTTCACCACACCTTGATAAAGTTGTACACAGCGTTTTTGATTTAGCCGCCGAATTTGAAACTTCAAAATCAGCTTCATGGGTACCATTATTCACTAAATCAAAGCGGATTTTGCAACAGATAGAATCATTTGATAATCAAACTACATGATAGGGATTTTAATCATAAGAAAGTAAAAAAAATCGGGCGCCAATGGGTTATGAATAGTAAGTATAAGGCTATATAGTTGTAAAATAAAAAGTTTCCTGCATATTATAAAATTTATTATTTTTAAATTTGAAGAATTCTATACAAGAGAATCAATGTTTATTCTTATCATGTCAACAGCCATGCAAAGTGAAATACGACCTGAAGATGATGCCAGTTTTTCAGATGATAACCTAAGCGATGTCAGTCTTGATGAAGATGACGAAGAATTGATCGGAAGAGTGTTCTATGGAGATTCAGAGAATGACCTGGGAGCAAGTGACAATGAAGATTATGATTCAGAAGAATCTTCAGATGAGATTGATGGTTTATCAGATATAGATGATGTGGAGCTTGTAAATAAATATAAGACCTTGAAGGCAGATAAAATTGATAAAGATTTGAATGAAGAAGAAAAGAAACGATTGTTAATAAACAATTTCACTGAAGACCAAATGGATAGATTTATTGCCTATAGGCGTATGAGAGTAAATAAACCTGGGGTTAAAAAGGTTTGTAATGGGGTTATTGGTCACCCTATCCCAAATAATATAGCAGTGGTTCTTGCTGGTATCTCAAAGCTGTTTTTGGGTGATATAATTACAAAAGCAATAGAAATACAGGAAAAGGATTATAAATCAAAACTTATCCTTGATATAGAGGATAAGAAGAAGCAAAAGCGAGAAATATTAAAAAGTCTAGAGAAAGGAAAAGAAATTGAAGTTGATGATAGGCGATTGCAATATGAAGGTGATTATGCAAAGCCTTTACAACCTCATCATGTTAGAGAGGCATGGAGAATATATAAACTTGAAAACAGTGGAACGTTTAATCCGCAATGGAGGAGACAAGGTGATGCTGACGGGAAGTTTTTTAGATAGTATTAATCATTATTTTCTACTTGCAATGTATAATTATTGATATCTGTTGATATTTAAAGTGATGTTAAGTCCTGTTTTATTCACTGAGGAGATAAACAAATTTAACACCGCGTATAATCCTTTTCTTCCTTTTATGTCCGTATATAACCAGAAAAACTCAAAAATGAACTAAGCAAGATAGTCCGAAATATCTAATACACACACTTCTTCTTAGAAAGCTATAATTAACCATGTCTGAACAAGCTAAAAAGAGGAAAAGAATCGCATTAAGTTGTGACAATTGTCGAAGAAAGAAGACAAAATGTGATAGAGGTTTACCCTGTTCTAATTGTGTCAAGTTAAGTATCTCACATACTTGCAGCTATAGTTCTCCATCTCATATTAATCATAATAGATCAAATGAAGTACAACCACAAATTAAAGAAGAAAATTTAAGTATCCAACAGGAGTTGGTCTACCTCAAAGGTAGACTCCGTCAATTGGAATCCTCGGTCACTACCAATACCGATGCAATACAACTATCCGTGGAACCGTTCGATGGTACTCAACAGCTCAGGCAAGGTCAAGTACTAGTTGATAGCAACAATGTTATTATGGATAGGAACAAAGACCTATTGATAGGAATTTTACCACATAGAAAGGAAGAAGCCCAAATCAATCTTCATTTTACTGATGAGACATCCAACCGACTCACAAAACCTCCATTACCATTTATGCATTTGCTGAAGAGAGATCCTGGAGTAAAGTTATTTTGGCTGTTCGAGAATCTGCCAAGGTATGCAGAATATACTTTCAAAGATATTTTTTTTAGCAGTAGAAGGAAAGATAAGAGGTTAGATGCATACAAACAAATGGCTAAGGAGAAGTTTGGAAATAAGTACATAAAGGAATTAGAAGATGGATACAGTTTGAGTGAAGTTAAAGCTTCTATTTCAAACCATGGTAAATCAGTTGGAATTGTTTTTCATCCCATTGATATGAAACTCTTTACGTTAAACCAGAAGATTCTAAGCTTAATTCCTAATCAAAAGATCATTTCTAGATTTTTGAATGCTTTTTTCGAATATTTATATCCTTTCTTTCCTGTATTAGATGAACTGTCTTTTCGGAGTGACTTGTCAAGAATAATGGGTGCAGCTGATGAGTTTTCAGGTAGAATTACTGAAATTAAAATGGAGAAGAAGTCCGATTATGCGATTTTGGCCACATTTTTCTATATTATAAGGTTGACATCTCTTATATGGTTTACAAATGACATTGAAACAAATTATCAATTTCTTCTGGATAACTCACCATCGCTGGAGAAAGAAAGAGAGATGATAATGGAACTGCCAATTCCTCTTGATTTAATCGATGTGGCTGAAGAATGTATTAAATTATTCAACTTATTTAAAGTGCAAGATCTTACTGTTTTACAAGCTCTAATATTTGGAAGAGCTTACAACAAGTTTGCACCTGAAATGGGTGATAAATTCACTGGTCCAGAGACTCAAGTATCGGATGGAATCGTGATACAAGTAGCGATTTCTTTAAGGCTCAATAGAGATCCTGATTTCTACCTTGAAGCAAATGTTACGGATAAAGTCAAAAATTTAAAGAGAAAGATTTGGCACTATTTGGTAGGATTGGATGTTGAAGATACTTTGATGTTTGGAACGACGCTAACAATAGATAGCAAGCTGAATTATGATACTAAGTTACCATTTTATAAAGAAGGAGCATCAAACATAGTGGATACCGAACTAGAAAAAGATGTGTTGAAGAGTATAGTTTTATCGCGTCCCATTATCTACACGATGTCGTTATTGGCTACTACCGTCAGTAATATTAAGGCAAAGGTTGATGTTACCCAGTTTTTAGAAGAGTTACAGGACATGGAGTTGCTTTGTTCAAGAATTTTTGGTAGATTAAAGTCTTTGATTAGCGAAGACCTCATGTCTTCAGAATCCTTCAGGATCAAGAGAATTTACTATTATTTGCAACTAAAACTATTCTTGTGTCAAATGTATTTCTTTTGCCATATTTACTATAGTGATTTGGGTGAAAGAGATTTAGAGCAATTTTATCATAAGAAAGTGTTTACCATTCTCTTTAATGAATTGGCAGAACTTGGTCAGATTGATAAAAACGCCCGGAATTTCGGAAGAGCATTTACTGTGATGCTTACACCATTGATAAATTCTTATAATCACATCTTATACATGGTTTGTGCCAGTTTTAGTGTTAGACTATCTGCTACGTTGAGAGAAGATTTAGAAAGTGAATTTGAAGGAAGTCTGAAAGATTTGCTTCAAGAAATTTTAAATATGGCTTTAGCATGTACAAAAACTACTATTAAGAGAATGTCTATAATAGCAAACAGGTACTTTTTTGCATGGAAGATTAATAAAGCACATCTTTATGGAATTAAGCTAATGAATGAAGTTCCTATATACGAGAGTAACACTTCGATGACGTTGAAAGCTAGGCTAAAATATTCAAAGGAACAATTACGTGATTTTGAGAGGCTATTAAGGTATTACACTGTTATGTTTGGTATAAAGGTCGATGGGTCTGTTAGCAGCCCACTCAATGATGTATCTGATTCTCTAAATGTATTGTTACCTGGTTCATTAAATAATATTGTTAAAGACAGTGAAACTGTTGTTAATGATTTACAAACTGACAACTTTTGGTGCCAATTGCGAAAAATATGCCTGGAAGCGGAAATTGAAGATTGCTTAAATCCTGATCCTTCAACTAAACCTGGTAGAATTAATCTAAATTTAGGTCCTACTAATGTTGATGAAACTCAATTCAATTATAATAACATCCAGACTCAGTTTGACTTCTTCAACGACACTGCTTTTTTCGAACTTTTTAAAGTTGCCAAACTAGATTAGAAATTAAAGACAGATTTTCTTAACATATCAACGTTCAAAATTATTGTTTAAGTGTAGATCCCTTTTTTTTTCAAATTTGTTATATATTCTTACTCTAAAACACTATAAAACTATAGAATCTATATAAAGAGAAAGTATATAACTAGTTGAGGGAGAGAAAGGTTAAAAATAAGAATTATTTAAAACTTAAAACTCTCTTGATTAGATGATAAAGTAATGATTTTGTAAGATTTAATTGAAGATCAATCTAATGATTTATTTATAGAAATATATGATTTGAAATCTATCCTAACGTAAATAAGCCACAAGATCCCTATAAATTTGAAGAATTACATAGAGTAGGATACATCAATCTACAGACGAGAAATGAATATATAACTTTTTTTTTGTTATATATTATTTGTCGACAACACTTTAATAATATAATATACATATATTAGAATTTAGATTTTGCTAACTTTTTCAAAGATAACTACGAATCGTTTGATGGAAAAATTAAATACAACAGATTCAAAGAACTTAGAAAAGACTCCATTGCAGGAATTCGTCATTTTATTTGATCGATTATCCATGCTGAAGCTTTTAAATAAAACTCATAGATAGAAGTTAGTGAAATTCAGTCCTAAATATGTATTGTTTCGTTAGTAATACCTAGATTGATTAGTAAGTTGTTATCCTAAATAAACACATTGTTATACCATCTGAGATGGCAGAGTAAGCAAGAAGTATTTCACAATATGTATTCTCTAAAGGCGATCATCGATAGTATCCAACAACATGACCAACTATCAAAGTATGAATCGATTGTAATGATTGATTTTGCTAAAGCTTTTGATTCTTTCAATCATGTTTACCTCGAAAAAGTTCTCGAAAAAATCAAAATAGGACCAAGGATGCGAAGAGCAATTATGCCACTCACCACTAATCAGGAGGCAAAGATGTTTATCAATGATTCCTATAGTGAAAAATTTCCACTAAAAAAAGGTACCCGCCAAGGTAGCGCGATACTGCCTATATTGTTTATCGATAAGATTTACGAATGCTGCACCAAGTAGACGTAACCCTTACGGCTCTGGATAACGTTCCAACCGTCCAACCTAACCACTCTCCTCCGGTTCCAGAACCTGACCCTCCAAATGAGACTCAAACTACGCAATCATCGCAAGGTGGAAATTTTGAAAATTTTCATCAACACCAATCTACAGAAGACAATAATACAGCCTCTGTAGCAGGAAACAGGCTCAATAATGAACATACTGATATTACTCATGCCACTACCTCATCTGATACTAGTATGAATCAAGACCTGCCTCCCCCATTGATTTCCCAACATGCACCACCACCACCTGTCAGTTGGGGAGTTGAACAAATTTTTAGAAATGGTAGAGACACGACCAATAAATCCGCGCCTAGCACTAACAAACCAGCTGCGAAAAATCAGTTGGTTGAAAATGATCCTCCAGATTTATGGGAGATAGAATTAGATCAGCTATTATCCAACTTAAATGAGAGGGAATTAACTAAGGATGAACAAGAAAGATATTGTAAAAATATCCTCTTAAGTAGTTACAAGGAAAGTCTCCCAAAAACTATCTGGCAAAAGGAAAAGACCATGCTCCAGAATGTCCCAAAAGAATTGTTAGATCATTATTACAAGCTTCAAGGTGAACAAGCCTTTTCAGAAGGGAGGTTATTAGTTGAGATATTAGACCCTCCTGATGATTTAGAGATTAATACTATTCACCAATATGTCAACAAATTCTATACACAAGAATTAGTTCATAAAGTGAATGAGGAAATAGAAGATATTATTGATCATTTAGATAGTATCCAGTTAGAAATTGATCTTACCGACGAAGGTCTCTCAGAATTTAATCCAGAAACTGATTTAGAAGATATAAAAAATTTAAAAAACAATAAAAAACAATTAGAAAATGAAAAAAACAATACTGAAAATTTATTAATTAAAAAAAAAACTTATTTGCTGGTTTAAAATGTATTAAAAATCATGTCAATATCAAAACCCTTGGTAAAAATACATTTGTTTTTACTGCCAGTCCATTAATGGATCAAGAATATTATAATCTTCGTAAAGCTGGTAAAGTTGATGATATACTCCTTTATATAGAAGATGTTGTATCTAACTATCCTCTGATTCAGGTTCCTAATTATATAGAACCTCTTCAACTTAGAATAAAAGATTTCTCGAAATCCAAGATTGTCGTATTAGAACATATCGTTCCAAATGATATATCAACTTTTACTACTATCTTGGAAGATTTCTTTATCCAAAACTACCATGATAAATCACAAGCTCTTAAGGACAATATCGATAAAAGATACGATCATTCGTGGAACTTGGTCCAGGAGGCACAAAAACCCAACTATGATAAAACTCAATATTTCAACATTTTGATGGAATCCAATGGTTCTTCAGGCCCAACCTATAAACCAAGCTATCAAATGGATCATAAATTCTATATTGTCGAATTATTAACAGACAAGACACCGGACGGCTCACGGTTCTATTTTAAAGACCAGAGACTCTTAACCAAGTCATATATCAGTGCATGCAGCAATTGCCACACCACAGTACACAACAACTACCGATGTGAAGTCAAATGCAGGACCTGTAGAGTATTAGGCCACTCAGCAGCAAATCACAAACGATGGAAATCGGAACAAAAGGCTGCTGAATTAAGAGAAGCAAATGAATGGATTGAAAACATTAAATCTAAACCTATTAGGAATAGAAAAAATCCCTCTCCAAAAAAGATCAACAACAATACTACTCAAATATTCAACCCAATCTCCAAGAATAAGGATCTTCAAGTCAACCTGTTTAATGTGTTCGATACTTTAAATGAACAAAATGAATCAACTGGGGATGTTGTTTCATCCAATGAATCTTTAATTGAAATTGATGATGAGGAGTCACATTTCACAACTACCAAATCTACCACCAAACCAACTCAACAAACTGTAACCGAACCTACTACTCCAACTGCAAAGAGTTCTAACAAACGTCCAATATCCAAATCTCCGGAAAACTCATCTTCCAGTTCAATTAACGTTGGACGTCCTCAACAAGCTACTCCTTCCAAAACTTTTAAATCTTTCCATAACGAAACACCAAAAAATCCCATCAAATATTCACCCCGAAAAATAGCATCCTTACCAACCACAAGAGCGGGTAGATCTACATCAACAACACCAATTCCTATATTAGGGGCTCTCATGAATCCATTTGCTGCAGTTCTTGCTAAGCGAGATAATCCTCCTACTCCACCAACTAACCAGGGGGTGGAATTGAATAATCAACCTGATGATAAACCTAATCCGCTTATAGATCAGGAACAGAACCAAATGCAACTTGAAAATGTTCAAACAGCCATAACTAATCCAGATTCATCAAATATGGATCCCTCAAACGAGGTTCTGCTACTTCCAATAAATATCCAATCTTCGGTTGACCTTCAAAACATCACTGATGGTTATCATCCAAATAATAATATTAATGAGTAATATAATTAATAATATTCCACATACAAGATCATTAATCCAAATAATAACTAATAACAATAATAATGATCCTAATACATTAAAAATAACTTCAAAAAATATTCAGAAAACCAAAAATATAAAAAAAATATCAACTTTCATACAGCGGTATGATATCAATGGATTACAGGAATTACCCATCGTTAATGAGGTGGACCACATTCATCATCAATCTATTTTCCAAAAATTTAATCACCACCTTAATTTGATAGGCTATCATTTCTATTACGGTAACCACAAATCTAGATCAGGAATAATAATCAAAAAAGATTCCTCAAAATTTACTATAATTTCATCCAATTCTATCACCTCATCCCTCCCGGACGACGATCAACCTTTCCTGTCTGATGTACTTATAAAGCTTAATCAGACAAATGAACACATTGCAATTATTAGCTTGTACCCCCCTACCAATCAATACGTTCAACAAGCGAATTTGTTTCGTAATTTGAATCACTCATTACAGATGAGAGCAGAATCTCACCTTACCACTTTCAAAATTATGATAATCGGGGACTTCAACAACACCTTCATGGATCCATTCTACGATCAAACGTCCCTTACTCCACAATTAGAAAATGCCCTGCTTCAAATGCAAAGTCTAATGGATTCAAATACTCTATTAGATGTGGCCCAGACGCTAAATGAAGAACATTGGATCACTAATCACCATCATAGTGTCAATAACAGACTAGATAAAATCTGGATATCCAATTCCATACTTAATCGGATCATCAACTATAAGCAAATAGAAAATGATGTAATAAAATCCACACACGAGACTATCTCAATCGACATGCTCATATCACATACTCCAAAGATCACGGTTGGACCAAAAAGGTTCATCCTCCAAGATAAATTTATTGACTCCAATGATTTCATTGATCATATCAAAAATTATAATTTTATCGATATTAATCAACTACTATCATTAATGCCAACTTTATCAAGAAGATTAAAAATCAAACATCAACCAATATTGGAAGAATCAAATATATTCTTAGACATGAGGGAAGGGTTTAAACCTATTAAATCATATGATCCTATTATATATCAATTAACTTCACCCAATGATCCAACTATTACAGCAACAACAACTCATGACATACTCAATCTTTCGAAAGATTTCTTTGAAGATGTCTACTCCGAGCCAGATACTGATATTCTAATAATTAATGATTATCTTAATGACTTTCCAAAATATTTTTCAGTTGAAGAAACCCGAGCTATGGAAGAACCAATCACGTTAGATGAAATATCTCTGGTAATTGCCCAATCATCTAATCAAGCAGCTCCGGGGGAAGACGGCATACCATATAGATTTTATAAAACTTGTCATGAAGTATTGGGCCCACTACTAGTTAAACAAGCTGAAAAACTCATGACGGAAGATGCTCTGAATTTGATACCGCATGAAATCCTAATCAAACTCATTCCTAAACAATTTAATTCCAATAATGTTAATGACTTCCGACCAATACTGTTAATAGATACTGTTGATCGTTTGCTTGCTAATGTTTTGAATCATCGGATCTTGAAATTTGCTGATAAAATAATAGGTATGGATCAATCAGGATTTATGCCTAACAGACAAATTGATAATCAAATCCAAAAACTAAAGACGATCATCGATAGTATCCAACAACATGACCAACTATCAAAGTATGAATCGATTGTAATGATTGATTTTGCTAAAGCCTTTGATTCTTTCAATCATGTTTACCTCGAAAAAGTTCTCGAAAAAATCAAAATAGGACCAAGGATGCGAAGAGCAATTATGTCACTCACCACTAATCAGGAGGCAAGGATGTTTATCAATGATTCCTATAGTGAAAAATTTCCACTAAAAAAAGGTACCCGCCAAGGTAGCGCGATACTGCCTATATTGTTTAATTTAGCTTTAGAACCACTATTATCCAAATTAGAAAGATCTTTGGAGGGTATTAGTCTCAAACTAAACAATGGAAGGACCAAACCAATTAAATACTTAGCTTTTGCCGATGATGTCACAGTATTTCTCAAAAAAGAGGAAGATTATGTCATATTAAATCAAGAATTAAAGGATTTTGCAGCAGCTTCAAGTTCACATATCAATACAACTAAATCCAAAATATATTACTTTCAAGAAGACCACATGGATGACATAAAGGATATACTCAATTTTCCACTACACGATGTTAATGAAGCTGATTTAAAATACTTAGGAATCAAAATTCATAATTTCAGTTGGTCAGAATATTTTCAATCACTAAGAATTCAACTTTCCAAGCACACCATAGATCAACTACCTATTCACTTAAAAGCAAGAGGCATTTCACAATATGTATTCTCTAAAATCTACTATAGAGATTATCACTGTCCAATGAATCAAGAGGAAATCGCCCAACTACTGCAATTAGTAAAAAACTATTTCCGATATATATCCTCTGAAAACCTAACCGCCTTGGGAAACCAGGGTGGGTATGGGCTTCAAGATATAGGAGTTCAACTTTCTGGTAGAAGAGCAAAATCCATCTATCTAATGCTAACGGATTCTCATCATTTAATGAATGTGGTCTTAAGAGATAAACTACAAAAATATATCAACGACCTGATAGAAGTACCTCATGTCTCTCATCACCAATCAGGTAAGCGATATATTATTCCATGGTATCGAGTGCTAATAGGTAATAATATTCAACACAAGAATCGAGGTTCACTCAAGAATCACCTCACCAAAGATGAATATTTCAGTCCAGGGGAAAGAGCTAGATTTGCTGCATGGTTTGAAATTACAAAGCCTAAGAATCGGAGACTCCAAGAAAAGCCAATATTGGTAACCGAAGATGAAGAAAGGCAATTAATACATAATCCTCCTCCAATTAATAATTGGTCCGATGCTATGATGAAAATCAATCTAAATACATTCAAAAGTAGAAAAGTAATTTTTTTTTTTCCAAATTTGTTATATATTCTTACTCTAAAATACTATAAAACTATAGAATTTATATAAAGAGAAAGTATATAACTAGTTGAGGGAGAGAAAGGTTAAAAAATAAGAATTATTTTAAACTTAAAACTCTCTTGATTAGATGATAAAGTAGATATTTTGTAAGATTTGATTGAAAATTGAAGATCAATCTAATGATTTATTTAAAGATTATGAATGTAGAACGAGTAAGAATATATAACAAATTTGGAAAAAAAAAAAGAACGATACCCATGATGAAATAAAAGAAGAGTTGAGCGGTAAAGCTGAACCTTCTTTTTGTAGGATGTATCGTCGACGTCCTCGTAATTTATGAACAGCAAAGAGGTATCGATTGAGAGAGATTAATTGGTTTTTATCCAATTCTGGATTGGCTATTATAATTTCCCAGGGCTAATGGAAGTGTGATTCCCATTTTGGTCCATATTTGGCAACTTATGGAACATTCCAAGTATATTCAAAGCTCGATTAGTTGCCAAAGGTTTTTCTCAGGTTATAGATTTATAGTGTTTAGGAGTAAGAATATATAACAAACTTGGAAAAAAAAAAAAATCTCAGGTTGAGAATGTGGACTATTTCCATACCTTTGCTCCAGTTGTTAGATACGAATCAGTGCGTTTGGTATTAGCCATCCTGGCCCAATTAGATTTAATCATCCATCAAATGTTAAAACAGCATTTCTTAATGCTGATTTGGAGGAAGACCTTTATCTCATGCAACCTCCGGGATATGAAAATGATTCCAAACAGGTTCTTAAGCTTAATAAGTCCATCTATGGCCTTAAACAATCTGCTTATCAATGGAATCAAACTTTTAATTGAACATTACAACTGCTTCGATTCAAACGATTAGAATCTGAGTATGGTCTCTATATTCGCCATTCTGTTGCTGGCATTATCATAATTGCATTATATGTTGATGATCTCCTCATCAGTGGAACCAGTATAGATGAAATTGAACAAGTCAAAGCTGTGTTGCTGAGACATTACCAAATGAAGGACTTAGGTGCTTGTTCCAAATTTTTAGGTCTCAATATTACTCAATTTCCAGATGGTTCAAAGGCTCTTGCTGCTACTGACATCCAAGTCTATTTTTGCTTCATATGATCTTGTGCCTGAAAATCTTAATCCAGTGCAAACCCAATTACTTCCTAACCAACATCTTCAAGATATTCCTGATGGTGCTACACCAGCTGATAATCGAGAATATCGTAGTCTCATTGGCAAATTGCTAAATACTGTTCGCGTTGACATTAGTTTTGCTGTTTCCAATTTGTCGCAGTTCCTCAACAATCCTACGAGCTACCATCTCAAAGCTGCGAAAAGACTTCTTAGATATCTTAGTGGATCACTCGAATTTGGCCTATTTTATCGTAAAACACCCAAATTTGATATCCTTGGATATTGTGATGCTGATTGGTGCGGTGACGTTACAAATAGTCGTTCTACTTCAGGACATATTATCAAAATAGCCCAATCTCCTGTCATTTGGAAATCCAAGAAGCAACAAGTTGTTGCAATGTCCACTGCTGAATCTGAATATTACAGTTTGGGTCTTGTTGGTAAACTTTTATGGTTAAAAGAGATGTTCGAGGAATTACAATTAGATTTAGATTCCATTCTTTTTTTTTTTTCCAAATTTGTTATATATTCTTACTCTAAAATACTATAAAACTATAGAATTTATATAAAGAGAAAGTATATAACTAGTTGAGGGAGAGAAAGGTTAAAAATAAGAATTATTTTAAACTTAAAACTCTCTTGATTTGATGATAAAGTAGCTATTTTGTAAGATTTGATTGAAAATTGAAGATCAATCTAGTGATTTATTTAAAGATTATGAATGTAGAACGATACCCATGATGAAATAAAAGAAGAGTTGAGCGGTAAAGCTGAACCTTCTTTTTGTAGGATGTATCGTCGACGTCCTCGTAATTTATGAACAGCAAAGAGGTATCGATTGAGAGAGATTAATTGGTTTTTATCCAATTCTGGATTGGCTATTATAATTTCCCAGGCTAATGGAAGTGTGATTCCCATTTTGGTCCATATTTGGCGACTTATGGAACATTCCAAGTATAGATGATCTGAGTAAGTAATCGATACCGGTTGATCACAAAGTTCACAATTACCTGATGATGGTAGTTGTAGATGTATTCGGTGTCCTAGATTCACTCTATGTATCTCTTCAAACCTGTAGGGGTCTTGTGCTTTAAATGAAGATAGTTTAGACCAAAATTCTACCCATTCTTCTTCATTTATTTGTATCTTTTGTGTCCAGGTAGTTGGTTGTAAGCATTTCCTTTTTGCCAACTGGCTCTTCTTACTTCTACTCTTGAATGTATTTAGATTGATTTTCATCATAGCATCGGACCAATTATTAATTGGAGGAGGATTATGTATTAATTGCCTTTCTTCATCTTCGGTTACCAATATTGGCTTTTCTTGGAGTCTCCGATTCTTAGGCTTTGTAATTTCAAACCATGCAGCAAATCTAGCTCTTTCCCCTGGACTGAAATATTCATCTTTGGTGAGGTGATTCTTGAGTGAACCTCGATTCTTGTGTTGAATATTATTACCTATTAGCACTCGATACCATGGAATAATATATCGCTTACCTGATTGGTGATGAGGGACATGAGGTACTTCTATCAGGTCGTTGATATATTTTTGTAGTTTATCTCTTAAGACCACATTCATTAAATGATGAGAATCCGTTAGCATTAGATAGATGGATTTTGCTCTTCTACCAGAAAGTTGAACTCCTATATCTTGAAGCCCATACCCACCCTGGTTTCCCAAGGCGGTTAGGTTTTCAGAGGATATATATCGGAAATAGTTTTTTACTAATTGCAGTAGTTGGGCGATTTCCTCTTGATTCATTGGACAGTGATAATCTCTATAGTAGATTTTAGAGAATACATATTGTGAAATGCCTCTTGCTTTTAAGTGAATAGGTAGTTGATCTATGGTGTGCTTGGAAAGTTGAATTCTTAGTGATTGAAAATATTCTGACCAACTGAAATTATGAATTTTGATTCCTAAGTATTTTAAATCAGCTTCATTAACATCGTGTAGTGGAAAATTGAGTATATCCTTTATGTCATCCATGTGGTCTTCTTGAAAGTAATATATTTTGGATTTAGTTGTATTGATATGTGAACTTGAAGCTGCTGCAAAATCCTTTAATTCTTGATTTAATATGACATAATCTTCCTCTTTTTTGAGAAATACTGTGACATCATCGGCAAAAGCTAAGTATTTAATTGGTTTGGTCCTTCCATTGTTTAGTTTGAGACTAATACCCTCCAAAGATCTTTCTAATTTGGATAATAGTGGTTCTAAAGCTAAATTAAACAATATAGGCAGTATCGCGCTACCTTGGCGGGTACCTTTTTTTAGTGGAAATTTTTCACTATAGGAATCATTGATAAACATCCTTGCCTCCTGATTAGTTGTGAGTGACATAATTGCTCTTCGCGTAAGCTGTGTTGCTGAATCATTATAAGATGAAAGACCTTGGCTTATGCCAACGGTTTCTTGGTTTAAACATCTTTCAATATCCTGATGGTTCTAAAGCTATTTCTGCCGCTGATTATACCAAATCTATTTTTGCTTCATATTCACTAGACCCTGACGCACACAATCCGTTACAAATCCCATTAGTTGCTCAACAACATTTAGAAGATATTCCTACTACTGCCACTACTACAGACAACCATGAATATCGCTCCATAGTGGGCAAACTCTAGTTTCTTGCTAACACTGTCCGTCTTGATATTAGTTTCGACGTATCTAACTTGTCTCAATTTCTAACAAATTTGGAAAAAAAAAAAATAAACAAGCCAACCACTTACCATCTTCGTGCTGCTAAAAGACTACTCCGCTATCTTAGTGGTAGTCTCGATTTAAGTATCCAATTAATCGCTCTCAATCGATACCTCTTTGCAGTTCATAAATTACGAGGACGTCGACGATACATCTTACAAGAAGAAGGTTCAGCTTTACCGCTCAACTCTTCCATTCCAAGTATAAATGATCTGAGTAAGTAATCGATATCGGTTGATCACAGAGTTCACAATTACCTGATGATGGTAGCTGTAGGTGTATTCGGTGTCCTAGATTCACTCTATGTATCTCTTCAAACCTGTAGGGATCTTGTGCTTTAAATGAAGATAGTTTAGACCAAAATTCTACCCATTCTTCTTCATTTATTTGTATAGTGTTATATATTCTTACTCTAAAACACTCCCTCAACTAGTTATATACTTTCTCTTTATATAAATTCTATAGTTTTATAGTATTTTAGAGTAAGAATATATAACAAATTTGGAAAAAAAAAAAAAAATAGAAATTTGGAAAAAGAAAAAATAGTCGCTGAGATATATATATATTAGAGTGTTTTGAAATCTATCTAAAATAGTTATCTTCTGTATTTAAGGATATAAGCTTCTCGTCGTCAATTCCCAAATACTGAGAATAAATTCTGAGATCTTGAGCATCATGATATTGTAATTGCGAAATATTAACCCCATTATCAAAATTTTCTCCTGTTTGATTAGAGTTGGAGACTAAATTACAATAAAAATTGTAAATGTCGCTATCATTTGAAGTTGGATAAAACGAAAACGCATCAGTGTTAACCTTTTCTTCGTCATAATCATAGCTTATCTTGGGTTGGAAACTTGGCTGAGCTTTGTAAAGTAGATAATCTTCTTCTCTTATCGTAGGCTTGGTTAATTCATTATGGTAATGGTCGCTGAAAGTATAATAGCCATAGGTTGAGTCTTCTTCACGCAGGTCTTGGGAATCAGCACAGGTACTCGAATTGTCATTTATATCACCTCGCAATGAATCATTATTGTATGCAAATCTTTCTATTTTGTTGGCTAAGAACTTTTTGATCTTATTTGGATGGGTCATGTGTAGATAATGCTTATTATTACGCATATCATATCTTTGAACTTCTTCAGAATTCTCGATCCGTTTTCTGCTTGTATCAGTTAATTCTCCCGCAGCACATTTATCTAAATATCTCAAGTTTGATTCACCATTTAAAGCTTCTTTGTTGGCGCTTTCATCACCATTCTTAGGAAGACGAGGTTCAAATGGACTGTAATCGAAAGACTCAAGACTCAAATTTGTAGGGAAATATCTAGCATTCGAATTCATCTTAAATTGCAATACATCAGCAAACGACGTGAATTTTCTTGGTACGTAACATTCATTAAACCAGTTATCATTATAATCTGGGAAAGGTTCAAGCTTCCAACTTTCATCCCAATATATATTTGGAGAAGGATTAGGTGATTCAATATATTTGAACCTTTGGTCAGAAAGATATTTTTTATTGAACCATTGGATATAACTTACCTTTTTCCTTATATTATCAATTGACATATCATTATGTAAATAGAAATCATTTTGTAATTCCCATAATTTGGGCTTATCAGGCGAATAGATATAATTTCCAAGAAAAAGGTTAATAGCCTCTTGTCTTATCAGATCCATAAAAGAGTTTGAATATATTCTCTTAACACTGTTTAAAATATCTCTCGTATGAGATGACCATTGATTGATACGACGATATGAATCCATTGTATTAACCAAATTTGAACCACCATATTGTACAGCGATTGTATCACCATGATCATGAAATATTTCTGTAAGGATATTTATCAAATCTGAATCATATTCTAAAGTTTTATCTTGAGGAATCAAGTCTAAACTCCTTAATTGATATGTAAGCGCCTCTTTACAAGTAATGAATTGAGCGGCATTAGTTCTATCCAAGCAATCAATACAATTTGTCCTTATTATACCTGTCTGAAGTTTAGTTGATTCTAGATCATGCCCGTTATGAAAAAATCCAATAGTTTTGATGGATTCAGCAGCTATTGATTGTAAAGGCGTTATGACATCTAAATTTTTCTTTGAGTTCTTTGACATATCGAAACTATAATAACGAAGTTTGTTTTCGGCAGGTAAAAATTGATTCAAGTATTTGATACAATTAACAAAATGTTGATTTAATTTCAGTTCTCGTGGTTGTTTTTCCTTTTGCTTTATTAAATTCAATATTATAACTGGCAGTCCATATCTTTCAAATAGATTATTAAAATGAATGGCTGAACTTTGATAGAATGGATCTGAAAGATTAATCTCTATAGGTGGTTTTGGTAAACGATTCAAATCTTGAGTCCAGTATAATGGGATAGATCCACGATGTTGTACAAAACTAGAATATCGGGGACTATTATAAAAGCCATATTTTGGATCATGAAATGAAGATAATAACATATCTGATACAATCTGTTCAGTTTCTATTTCGTTGGCCACATTTCCCTTATCATTTACACCTCTTTTTAAAAATCTAGCCCCAGCAAAATGATGTGAACGTCTGGCAATGATTGTTATATAGAAACATTTCCCATAAACTGATATTTTCGCTTGATCAATAAAACCATGAATTATTGGTTGGAACCATTCATATGTGGCTATATCTTGATTTTCAAGGACTGGTTTAAGTAAGACATTATTCCACACAAATCTCTCATTATGATCAAATGTTTTAAAATTTTCATTAATGTTAGAAGCTGGTTGATTTAAATTATACTCTGTTGCTGCTTGTTTATGTCTCATGAAATTGGTTTGTAAAGAATTGGTAACATCATAAGCATAACTGAAATAAAATGTCTTTCCAAGATCTAAGTATTTGAAAATTGAAAGTAATCTTTCTTCATCACTATATTTTGCTGGTCTCTTATAATTAATTTCCAAGGGAATCAATTTAGTTTCATCAATATGGTAGATTAAATGACCTCCTAGTATAGCCACTTGACTACACTTTGTAATTATACTTAAATAGTAATCTTTAGTGAATCTTATAAATCCAAGAAGACCATATCCTTGAGCAATTTTATGAACCCCACCTTCAATTGATTCGTCTAATCCATTTAAAAGTTCCACCATATCTTTCCTTGTATAAAAATAACTCTTATCTTCTAGAATCATTAATTCATCTTCATTTACTGTATCTTTACTGATCTCCAAGATTCTAAACAAAGTTTCTTTAGCATTACTCCCCACAATATACATAGTAGTTAACGAATTGTATACGGTATATCTTTGTAAAATGATTCTCTTGTTATTGAACTCAGGTGTTGATTGGGAATGTTCATCACCTTCATTACTACTGACATCATCACCATGATTTATACTTTTAGGGGGTGAATCAAGGTGTGGATCTTCGTTATCATCATTAGTAAATTGATTTGGTTCATTCTCGTTCAGTGTGTCGTTAGGTTGATGTTCGTTATTTATAGCATTGATGTTGTTGACATTCTGTTGGTTCGTTTCCTCAGAATCTATATCAGGCATTGGTGATATATAGTTAATAGTGTATACCTATTCTTATATCTTTGATTTGATAACAGAGAAATTTGTTTACATTCAAATCAATTTTATATTTTTCTTTAGTGAAAGTATATTTATTGCGAAAAAATGCTAAAAAATTATTTAGAGTTCACCAACTATAGGAATTCTCCATTTTAATCCTTGTTTATCATAACTACATATTCTTTTGAATTTCTTCTTAATTTGATTGGTAGAAGTAGAATCACTCTTCCAATCTATTTCGAAATCTCCAAATCGATTAATGAATTGCCTCTTTTGATATACGGTTTGGAATTTAAAATATAGGTTCCTAAAGTCATTATTGAAATAGAAATCAGCATATTTCATAAGACTAACTTCATCATAGATAAATGATGAATATTCTTTAATCTCCTTCTTTTCATCTTCATCATTATAATCATCTGGGTTTGAGTAGATGGATAAAAATGTTGTATCAAATTGATCACTAATATCATTAGGATCTCCTTCCCCATATGATTGTATAGCCCTTTGAAAACTCCAATTATTCAGTGATCCACCACCATTTTGAACATAATTTAATGCTTTATAAACATTCTTTAAGGGAATATTTATAAAATATCGGTAATCAGATTCCTTAGCGGTATAATACAATAAATCATAATCATTAAAAAGCATAGAAGGCTGAGCAATATCTATGAAGAAAATCCTGAATCCTGATTTTAAATAAAGACCTATTTCTTCCATAACAAAATCCACTTTATATAATTTACTATGAGAACCAGTTTGACTACCTTCTACTCTAACACTTTCCTTTTGAGGTAGATTTATTTCTCCAAGTTTTAAAAGACAAAATTGTTGTTTTGGTAAGATATCATTAATATTTGTTTGAGGATAAAAAGTTTGAATAACAGGATCACTATCTTCACTTTGATATTTGATTTCGAATTTAGTAGTTCCAAGTCCACTTCCATGTTTAACTACTAAACCAATATTTAAATTATAAGTTCCTGGTGCTAACCATAAAGTTTTAGTATATGATAATAAATAAGTACGATTAATTTCAACGAAATGATTATAAATATAATTAGAAGGTTCATCTATTTTGTAATCTGAATATTCAGCAAATAATCTTTTATTTTTTAATATGGAATAGATGTACTTCCATGAATCTTTTATATAAATAGAATGCAATGGATTTGAATCATCATCATTATTTTTATCTTGATCTGATATAGAATGGGATGATGGTCCATCATCTAAATGTAACCTTGATGCAATTATGGTTCTTGAAACTCTTCTAAATGAATCCAAGCTCTTAATATATTCCTTCAACCATGGTAAAATCTTTATAAGAACTCTTAAAATATCATCACCAAAGGTTGCTATAATCTTATCATAATAAAGATTATTATAAAGAATGTAAAAATGAGAATTGATATGTTTAAGAGACGAGCTTGGAGCTAGTCGTAATAGTTCAACTTGTAACTCTAATGGCAACTTATCTATCATGAAAAGCTCTCTATATCTTAAGTTAACAAATTAAAAACAAAATCTGTATTCGAATCATTAATGGTAAATTTTAAGTTATTGTAGTTTTATTAGTTTGCTATGCTTTGCTTTGTTTGTTCTATTTTTACTCCAGTTTTGATAGAGCTATATACAGTACTTTAGTCCCGACCAATTATTCCTGCATGATAACAGAACAATTAACTAACAATTATTATACTATCATTATGCTGCAATCATAACCGGAATCCTCACCTCTTCCCTCGGATATGTCATAATTTTCTCCTTTAGATAACGAAACACACTTTAAGGGGGACACCATTTTAAAACCACAATTTTTATTTCACAATTAATAATTATTTCGGAACCCACTATCAATTGAGTAATTATAATCATGAATTATAACTTAGACTTGAAAGGGATGGATAATTCCACTGCTAAAGGATCTAGAAAACCTCATTTCTTGAGTTTATTCTCGGGTATTAGTATAGTTCTCCTCGTTGTATACTATTATACTCAATTCACAGATAGCCAAATTCAACCATTTTTCAATCATAAGATTTCCCCTGAATTATTAGATAGATGTCCACTGTATGAATATGCTAGACCTAAATCTTACTTACAAGATAATTCTACTGTGGTTAAGATTATTCTGGATGTAACTTTTAGAAATCAATCAGCTGAGAAATTAGCAGGTTCAGTTCGAGTTAAAACTGATGTATTTGATGATAGTCCATTGGTTGAAGATGATCCAAAATTTTGGGAAGATAAATTTAAACCATTCCATGCTTATTTAAAAGAAACTTTCCCTCTTGTATTTAAACATTTTAAAATTGAAACGGCTAATTCTTGGGGTTTAATTATAACTTGGGAAGGGTCAGAAAATCTCAAACCCGTGCTCTTAACTGCTCATCAAGATGTGGTTCCAACTCAAGATAATACCATTAAAGATTGGACTTATCCTCCTTATGATGGTGTATTTGATGGTGATAAAGTTTGGGGTCGTGGAGCTGCTGATTGTAAGAATTTATTAATTGGATTATTAGAAGCAGCTGAAGAACTTTATAAATCAGGATTTAAACCTAAAAGAACTATTATTTATGGGTTTGGATTTGATGAAGAAATTGGAGGTCCACGAGGTGCTGCCGCCATTGCTGATGTTCTTATTGATAGATATGGAAAGGATTCATTTTATTCTGTAGTTGATGAAGGGGGTCAAAGTTTAGCTTATGAAAATGATGTTCTTTTAGCTTTACCTGGTACCGGTGAAAAGGGTTCAACTGATGTAATTATTGGATTAAATACTCCTGGAGGTCATTCATCAGTTCCACCTGATCATACATCAATTGGAATTATTTCTCAACTTATTGAAGAAATTGAAAATAATCCCTTTGAAGCATTTTTCACTCCAATTAATCCTACATTCCATGAATATCAATGTATTGCTGTTCATTCTAAAAGTTTAGATCCCAGAGTTAGAGTGGCTATCTTAAGAGCTGAATTCGATACATTTTCAAAGAATCAAGCTATTAAATATCTTCATGATAAATCATTATTAAGTAGATATCTTATTACCACTACTCAAGCCATTGATATTATTCATGGAGGTGCTAAATCAAATGCTTTACCCGAATATGTTGAGATTGATATTAATCATAGAGTTGCTATTGAAAGTAATACTGATGATGTGGTTCAAAGAGATTTAGATCATGTTAAACTGATTGCAACTAAATTTGATCTTGGAATAGTTTATAATGGAGAAGAAATCAAACCAAAGACTCTCAAGGGTCACTTTACAGTTGAAAAAGTATCAGAATTAGAACCTGCCCCAATCACTCCAACTACAGGAAAGACTTGGGAATTATTTGCTGGTACTATTAGACATGTTTATGAAGAAATTGCGTTTAATGATCCAAAATCTGAACATCATGGAAAAGAAATTGTGGTTGCTCCTGGTATTGCCACTGGTAATACTGATACTAGATATTATTGGGATTTAACCAAACATATCTTTAGATATAGACCAGGAGCTTCTACTACAGTTGAAGCTCATGCTCATGGTGTTAATGAAGTGATTCCAATTGATTCGCACTTGCAGTTAATTGCGTTCTACTATGAATATTTACAACTTATTGACGATGTAGAAGATTGATTTACTTTATTTCTTTATTTATTTAGTTATACAACTTGTCTGTTTGTTAGAGTTTAAAATATATAAAAGTTTTATCAGTACGTATTAATTCCTTTGTTGTCGCTATAAATATGGTTCGCCCCCCGCACGTTCCACTAAATTTACTGCGAAGTTTAACTTTATTTCTCACTAAAGACATCAGTAGAAAATTCTCGAACCACCAAACTTCAACATCAACCGCCAACTGAAAATTTCTCCATATTATTTTTAGAGAGAGAGAGAGAGAGAGGAAAAACTGAAATTAAATATTTGTTGAAAAACATTTCTAAATTTGATTTAATTTGAATTTTATAATAGCAATTGAAAACCATTGAACAATCATTATTAAATCAAATCAAAATGGCTACTACCGTCACTCCAAATGTGTTATGGGCTCAACGTTCAAGTGAATCTGATGAATCCAAAAATGTTCTTTATGTTACCATTGAAGTTCTTGATCCAACTAATATTAAATTAGATTTAACTTCAACTCATTTAAAATTAACCGCTGATTCACAAGATAATAGTAATCATTATAACTTGGATATCGAATTCTTTGATGAAGTTGATCCTGAAAAGTCTCATAAAAATACTGAAAGTGGTTCTCATATCTATTTAGTTATTAGAAAGAAGACTGCTCAAGAAGAATTTTGGCCAAGATTAACTAAACAAAAATTAAAATATCATTATATTAAAACTGATTTTGATAAATGGGTAGATGAAGATGAACAAAATGAAGTTCCTGAACAAGAAGATGAAACTGCTAATATGATGAACTTTGGTGGTCCAGGTGGTCCAGGTGGTCCAGGAGGTCCAGGAGGTCCAGGAGGTGCTCCAGGTGGTTTAGATTTTTCACAATTAATGGCCGGTGCTGGTGGCGCTGGTGGTGCCGGTGGATTTGATTTCTCACAATTAATGGGAGGTGCTGGAGGTGCTGGAGGTCCAGGTGGTTTACCAGGAAACTTTGATATTAGTGCTTTAGCAAGTCAATTAGGTCAAGCTGGTGGTGCTAAACTTGGTGAAGATGATGAAGAAGATGACGATGAAGATGAAGATGAAGATGAAGATGATGATGATGAAGAAGAAGTTGAAGAAGTTACTGAATAAGCATATTGCTTATCTCACTTGTTACTCTTCTAAATCAATAATTTGTATAAAATTTTTCATGTTTGATTTAATTTTCTTACATTATTTACATATATGTATACATATTTATAGCTAAAGTTTTCTTTTTAATTATTCTTATTTATTGATTGAAAGGGGATCTTGTATCCATTTTCTAATTACTAAAGATAATGGGATCATCTTAACCGATGAATCATTAATATTGGACAATTTCTTTTCTTCAATAGGAATAAAACATTCATTATTATTTAATATATCTTGATTTCCAAACATAAATATTTTACAATATTGATAACTTTGGAGATTAAATAATAGATTACACGCGTAATCTAAACTTCTAGAGGTATATAACGATGATGATAAAAACTCACTATCATCAACATTTGAACCTTCATTTAAAAACTCATCAATTACGCCAAATAATGATAATACACCAAGACTAGCTAATTTTCCATTAAAGCAATTCCGGATAATTTCAATCAATTCCGTAAATGATTCAATATGAACAATTTGAATCCTTTCTATGATATTAATATTTTGATATGAAAGGATTGATTTATTATATGATAAATTATCATACAATTGACGATTGGCAATTACAATAATCGCAGTGGAATCTTCAACCTTTGATAATTTCAATTCATTTATAGTACATAATATACAATCTTCTAATGATTTCTTCTCATAACATAGCATTAATCAGCATTAATCCATTGATCATATATGATAAGTTGTTGCTTAATTCAAACAGTTAAATGTATTTTGATACTAGTTGGTTTTATGCAGGAAAACCAACCGAGGTCGTGCACAAAACTATTTTTTTCTGATTTTTGGTATAGTGAAAAATTTACCAAAGAAGATTTTGAAAATTATTGAAATCAAATATTTAAATTTATCGTACGAAGATATCAATCAACCCCAATAGGCTGACAATGTTGAAATTCAGTAGAACAGGGTTGCCTATAAAGAGAGTCTTAACCAGGTCCTCACCTTCTTGGAATGGTAGTATAAGATTTAATTCTATTACTACTACGGCCACTACTACTGGTGAAGTTGATATTTCTCAATTATCTCAAAAGGAATTACGTGAAAAGGTTATTGCAGATGCTTTAGCTAAAGATGAAGAAGAAATAGCAAGAGCTAAAGCTCTTAGAGAATTAAACAGAGAAACCACTGATTTAATCACATCATTAAATAAAATCCCATCTGATTTAATCAATTCAAGATTACAAAAACTTCAACAAGATTTAAAAAATTTACCTCAAGATAAAGTAAAACAATTAGATCAAGAATTAGAAGAATTTATGATAAATAATATGAATTTACCTTATAGTGAAATCTTTAATAGACCATGGGCCATTAAACCAAATAATTTTATTGAAAGTGGTGAAACATCTAAACCTAGTAATGATAATTCAGAAATTTCTCAAAAACTTTCTTCAACTGCCACATCATCTTATATGACTCAATTTCCAAATTTAAAACCAACAGCTGATCATAAAGCTTATTCAGAACAAGAACTTTATTTAAGACAACTTGCTCATTCTCGTCAATCAGGTAATTTAGGGTCTAAATTATCCAATATATATAAACCAAGAGATGATATAACCAACCCAAAACAAATCAAAGAAACCACTATTGCATCATTAATGGCTGCTGGATGTCATTTGGGTCATTCCAAAGCTATGTGGAGACCAAGTACTCAACCATTTATTTATGGAGAATATGATGGTATTCATATTATTGATTTAAATGAAACTATAGTTGCACTTAAAAGAGCTTGTAATGTTATTAAAGGTGTATCTAAAAAAGGGGGTATTATTTTATTTGTTGGAACTACTAAGAATTGGGTTCAACATCGTGCTTTAGAAGAAGCCGCCAATAGATCAAAAGGTTATTATGTATCTAAAAGATGGATTCCAGGTATGATAACAAATTATACTGAAGTAACTAAACAAATTCAAGGAGAAAATAAAATGGAAATAGATATGTCTAATAAACCAACTGGGAGATATTTAGGAGTTGAAGCTGAAAAATTAATTAAACCTGATTTAGTGGTTATTTTAAATCCAGTTGAAAATAGAAATTGTATTAATGAATGTCTGTTACTGAGAGTTCCAACTATAGGTTTATGTGATACTGATATGGAACCATCATTATTAACTTATCCAATCCCATGTAATGATGATTCAATCAGATCATCAACTTTAATGCTTGGTATATTATCTAAATCTGCTGAAGAAGGTTTAAATGATAGATTAGAAACGATTAAATTTTATGATGAATCAAAGACTAAAACTACAAATTCATTTGTTAAGAATGTTAAAGCTCCAAAATCGGAACAAGAAGCACCAATACCTGTTAGTGCTTAAATTGTATACTTACGATAATAAATAATCTGTACATAGGACAAATAGAGTCAATGTAAATAAGTAAATAAATAAATATGCATTTGATTGCTCTATAATATTACCAATATACCTAATAATTAAGTACTTTCCTAGTAGATTCTGATTTTTGACCTTGTTGAGGAGGATTATGTTTAAGTGATAAACCTTTATGTTTAATTTCAGCTAAGAAATCAGCCTTGTGAATTCGTTGTGATTCTATAAAACTTTGAACTTCTTCATTCTTAAGGATTTCATTTCGATTTGAATTGAAGTATTCATCAAGTGTTTCTGGATCTACTGTTAGATTAGATAAATTGGGTTTGAATTGTGGTTCTGAATTATTTGGATTTCGTAGTATATTTTTGTTATTCGTTATATAGTCTGTTATTTCCGATATTGGGATGGATGGATTGAATATATTTGCATGATATTCTAACAATTCCTTCTCAGTTATTTGAATCATACCTTCGAATTGTCCTAAATGTATAATCAAAGGGAGCTGAAAAGTATAAGTAGAAGAGTATAATAATTTAAATTTATAATTGATCTGTTTTTGGAAGTTTGATATTCTTTACATCCATGCCGCGAGCTGCAAGTTGTAAAAAAAAATCACTACCAGTTTTATGTAAATAATTATTTTATAAATATGGAAACATGAAACATTATATTAAGATTAGATATTGAAAGATTAAATATTAAGAATGAGAAGTCTTGAATTATGATAATTATTATTATAAGACTTTATTTAGAGGAGGTTAAATGAATATTATATATGTTAGTTATTGTAGCCCTTTAATAGAGGCATTTTTCTACTTTACTATAAGTTGAAGTTAACAAAAAACGACAGAATGAAAACAAAATCTATTGAACTTTCTTTGATTCTTCTTCGTTACTTTCATCAGATTCAGTGTCTGATTCAGATTCATCGTCACTTCTTTCATCTTGTGGACCACCATCAACTGAAACATATCTCCATAAGATACGGAAAATAAGGAATAACCAATATATATTAACCAATTGTAAAGCAGCAATTAAAAAGAATACAATTGGTTGAGAAATATAACATTTATATTGTTGAGTTTCCCAATTTAATTCCCATTCACCAACAGTTTTAAAGGTAGTTAAGACTGAATACAAGATTTTTAAGTTAACATAATGTCTAAGATAAATCCAAATAAAGACAAACATTAAGAAATATGGACCTGTATAAGGGAAATTAACATAATTCAAACTCTTTGATGAAGCTAAGAAGAAATCAGAAACATCCATGGTAATGAAAATTTCAAGACCCATCCAAGTAAAATGAAATCTATAAGAATTCCAAATTAATGCAATAGTGACAATATGATGGAAAACTAATTCATAGAAATCCTTTCTTGGTTTTTCTAATTGTAACACTAATACAATAGATTGTTGAACCCAAAATGCAGCTTGACCCAAATAATAAATTTTGAAATAAATATCATGAGTAAAATGAGGATAAGTTTCATAAATTGGAGTTGTTTCAAATAACCAAATAGGTAATTTAGACATAATCCAAATACCAAATGGACCTGAACAAGCATTATAACAACTTACATAAGTTTGTTCCATAAATCTTTTAAGTTTGGCTTCCTTTTTAAGACCAAAGTAAAGACCAAGTGGTCTTAAGATACAACACATAAAGAATTCTCTGGTGAAAGTAAAAAAGATAGAATAGAAACCAACAAAGTAAAAATCATTTACCCCTTTTCCATATTGATCAGTTCCTTCAATCTTATAGGATGGAATCATCAACTTTGCTAAGAATTGATGAGTTTCACTTTCGGGAGATGATAAATAAAAAGTTGCCAATGAAAGAGCTAATACTATGAATGGAACAATCCAAGTATGTCTATAAGCAAGTTCTGTGAATGCAACATAGATTTTCTTAACGATGGCAGCATCGGATTTAGATTCTTCACTTAATTCCAATATTCTAGCTTCAGATTTCTTTCTTTGAACTTTTGAAGTATGCATAGTTGAAAATGATGGAGATCCAGTATCACCCACATTAATCTTTCCAATCGACGAACCTCTACGACGATGGGTGGTGGCGGAGTCTGGATGAAGCGATTGTGAATCCTTATCTTCCTTTGATGACATGGTGACGGTTATTACAAAGTCTTGACCTCTAGTGAAAGGAAGTTATCAAAGTTTCAATCCAAATTTGGTGCCAATGTTTACCTTTTTATAATTTCTTTCAACAAAATAAATTTGTGATGATTCTTACTCATTCAAAATCAGAAAAAATAGAGAATAAATGTCGCACACCTCTTCTATATGAATATTTAATAAGTGAAAAGGGTATTCATTAGGGACTAGACCATTTCTGATAATAGGGTCATTTCAAAATGATCAATCATGATTGGTTGTCACTTTGAATATTCATCTAAACCATAATTTTTGTATTTAGAGCTCATGTTTGTTTTGGTATCATGAAATGTAAACATTGTCACCGGGGATGTTCGCTCAATTTTATCATACTAAATTTATAGTTGCCGACTTTACCATTATTTACTGCTAGTGCGACTTCTAAACTTAACAAAGGTGCGATATTCTTATAGGGTATTTTGAAATAGGGGTAAGTATAATCTATTGTATTTAGATCCATTATAGTTAAAAGTCAACCAAATTGACGTAATTTCGTAATTGAAATCTTAAAAACCGTTTAACTATAGTGCGATGATTATTTTTATTGCTCCACGAGTGGTACATAAGACCTTACAAATATGTCTTTGAGTTTTCTTTGTATATCTCTCTCTCTTATTTGACTATATATTACTATTTCCAAAATTCATCTAGGTTACCTCCAGCTCCATTAAATGCTAATAAGTTTGGTGAATCTGATTTCAATCCATTAAGAACTCCTTTGGTGGCATACTTGAGTACCCTATTCTTTAATTCTTTTGGTAACAATAATTTTGTAGAATATTCAGACTCTAATTCAGGTTGAAGTGATAAAAAGTAAGATAAAAGACCAGTAACATGAGGAGCTGCCATTGAAGTACCTGACATAACTTCAGAGAAACCTTCATTGAAAGTAGATTCAATATCAAGCCCGGGTGCAAAAATATCAACACCTTTACCAAAATTAGAAAACCATGCCATGGTATTATTCACATCACTGGCACCAACTGTAATAGGTTCTGATGCTCTACCTGGAGAAAATTTTGATGCTTCATCAGCTGCATTACCAGCAGCAAGTGATACATGTAATCCTGCCTTACTAAGAGCATTAGCAGATGCATCCAAAGCTTTGGAGTCGTCTCCACCAATAGAAACATTGACAGTAGAACCTTTGAATCCTTTCTTCTTCCGCTCAAGATTTTTTCTAAAATCTGCAACAGTAAACTCAAACCCTTTGATCGTATCAGATACAGTAACGAATGCATCAGGACGTGTCACACCCACGGCTACTAACTCAACCTGCTTAGCAATACCAAAGGTCTTGGACCCAATTATTCCAGCACAATGGGTACCATGACCAAAGAAGTCCTTCTCTTGGTAGGGTGCAACCAAGGCCTTTCCCCATCTTGCCCGCCCTTCGAAATCTTCATGTTCGATCTTAATTCCAGTATCCACAACATACGCAACTACACCCTTACCTCCTTGATCATCATAATGGTATTCTTGCTTTGGATGTGGTTCTCTGTGACTTCCTGCAGCCAAACCCCAAGTAGCATTTTCCTGAACTACATAGTTCCAGATATTAAGGGTTGAATCTGGTTCAATGTATTGTATAGCTGGGTCTAATTGGATCAATTGTAAGAGCGATTCAGGAAAATATCCAAAGTAGCCCGAGAATATATCTCTATTCTTATCATCGTTACCAAAATTGAAGAAGTCTAATTTGGAATTAGAATCATCCAGAGCAACCAAAAAATCATATTTCTCTTGAATCCATGTTTGATGAATCATTCTCTCTTCAGCATTCAATCCTTCCTTATACACTATAATATAGTTATTTGGAATAACATTCGCACCAGAAGCTGGATCAGCATAGAGTATTGGAGCCATATGACTTTCAATCTCTTGAAGTTGATCATCTTCTGGGATAGTCTTTACAGTCAGTTTATCAAAACTAAAGATAGTTTGAATATTTGGGATGACTAGCCCTTGAACCAAATTAATATATATTGTAAAGTATACGAGACCTCTGGCTAACATTATCCGTTTCTTACTATAATTAAGCGCCTTTATATTGATTTAAAGGACAAATCAACTATACTTATATCAATCTTTAACTTAAGGGGTAAATCCCTAGGAATAATATTTTTGACCCCTAATCTCAGTAGCTGACAAATAGTATATCTGCCCCTTATCAGCAAAGTTGAAATCTAGATTACATGTGAGAGGAGTATTTAGCACCGAATTTTACAATTTATGTCGGTATTATCCTTTTCTTGGCTTTGATGCATTTAACAAACATGTATAGAAAGCATTCTATACAAACCTGAAGCCGTTGCCTTAAACTTTAATTACAAAAATTGCTCTTTTTTTAACAACCAATTAATTAATTACTGTAATTGAGTCCAATAGGCCGCGCGGCTACAAAAATTAGTCTGCAAAAAAACGCCTGGAATATTCTACATTATGAAATAGAAGGGAATCATTTATATTTATTGAATTTTAAGGTTTAGAGTTTTAGTTCATATACTATCTATAAAAAAAACTTAAATTAGAAGTGGTTCAGAATGAATAATTTCAAAATGGAAAAACATTTAAGTCTGAATGGTTCCACACTATTAAATTCAATAACATTAAGGCCGCAGATAGTTTGTCATCAATGTTATTAAAACCTCTCATATATTTCTGTTTCTTTGTTAAATCTATTCATGGATTAGTCATCCCAAATATTCAAACTATCTTTAGTTTTGATAAACTGATTCTAAAGACTATCTCAGAGGATGATCAGCTTCAAGGGATTGAAAGTCATATGGCTCCTATTCTCTATGGTAAGAATATTATTCCAAACAACTATATTATAGTGTATAAGGAAGGATTGACAATAGAACAGAGAATGATTCATCAAATGTGGATACAGCAGAAATATGCCTTCATGGTTAGTCTGGATGATACAAATTCGAAGTTAGATTTCTTCAATTTTGGTAACGATGACGAGAATAGAGACATATTTTCAGGATACTTTGGATACTTTCCTGATTCACTCTTACAATTGATTCAATTAGACCCAGCTATACAATATATTGAATCCGATTCGGAGGTCCATCTCAATGATTATAGAGTCCAAGAAGGTGCTTCATATGGACTTTCGGCAATTAGTCACAGAAACCATGATCATAAACCTGAATACCTTTACGATGATCAAGGAGGCAAAGGTGTAGTTGCATATCTTATTGATAGTGGAATAATGGTTGAACATGAAGACTTTGACGGACGGGCAAGATGGGGAAAAGCCATATGCCCTCCGTATTTAGAGATAGATATTTTTGGACATGGAACCCATTGTGCTGGTATTATAGGTTCTAAGACCTTTGGTATCGCAAAGCAAGTTGAGTTGGTGGCGGTGAATGTAGGTTATCTTCCCGGAACTGTGTTCACATCTAATGTTATTAAAGGGTTCGAATTTGCGGCATTGGATCACCGACAAACTATTGAAAATAAGAAGAAAGGATTCAAGGGTTCTACCGTCAATGTTTCTATTGGTGGAGGTGATTCAAAGGCCATGGATTCAGCTGCAAATGCCCTTACGAAAGCAGGATTACATGTATCTGTTGCGGCTGGGAACAGTGGGAAAGATGCGTCAAAATATTCCCCCGCTAGAGCTTCTGGTCCTATTACTGTTGGAGCTGTTGATCTAAATAATACTATGGCTGAGTTTTCAAATTATGGCTCCAGTGTTGATATATTCGCTCCAGGAGTTCAGGTAGAATCAACTTATATAATAGGATTTTCTGCTAATATGACAGGTACTTCAATGGCAGCTCCACATGTTACTGGTCTTTTGTCATACTTTTTATCACTTCAACCTGATTCAAATTCAGAATATGCTAAAGAGCTATTGTTACCAAAAGAATTAAAGAATAGAGTAATTAAGTACGCCACAAAAGGCGTTCTCAATGGATTGATCTCAGATTCACCAAATTTATTGGCGTTCAATGGAGCTGGAGGCAACCTTGATGAATTTTGGAAATAGGAAACTTACCGTACAACCGTAGAAATTAAAGTTTATTCTGTAATTTATAGCCATATTTTTAATAAAATTTGGGGTAGGTTTGCAGCGCAATTTACTGACTCAAAAGTCTAAATTATTTAGTCAGCTTTCTTTCATATGTTAAAGCTTTGTAGTTTGGGAAACTAAAACATTTAATAAAACATTTAATAAAACATTTAATAGAACTTGATAGCCACATGGCCCTCAAGGAATAACTAGAAAGGTTATTTTCATGACTTGATAAAAAAGCGCTTATAGAATACTGAACGCAAATTTCCTATCAGAGACAAATGCTTTAAAACGCTCTAAATTGAACGGCTCCAAATTTAAAAATAAGGTTTTAACAATTATTGCACAGCCAAACTGATATCAAATAGAACAGATAAGTCAATCCTTAAACCTTAAACTGTCCAAATAGGGTGAGTAATAGACTCTTGTTAGAGGATTCTAGCTCCACCTGGTATCATAATAGAAAAATACTTAAATGAGGATATTTTCTAATCATGTTACCCGATGGAAATAAATGTACTCTTTCCCAGTATACAATGTTCACAGCAAATCTTATATACTTCGCTTTAACTTTCACGTTGGCATATGGTTTAGTTATTCCAAATCTTCAGGACTTTTTCAGTTTTGAAAAAGCTACTGTTGATGCTAAGTTAGGACAACAGTACCAACAAATTGACAGTTCTATGGCTCCAATACTCTATTCTGACCCAGATTCTGGTAAGAATGTTATTCCAAATAACTATATTATAGTGTACAAGGAAGGATTGACTGCTGAAGAGAGAATGATTCATCAACTGTGGATACAGAAGAAATATGAGTTCATGGTTTCTCTGGATGATTCGAATTCCAAATTAGATTTCTTCAATTTTGGCAATGATAATGAGAATAGGGATATATTTTCAGGTTACTTTGGATACTTTCCTGAATCGCTCTTACAATTGATTCAATTAGACCCAGCTATACAATATATTGAACCCGATTCGGAAGTCTATCTCAATGAATTTAAAGTTCAACAGAATGCTATGTGGGGATTGGCTGCAGGTAGCCATAGAGAACCCCATCCAAAACAGGAATACCTTTATGACGATCAAGGTGGTAAAGGTGTAGTTGCGTATGTTGTAGATACTGGAATCATGATTGAACATGAAGATTTTGAAGGGCGGGCTAGATGGGGAAAAGCATTGGTTGAACCTCATCAAGAGAAAGACGTACATGGTCATGGGACGCATTGTGCTGGTGTTATTGGTTCGAAGACCTTTGGAATTGCAAAGAAAGTTGAGTTAGTAGCAGTGGGTGTGGTACCCCCTGTCCCCTTTATTAATATTTCTGATCTTTTAAAAGGGTTTGAATTTGCCGCATTAGATCATCAAAAAAATGTTAAAAATAAAAAAAAAGGATTTAAGGGATCTACTGTCAATGTTTCTCTTACTGAACCAGCATCCAAAGCTTTAGATTCTGGTGCAAATGCTCTCATTGAAGCAGGGTTACATGTATCTGTTGCTGCTGGGAATGGAGCTCAAGATGCTTCACATGTATCACCAGCTAGAACATCGGGGCCCATTACTGTTGGTGCTGTTGATGTGAATAATACCATGGGTTCATTCTCAAATTATGGCTCTTGTGTTGATATTTTTGCTCCAGGTGTTGAGATAGAATCTACTTTTAAAGATGGTTTCTCTTTAATTTTGTCAGGTACTTCAATGTCAAATCCACATGTGACAGGTCTTTTGTCATACTATTTATCACTTCAACCAGATTTGGAGTCGCAATATACTACAAAGTTGTTAGAACCAAAGGCTTTAAAGGATAGGGTACTCAAGTATGCCACAAAAGGAGTTCTTAAAGGATTGAAATCAGATTCACCAAATTTGTTGGCGTTTAATGGAGCAGGAGGTAATCTTGATGAATTTTGGAAGTAGAGTTTTATTTATTTAGAGAATTAAATATTATATTATCTATTTTATCTGTGTAGTTTCCTAAGTTAAGTCACTACTTCAATATCTCTAAGTGGTAAATATTATATAACTTTAAACACTCTATTATGGATAATGTTTGTATAATAAATTTGCAATTGTCCACACACACGACCATATCTAAAAAAAGGAGAACAAAGAAAGAAGGAGGAGAGGGAAGAAGGCTGATTGATTTTTTTTGGACTGGGGCAAAAATACACAACTTATTTTTAACACAGTGTAATGGGTTTGCCACAGAGAAGAAAGTATCCCATACATTCTAGACGACAACTTCATCCATCCATATCCACGATGTATAAACCGACATCCATACTGTTGGAAAATCTTATCAATAGAGCCACTGATGCGACATTAACTGCTGATAATTGGCAATATATTCTTGATGTATGCGATAAGATATCTGCTAATCCAGAAGAAGCTACAAAACAAGCCATTCGATTAATAACGATTAAATTATCCAGTAAGGATGCTAATGTGATCTTAAGAACATTGTCACTTTTGACATCGGTAGCTGAAAATTGTGGATCTCGTATGAAACAAGAGATTGCTTCCAGATCATTTTTACAAGATAATTTAATTAAGAAATTAAAAGGTGATTCTAGATTACATAAAACAGTTAAATATAAGATAGTGGAAGTGATTGATCAATTATATCATGAATTTAAGAATGATCCATCGTTAAAACCTATGACTGATGCTTATAATAAAGTGAAGACGGAATATTCTCAATATTTTAAATCGTCTTCAGCTCCCAGTAAACCAGAAAAGACTCAAATTACTAAGCAGGATAAATTAAAAGAAGATGAAGAGTTACAAAGAGTACTTAAGATGTCGTTACAAGAATATGAACAAGAACAACTGGTTAAAAAGTCGTACCTTAATTCAAAACCATTACCTGATACCAATAATAATAATCAATCTCAATCTCAACCTAATAGATCTCCACCCCCTGAAACTCAAACTATTGCTACAGTTTCAAAAGTAAGAGCTCTTTATGATTTGATTTCATATGAAGCAGATGAATTATCATTCAGGAAAGGTGATGTGATTACGGTTATTGAATCGGTTTATAGAGATTGGTGGAGAGGTTCATTACCCAATGGTAAGATTGGTATATTCCCGTTAAATTATGTTACACCTATAGTAAATAAATCACCTCAACAAGTTCAACAAGAATTAAATGAAGAAAATAAAGTGTTAAATGTTGATCAAAGGAAAATTGATAAATTATTAGCTATATTATCAACAGCATCAGCTAATCCAAGTTCAATTAATGAAGATGAAATAACGGAATTATATAATGAGATTATTCCATTAAGACCACAATTAGGGAAGTTTATTGATAAGTATAATATTAGAAAGGAAGAATTGGGAGTATTGAATAATCAATTGAATACAGAAGTGAAATATTATAATGAATTAATGGATTCCCTGATTTCAAAAAGAGCAGTTAGTAATAATACTGGTAATCCATTTCAAAATAGTTCAATCCCATATCCAGCTGCATACCCTACACAGTATGCACCACCACCACAACAACAACAACCATCATTCCCTCAATATCCTTCTAGTTATGGTCTTGGACCAGATTCACAGTTGCAGCAACAACCAACTAGTCATGGATTTGGGAATAATGTTTATCATACTGCACCACCACCTCCACAATCTCAACAACAACCACCACCACATCAGCAACAGCCACAACGAGTGGGTACTCAAGATTATCAACTGTTTCTGAACATTGATAGATTCCCCGATGTGAATAACTTGTAGTTGAGTTGAGTTGATCCTCTTTTTGCATTTTATATAATAATTATAATAAATATCATAGCCCTTAATATTTAGCGTACCTTAAATTTTGTATGCTCGCGCGTAACAGAACAACACACAAACAAACATCAATCAAAATAAAATAAAATAATTTTTTTGACAGTCAAACAGTCAAAGTTGTTGAACGATTGATTGAATCCAACTCATAATCTAATAGTATAAATCAGGGTTAGAGATGGGTGATGCGTTATATTCCCATAGAGAAGAGCAAAACAATGAAAGATTTGATCAATTAGCCAATACTCTTCATCAATTCAGAAACACGGTTAATAATGATATTCATGGTTCAATACAGCAAGAGAATTCAATTTTAGATTCTTTAAATGATAATTTTGGTCAATTGATGCAACTGGTGAAGAGAACCAGTGGAGAGTTAAGAACTGTGATGAATAGAAATGCTAGTTTGACTAGAATCGTTGGTATAATCTTGCTGATATTCTTCATTGTCTGGATGCTATATAAACTAAGATAGATTGATAAGTGATGGTTTTGTTTATTTATCAATGGTAGAGGGAGAGATCAAGATGAATCAGAAACTATTTAATGCTGTATAATAATAATAATAATAAAGTTTTTTAATGATATTTAATAAAAATAATAATAATACGTAAATAATAAAATAGATACTATTGTTTGTTAACCACATCAGAACCTAATCTATAATTACCAATGGCATTACCCCAATTGATCTTGGATCTGGTTATAGGTAACAATCTTCTTAAGTTCTTAAAATACTTTTGATTAAGTTGATTGAAATCATCCACGATTTGTAACGTGATTTTATTTTCAGCATTATTAATGACATTAACGATTTCAGATCCAGTGATTGATCCATTCAAACTTGTTGATACTTTTTCATCAAAGTTTAATCTCACATTCCCATCTTCATAATAATGGATATCAAGTTTAACGGTTCCCAGTACATTAGATCCATCAATTAAATAATTTGATTTCCATTGTCCAGTATAATAATTCTCATTATTCAATCTTTGACCTATTATTATGATTCTTACCGAACTAGAACTAACAGGTATGACAGTGAATGCATAACCTGATGGATAATGGTCTTCTCCATAAGTTTCTAAAGTCAGAACCACATCTTCAAAATATGGGGGATATGTTACTGATGGTACAAAGCTTTCAATATCAGTGACTCGATTCGATTGTAAATCAACATTGAATTTCTTCTTAGAAACATAATCAATATACTTAGTTGATGATTCATCTTTATTATACGATGAAGCAATATATTTTCCTGAAAATACAGCTCCATTCTTTTGAATATAACTTTCTAATGATTCATTGATAACAGCTGGAGAACTAACAAGACTGGATAATCCTTCTCCAACTTCTTTCAATTCCCCTGGTGGAGCACTTTCCACCAACTTATCAACCAATTGATCTAATTTAATCGATGCCATCTTTACTTGTTTGAAACACCACCTGTTGAAATCAGTTGTCCTCCTCTCACCTTTCAACCCTTTTCGCTCAAAAAGGTATCTACAAAATATCATATCTCTGTATACAGGAAAATTGTATTATTATGTACTTATACTATATATATATAAATAAACCATGTCTTAAGATAATAAGAATGCTCCAGCTCCTTCATTAATAGCTTGTAACAATCTCTCTTTCATTAATTCCTTAGACGAATACTTTGGTAATTTGAAATAATTGGCACATGTCATCACACTAGGTAAATAATCATCATCAGTTAATCCTCCTTCTCCATGTTTTCTAACTACCGTAAGTTCAGGTCTAAGAGCTTTGAATCCTCCAATTGGTAATTTAGGTGATCCAGTTAAAAATTGTAAAAACGCTCTTCTTTGATTATCAGTAAATGAAACAAGAATACTAATTAATGATTTAATAGATTCTGATTCTTTAGTATATCCATGATTAGCATTAACTGCTGAAGTTAAAGTATCTAATGACCAATCTTCTTCAGCATTACCAAATAATCCCACTAATTCATTAGGTGAAAATAAAATTAATGAATCAATAGGGAAAACTTTGGAAAATCCTTCCATAAATGCTTTGGTTTGATGAATAATACCAGTATAAAGTGTAGCTTCAATAACTTTACCCACATATAATTCAACATTTGAAGAATCAACTCTAATATCCTTACCACCTGACATCAAATCATATTCAGGATAACCAGGTAATTCAAAATAAATTTCTAAATCTTTTAAGGTAGCACCATCAACCATAATTGAATCTCTATCCTTTTGATTTACAGTGGGGAAAAGTTTAACATATTTTAAAAGATGTTCTAAAGAATTGGCCAATTCAGCATCAACTAATCGAAGACTAGCGAAATTAGCTAATTTCTTTAAATTTCGAGTTCCTGACTTTTGACTACCATAATTAAATGATTGCACTAATTTTAAGAAATTTGGATTAAAATTAAAGTCAATAATTCTTGAATCTAGTAATGCTCTGGCAATAAATTTCCCTAATGATGAGAAAAAGTATAATACTTTTTTACCATTATCACTATTCAATTGTGGTTTATCCATAGGTGCAGGGAATAATCCTAATTTATTAGATACATATTCCACATCTCTACTATTACCATCATCTCTCCATAATTTTAACATTTTCTTGGAAAATTCTTTGGAGATAGTAGCATAAAACTCTAAAGTAGGTCCTAAACCAGATCCAACTTCATCAAAATATTCAATTTCAAGAATACCCGGAGTAGATCCATAAAGTCCAAGCACTTTAACAGCACTTTGTAATATCATCTTTCTTGAAATTCTAACCTTATGTCTTGTTGGACGACCCAATTGAACATTTTGATTAGAACTACCACCATGACCATTATTATCTTCTATGGCTTGGTTTGTCTTTATTTGCCAATGATGAATTAATCTGGAATAACCAAATGAAGTAGATTGTAAAAAGAAGATACGAGTTTCTAATGGAAATATAAATGGAAATTGTTTCGTAACATGGATACTCCAACCTGGTAAAGTTCCACTAGCAACAACTAATGGTTCTTCAAGTTGTCTATTTAACTTCACTGTAAGTTTCCAATTCATAAAATCACTTTCTCTTATAACGTTTGCCTTTGGAATATTATTCCTAACAAATTGATTCATTTCAAAAAGTACCTTTAATAATTTCAAAACACTAATAGTAGTTTTATCATAGACATCTAGCTCATCTTCACTGACATTAAATTTATAACTGAATGATTTACTTTCTTTTGATACTTCAGAACTGACCTTCCTGTAAGTCACATTGTGAACTGTACTCCAAATTCTTGATGGATCAATAATCTCATCAGGACGAGTTTGAAGTGATCTATAAATTGCACCGTAAATAGTAATCTCATTAGGAATAACTTCTTCATTGATGAGGAATTCTAAATTTAATGGATTCTTTTTACTATCATCTTGAATAGCTTCTTCTCTGAATCCTAAAGGATCAACTCTACCAAGCTCGCTTAAATTCTCAACAAATTTAATTCTTTGCTTTAAGAATGAGTCAACAGACTTGAAAGTGGCAATTGCATGAACAGATAAAATCATGTTTTGCATATTAGTAGGAAGTTTCTTATCATTATTATCATCATCAGAAGTTAACTTTAATTTAATTTGCTTGGCCATCACTGTGGTTTGATTTTCACTATGATATACTGATCCGCCAGTACCACTTTGGTTGGCTCCAGAAGAAATGATATCAAATGATTCACAACGAGTTAAAACTTCTTGTAATTTAGAAACAAGGAATTGAACTGATGATCTTTCTCTGTCTCCAAAAAATACTGATATAAACGACCTGTAACAATCATTGAATTCAAATCCAAAATCAAAATTATCACTAGTGAAAATATAAGCTAAAGAATCAATTATTCCACATGAAATTAATTCAAAACTTGAAAGTTGATCAGCATCATCAAGAGCCGAACATAAGGTCTCCCAAAGTTCTTTCCAATGGCCCAAATCAAAACTCTTTATTAATTTATGATCATCAAGGGTTTTCATCACAGACTCCAAAATTTTCATGTGTTTTGGAATGTTATCATAATTGGCAGTCAATTTGGCATCACGATAAAGATTTTCAATAGTAGCAGATACTTGTTCTATATTAAAATATACTTTATCGCTAGTGATTTCAATCTCATAGTCTCTTGTAAATTCTGCATCAATGAACTTATTGGCATAACTTGATGAATATGAGTGCATTCTTGATCTTTCTGGTTTTTCATAAGCGACTTTACCTTTAAGACTTTGCAATACAATGAAGGCATCATTTAATAAACCTTCTCTTTCAAATGCTTGGATGAATACCACTGGATTTCTTTCTAATAAAGTTTTAGAAATATTTAATGACATCAATAATAAGACATTCGAATTTAATTTTGAATTATCTTGAGTGGAATTTTTTCTAATTGATTGTCTTGAAAAACTATTATTATTTGAGTTGCTTTCATCGATATCGTCTTCGTCTTCTTCAATAACATCCTCAATTTCTTCCTCATCATCTTCATCATCTTCATCGTCTTCTTCATCGTCATCATTATCTTCATCTTCCTCGTTATCTTCGTCATCCTCTTCGTCTTCTTCCATATGATCATCATTAAATGGAACCACCTCTTCTTCCACTTCATCACGATCACCAGCCTCACTGGCCATGTCAATATCTTCTTGAACTTCATTAATTTTAGATATCAATGCAAAATCATGAGCAATGGAACCCTTGGAATTGTTAACGACCGATGCTAACAAGTTTGAGATTGATTCCACTTGACTTGGATCGAAATTATTGGTATAACTAGAAGTTATGATTCTATACAAGTTAATAAATACTTTTCTTCTAATTTCAAAATCCATACTAGATTGGAAACTAACGATTAAAAATGAATAAACATCATTAACAAATCTTTCATAATCTTGAGGAATGATATCTCGGCAAAGTTCTATACGTAATGCATTAACTTTTGATTTCTCTTCAAAAAATTCATACCCTTCATTTAAAAATGGAGTTTCTGAAGGAGCATAAGTGATGGGTAAAAGGTATCCTATTAAATTTAAAAATTGTGAAACTATTTCTTTTGGAGCTGCCATTACAGCTTCAATTGAAATCAGGGAAATGTTTTCCATAAAAGAATCATCACCATTTACCGGTGACTCTCTTTGCTTTGTTTTTGAATATTTGTTAACTGATTTGACTATAATTTCTCCTATGGAACATTCAGTAAATAACACATTTGAGATTCCAACACTTACACTACTTAATATAATTAATGATTTTATAAGACTTAGACATGAACTGTAGTTTAAGGCAACTTTTGAAGAATCAGAATCCGCTGCTGAATTCAGTGATTTATTACAACTGGAATATATGGTTTGAGTTAAACTTTTTAATAAAACCGCCTTTTGCAGGAATAATTCTTCTAATAATTCAGGTTTTGATTTAAAACTGATGATTATTCTTGAAATAGTTAACCATGCATTTTCCACCACCACTGTATCATTATGATTTTGAACTACTTCTGAAATATTATCTATTATGTCCTTTACTTTCAGAAAGTTTGATACTGATATATTAGTACATGAATTTGAAACAATGGCTAAACATTTTCTTTGAGCATGAATTGTTAAAAAGTCCAAATAAAGAAGACAAGCTCTTAAACCATCATTGGCAATAATACTATTATGAGCAATGGTATCACGAGATATCATTTCAAGAGTTTGTAATGCTTGTTCAGTTAAATCAATATAACTGATTTCTAAAAGCTTTCCACATAAAGCTTCTATAGCATGACTATTTAATGCTTCATGAATGAAATCTTGATTAACTTCTAGAAAGTTATATAAGCAACGACATGCCACTAAATGTAATTCCAATTCATCCGATAATGCAGGATCAACCATTAAGTTGACTAAACTTTTAGCTAATTTATTGGCTGGAATTAATCTTTCGGCAGTAATACCATTCATCATTAATAATCTTTCCGATAACTCATTAAGAGTTTCTAGTATAATATAGGTATCATCTCTTTGGTTCAAATTATTAATTAAAGCTTCCATTTCTTGAGTGTCTCTTTGCATTGTACCACCAAACATGATTCCACCTCCCATTAAACGTTGAACAGCATCCACAAAACCTTGTGCTCTATCAGAACCAGCTGCTGTAGCGGCACCACTACCACCACCTCTTGGAATAGCACCAATAGCTCTTAAGAATTCACTTCTTGGATCTGAATTATGATTGGAATGATCGTCATCTTCTTCATCTTCATCGTCTTCTTCTTCTTCATCTTCATTATCATCATTACTATTGCCACCACTATTACCATGACCTCTTGAACTATGGGCCACACTAGCATCCATGATCCTTCTTAAGAATTCAGCTGGTTCGATTTCTTCATCATCATCATCATCATCATCTTCCTCTTCGACATATTGGATGTCGTCATCTCCATCATTTGTGGTATCATAGACGCTGTCATCACTTGGACGCAGACTTCCTCTTCTTCTTTGAGCTTGATGGGATAATCTTCTTAATGATTCATCATCATCTTCGTAGTTGGCATCATCATGCTCATGCATAACACTAGAAGCATCAACCATATCATCATCATTCAGATCATGATGATGTGACTCGGACGAGTTACTTTTAGGATTTGCCATCACTATGTAAAGACTTTCCTTGACTTTCCTTGACTTTCCTTGAAAAATTCCTTGTTTAAATGTTCAAATTATTCTATTTTTCAATATATGAATATGAAACTGAAATCTGATTTATAATGACCACTATACCCACTGTTTTTCAAGATACTTAATACTTTGAAATAACCATATATTACTTGAGATATGGAACTTTTAAGTATGCAAAAAGATTTGATTTCAAAGACACAAATGTGAGGAATTAAACGTAAAACTATCAAATTAAACTCAACCTTTCTGTGTGATCTTCAATTCTCAACTATATCTAGATAGATATACGTATATATTCGTAAGGTTGATCAAATAAGACTATGATTTCCAGTTATGACTTGATTAACCTTCTTGTATTTGTAAACCTCTAAGATAGACCTTACAAAAAAGTTTTGAGGGTTTAGATAAAATGTCGTAATTGTGGGTTACTGATGTCGTCTGTGTCCACTGCGACTTTTTGCATAATTTCTTTTACAGTCATAAAATTTATTACTATACAAACAATAATATATATATATAAATAAATACCAATTCATATGATGATGATCAATCTAGAATAAGAATCTGAAGTCAGAATTTATCTTGGAAGAATCATTACCATGACCTAATTCCTTTTGCCAATTGATGGTACCTGTGGCAATTCTCTTGTTTAAGGTGACTAATCTGATTCTTAAAATTACTGCAAAAACAATAGCACATAAGATGAAAACACAATTACATACGAAAGCAGTAAGATATCTTGGAGCAGAACTTGAAGGATATAAATAAGCATTCCAGATTGATGTTGAATTAGAAATACAATTCATTAAGGCAAGAGCAACTGCTCTTTTGGCTGGTGGTCTTGGACAACAATTTGACATCCATGATAAAATAATCGTAAATGAACAATATAATGATGGAATCATTAAACACATGGCAAAATATCTTGCCCCGGTATTTAATGTTGATGCAGAAATTATGAATGCTATTAAAGCTCCAACTAATGGTATAGTTACATGTAAGAATCTTTCTCCTGTTTTATCAGCATGTCTTGCCCAAAGATAAGTTGCAACCACTGCAATACAATATGGAGGAGCAGTTAAACATAACGTAACGGTATCATTGAAATTTAAAGTTTGAACTACTGATGGGAAGAAATTAGTAACACCACAAGCGGCCACTAAGAAAGTTAAAATAAGGGTTACTAACCAAACTTTTAAATCTTTAACGGCTAAGAAAAGACCAGTAACGGTTGATTCTTGAGCTTCTTCATCAGAATCAGATGTACCAATATCTCTTTTCATTTTCCATTGAATAATATCTTTTTCTTGTTGATTTAAGAATTTAGTATTTGAAGGATTATCAGGTAAGACAAAATAAGCAAATGGGACTGATACCACCGTAATAGCTCCTTCAATAAAGAATAAATATCTCCAAGCTCTTAAACCACCCAAACCATCCATATTATCTAAGATCCCAGCAGCAATTAAACCACTCCAAGCACTACTCATTAAAGAACCAGAATAAAGAATCGAATTACGGAATGAAAGACTCTTTTTATCATACCAATTTGAAAGAGTTGCCAAAGCAGCACTGAAAAAACCAGATTCAATTATACCTAATAAGATTCTAACTGTTAATAATCCTTTAAAATTCTTTACAGCACCAGTACAAGTTGAAAGAACCCCCCAAAGAGTCATTAAAGTTGAGATATATAACGAAGGTCTTCCTAATTTATTTAATAACATATTAGAAGGAATTTGGAAAATAATATAACCAACAAATAAAATTGAAATACATGTTTGATATTGAGTACCAACTAATCCTAAATCTTCTTCTAATCCACCTAATCTTGCCGAAGCAATATTATTTCTATCTAAATAATTTAAGATATAAATATAAATTAACATGGGCATTAATCTTAAATCGATTTTTCTAGTGGTTTTCCTATCTAATTCACGTAATTCATCTTGAGTCAAATGTTGAAGAGATTCAGGAAGATCATAATATTCAAGATCTTGATCTTGTCCTTTTGAAGAATCTAAATTGGTAATGTCATGATCATCAACTAATTTTGAATCATTGACATCTTGGATTTCTATATGAGAAATATCAGCTTTAGCTGATTTAATATCTGGAGAGGACATTATTGTTTAATTGTAACAAATGAATATCAATAATATTAGAGAAGGAATAGGAAAAACTTACAAAAGAAAGCAAGAAGGACTTTAAGGTCGATATTTATAAGGTAAACTTTTTAAACATACGAAGGTGGTAAAATTGGAGAAATCTGGAGAGATGTGGAGTATAGTACAGATCTTTAATTACAATGGAATAAAGTGATTTGTGGGAATTTTTTTAAGGTGAAATGCCAATACGGAATATCATATAAAGTTTGTATTTTTGTGTATTTACTTTGCGTTTCACAGCAAACTATATACTAAACTTTGTTAAAAAGTATATTAATTTATTTAATTTATATTAATAATGAGTTGTTTCATCGTCCGATATAGTTAAATTGCTTAGTTCAGGCGGTCCTTTACAAATTTCTCCACATTAAACATTCTAAGTCAAGTCATTTTTATTGAGCCTTTAAATTTAACAGTAATTACTGCTTGTTTTTTTTTCTGTTCTCACTATTTTCCTTGCAACAAAAAACAAGGCTTAATTTCGCAGGGGGTAAATCGAATTAGAAGTTGATTGATATGATACGATTACAATTTAATGTGAGGGATAAATGGTTAATAATAGTAAGTGGGGTACTCCCATCAGAAGTAGTAATGATGCCGGATACATTTATCCACAACATACTCAACAAAAAATGGCATTAAGATATGGGAATCAATTTAGCGGGCAATTGACCCTAACAAGAAAAAGTGTAATTCTGCCGTGCGCGTCAAAGAATAATTGTCAGTAACAGTTGCAGAGAATATTTTCTTGAGTGGGGGAGATTTCCATTCTATTAATTTGGGGGATCCCATTCAATCATCAATTAATTAACCCTCCCCACTCGACTCATATGGTATTCATCAGATTTCTTAAATCCCAAGATCATAATCTTATACGGTCCATTGTTCAATGTACTCCTTCCAGTCCCCGTTTTTAAAGATTGTTGAGAGATTTAAAGTTATCAAAATTGTGTTTAAGTATAAGTCAAACTAGAGTCAAACTAGACATTATTATTAATATGAAGAAAGTTTTTCCGAGTTGACATTAATTTTTTTTCTGGCTGCCCCACCCCCACTTTTTATTTTAATTTTTAATTATAACCTATTGTAACGTAGTAATAATTACAGACTTTTTAGTGTCATTTAAGAAAAGTAGTAATTATCCTCCTGACAATAATAACAAACAACAATAGCTTCTAGCTTCCTTCGAATATAAGTTCCCGTACTCTTGGCCTCGTTTCTCGTCAAAACTTTAATCCATTCTACTTCGGTATTCATATACTTCAATTCCCTCCCCACCTCTGATCATTTTGATAAATATGATAATCAGGTCCCTTAATTATTGAAAATCTTTGAATAAGTGAAGTCTATTTGTTTCTCTTTTGTGGCTATATCTGCAAAAAGGATAAGCTTTCTTGGTTTAAGTTTAGGTTTCGGTTTCGTGGTAAAAGTTTATTTTTCATTAAATGAAACATTCTACAATTTATACATATGTATATATATGTAAGAATTAATGATTTAGTAATAGGTGTAGTTTATTATAGAATTTGTAAGCGAAGTTAACTAAGGACAGTTTCACAATTAGCTTTTTAAGATTACAATTTATCTTTTTAGAAGTTAGAATGTGGTATTTTATCAAAATCAGATCTTGTTTTTAATTCATTGGTTATGTATTTTGTCACTCGTTTCTTATTTTCTACTTAATAGAGTCAAAGTAGACTAGATGGTAGTGCTTCCATAAGCATTAATCCGAATTAACCCCTTTGAATCACCATCCACAGCAATATCATTGGAACCTAGGCCGTTGAAGTTTGAAGTTTCAAAAAACTCAGTTAAGCCTGTCACATCATCATCATCATCATCATTACTATCATCATTCCATACTTTGATACTATTATACCAATCTTCGACCCCGAATTCATGCTCATCATTATCATATTCCCAGTTATATGATATCCAAGTCGGTTTTTCATCTCTCATAGATGATTCACCAAAATTCATAACAAAGCCATGTAAATTATCTAACAGAATATTATTAGCCCCTAATATCACATGATTAAATTGTTTCGAAGTTAGGAATATTATTGGATTTGACAAGGTACTTCCATTGTATGTTGATCTTATATAACCATGAGCTATTAAATGATGATCGCCTTTACCCAATGCTTGATATCCATTGATATAGCCAGTTAAAGTCGATGTTGGTGAGAAATTATATTCACATTGTCCAAAATTAATCATCCCACTTATGGTTGAATCATCATTAACAATAAAATCATTGTCTAATTTGATTTGTAACTTGTTCATGGTTGATAGTTGAATATATTGCTGCTTATCCATATCAGCAGATTTGTATATAGCAAAAATAGTTAACAGAAAGTTAGTAATTATACATAAAAGAAACATTCCCACACTTGCAGAAGGAGTTGTTAAACTGGCTATTGTTGCAATTGTACCACTGATTATCCCATACGCAATTATTAAAATCCCAAACCTACTCATGGCAGTTGGTCTTTTACTTTCTTCATTTACGAAATTATTAATCTTAACATTATCATCATTGTTAATTATTTTCTGTAAATAACTACTAGAAACTATGAATGCGACCAATGACATGATTATTGTAGAATCAATTTCGTTTCAAATATACCCTCAAATATAATGAAGCACTTATTAAATACTTGTCGATACTGGTAAGTTAAAATATAGATATTTCAAGGGATATTTAAGTAACAAATGAAATTAAAAGTGCGGACTTTAAAGCCAAAATTTTGCAGGGGGGATAGTTACACATGCGTTTTTCGAAAAGTTGAAAGTAGCCCCATTTAAAAAAAATCCATGAACATCTCTATAATCGAAACACTTCCATCCAAAATTGGACCTGGCAGAAAGTTAAGTAAGATAATAATGGTTTTTTGAATGTAATTAGTCCTTTGAGTTTTGGTGGCTTTGCGCAAAACGAGACTAGGCTAAACGAGGATATGTTCGTCTGACTTAGTTATAAAAATTGCTAACATTATTGAACTGTGAATTCACATTCACTAAACTCTTTATAAATTGACAGCTTAATAATATGATGAACACGAATATTTAGATATCGTTTCTATAAATAAACCTATTAGATAAACTTTAAATTTATGACAGATGATTTGTGGATTTGCGTTTGAAATAATAATTTTGCGCTTTTTACCCCATTGAAAATAATGCCAGTCTATCACAAGGACGCTATATCGTTCTAATTAGATTTAAACAAGTGTATGTCAGGTAGATTTTTGCGTCCAATCTTGACAATATCATAAGACAGGGGCTGTTGGTACGTGCTAATAATCTTAAACTGTACATAGTCTATATGCAAGATGATAAAATCCAAACGATATAAATACGTCATGATCTTCTGGTGTGTTTAAGGATATTTTTATAGACTAACTCTGAAGTACTCCTATTCTACTATGTTAACTTTGACATTGATACTCTGTATCAAATCTTGCTGTGCATTTCATATTGAATTTAATTCGGACTCAACCACAGCCATTCTAAATGTCAGTCAAGTTAACCCATATGGAGCATGTTTAGAAGCCATATTGCCTAAGGGTTGGTCTTACCATATTTCAAGCAATATAATCGCTCAGGACGACGTCATTTGCTTGTCGGCTTATTTATCAGGAAGATCGTTACTGGAAAACCAAGTTGGATATATACTTGCGGCGTCATCACATATTGGACTTCATGACACTACACTAATGATGCGGAATGATACTTTGATTGATTATATGGCCAAGGATTATATTGACGAAGTGTTTGATGAATTATCAGACGAACAGAAATAATTGTGCATTGAAGACAGATCTGTAACTCTGTCATTACTGATTAGTGAAGTCGGCAGCTTTACAACGATTAACAATCAAACTACTGATCATTTTATCCATCCCTTTTTAAATTTTGGTTCTTAGGTACTTCTAGACTCCTTCTAATACCTGAAATACTTATAAAACTGAATTTACGTACTTTTGATTATTTAATTATATACTTACTTATCCTTATATAATTCAGTTTAACTGCCTGTATACAAAATTGATCATATGACTAAACATGTGACGATTTATGCCTGTATATAACCCTTCCCAATTAGGGATTTTCCATTCTAAAAAAAAAATAAAAAAAAAAAAATTCAACTTATCTAAAGAAGTAAATAGTGAGAAAGAACTTAATTGGCATTTCATAATATCATCAGTTATCAAATCATCCATTTATTGCTAAGAACAACTTGTTATAAGGAAGATAGTCATCATACAGTCAACATTAACTCATCATTTACAGTGTTGGCCCCTTTTCAACCATCTGTTTTGCACTAGTATTCATTTAATTACATACTATTTTTAAGGATTGTGTGGTTTTTAGAATAACCTGATTTTGATTTCATATTCTCCCCAAATTTTACCTTAAGTCGATATATAATGAGAGGAAGTACGACTACTTCCAACACTAATAATAGTGCCAACAACAACGGCAATGTCAATCAACTACAGTTTAAGGATGGCGTTGGTGGTGGTGGTGGTACCGGTGGTGGTACTGGCTCCAATCCCATAGGGTCCAATAGATCAAATCTTAAATCAAATGATAATCTACACAATTCTAATGATATTAATGATAAGCATAATGATAATAGCAAATACAATAGCAACAATAATAGCAGCAACAAGGGATATACTAATAATAATAGAGGAGATTTTCCCAATTCAAATCATAACTTGGAAGCAAGAAATATAAATAGTTTAGAAGGCAATTCGAATAATAATACTCATGATTTTGATCATCAATCTCCTAATTATTTAGATTCAAATTGGGCTTCTAATCTATTCATGGATTCAGGTGGAACTGATTTATTATATAGTGTTAATTTGGATTCAAATTCTATAACTCCTGCTTCAAATCAAATTATGCAAAATATTCAATATCAAAATAATATTCATGGTGATACAAATAATTCTAATAACAATCAAATGCCAAATATTCCTAATAATCAACTGCTCCAACATTTACAACCTCAATCACAATCTCATCTGGAAGGCTCATTTAACTCTAATCAATTTACCCCCCTCATCTTCAAATTCAACCGCAGTTCCCACAAAGTCAACTAAACAACGACGTCCATGTGATCATTGTAGAAGAAAGAAAACTAAATGTGTGATTATCCCTGATACCAATAATTGTGTTCAATGTGAATCAAAATCTTTAACTTGTACTTATACCAGTCCCTCCATTAAAAGAAAAGCAACTGATCTTGATAGTGGTCCCCCTCAAAAAAAGAAAAATGAAAAGGGTCTTGATATAAATCAACCTGGTTTAACTTCAATTCATAATGATCAATCGATTATAGTGGCTCCGGATGTTCCTATAAGAGATGTTGCTCCTATTCATGATTATTCCGTTATAAATAATTCATTATTGAAAAAGACTTTATCATTACAATTCCCAAGATCAAGTTTTTATGTGGGTCCCACATCTTATTTATATGATATTAATTTATTAAATTTAATCATTGATTCTCAAAATAATTCAAAAAGTGGACTGGATAGTAATAAACCATCTCCAAATTCTTCAATGGGAAAAATTGAACAAATTAATTTAAGTAATTCTATATCATTAAGAAAAGTTAGTGATAAAGCTCAATTTGTCCTTAAAGATGATCAATCACCTCAATCTTATCAAACCATGTCAAATGATGTCGATACCATTGAAAAATTCATTGCTCCTCATGGTCAAATTTTAATTGATTTATATTTTAGAATTATTCATCCTTCTTATCCAATCTTACATAAAAAAGTGTTCCTTGAAAAATATTCTCGTACTCATAGAGAATTTAGTGCTCCATTATTAGCCGCAGTATATGTATTGGCTATTCAATGGTGGGATTATGATCCTCAATTAAATCGATTCCCAAAGCCAAATGTGGAATTAATTTTAAAAATTGGGTTAAATAATTATTTCTTGGAAATCTTGAAAAGACCAAAATTAAGTGCAGTCCAAGCTGGATTATTATTATTACAATGTAAACATATTATTCAACACGTTAGAGCTGTTAATAATAGTACTAATAATAATAACGGTGATCCAAATCTGCCACCTACTAATAATGGTAATCTCGGTTTAGGTGATACAGATTATAGTGAATGGGTATTATGTTCACAAGTGATTGCCTTAGCTGAAGAATTAGGATTAGGATTAGATTGTAATAATTGGAAATTACCAAAATGGGAAAGAGGATTAAGGAAAAGATTGGCATGGGCGGTATATATGGAAGATAAATGGCTTTCATTAAAACATGCTCGTCCTACTCATATTAATGAAAGAAATTGGGTGGTGGTATCATTAGTAGAAGAAGATTTTCCTGAAAAACATGGCGATGGAGATTTAAAAGAAGGTTCATCTGATATTGATAATGGTAAGAAAATATTCATGAATTTAATTGATTTATCGATGATTCTTTCTGATTTATTAGATCAATTCTATTCCATGAAAGCTATGAATGAAATAACGAATGTTAGTGATGTGTTAAAGATTGCTAAACCATTACAATTGAGATTAAGAACTTGGTATCATTCTTTACCGATTGAATTACAAATGAGTTCAGTTCAACCTCGAAAATTATGTTCAAATGGTTATTTACAACTAGCTTATTTTGCCACTGAATTAACACTTCATCGTAAGATTGCTTCTGTTATTTATCAACAATCATTAGCCGGTAACGCCCCTCCAAAAGAATTGGTTACGGTTTGTCGTGCTGCTGCTAGAACAAGATTATTAGCATCAATTGAATTTGTAAGAGATTTAAAACCAGAACATATTCATTCATTTTGGCATTCATCTTCATCATCAAATTTCACTTTAATAGGAACGTTTGCTGCTATTTTATTCATGTCATCGCCTAATAAAGAAGAAGCTGATTTTTATCGTGATCAAATATTTAATTATAGATGGATTTTGAAAATCTCTTCCAAAGGATTTGATCAAGTTGGTGAAGCTCTTATGCAATTAGATCTTGTTTTAAGTCATATTCCAGGTTTATTAAGTGATGGAGCTGATTTACCTATGGTATTACCTAATGTTCCAAACTTTGATTTCCAAAGAGCTGCCAATCCTCCTGTTCCTGCCCCATCCCAAACACAACCACAAGCAAAACCTCAACCTCAACCGCAACCTCAACCGCAACCCCAAAATCGTCCTCAATCAAATCAGAATGGCATCACTAATACTTATGGTGGACCAAGTCCAATGGCTTATCCTGGTAATTCGAATTCTAATAATCCATCAGTGGCACAGAATAGAGGTCCATTAGGTAATCAAAGAGGTAGAATCTCTCAACAACAACAGCAACAACAACAACAATCATTCCGTGATTCACCTTATGCATCACCTCAGAATTTTTCTACTCCACCAGTTTCTCAAGGTCCAACTGGTGTAGCCAATTCACCTTCTATGCAACAAACCATGTCAAGAGGAGGACAATTTATGATTAATTCCCCTCAATCATCTCAAGGGTTATCACCTAAAGAAGTTAAACAACAACCACGAGTATCAGTTGCATCTCGAAACAATAGTCGAGTCAATGAACCGATTGAATCTCATACCAATACTCATAACTCACCAGTTAATCATAGAGGAAGTGCGGGAGGGAATTCCAATTCTAATTCAAAAGCTAACAGTCCAGTTTTAATTCGATCACCAAATAATATAACTACCACATCAATAATTTCCCGAGCTGATCTGAATTATGGACGAGAGTAAAAGGTGTAGTAATAGTAATAGTTTATAATTTTATTTCGTTTTGTATGTAAGTAATTTAATTTTAATCATATCTTTTAATTCATCATTATATAATATTTTATTTTTTATATTTCAATTCATGTATAATATGTGTATGTATATATTACAAAATAGACCTAAGTTAATCAAATGGAGTTAAATAAGCTTCAGCGATAACTCTTGCTCTAGCATTTAAGAATAATTTCATTTCACTAATTTCTTTATCCACATCTTCCATAAACTCTATAATGAAATCAACTAATTTATCCTTTAACATTTGTTCAGTATGAAAATTTGTGATTAAAAATGAAATATCATACCCTTTTATAGGGACTCTTCTTAAAATAAAGAAATTCTCTGCTCTCGAAGTTAAGAATCGAGTGAATTTATGAACCAAGATTTGTTCTATTTCATCAGCTTGTTTAATCTTAATCGAAACTCTTACTGAATTAATCGATGGTTCAATTAAGATCTTTTCATTTTCATTTCTAGCAATCACCATGGGATTCAATATTAATTCAGGATTATGAGTATTATCAACCTCTATTTCAGGTCTATTGTGTCTTTCCACCAATTGGGATGAGAAATCCTCAACACATATGGCTGCCGTTAATGACGATCTCACGGCCGTCAAGTATGGTTTTAAAGATTGTGACTAGATAGAAATCAGTTAGTATATCAAATTGTTCCATCAATTGGAATTGATCACTCCAACTATAATCAAGTACGTACCATTGCTGATGATGTATTAAACTATGATAGAATATGATTGATGGTAACTCTTTCATTCAGTGTAGGCTTGGGGCCCTCCTTTTTGAGTATTCACAATTGGAGTTGGTGTAAATTTGGATTTTTTGGGCAAAAGTACACGCCCGCTATTTTTGCTTCATTATCATTACTATGTATTACATATACAATACACACTATGTACTTAATAATTTAATACAATCTTCTTTTCCTTCTTATCTTCTGTTTTGACTCGTTTAGAATATGTAGTGGTAGTGGCGCTGGATGACTCTATACTTCTCTTCCTTGATTTTTTTACCGATTTATTAAACACTTTGATCAATTCTTCAAGCACATCTCTAGCAATATTATTTTCATTTGATTTCTTTAAAGCTAATATATCATTGAATAAGGGGAATTCCTTAAATTTAGTTAAGATACTACTGATATCATTATCTGAAGCTAAGTAATATGTCTTGGCGCTATCAGTTTTAACCTTGATGAGTCCATTTGATTCATTTATGGTAATGATATTTTGATCATCTTTATGGGTATAAAGAGATTCAGCAAACTTATGAATCTCTTCATAGTAAAGATTAACTGTGACATAATTCAATTTTAAATCGTCATAGATCTTTGTGAATTGTTTTGATTCAAAATCAATATCATCTATTCGAGGATCTTTTGATTTGTTTAAACTTGCAATGAATGATTGTTGTGATTCCAATTGCTTTTTAAATGAACCTGAAGAAGGATCAGATTTATTTGATTTTTTCAAAATCTCTTCAAGGGTTTGTTTCATTGATTTGAAACTGGATTTTTTATCTTCAATATAATCTATAAATAATTCCAATGGATTTGACCCTTTTCTACCTAATAATTCAAAAAATGAATCTTCATTTTCAAGTAAACTGAATGCATCTTTAAATGAACTACTAACTTCAATATCAAGTTTGATTAAGATTTGTTTAAATGCTAATCGAGCTTTTCTATCGGATATATGATTTAATTTTTCATGATTTTCAATTTCTTTATTTATATTAGTAATGATTTGAGGATAAAGTTTGGATTGATATAGATTTAAGATATCTAATTTTGATAAATTTTGGAAATGATTATTGGCTTTAAATCTAGTATCAGTTAATAAACTTTCATATAATGATTCCCAAGTTTTATTAATAGATAAGATTTGAGGGTTTATTTGGGTTAAATAAGATTCTAATTCAATTAAAGCTTGATCTTTCTTTTCTTTTAAAGTTTGATCATGTGTTGTTTTCAATTCTTGTCTGAATTTATAATATAATTCGGCAATTTTAACATCAGGTAATACTGATAATTGAAAAATTGAATTTTCATCATTAATTAAATAATTCTTTACGGTTAACCATCTTGTATTATGATTTATTTTCCCATTAGATTGATATTCTCTTAACACTTGAAGGAAATTCTTTTCAAAATTCTCGATTAATAAAGTTTTATTATTTAATTCTTGTTCAAATCGTTTAACTAAATAATCATCATATAATTTTTTACGATGTAATGCATCAGGTATAACCCAATATAATGGTTGTTTAATTAATTTCGACATAACTGATTTGAATGACCAAGTTGAATCAACATTATGATCCTTTAATAAACCAATGAATTGATTTTCAGCTTCAGAATATGATTCAAAAGTAGGTGGATAAACTAATTTATCAATCACTGGTTCCTTTTCACTTAATGCTTTATCCAATGATGTTAACTCAGTAGATGAGGAGGAGGAATCTCCATCCATTGTTTGATCTATATCTTCTGGTTTCTCCCAAGTGGTTTCTCCAGTAGTTTCATTATAATAATATGTCTTACCATCATCAGTTTTATATTCTTGCCAATGACTTGAAGTTGAAGAAGCTATAATAGTAGTTAATTTTTCATTTGGATTTCCTTCATCATCTTCATCTGTCGGGATATAATCAGTTGGTTTATCCCAACTTGTTTCATCGGTGGTGGAATTGAAGTAGTAGGTTCTACCTTCTTCATCCACTGTTTTTACCCAATCACTCATATGATGAATCTCATCTAATCAAGAGTTAATAGTATCTGATACTGATAATCAACTCTCTGTTATAGCTCTTTTTGCGGTGTAGCACAAAAATGTCGTGACAAAAAATCTTGATTCTTTCTTTTTGTTACGACATCTTTTATAATTATTTTTTTGTCTGTCTGAAGACATTTGTCTGATTTATTTTATTCAAAATTGATGCATTTACAGGATTTTATTTTGAGACAATAAAAATTGAAAAATTCCCTGTAATCGCATAATCCAATTATTTTTGCAATAATTAAATATAAATTTAGTTAAGGGTTGTATAATGAAGTTTGCTGAACTCACAATTAATAAGAGTCAATTGTAAAGATCTAAGCAAACATCGTATGAATTGCATCCATCTTGCATTGAATGAATGAGCTGTTTCTATTATAACGAGAAAATTTTTTAAATTACAATAAAAAGTGGTTAAATTCCCAACCATACCGTTTTTGAAAGTTGTTCATTTATTTATTCATCAAATTATACCAATTAGGATTTTATTCAATATTTCAAAATATGAGTACTTCATATTTGGAAAAATCCAACGCTCAAGCATCGATTGCAAGTGGAGCAAACACTGAAGATAAAGAGTTTTCCGATACCAATAGTGAAGATTATGATATTGCATTTAAATTCCTTCAACAAAATGAAGGTCAAGATACAATAATTAAAAATCAAGAATTACCTCCAAAAGTATTAAAGAAATTGGATTTAATCATCTTACCTTTATTATGTGCCATTTATTTCCTTCAATTCTTAGATAAAACTTTATTAAATTATGCTGCTTCAATGGGTATTAAAGATCATTTAGTTGGAAATCAATATGCTAATTTATCAACTATTTTTTATGCCGCTTATATATTTGGAGTCCCTTTCGTTAGTTATTTCTTACAAAAATTCCCCTTATCGAAAACATTAGGGTTTTTCATTATTTTATGGGGAATTGTTGTAGCTTGTCATGCTGCTTGTAAAACTTATGCTTCATTAATGATTGTGAGAACTTTATTAGGGATTTTTGAATCATCTTCAGCCGTGGCCTTAATTATGATTAGTGGGATGTATTATACTAGATCTCAACAAGTTGCTAGAATGGGTTATTGGTCAGTGATGTCAGGTGCGGCCACTATTGTTGGAGGTTTATTATCATTTGGATTCCAACATGTTCATTCAACAAAATTTGTATCTTGGCAAATATTATTCTTATTCATGGGGATTATAACTTCATTATTTGGGATTTTTGTTGCATTTTATTTACCTGATACTGTTACCACTGCCTGGTTTTTAAATGATGAAGAAAAATTATTAGTTTTAGAATCAATTAGATCAAATCAAACTGGTACAAAAACTAGTAAATTTAAAAAGGAACAATTATATGAATTATTATTTAAAGATAAATTAACTTGGCCTTTATTTATTTTAACTATTGCTTCTCAAATCGTTACTGGTGCCATTGGAACTTTTAGTGTTACTATTACTCTTTCATTTGGATTCTCCAATTATGAATCAGCTTTATTACAATTACCAGTTGGTGCACTTATTATTATCATCATTATAACTGCCACTCAATTAGTATCAAGATATGGTCATATTACTTATATTGCAGCATCAATGTTTATTCCAACCATAATTGGAGCTATTGTTTTATTATCAACTCAACTTCAAAAACAAAAAATTGGTAATTTATTAGCCATGTATTTATTATATAGTGGTTCTTGTGTTATTACTTTGATTTATGCTTGGATTAGTGCTAATACTGCGGGTACAAGTAAAAGATATTTTAGAAGTGCTATGACCATGATTGCTTTTTCAATTGCAAGTATTATTGGTCCTCAATTATTTCAAGCTTATTCATATCCTGATTATCATCCGGCAAAGATCACTATTTTAGTAACTCAAATTGCTTGTATTCCATTAACATTCTTAGTAGGTTACCTTTCTAAAATTGAAAATGAAATGAGAGATCAAGAAGCAATTGTTGAAACAATTGCAAATCATGAATTTTTAGATTTAACTGATATTCAAAATAAAAAGTTCAGATATACCTTTTAAATCCAATCTTTGGTTATTAACTTCTTTATACTGTATATACCTTTATAATAACTTTTGCATTTATACATGCCTTAATATATTAATTTTAATAATAATCATTTATATAACTTACATTTCTAGGAAAGTTCTATGTTCTAAAGTATACTACCATCAAGAAATCCAAGATCAGCTTGTTGTTTGACACTAGGACGTTCTTGAACTTTTTTATACCACGCTAATAAAGCCTTTAAATCAGATGGAACTTCGATATTCATAACCGACACAAAGAGCATACCTCCAATTAGAGCAATATCAGCCATAGAGAATTCATCTCCTGCAACATATGGTTGGTTTTGTAAAACATCATCAAAATGTCTTAATCCTCTTAATCCTTTCTCAAGTTGATAAATTCCCCATTCTTTGTTTTGATAGATCTCAACTTGGGGTCCTAATCCTGGAGTTGAATTGTGAAAATAAGTACTAATAGCTTCTTGGACTTCTAATTCAGCTCTTCTAGTCATGTTAAGAATAACACCCTTTTGAGCAGCAGTACGACCAGTAAGAAATTGATTATCATCAAGATTATCAAGATAAGTAATGATAGCATTTACTTCAGCAATAATAGTACCATCTTCTAATTCAAGAACAGGAACCGTACCTGAATAATTGAACTTTTGTTTAAATTCAGCAGATTTATGTTCAGCTTTCCAAAGATTAACTCGTTCAAATTCAACTTTTGAAAGTAATCCTTTCTCTGCTAATGCAATTCTAACTCTAGCAGGAAATGGTCCAGTTGGCCAATCATAAATTTTCAACGACATATCTAAGTTATTGTTTATTTTTAAAAAGAGTCGTATAAACTACAGTAGCTATAAGTAGATTCCATGATATTATATTTATACTAATTGGAAAATTTAGGTCGGTATAAATCTTGGGACTTTCCCAATTAAGCCACTTTTACGGTGTTATCAAATTGAGAAGCTTACTAATTTTTTGACGTATATTTACTACAAATTTATTTGGTAGCCTTCAAACTATAACAATGGGGATTTTATAATTTTCTCCTCCGGTTATTCGGAAAACATGACAATCCATACATACATACCATTGGAAACGATCAATGGTGATTTGAGGTAAATAAATTTGCAATTGAAAATCTCATTACCACTAAGGGTATACCAATGATCATATACATATTCTAGGGTGATGACTTAATGAAAAAATTGGGTCGTGTGTAGCTCACATCACGTGCTCGAATATCATGTGACACACACTTCTTTGTACAAACCGAGCCATTTTTTCGTCAAAACAGTTAGCCTGGCTAGCTCAATGGCTAGAGCGTTTGACTTTTAAGAAGATCCTCGCATCAATGCTTAAGAGGCATCAAAAGGCTGCGGGTTCGAGTCCCGCGTCGGGCTTTATTTTTTTTGATTATGTTTTGTTGCAAATTTCTTGCCTACTGCAAAAAGTTATAAAGTTCTATTAGTTTACAAAATTAAAATCTATTATTAGAATATTATTAAATGCATATATTAACTTGTGTTTTCTAGAATACTAACTAAACTGGTGATATTTATTGAACTTAATAACGTGTTTATCTTGGCTGTTAGTAGAACCCCATAACACAACTTAAATAAACATTAATCATATCAATAGAAGCATTTATTCCTGTTATTATATCATAAAGACTTTCGATTGCTTTATTTTGACACAGTAAAGTTTGTTACATCTTAAGAAGTTTTTACAACTTATTATTTGATCCTAACCGATAAGCTATTATCATGTCGAGATAGTATGAAGTGAATTAATTATAGTTGAAACACTTGATTTTAATTTGTATCCACTTCGAACAACCCAATTACTCTTTGGAGGAGGTTGACCTTGCTTTATTAATGTTGAAAGCTTTTGAGAATATTTTGAATCAGTTAAAGTTAAACTTTTTAAATCATTTTCAATTTGGGCAAGTGTTCTATCAATGCGTCTCATTTTTACATGATCCAAATCATTCAAACGAGTGTAAGGGTGATGTATTCCAAGTCGAATGGTTTCTAAGCTATCACTATGACACCTCCAAATGTTTTCAGTAGCCATCTTTTTTATGTATTTTTGACGTTGAACGGCAAATGAATAAATAAATAAATAAATGAATGGACATTTAAGTTTTAAATAGTTTATATATATATATAATATTGAAATATAATTAAATGTTATGCTTACATAAGAAATGGTAAACTTTAAAGATCTAGTAAATCAAATACGGGAAACTTGAAGATTTAAACAACCACAAAACAATATAAAATTTCCCCACCTTTAAGCACAGATAATTATAGATAATCGAATAACCATTAATTCCTATGAAAGTAGTCAATGATTTTTTAACTTATTTATTAAAGCTTGGAATGGCAAACATTGTTCCATATATTCTGGTGGAGGTTGAGTGCTTAATTCCTTAATAGTGGATCTATAATCAGTATTATCCATATTGATATGAGAAATCACCAGCTGAATACAATCAAGAGAAGCTTGAAAACTTGAATATTGACTCAGTTGAGAGTAATAGATACGATCTTCAGCATCTAACAAGTGTTCTAGATTTTTAATCTTTTGCTGCTGAGATTCAATGATCGTTTTTAATTCTTCTTCAGTTGGAATTGAAGTTGTAGTTATAGTTGTGGTCGTCATATTTAGTCTCAATTATAATCACTTTGATGAAAAGGTTAATAGTCAACCATTAAAAGTTTTAAAGTTTATAAACTTAATGGATTAACATACGTACATATACAATTTAATCTGTTATGCTAATTTGGTGATGCATGCGTTTTGTGGTAGTTTAAATCTTCAAGTTTCCCATATTTGATTTACCAGATCTTTAAAGTTTATCTTATATTAGCATAACATTTAATTATATTTAACTATTATATATATAAACTATTTAAAACTCGGGAATTGCAAACTTATGACTTTGAGAAAGTACTTAATCAAATTGACCGAAAATACTTTTATCATTTAATTCACCATTGATATGTTTGTGTTATTGTTCATTGTTAAGGGAAGAAAGTATATTACACTTTGATCTAATGCAACCGACTATTGAATCTGTTATGTTATTGATTATTATTTATTATTTTTACACTAGAACAGACTATATACTTAAATTTGTATAACAATTGTAATACAGTTAATATGATAAACAATGAATATTAATTAATGAATTAGGTTGTTTATTTACGATAATATTTATATCTATATATGTATGGATAATTAATTATGATTAGATTAAATTCAAATCTCTTAAAGCTTGACAATTTGGCATTGGTAAAGATTCCGCTTGTTTTAATTTTTCAAAATCAGTTGAAAACCAACCTTGAGCTTCTTCAATCATTTCATTTTTATATATTTGTTCTCGTGAACATCTTGATCGTTTATCTTGAACATAAATATTTTCAACTTTTGAATCAAAATTTTTTAATTGTTTATCCAGTAATTTCTTAGTGGTATCAAAATTATTCGATACATAATATGGAATATTATATCTTGGAGTTTGTCTTTGTACATTGAATTGATTTGATTTAATGAATGAATAATCGGGTACTGATGATGATGAATCAGAAAATAATGCTGATAAAAGGGGTACTAATATAATTAAAAGTATAGGGAATAATTGTCTTAAAGTTTCCATTAATGATGGTTCAGCCTGAGGTTGTTGTGCTTGTTGTCGTTGTTGTTGCTGTTGTTGCTGTTGATTTCTAGGTCTACGTTGTTGAAATTGTTGTTGACCACCAAATGGTGAATCTCCAAATGATTGGAAAGTAAATCCATTACCTCCAAATGAAAATGTTGGACCTCCAGCACCACGTCCTGGACCTCCAAAGAATAAATTAAATATATCATCTTCAAATGGATGAGCACCTCCACCACCTTGGAATCCACCAAATCCATTTCCAAACGGACTAGCTCCAGATGTTGTAGCACTACTACCACTACTATTACCATATCCTGAAAATCTTGAATCAGGATCAGAACCAGTTTGATCAAAGATTTTCTTTTTGGAAGGATCACTTAATATCCCCCATGCTTTATTAACATATTTAAAAGCTTCATCAGCTCTAGGATGAGAATTTTTATCAGGATGTAATTTAATAGCTAATTTTCGATATGATTTTTTGATTTCAGTTTCATCAGATGATTTGGTAACTTGTAAGATTTCATAATATTGATGAGGTTTATAAGCAAGAATCTTCAAAACTATTGTTTCTTGATCTTTTGTGAATGATGTATTTGCCATATTATTATATATGATATATCTATCTATATTTGGGGCAAAGTAGGCATAAAACTTGTATAAAATCTATGGATATAAAATCAATCAAACGATGATACCAACACAATGATCAACGGACTAGATGTTCAAACAACTCAATATGATATTCCCTAATCTCTTTCAAACGATAGAGACAGACTTTTTGACCTTTACTGATTTGTTGATAAGGGTTGGCTGTACGATCAAAAAATGGATAATTTTAAATTTTCACAGTATGTGTGTGTACTAACTAAAAAAAAAGAAATCAGAACAAATTCTCCATTTTCACACGACCTGTCTGCCATAGAAGCGAATGGAACAAATCTTTAGAAATGCTGCAAATTTGTTGGATTGAGGTTAATTCTAGAAATATTGATAAAGATTATATTGATAGTAAATGATATGATGAGTAGGAGTTTTTATTTAGTGAATGGTCAATGGTCTTGGTAGAAGATAGTTGATCGACTTATGATTCTGAACTATTTCAATGTTACCAATTTCAAATATTTTCTTATCTTTTTACGCCAAATTTAGTACAAATTATTATTAAAAATATCAATCCATTAATCTTCAATATCTATAAAACGTCTTCATATCTTCTACTTACTCTAACTTTATTCTTTTCCTAGATGTTTCATTTTCAATCTTAACTTCCTTTTTCACCTCTACTGTATCTACAATATTTGTCCCATTTTTAAGATCATTCAAATCAGATGCAAATAACACTGATTGTGCCCAACCGGCATAGGGGCCATATAATTGTTTGAAAAACTCTCCAATAGCACCATAAGTTACTTTATTCATTGTTTTCAAATCCTTTTTACCTTTGAATTTATAATCTCTAATGGCAATCTGATAAACATGAGTATCAACCGGGACAACATCATGTTTATCTAACGCCATAAGACATATACAATCAGCCACTTTAGGTCCTACTCCTGTCAATTGTAAAAGAAAATCATGACTCGTTTCATAATCTAATTGTCGTAATTCATTAAGTTTATCGATGGTTAAATCTGGGAATTTTGAATCATCAGTTAACTTTTTAGCAGTATCATAAATATATTTAGCTCTATACCCAAATCCTAAATCTCTTAACTTTTGTTCAGTTTTAGAATCTTGAGCTAATTTATGAGCACTAGGGAATGAATAATATTTTATCCCATTATATTCATTGATATAATCTCCAAATTCCGAACATAAATTATCACACATTTTAGAAATCCTTTTCACATTGTTATTAGATGAACATATGAAACTTATAAGACATTCCCATGGATCTTGTCTGATAATCCTTATCCCAGTGAATTCTGTAAATGCACTAATTTTTGATTTTTTAGAAAATGGTTCATGATATTTAATCCAACTCTTATAGAGATTTTCAATATTGATATCTAAATTGAAATAATCATGAATGAAAGTATAAGTTTCCTTCTCCAACACATGTCTTGGTTTCTCATCCTCCTCATGATCTTCTTTTAATATATGGGAATATTCAATCGATTCTTCATATTGTTTAAGTAAGATGATTCTATCTTTTATAGCGAAAGACCATACATTATTAACGTTTTTCCATCTGAAGGTTTGACCACATCTTAATACTTTCGCTAAACTAAGTTCCACCTCTCTAAGAGGTATCTTTCTCCATATAATATCAACTGTCATAGCTATATATATCGAAAAAATTCAACAACTGATAGATGAAATATATTTCTGATAACTTTTTTGATCTCCACCAAAAGAAAAAAAAAATGAGATCGCGTCTGTCAAAATAATTCCCAAAATGGAAATCTTATTACTTACATAAACATAATTTTGAATAATTGGAAACTTTTAATGTAAAATTTTATACAAATACAGAAAAACATAGAATAATAGTATAGTACATATGATAGAGAGCAAGTAGGATCTAATCTTCTTTCATTTCAATATCTTCTTCAGCCTCAGGTTTTGTGGCTTCTGGTTCAGCTTCGGCTTCGGCTTCGGCTTCTTTAGATTCATCGACAGTTTCAGAACCAGCTGAAGTAGCAACAGTAGCTTCATCAGCTGCTGTAGTGGTTGGAACAGTGCTTGCGGTGGATGCTTCTGTAGCAGCTTCTTCTACTTCTGCTTCCTTTTGTTCTTCTTCTTCTTCTGCTTCCTCTTCCTCTTCTTCATCTTCCTCCTCTTCCTCTTCTTCTTCTACTGGTAACGTCTTTGGTTGCCATATTTCAAGTAAATTATCATCACCAACTGAACCATATAAATTCTTAATGGTTGGATGTAATCCAATATCATTTATACGATTAGTATGACCAGCATGAATGAATTTTAAACATGGATCAACTTTATTATTATTATTATTACTTGATCTTTTCTTTGATCCTTCATTACCATTTTCTGAAGTTGGATAAATGAATTCTTCTTCTAAATTCTTTAAATCCCAAGTTATAACTCTTTTATCTAAACTCCAAGATGTGAAAGTTGTTGAATCATCTATATTCCAATTTAATCCTATAATACTATCATTATGACCAAAGAATTTACGGAATGGTAATGTTGGATTTCTTAAATCATATAAACTAATCACATTATCTTTACCAGCTGTGATATAAACCGTTTCTAAACTTGGATGGAATTTAATTGAATTTTGAATATATTTATTTTGAATTTTTACTACAGTTGAATCTTCAGAAGTGATGGATACTCTTGAATCATGAATTTGAGTAGTATAATCATCCGATACTGATCCAAAGATTTGAGGTATTTTTGAATTAACTGATAAATCATTAACTGCACCAAAATGATCTTTAAATAATTGAATTGGAGTTGATGGTTTATTTATATTCCATAAAGCAATTTGTGAATCATTTGAACCGGAAATGAATTCTTCATTGGTGATCCATTCTAAGGCAAATCCTTCTTGTTTATGATATTTATAATCAATCACATCATCATTATCTAAATTATAAGAACGAACAATCCCATCACTATTAAAACTTAATATTTTAGATGCATCAGGACTTAAACTTAATTTATCGATTTCTGAACTTTGTTTCCAACCAATATTAAATATGAAATTTGATGTTGAAAAATCACTATTTGAAGTTGATGGTTTTGAAATTGGTTTTGAAAAATCAGGTGCTAAACTACTTGGTAAATTAATTGACCCAATCTTTAAATAATTCAGATTATTAGTATTTGAATTTTCAACCACATTAGTTCCAATCAAGAACTTGGCAGTTATCGTATCTTTATTATTGGAATAAGTATAACTTGGTAACCATTTAAATACTAACGATGGACTATCCAAAGCAATGGAATGGATAGTATCATATAATAAAGGAACGGTTTTCTTCCATATTTTGAATTCTTCATTAACAATTTTTTCATGGATTCTATGATCTTCAAGAATCTCCACTTCAGCCTTAGCCAACTCCTTACTTGTATAAGCCATGATAAATAATCTTATCGGTTCAATCGTTACTTGTTTCTTAGTTGGGTGGTTAAAGTTCTGCTTGCTCGTTGCTGCTGCTAATCCAAAATTTACTTTTTGAGACCAATCCAAAAAAAAAAAAAGAGGGTGTTGATAATTCTCAAATTTACTATTAGTTAAGGGTAAACTTGAGTATTGATACTAAATATAACTATGGATAAACTAATACATTTCACTATATATATATATTAATCATAAACATAAAGAACTAATTAGATAGTGTAAATATATATCAATATGCAAATTAGCCGTAACCATTAAAAACCAATAACTTAATTACGTTGGATTAGATTAGATTACGCCACCTCCAAGGTCTGGTATTTCATCTTCATCTTCATGATCATTAAAGAACAGACTAAATGTATAAACAGTACCATAGATTAACCCACCACCTACGATAGTCAATACCATGGCAGTTCTGGTTAATATCAATGAATGATGTAAGATGACAGGTAAATAGAATCCAGACACTAATAAAAAAGCTGAAAGGAATTGACCAAATTCTTTTACCACATTTGTGGAGGAAGAAGTTGTAGGATCGAAATTAAAATCATAATCGGACGAATTGGATATAGCTTGAGTTATAACCACTGGCAAGTGAGCCACAGCAAACAATATTCCTATTATTATGGGAAACCAATTCCCATATATACCTGCTAGAATGACCAATAAGAATCCCATTGATAAGATTATAGAAAGTCCTATAATCTTATTTAAAGGATTAGATTTGAATGATGATGTCGAATTCATAATGGGATTTTAAATCAGAGATATGCAATGGAACTATATCTATTATGATGGATTGAACAGTCCTTTCTATCCCTCTTATCTTCTATCCAATTGATCACTGTTGTAATCTATCAGACTTGAACTTCAACAGTATCATCGTCTCCTTTTTTTGACATCCATTTTTGCTGAACTGGGGCTGGTGGACTAACTATTGCGGTTAGGATGTTTTATTTTTCCACACACTCAAAAAATCATAATCCCAACGTACAAATTAGTGGAAAGAGGACTATAAGACAACCATTGGATATATTAAACCAAATAATCACTATCAAACATGGGTAAATACGATGAATTGATACATCCAAAGATACTAAGTACCCCCAAATCAACTAAAAAGACTTTAAAATCACCACCTGGGTTTGCTTATGAATCTAAATCAACTAACTCCAAGACCAAGAAATCAACCACCATAAGTAGTGCTATTAGTGATGATGAAAAATTAGAAGAATTAAAGATTAAAAAGGCTTGGGAAGTTTCAATGGGCCCAGCTAAGAGTATACCTATGAATGCAATCATGAGTTATATGACTGGGAACTCTTTACAAATCATTCCTGTTACTATGACTTTAATGCTTTTATGGAATCCTTTAAAGGCAATTTTTAATGAAACAAATTCCCATTTCGTTAATTTAACTACTAAGAAGAATGAATCAACGATATTATTAGCTAAGTTAGTATTTGTATTATTCCAAGTATTGAATATGACCATTGGGGTTTATAAATTATATAAAATGGGTCTTATCCCTCATTCTGAAGCAGATTGGATAGCTTGGAAAGAATTAAAAGATATCAAAGAAAGATTATCTTATAATTGATATACTAAATATACATTAACTTTTTATAAACTATGTACATGCATGATTGTATTTAATTTTCAGTATCCTGTTGTTTGTTGTCTTCAGACTTATCCTTGTTATCTGATTGACTTTTATCATCCTGTTTATTAATAACTTTTGAATTACCATTAGTATCTTTAACTCTACTTGAAGAAGTATCATCCGATAAATTCTTTTCAAAGATTTGTTGTAAATTGAACTTTTCATATTTTAAATAATTATCCACCACACTCATACCAACATTGGTTTTATAACATTCTACCATAATCAATTTATCATATTGTTTTAAATCAACCTTATGACCATGATCTCGACCAACACTTTCTGCCACTGCTTTAATGATGGTATCTTTCGGAATAGCATTGAAGTTTCTTTTCCCTATTTGGATAGCGAATTTAAGTGGTTTTTGTATATCAGTTGGTTGATGGAAATGTTTAGCTAATACTCTTTTAGCTAATTTTTTAATTTCTTCTATAGTTGGACTCACTGAAAATGTAACAGGGGATAACTTTTGAGTATATCTTGTAGTTTTAATATTTGATTCAAAACTTTCTTGACATATTCTACTTACTAAGATTTCGGGATCAATCGTTCTTCTTGTCTTGATGAATATAAGACATTCACAACCTAATTCAATTGGGTGCAATAATGATTTCTTTGATTTCTTCTCCTCCTTCATATCATTAAGTTCTTGTTTGATTTGATCTTCAATAGATAATTCCTTTACTTCTTCCTTCTCTTCCTCATCCTCTTCATCATCATCAGATACTTCTTTATCTAAATCGAAATACTCTTCGATCTTTTCTGAAAATAAATTCATTAATTCTTTTCTACATTGTTGTTCTCTCCCACGATTACAAGTAGCATAAACCCCACTAGTATTTGGATCAACAAACCCAGTAGCCTTAAACTTCTTCTTCTTACCGCCATCACCAGAATGACCTCCTTTTCTTTTACCCATTATTCCAGTTGCAAATGGTTTAACTGTTCTAGATCTTGTTTGTCTTGTTCCCCATTTAAACCTCTGCTAAAAAAAAATAATTTTCTCTCATGGTAGATGACCAGCCGATAAACAAAGATAAACAAAAAAGTGGGATCAAAATGGAATCGAAGGCCAAAACATACACTTTAAATCTATCACCACACACCGCTTTGAAAGTATGCCTAACTAGATATTAGTCACCATGAAGTTGGAAGATCTACCTAGTGATATCTTGTATCGAATAACCACATACGGTGGTTTGGATATACGATCTATTATCAATCTTTCCCTTACCAATAAACAACTATTTGGCAACATAACTAATGATGATCAATTATGGAGGTATGTTTATTATCATAATTGGGGATCTACAAGTGAGGATTATCAGATTAGTCATGTTCTAAGTAGTGATAAGACTTACTTTGATAATGTCATGCACTTTTATAAACTTTCAAAAGAGTTAGAGGCTGATTTAAAACGATATGAACCATGGGGCAATATTAATGTGGGTTATTATCTTAACAAATATACCCATGAAGATGTTTATATCCCTATTATTGTCCAACATTTGAATAAGAAACATCAGAATTTATTATCTAGTCTTCGAAAATTCCATGATACTGAATTAACTCAACTATCATTACTTAGTAATATCAATAATTGTCAGAATTTTAGAATTGGATTAAATTATTTGAATGATCCTGATGATTCCGATTTGGAATATGCTTGGTTTATGACTAGTGTGATGAACAATGGATCTCATAAGTTGATTCATAATAGATTAAACAAATTACAATTGATTAGAACCAAGTTATATGATATCATTTATAGAGACGACTTACAATCACATAACCTCACCAAAGTCAATTTGAGTGCAAGTAATGATTTATCATTTAATGATGAATCAGCTTACTACAATTTCATACAAAAAGCTATTAATGAGATTTATTCTTGTTTATCAATTGAAAAATTGAGAAAAGAAATGGTAAAACTTGATATTAGTTATTATCATGATACATTTATTGAAGATTTCGATATTTTAAGAGTTTACAGCGATCTTAGTAAAGGTCATCCCTATGTTATAGTGTCTATTATTCAAAAGGCATTATATGAATTTATGAACAAGTTTAATTCAATATCGGTAGCTGGTCAACCCATCACTTTTACAGCTGACATTACGAAAGTATTTTTAAAAGTTAATAATTTTTATGTATTTCCCGAACTTAATCATAGTGGTTCTGGTCATCCTTATAGATTACGAAATTTTACAGGTAGTGAAGTATTTGATTATTTACGAAGTTTAAATATGAATCATATGACGGTGGAGAATTTTTTGAAACCATTCCAACAATCAGAATATAAAGAAATGGTTATTAATCTTGAACAATTAAGTTCAATTCATTCAGCAAGAGAATGTGTCATATATGAACGGAGACCTACTGAATTCTTGAATCCCGACGAGTTAGAATTTAAAGAATTCATTGGTAAATTTCTATTTTATAAGAGTAATGGTGGATACTCTGATTTTTCAATTTGTTCTGATTTTGAACGATATTTAATGGATCTGAATAATTTAATTCATTTCAATACACTTTATCAAATCTTAAAAAAAAATAATAATCAATCAATTCGAATGCTTACCCAATATTTTAAATTACCGGTTGATATAGAATATAATGAGTTTTATGGTAAGCATTTCAATTTATTAGATGAAAAAAGTCCTATATCGTTTCAAAGAGTTATAGAATCGAAGATTAGATACACCCAGAGAGGATGGTCAACTCCATTCACAGATAAAACTGCCAGGGGTCAACTAGTCAAGCATTCAAGATTTGATACAATTGGGGTTGTTCTTGGACCAGTTCGTGAAAGTGATGTCACTAACGGTGCCAACAAATATTATTATGTCCACACCATGAATAAGTCAATCGAAGTGTATGATATAAGCGCTTTGATTCCTATAAATGATCCAGTTGGTGATAAAGATTTAGTGATAAATTTTATAGAGAGGGCAGGTATTGAAATCATTGGCCTATTTTATTTCTCAGAGATCCAGTATTTGGATGGTACACCATTTTTCATTGATATTAAGGTGTAAGGTAGTAGTAGTGTTTAGTTTTTAAGGGTTAGGAGATTTTGGTTTCGGTTTTGGTTTCGGTTAATTTGCCTATTTAGTCATTTGTTTTTCATACATACATACATGTTAATCTTAATAATTAATAATTATTCTTTATATGGTATATTGCAGAATATGGTAGCATCTCTCATAGTTAAAATTTTTTTTTGTTTGCGCCATTGATTTTGTGATCAAAAGATCAGTCAAATATATATTAATCAGATTTAAATTGACTGGAAATGATATTTCAGATATTTACAAGAAAGTAACTCAAGAACATGCTAGGAAGAAGTATAAGGAGATCAATTCATAATCCAAGTAGAATACTTCGGAGATTTCAACATACCGTTATTGGAATTGACTTAGGTACTACTAATTCAGCAGTTGCCATAGTTCAAAATAAAGAAGCTAGAATCTTAGAAAATGAAGAAGGAGGTAGAACTACACCATCAATAGTGGCATTCACCAATAACGATAAGGAAACGTTAGTAGGATTACCCGCCAAGAGACAAGCCATTATAAATCCCGAGAATACATTCTTTGCCACCAAAAGATTGATAGGCCGAAAATTCGAAGATGCCGAAGTTCAACGAGATGTACATCATGTTCCATATAAATTAGTACCTAATACCAATGGGGATGCCTGGTTGGAGACTTCAAAGGGTAAGAAAATATCACCATCTGAAATTAGTGCCCTTATATTACAAAAAATGAAAAATATTGCTGAAAATAACTTATCTAAAGAACAATTACCTATAAGACATGCTGTTGTGACAGTTCCTGCTTATTTCAATGATTCTCAAAGACTGGCCACTAAAAACTCGGGGAAATTAGTTGGACTTGAAGTTTTACGAGTGGTAAATGAACCAACAGCTGCAGCTTTGGCGTATGGTATCAATAATAAACAAAAAGATGGTATAGTTGCAGTATTTGATTTAGGTGGAGGGACTTTCGATATTTCAATCTTAGATATCGAAGATGGTGTGTTCGAAGTTAGAGCAACTAATGGTAATACTCACCTTGGAGGTGAAGATTTTGATATCTTATTATTAAACTTTATTCTTGATACATTTAAAAATGAAAGTGGTATTGATTTACTGAAGGATAGATTAGCAGTTCAAAGAATAAGAGAAGCTGCTGAAAAATGTAAAATAGAATTATCTCATGTAAAGGAAACAGAGATTAATATCCCATTCATTACTAAAGAAAAGCATATTAAAATAAAGTTAACTGAAGATGAATTAGATGAAATGTCATTACATTTGATCAATCAAACGATTGATCCTGTTAAAAGATGTATAAGGGATGCTGAATTATCCATTAATGAAATTGATGAAGTTATTCTAGTAGGAGGTATGACAAGAATGCCAAAAATTAGAAAGATTGTTGAAGATCTCTTTAAAAAGAAACCTAATACCAGTGTTAATCCTGATGAAGCCGTTGCCCTTGGTGCTGCTATTCAAGGTGCTGTCTTATCGGGACAAATTAAAGATGTTGTATTACTTGATGTCACACCATTGTCATTAGGAATAGAAACATATGGTGGTATTTTCAGTCCTTTAATTCCAAGGAATTCAGCAGTCCCTATTAAGAAGGAACAAATATTTTCAACTGCTGTAGATAATCAAACCGGGGTTGAAATCAGAGTCTATCAAGGGGAAAGATCATTAGTCAAAGATAACAAATTGATTGGAAATTTCCAATTATCAAATATTCCAGTTGGACCAAAAGGTTCACCACAAATTGGAGTCACATTCGAAATTGACGCTGATGGTATTATAAATGTTTCAGCTACTGATAAAACCAAATATCCTAAAGAACTGGAATTTTATGGTAAACCAAATAGTGTTTCAATTCAAGTATCAGGTGAAACTGGATTATCTGAAGAAGAAGTGAAGAAGATTCTTGATGAAAGTGCCAAAAATAAAGAAGCTGACGCTGAACTTCGTAAGTATTTTGAACATGCATCTAGAGCAGATATTATCTGTACTGATACTGAGAGTGCTTTATTGCAGTTCGGACAATTGATGGAAGAAGCTGAACTCAAATCAATTAACGCTGCGGTAGAGTCAATCAGAAAGAAGATTAATGATATCAGAGACAATAAGGAATTACATGATCCAACCAAGCTCAATACTGAGGTTACTTCTATGCAAGAAGAGTGCTTACTGGCAATTAGAAAAGTTGCTCAGAAGCAACAACAAGAACAGAAACAATAAGAGAAATAAAATACATCGCTTGTAAATATATAAAAAGTCATTTTTTTTAGTTTAAATGCATTGAACTATTAATATACAGACACTCTATTATTTAGTATTAGTGAATTATTCGTCGGTTTCCATTCTATCTTCAGCAGGAGCATCAGTTGCTTCATTAGCATTATCATCATTGGAAGCTTCTTCTGTGGTGGCAGCTTCTGTAGTAGTGGTAGTTTCTTCTGTGGTTTCTTGATTTTCATTATTATCATCAGCATCATCATCACCAGCTCTATTTCTAGCATTTGAAACTGAATCCAATTTATCTAACCATTGTTGTACTTCTTCATCATCATATATTTTGAAATCTGAATCTTTACCCACAACACTGACACTTGTATTTTTAAAAGTTAATTCAACATCTTGGGATAAGGTATCTCTTAAAGCGTTTAAACCATGAACTATTAATTCTTCAACTGAATCTGTTTCAAGAATAGTATCCAAATTTCTTTCTAAATATGTTCTACCAGCTTGAGATCTTGCCCCAATGGCAGCACCATAATATTCCAATACTGAACCAGATGGTTGAAATTCATATAAATGAGCACCAGTCTCGTCATATCCAGCAATCAACAATCCAACACCATAGGGCCTTGAACCATAAGATTGAGTATTTTCTTGAGCTTTATCAGCTATGGATAAAACTGCTTTTGAAGTCAGTAATGGTCTATTATAGATCATTTTAGAACTCATAGCTTGTTTTCTTAAGAAATTGGATAAAACTCTGGCATCAGGAGCTAAACCAGCTAAGGCAACACCCATATGATCATCAATCTTTATGATTTTCTTTTGATATGAACCCAATTCCTCAGCATTACGTTTCAATGCTGCCAATACAACATGACTCTTGGATACTAATCCAACAGCTGCACTTCCTTGTTTAATGGCTTCCAACGCATATTCAACTTGGAATAATCTCCCTGTTGGAGAATATGTGACAGAGTCATTATCATAATTGTTTCTAAACATGCTTGCTTGTTAGTTGTATCTAATTATAACTGCAATTGGTGAACTTTGCAATATAAAATCAATTTGGTTAAATTCTGATTGCCACCAAAAAATTATCGTTCTGATAATTTCCAGTTTGACCAACCCACAAAAAAAAAATCAACAAAACATCCACGCCTCAAAGATAGGCTTGTTTTTTGCAGTATAAAGGATAAAATTGCAACTTCTACAAAACTAAGGTATAATAATTACTGATTAAATTTATTCAGAGGTAGACTAAATTAAAGTCTTTAACTTATCTATGCTATATTCATCGTTCAAAGTCATCAATTGATTGAAATCAGAGTCCAGTAGTTGTGATTTCAATTGAATGATCGAGTCCTTTAAAAACGATTTAAGATTGACTTTATAAACTGGATCAGATCTTTCAATCAAAACTTCAAATCTGATCTTTTCACCGTGGGGTTTAATGTCTGTGTCGAGGTAGGAATATTCATCAAGATCTTCATATGTGAAGTCTTGCTTATATGCATCACATATTCCTTCGGTGGTTTCATTCACCTCTTCCAAAAATAAGAATGTTTTTCTGATAACTTCAGAATAGATTTCTAAAACTATGGCTATGTTTTTGGGTATACCGTAAGTAATTAACGATAATAATGCTAATAAGTTGATCTTCTTATTACGAGGATTTCCAATGGATTTGAAATATTGTAACCAAACTTTTAACAATTGACTTATATCAATTGATGGATAATATTCCAATAACTTGAAAAATACTTCAGGGGAAGCATGGCCCAATCTCGAAAGTATAATAAATAACTTTGAAGCTGATATAATAGATTGATTATCGTCTAATACATACAGAATCATCAGGGAAAATAATCCACTGTTAACTAAATTTGTAATAAATTGTTCTGATTGAGCATTTTCTAATACTAAAATGTCCATTAATGAAATGAATATTTGAAATGCATCGTCCCTCATGGTTGGTAAATACTCTCCAAGAATCTTTAAGATTCCTTGTCCTACTTCAGAATAAAATAATGAAGGAGAATATAATGAATAACTTCTAATAATGGAAAGAATGGTAGGTAAGATTTCAGTTGAATTGGTAAGACCAATTGAAATCAGTTCAAATAATCCTAATATTTGAGGATCATTAAGATTAGTTTGAGGACAATACTGTAATAATGCCATCCATAATTCATATCCATCTTCCGATAATAAGGTGTATAAATCATTTGAATCTGAACCACAACAATTACGAATTAATGGAATTGAAATATTATGAGTCTCAATTGAATTTTCATTTAATGATATGGTTAAACTCTTTAATACTCTTAATAAGGAATTCTTTAAGATTTGTTCATTATTTACTGTACTGAATTCCCAATATTTTGGAACCACCATTAAGATACTTATCAAAGTTTGATGATCTACCAATGGATTACATCTTTGAATCAATACGGCAAGAGTATTGAAGATATAAAGTTTTGATTCTGTTAACGTCAATTCATCTAATAAACTTAATAAAAGATTAACAAATGAATTTAAAAATGGTTGGAAATCATTCTTATTGAAATCCCAATCATCAACAATAGTTCTGAGAGTTTGTATAGCTGAGAATTTAACAACTCTATCATTACTTGATTGAACAAAGTTAAGTAATAGTTTATAAATCTCCACTCTACTTTCACGAGAACATTGAATACCAACCCATTCATTTATAATTAGACATATTCTTCTTTTTAAAATCTTATTTTCAACCAAATCAGATTTTAAACCTTCCGGTATGAATACATCCACTAATAATTTATCAAAATTGACATTATTAGCAATGGAGAATGAGGATAATTGGAAAGTACATAGTATAGAATCCTTAATGAGAATCTTATCTACTGAATCATTTTCCATTAATCCATTTGAAATTTTATTTAAGATGAATTCAGTTAAATCATCTTTAAAGTATTTAATCAAATCTTGAAAGAAATTCTCTGCACATGGTCTGATTTGATATTCCCATTGACTTGATAATTCTTCATTACACCATTCTTCAGGTTCAAGTGACCAACTTTCTAAATCAGATGGTTTTAATCGAAGATACCATGTTATAATCAAATCACAGAATTGTTTAATGAAATCTGGAGTGAAGAATTCGGACGTTAATTTACCCAAACTATTACTGACTTCAAATTTATCATTCTTTTGCTTTAAAGTTACAGCACCCTTTTTATAGATATATCCAATAAGATGTTTATATATGCTAAATGCCTTTAAGGCCAATATTTCCCAGAAATCATTCTCTTCTGAACTATTATAGATATATTCTGCCTTTTGATACAACAAGGAAGTGAATGTAGTTAATATCTTTTGACATCCTGGTAATAGTATGAAACTAGTTGGATTAATGGTAATTAATGAAACATATAATTTACAATAACATTTGACATATCTTTCTAAGAGATCTGATGAATATTTATCATGATTATCAATTAATAATTGTAAATGATCCACTGTTATGCCCAAAAACTCCACTACATCTTGATTTTTATGAGGTTGTTCATAACCTTCTGGTATGATTCTTCTTAAACATTTCAAACAAAGATAACATACTTCCATTAAGGAAAGATCCATGGTTTGAGTCCAGGTTTGAAAGAACTTTTGATATAATTTGATTAAAATATTAGTGATTAATGGAGCTTTTGATTGTAATGCATGCCTTGATCTACCAATTCTAACCATTGAGATGGTTTTAATAGTTCTGTTTAAAATGATTAACATATTATTTGTAGAAATTAAATCATTGGATTTGAACACAAATTCTTCCAAGCTCTTAGCCATATCATCGAATAATGTTGGCCAATCACTAGGGAAATCAAATCTGGCAATTCTACCTATAGAATGAGCATTTTGGATAGTTAATTGATTATTCTGTTCACTTAATAAATGAAACACTCGAGATTTAATCTGTTCCTTTTCTTGTTTTGAAATAGAATATTGTCGGGAGGCTCTCCAATATTTATCAATCCCATTCTTAAAGCAAATGATAGCCAACCATCTAATCTGTAAAGGTATATCTACTTTAAGATAGATTTCTTGTAATGAATGATGGTAGCCTGGTTGGATTTCCCAAGCTTTTAATTGATCTTCACCATTTTTTTGACCTAGATTTCTTTCTGAACCACTAGCAATAGTTAGTACGGTCAATAGATTATCATACGATAACTCCATACTGCACTATTGTTGAAGCAATGGTTGATAATGGGCTATATTATAGTTTGATTATACCAAGATTGAATCGTCTCATAGTTTAAATTTTTGTTCAATGACCTTTGCAATTTGATCAGGTTTACACGACCCCACCCACCTACCTTTAAATTTATTGCAATTACATGGATTAAGATATATAGTAATATAATTAAATAAATAAATAAATAAATAGTTTCTTCTATTTCCATCTTTTAGATTCATCCCCTTCAGACCATGATCTCTCTTCATAACCTAACACTCTTTTAACGCTAGCAACAACTTCAGGATTACCCATATTTTTACCTAAATTATCACTGATTTTAATACTATCATTACCCCCAGCTGCTTTTAACTTTATAACGATATTAAGAGGTTGGGATTTGATTTGTGGATCCTTGGCAGATTTGAAATCATTAGTGAAGAATGTACCTATACCAAAAGTAGCTTTTAAACCTAAGGTATCTGCTTTATGTTTATATTTTATACACTTTTCAATGTTTAACGAATCACTAAAACAAATAACTTTAGAGAATTTCTCATAACCTAAACTATTATAATGATTAGCAATCTTCTCCGCATATAGTTCAGGATCTCCACTATCTTGCCTCACACCACTATAATGATCACTATAAGGTTTTATGAATGCCTTTAAATAAGAATCAGTTCCGAAAGTATCAGTTAAAGCTAATCCAGCATATCGAGGTCCGAAAGTTTCAAGCCAATAATCCATGGATAATTTATTAGCATTCACATAATCTTGAGTTATAGATGCAACACCCATAAACCATTCATGAGCAACAGTACCAATGGGGGCTAAATCATACTTCATTGCTAATAAGACATTTGAAGTACCAGCTAAGTACTTGGCTTGATGAGGGTTGGATAATGCATAATCTTTTAAAGCCTTAACCACAGTATCTTGAGTTTTAAATGATCTTCTTCGTCTTGTACCAAATTCACTAAAACTACATTCATTATCAAATAATTGTTTACATTTATGTTGAGCCAATTCAATTTGACCATTGTAGTTCCAATCTGAATCCACGAATTTGAAATAAGCTTCTGATATTAATGCAAGGACAGGGATTTCATATAAAATTGTATCATTCCAATTACCTTCAATTTCTAATTGGAATTTATCAAAATCTTTAGTATCATTAGAGTATTTCACTTGAGCGGATGGATTTAATTTGAACGTCTTTAAATAGGTGATATACGATTCAGGCATTTGAGGTAATGCTTTCTTAATATATTCAATTTCATGGTCGGTGAAAGATAAATTAGCTAATAAACTTATTTGACGTTTTAACCAATTTATAGCTTCTTCAGTAAGAACCATCAATGGAGTACGATTAGTATACTTGTAGACCACTTTAACATCGGGGAAATGTTGATTCACAGCCGCATGCATAAACAATTTATACAAATCAGTATCCAATAGCGATGTTATAACTTGATCTTCTGATGTCATTATAGCAACAATGTTATTGAATGATAGGAGGAAAAGATATCAATGGCAAATTAAAACTATCTAAATATACGATTGAACCTGATTTATATATCCAATTTCAATTAGTGATTATTAATTAAACTTCGTATCAAACCCTTTATTAAACCATAAACCATGACTCTTCAAATAACATAACTCTCGTATATTTGGTCTAGTCTAGATACTGTAACCGCATTATCTTCCTGCGTGTAAATTGGAGACTGCTAATTACTATGACAATCACAGTAAATTTGAGTCCTTCAAAAGGTCGTGTCAATCAGGTCAAAACAGTTTCAAAAAAAGTCGTGTGAAATCCGAAAAACTAAAAAAATTTTTTTTTTTCAATTTTGCAAAGAGGTATAACGATACTTCAAAAAAATTTTCAGTATAAAGATTTTACTTCATTTTTACTTTCTTGTTAAATCAACTAAATCGATTCAAAATGGTCTTTAAAAAACACGCTAAGAACTCATCTTACCACTCCCGTTTCCAAACTCCTTTCCGTAGAAGACAAGAAGGTAAAACCGACTACTACCAAAGAAAGAGATTAGTCACTCAACACAAGGCTAAATACAACACTCCAAAATATAGATTAGTTGTTAGATTCACCAACAAGGATATCATTGCTCAAATTATCTCCTCTACCATCACCGGTGATATTGTCTTAACTGCTGCTTATGCTCATGAATTACCTCAATATGGTATTGAACATGGTTTAACTAACTGGGCTGCCGGTTACGCTGTTGGTTTATTAGTTGCCAGAAGAGCTTTACAAAAATTAGGTTTAGATGAAACTTATCAAGGTGTTGAAGAAGTTGAAGGTGAATTCGAATTAACCGAAGCTGTTGAAGATGGTCCAAGACCATTCAAAGTCTTTTTAGATATTGGTTTACAAAGAACTACCACTGGTGCCAGAATCTTTGGTGTCTTAAAAGGTGCTTCTGATGGTGGTTTATACGTTCCACATTCTCCAAACAGATTCCCAGGTTGGGATATCGAATCTGAAGAATTAGATGCTGAATTATTAAGAAAATATATCTTTGGTGGTCATGTTGCTGAATATATTGAAGAATTAATGGATGATGATGAAGAAAAATACAGAAGTTTATTCAAAGGTTATATTGCTGATGAAATTGAAGCTGAAGATATTGAAGAAATCTATACTGAAGCTCATGCTAAAATTAGAGAAGATCCAACCTTCAAACCAACTGAAAAGAAATTCACCAAGGAACAATATGCTGCTGAATCTAAGAAATTTAGACAAGTTAAATTAACCAGAGAAGAAAGACAAGCTAAGATCTCTAAGAGAATTATTGAATTCCAAGCTGCTTCTGATTAATTTATTTAGTCTTGTAACTTGTAATTATCTTAATTCTTTTGTTTAATAGTAGTTTCTAGTATATCTTTTTTATTTAACTAGGATTCACCAAATCTAATAAATCTTTTTGGATATATCTAAATCATTATCATTTAATTGTAGTTTTATTGTAGTTTAACCATGATATCTTGAACTGATATCTACATCTACTCTAAATTAACAGTAGTAGTTACATTCTAACAAAGATGACCTCCAAACATCCATACAGCACTACTTAACCAATGATATTGTCTAATCTAAATTTAACCACCTTAAACCTTATAATGAATCAATACATGCTTAATTAATTATACTTGAAAATATATTTACAATTGTTAATTAATATCTATATAAGAATGTAATCCAACTTATTTTAATAGTTACCTCCAATGTGTTAACTATTGGTGAAAATTTAGAGTTATCTTTTTTAAAGATCAGTAGTAACCACCGCAGCCCTGGTCCAGGGGGCTTTTCTAATGGCTCTAAGTTTAATCATATCAAATGATTTGGCGTCTGGTTTAACTTGGGGATGAAATAACTTATCATATAACCATGTATTGATATCAGATCTTTTAATCACCTTCTGTTTTTCAAAATCCTCATGAATCTGTTGTTGAACCGCATTTAAAACCCTTTGTCTTCTTGATTTCTTGTTCTGAAGTACTTGAGCTGGAGATAAGCTAATGGATCTTTTCTTTTCAATGACACGAATTGATTCTTGTTGGGTTAAAGATGTAGTTTTAAATTGTTCTTGTTGAATTGATTGAGTGTCAAAGTTGATATCGCCAATGGGTTGAATTGGATCCAGAGAGTTATAATGAAGAGCTTCAATTTCAGGGTCAACAATATCTTGAGCTTTAACAAATTTAGTAGGACTAAACAAACGTCTTATTTTATCCTTTAATGATTTTTTAGTTTCATTTGGAATCGTTATTTCTTCTTCAGCTTCAATAATTTCAACATTATCATCTTCCCGTTCAAATCTCTCATCAAACAACTGAAGTTGTCGATATTTCTGATAATCACCATTATAAAACTGTAATAAGATTTGATCAAAATGACCCCAAGGATATTGACTTTTAGAAGGTTTATAATTTTCTTCACTTTGTTCTGATCTTTTATTTAATGTTTCAGTATGTAATTGTTGTAATAAAGTAGGTGATTGTCTTGAGAATGAGGATGATGGGGTTTCATGACATGATTCATCTTCATCATCTGAATCAGAATGTAATGGTTTCATAGAAAACATGGTTGATTATTGAAATCAGTCAAGATAAAAAAGAGTTCATATATATATTCAGCGGTTAAATAATTATATTTAATTAGTTGTTATCTTTTTTGCAGCTGGTAGCGCCAAAATTCTTCTTAAAATATCCTAATTTCGTTATATATTATTAATATGAAAGCATTAAAGCCAACATAAATGTGCTATATATATATATATAAATATGTATTTGTTTTATATGTTTATTTGTTTCCCTATTAGTCCTGTTTATTCAGCCTTACCCTTTGGGCATCATTTAATAATTTATCATAAACCTCATTAACAACGGCATTAACCTGTTGACCTCCATTTACACCATCTTCTTCATCCCCATCATCGACTTCAAATGAATCGATGGATACATTATCATCATCATGAATTCCTTCCTTTTGAACTTCAACAAGTTTCTTTTCAATGGGAAGTTTTGTATCTCTATTTTTGTGATCTTGAATAATTTGATTCACAGTAGTTTTATCAATGGGTAATTTATAAATATTATCAATACTAACATAATTATTATTAATTTTATTGATTAATTCATTAACACTTTCAATACCTTTGGCTTTTATAATAGCATCTCTTAACTCTGGACCTGATGGTAAAACATTAAGAGTTGGAATTTCCGTTTTAGGTTGTTGTTTATTAACATTATTACCAACTTCTTCATCATCATCATGTTGTTGCATAAAGAAACCAAATCTATGGAATTCTCCTTCTTCTTGTTCTTGTTCCTTAGCATGAGTTGAAGTTTGACTAATTGATCTCATTAAAATTGGTCTACCAGTGAAATTATCAATTGGAACACTCTTACCATCGGAAGATGAATCAATCACAACTTGATGAGGTTGGAAAGTTTGTTCCAATCCTAAGAATTGATCAAATGCATCAGAATGACGTGGAGTTAAAATAGGTCCTGCTGTAATTAATTCTGTAGAACTTTGATGTAATGTATCATGAGGAGATAATTTAATGGCAGTGGGTGGTAAAATAGATGGTGATTTTCTACTATTAGGATTAATCAAAGTTGATTCCTTTTCTTTGGTAGTAGAAGCTTTTTCTTCAGTTTGAGGTTTCTTATCAGCTGCTTCAACCGGTAAATTGAATCCAATTTGTTCTGCTGATGGAGATGGAGTTAAACCTTCATGATAATTATTACTATATTTTGATCTTTCTTCAAACATATGAACCAATTTTTCTAATGATGAATCCAATAAACAAAATCTTAATAAACTTTCTTTACCTTCAAATGATAAAGTACCTTGATTTCTCTTTTCAAATAAAGTATCAATAATTTTATGAATATCTTTTCTTGCCGCTCTCGTTCTTTCTATAAATGCATTAGTAACAATTCTTTGAATCTTAGCATCTTCCTTTTTATTATCATCACTTTCCTTTAATAATTTTTCGGCAGTTTGCATTAATAAAGTTCCATCAAAGATTAAATCTTCTTCTTGATCATCTTGATTATTCTTATTATCTTTATTAAATTCTGGTTTCAAAACTCTATCCATATTTCTCATTAAATAAAATGCAATTCGTTGGGATAAATCATCATCAATCAAATCATAATCTAAATCAAGATTGAAAATTGTGGATGATGCTTTCACAGCCGCATATAATGTAGCAGCAGCCGAATGATTTAAAGCTCGATTACCTAATAATGAAAGATGGAAAATAGATTTCATTTTAGGAATGATTTCCGCAATAGCACCAATAGCATGTGGAGTTAAATCATTTAAATCAAAATGAACTCTTCGAAGATCTTCAAATTGAGGGAAAATCTTATTTAATTTTGATATGATACCAGGAAATAAATCAGGTAATGAACTTAAATCTAAGAATCGTAAGCTTTTAACATTAACCAATGATTTAATTAATTCAGCAGTTTCATCGATATTAGTTAAATGAGTTGAATGTAATGAAAAAAATAATAATTTTGAATAAGTTGAATTAGCAAGTTTATTAAACGCATGAATAAATGGTTGTAATTGACCTTGACTTAAATCATTAAATGCAATATCAACTCCGACACATTTTGAATCCTTTTCAGTGATCCAATTCGCCACGATTTGAGATTTAAATAAATTCAATTCCATCGATGCTATACCTAATCTATGAGTGGAGATCTTAACTGCATTTTCAATTAAATGTTTGAAAGTATCATCGGATAATTTACACCCATTAATAACTAATTCTTCAATACCATTTCTTAAAATCAATGATTGAATGAATAAATCCCAATTCATATTGGCTCGAATTAAATTCGATTTGGTATCACTTTTAATTCGTTGTTGAGATATATCTAATTTCTTAATGGTGGAATTTCGGGATAAAAATTTACATAAATATTTCCATCCAATTTCATCAATCGCCACATTTCGTAATGATAATTTCTCTAATGATTTATTATAAACTAAGGATGATAAAAAGTGTTTTAACATTTCGGTCGTCATAGTTACATTATCGAAAATAACTGTATTGATAGGAGTTATAGCAATGAAATCACTGAATGATAATACATCAATTAATGTAGGTTTTGGATTAAGTAATTTTAAAACTTGTAATGGTTTAGATTTCCCCTTTAATTGTTTTAAAGTAGCTGGGATAGGCAAGATTTCTCTTAAATGACAACATCTAGTATATATAGTTTCCAACGATAAATCATCAACAGAAACTTGTTGTTCTTCATCTTCAAAATGATTTTCATGAACATGTAAAGGTTTATCAATTTCGAATTTTTCAAAACTAGCATCAACAACTTCATTAGATTCTTCTTCGTCATCGTCGTCACCTTCTCCATCTACTTCTTCATTATCATTTTGTTCTTTGATTTGAGATTGACTTAAATTAAATTTATTTCCCCCTCCTCCTCCTTTATAAGTTAAAACTTCAGTTGCTAATCTCTTAGCGGTTAAATGAGCTTCCTGAGCATGTTTTTCAGCTTCATGTAAAGCTCTTCTTTGTGCTTCAATAGCTAGACTGATTTCCTTTTCAGTATATTGAGAAGTAGCATTAGCCGAAGTCGTAGTGATATTTCCAGCAGCAGCAGCAGCAGCAGCAGCATTATTACCATCATTCAATGATATCCCCTGGGATAATCTTGGAGGTGGAGCCATGATATCTTGGGGAATAATGACATTTCCCTTTTTAGGACGTCTGGAAGGGATTTGTTGTTGAGGATCATAAATCAATTTATCCAAGGCAAATGTAACTCTTCTTAATTTAATTCCATTTAATTCCTTCAAAGGGATTTCTTCCCGATTAGGATTTTTATTTAAAATAACTCTTGATGGAGTTGTAGTTGAGGTGATTGATTTTTTATCTAATGCAGGTAGAGCTACGGATGATCTTCTTCTTCCAAAGAATTTACCTGCTGTAGAAGTAGAAGTAGAACTATCACTTCCGGCACTAATTCCAACTGTAGTGGGGAGTTGACCACCAATGATATTCCCATTCCCATTCACGGTGGATATAGCAGATGTATCACCGGGTGAAGAAGAAAGAATCGAACTGAAGGATGATTTCCGTTGTTTTGGAGTAGGGATAATCCCTGTCCCCGCAGGAGGTTTATTAATAATAGTTTCATTATTTATAGGGGGTATAATTGATGAAGTTAAAGGGGATGAAGATAATTTTGATGCTGATGGAGTTGGAACTTGAGATGATACCACCGGTGATATATTAGCACTACTGGTTGCACTTGAATTTGCACTTGAATCAACTAAAGATGGATTCCCACTTATAGCAGGAGAAGCAGGAGATGATGATGATGAAGATTTAAATTTAGATGAGAATGAACTGAAAAGGGATCGTTTTTGAGATGAATTATTTCTCGATACAGTGGCAGAAGGAGGGGATGATGAAATTATGGGTATATCATTAGCATTATTAACAGCCAAATCAGAATTAGTTAATGAATTACTAAGAATATTTAAACTTCCTCTTCGTTTTGGTTCTTCTTGTTGTTGTTGTTGTTGTTGAATTTTTTGAATTTGAGGTTGAGCCACTGAAGCTGAACTTGATCTTGATCTTCCAAGTTTAAATTTTGAAGTGGTTGGTGGTGTTCCACCACTAGTTGAAGTAGTGGGTATTGATTTATTTACAGATGGAGGAGGTATTTGAATAGATGGAGTGATAGGAGGATGAGAATGAGATGTATTCATTGCCGTAGTTAAATTATTAGTGGTGGATGTATTGGGAGAGGGTATAGTGGAAGATTTTAACATTTGAGATGAAACACGATTCAGTTTGGGAGATGATGGATTAGATGATTTATTCGGTACAGTGGTTGAATCATTATTAGTGGCAACATTATTTGAATTATTAGTACTATTAGTTGTATTTATAGTTGAATTAGTATCAATACTGGGATTATTATTCATCTTTTTAGTTAATTTCTTTGATTTACCTCTAAATAACCAATCGACATCACCATTTGAAACTCCAGTGATATAATCTAAACTTGAACTTAGATTAGATCCATTATCAGGATTTGAATTATTGCTACCATTTGAACCTGGGATTGGTTTGGCTAGGGTAGGTGATGAAGTGGTGATTTGATCTGACATAATATAAAGGGATAGAAATCGACAACAAATGAATTGATTAAGAAATTAGAGTGATTGTTGTGATTGTTGTTGTGGATGTCGTCGTCGTCACCTTGATGAATGCATTAATTTCCGTATGACAAAGATCTACTTGAGATTGTAGATGGTAATTGATAGGATGAATTGATGTAGATTAAATGGATATATGAATGCAAATATGATTGATGATCCAGATATGATTGAAAGGTGGATAAAAGTGGCAAAGGAATAGATGTGATTGAATGAATCACTGGTTGATGGGTTGGTTGTAAATTGTTTAAAATTAGAGTTTTGGTTAGAGCCTTTTTTTTTTTTTTTTTTATTTTTTTTTTTCTTCTTCAGATTTATTTTGAGAATTTTACGGTAAAATGAAATTTCTAGTTATAGTTATAATTCGTTAGTTAATAGTGTAGGTAATTAATAGATATGAATTAGAAGGTTATTTAGAGGTTAAATGATTGGGTTAATTAATTAATTAATTAAAGTAGTTATATTTACAAGTTAATTACTGGCAGAGTTAAATGGTTCCATTATTTTCACGTGATCGTATGAATGTATGTATGTATAGTTAATGATTGGTATAATCCGTTTTGGATTTTGAAAATCAAGAGTCTACCAATGATACTAATTACGATGATATTTTTCTAATTATTAGTTAATTACTAAAAATCAAATCAATTGATAGATAACTAATTCATAATAATTAGTATATCTATCTATCTATTTAGAGATTAACATTTTTTTTTAAATGTCGTTATCTAATGGTACTGTATATAAGTCAAGTGAATCACCCATAATAGTTAACGAGTAGTTCTTCTTTCTCCTTAAAGAAGAAGGAGGAGGAGGGGAGTGTGGAGATCATTCATTCCTTTAATTTAATTTAATTTAATTTAATTTAATTGGGATAATTTACACGACCCTCTTTAGAAAGAAAGAGAGGGGAGTCTGCTTATGTAATTAATTACGTAATTAATTACGTGAATAAACGGTGATTAAATGGAGATAAATATCCGTTAACCGGTTCCGAAAAGGGCGAACAAAAATCTGATAAAATTGTTAACTATGGGATAATCTAGAATTAAACAGCCAATGACAAACAAATGAGCGTGTCGTGTACTTTTGCCCAATTTGTCTGTCTCTCTTCTCCTCACTCACAGTTAATTACTACTGTAAATACAATAGAGCCTTAATCTTAATCATCTAAAAAATTTTAATATATAACAAAATTATATTGACGTCAAAAACGAAATTACCCACCACCACCACCACCCACCATTAATTTGTAATTGTAATTATATCATATACCTTTTTCTTTCTTTCTTTCTATTTATTCATTATCTTTAAAGGATTCAATATCATTAGTTTATTATATCCCATCCATAGAATCAATCAATTAATCATTAGCTTATAAATAATATTATATCACTACCATGTTTTCCAGATCATTATTAAGAACTGCCACCAGATTACCAACCACCACCACCACCAGAATCATCAATTCATCTATAATCAGACCAACCATCATCAATCAATCATCTTTACTCATCTCCAATAAAAGATCTTATCATGCTAAAGTTATAGATCATTATGAAAATCCTAGAAATGTCGGAACTTTAAATAAAAATGATGTTGATGTTGGAACTGGATTAGTTGGAGCTCCAGCTTGTGGGGATGTTATGAGATTACAAATTAAAGTTAATCCTGAATCAGGTATAATAGAAGATGTTAAATTTAAAACCTTTGGTTGTGGATCTGCTATTGCTTCTTCTTCTTATGTAACTGAATTAGTTAAAGGTAAAACTTTAGATGAAGCTTTAAAAATTAAAAATACCATTATTGCAAAAGAATTAAGTTTACCTCCTGTTAAATTACATTGTTCAATGTTAGCTGAAGATGCTATTAAATCGGCCGTTAAAGATTATAAATCAAAAAGATTAGTTAAACAACCAACTTTAGGTCCTGAATCCATGGTTGAAGAAGTTGCCACCACTAATTAAACTTAATTGCTTCATCATATCTGTCTTCTTCTTCTTATTTATTTATTCTGACTAATGATTACAAGTTTAATCATTACGTTTTTCATTCTTTTGGGGTGTTCAGTTTTAGTTTTAGTTTAGTTTATATACATATACATACATTTATTATTCAATCATTTAATAAATTTACTCATCATTTAGATTAAACTCATTTGTATATTCATTTAATCATCTACTCTCTCATTATATATATCCCCAGGTTAAATACTTTAAAAAATTCTTACCAAAGAAATCATTCGGATTAATTTTATCATGACTATTATTATACTTAAAATTATAAATAACAATCAACCCAATTAAACTTCCTCCATTAACAAAACTAAATCCAATCTTTTTCCAAGTTGGTGAAAATTTCTTAAAGTATTTGCATAATCCATTTATAAAATGATATATCCCAATATAGGTTAATAATGATAATCCCAATATATTCACATATGGTTGAACATATTCAATATTCTCCACATTAAGATAATACATTATATAATTGAGATTAATTAAACTTGAATCATTATCAATCATAAGTGGGATTAAACGGAATTTATACATATGATATAATAAATGGGGGATTAAAAGGTATCCTGAAAAATTTAATGGTGATATACCTAATGTTTTAGAAACCCATGATTTCTTATATCCTAATCCTAAAAAATTGGTAATCCCTCCTAATCCAATATCATCTCTCGTATCATCGATGATATGGAACTCATCATTATTACTGATCACCTTATTCTTCTTGATGATTTTGGGTCTTGATCTCATTCTTAAAAGTCGAATCGTTATACCTGATAAAACATGAACTATACTGGATCCAAAGATAACGATATTTTCAAATTGTGGAATCCCATGATATATGTTTCTCCCCATTTCAAATATCTCTTGTTTAATATCATGATCAATCGGTAAGATAGGAACAATTATAACTGATGTTAAATGTATTCCAACAAACGTTCCAAATGTATATGCACTATATTTTTGAACTTTACCTAAGATTGATATGACATGGTTTCTTCGTTTTCGATAATTGCGTTCGGAATTGATATGATCTAATTCTTCTTCATCAGATGGATTATCAATCGGTATTGGAATCACCTGTTCTAACTGTGATGTATCGTGGTTCATACTTGATTGCTGAATAATGATAGTTTTGATAGTTATAATTGGTTGTAAAAAAAAATGAAGAAGTTATAATCTTTTTTTTTTTTTTTTTTTTCTGTGCTGTCAAAATAAAAATAAACATAAAAATAATCACCAACTTTAAAGTTGATTGCTTGATTTGCCATTATACATTATCAGGGGAAGTACGTACCCATACTTAATCAAGGTAATCTATCGATATGTCATCATCATCATTCACCCAAACTAGATCACAGGCATTGAATCTAGAAAAACAAACGGAAACTTTATTATCGAAATATTCCGAATTCCAAAATGAACAATCAAATATAATAGATAAATCAAATGATGAATCAAGTTTAGAATCTCAAATATCATCGATATTAGAGAAGAGAGAAACTTTATTATCGAAATTGAATCGAATTAGTGATTCGATGGATAATTTATCCACGTCAAAATTACAACAATTAACTCGTCATAAAGAAATCTTAAATGATCATAAATCATCCTATTTAAAAATCAAATCAAACATAAATGATGAAAGAAATAGAAATAATCTTTTATTCTCTATAAGATCAGATATAAATGCCCATCATCAAAGTGAAAATGAATCATCATCTGCTGCTCAAAATCAAGAAATAAATGCCAATGATTATATTCTCGATGAAAGATCAAGAGTTGATAATGCCAATTCTTTCGCCGATAGATTATTACAACAAGCTTTCCAAACTAGAGATGAATTATATCAACAACGTCAATATTTGGAAAATGCTCAACTGAGAATGCTTTCAATCTTACTGAGTATACCAGGGATAAATGTATTAATATCTCAAATTAATACGAGAAGAAAGAGAGATACTTTGATTTTAGCAGGTGTGATATCAGTCTGTATATTGTTGTTGTTCTTCGTGTGATATAGATATCTATTTGATATCCCTATTTATTACATTTGCATTAATATTGAAGTTATGATAATAGTTTACACTGCCTCAAACCTACCTCCTCCCCACAAATACTTACTTGAGAAATTTTGTATGGAACAAGTGATACTCACTAACTAATTATATAGTATCATTCTTCAATATATATACCCACACATAATACACACAAACTAATGATATAAGCCTCTTAACCTCATAATGTTTTAGATTCCCCTATATGGTAATATCAAATATATTCCACCCATAGTTAAGATATTTTTTAATAAAATAATTTGTATCAGATTTGGCTGTGTGCAGGAAAAGTGACATAAGCTTGTTACGAAGGGAAAGGGGGCATCATCACCACTTCATTTAAAGTGATAATTATAAAACATTTTGAGTTCGATATTGACTGTGATTCTTGAAGTGTCTCAAGTAAGTTCTCACGGGTGAGTTTTTGTTAATATGGATCATAGTTATAATAATAATAATGGTGGTGGTGGTGCAGTTATAAGTGCTAGTGGTGGTGGAAGTCAATTTGCAACTAATTCTGCAGGTTCAAATGTGATATCGAATAGAATAGCGGTGATTAAATTAAAAAGAATTGAAGAGTTGAATAATCGATTAAAAGAAACTTTAAGACGAGAAAGAATACCGGCTTCTAATTCATGTTTATTATTGATTAATCATATGCAAGAAACTCCTGATTATCTTATACCTTATATGTATAAATTACCTATAGAACAGAATAAATTTTTAAAATATCAAAATTTAAAAAAAGTTTAATGGTAATGGTGGAAGTGGACGCGGTAAATCAGGAGGTGGAGATGCTGGGTGTTGTACTATAATGTAAGAATTAATGTTTAATAATATTGCACAAATACACAGACAAGGCGTAAAGTCAATAAAATTATATAGATTTATTTATATATACACACATAGTTATGTTATAATGTAAGAAATGCCTTCACATTAGCATTTATTTGATTTAAAATTGTTGTTTTAATAATAATTATTGTCCTTCCGATCAACCTCCTAATTGACCATCAGCTTCAACTTCATCAAGTTTAATCTTTTTTAAATGATCAATTGATTCTCCTCCTAAAGTAATATCAGCTTCTAATTCATCAGCTCCACATCCACAATCATAATCTTCAAGTATAGTAGTACAATCATAAATGTCCTTACCTAATTTTTCATTAACTTTATTATGAATATCACAACCCCATAAAGCAGCTGTTTTTCTTGATTTAGTTTGAGGAGGATACTTCTTTAATAATTTTTGAAAATGACGAGCACAATCTCCACATGGATAAACTTGACCGAATAATTGAATATATTGACTTAAAGTAGTTCTTTCTTGTTTGGTTGGATCATCAGGATATCTTGCTAAAATAGTATGAAATAATTTCCATGCTGCATTACCTAATTGAGCTTTTAAAGTTTCATTAGCCATCTTTGGCATGAATGGAGTTTCAGTGATTTCATTAGATAATGAAATTTGCTCTTTCTTTTCAGTTTTAACAATAGTTACATCATCAATATCTGATGCTTTGTTATTACTAATCTTTCCTAATTTAGATTTGGTTCCAGTTGAACTTTCATCATCTTCTTCATATTTATCAGGTTTTTCTTCATCTTTCTTGGAATCTCCATAATCATTAGTTAAATCAGCTATGGATTCTTCTTCTTGATTGACAATCTTTTCTTCTTGAATTGATATTGGTGGAGGTTTTGGAGTTTCATTTTCTGCTTCCCCTTTATATTCACCAAAATTATTAAATTTAGGCATACTGTTCTTTAACATATTCATAGGAGAACTCAGTCCTAAACTCTTTTCAATACTTCCATCACTAGATGTCATGAAATATACCGTACATATTATAAAAAATAACGCAATGGTAGCTACCAAAGGTTTACGAATAACCTTTATCATCATATTGGATCTGTTGGTTGTTAACTTATTTTGAATTGTTTAAAGTTTGACTAAAGTTTCTAAATCTAAATTTTGAATCTCACAATGACCCTTTAAAACCCTTTGAACACACCTGTTGTCCTCTTTATATAATATGAATTTGAATTTGAATTTGAATGTATAATTTCAAAGATTCCTTGATAACACATATTTAATTTTTCTGGTGCCATCCATCATTCGATTACCCTTTTTTCTTCCTCCTTATAACATTTCCCAAATAGGAAAGTGTTTGGGAACTGAATTAAAAGCTACGATTATTACAAGATTAAAGGGCTTTTGTATATATTTTAAAGATAAGATGTAGAATGATGAAAAATACTAAAGAAATGTCAATGGTAGTAACAATCTATTAAAAAAGAAGAAATAAAAAACTAACAAAAGGGATGGTAAACCACCAACTTTATAAATAAAACTATCCACTCAAAGTGACTTCTTTGGAGCTGCAACAGCATCCAAAACTCCAGGTAATGGTTCATTTCCAACACTTATAAGTAATTGAATACCTCCTATTAATACTGCCAATAATGCAACACTTGACCAAAGGAAAAGATTGGCTTGAGCACTTATATCTTGTTTACCACAATTATAACCGGTCCAAACCGTGGTCTTTTGAGCTTCTTTATTGAAAGTTGAAGAACATGAACATAACCAATTGTTTGAAGATTTACTGTTTTGAGTACATTTACCATGACCTGAACAATTGTTGGTATTGACTTCACATGCTTCTTCAGAAGCGTAAAACACTTGACCTGAACCTGATTCTCTCTTCTTTTGAATAGAGAATAATTTATTTAATTCATAATTTCTCTTATATAAATTTTGATTAAATTTAGTTGAATCTTTATAATTTGATGAAACTGATGGAACAAAAATTGAAACATTAAATTTAGTTGATAAAATCTTTAAATAATCTTTCAAGATTTTACCACTAAATTTAAAAGTTTGAGAATCTTGACCAATCTTTTTAGAAATTGAAATTAATGAATTTAATTCCACAAATAAAATATCTTTATCATCAACTTTAACTTCATTTAAATGAATCAATTGGGATAATTCATTAATGAACATCTTATCATTGATTAAATTCAATTGATTGTTTCTCTTTGAATTTAAAATGATTTGATTGCCATTGTCGTTGTTACCTCCTCTTGAAAATGATTTCCAAATTTGAATTAATTGATCATTAAAGAATTTAAAATGATTAATTAAAGATGCTTTATCTTCAGGATTAGCACTAACTAATTTGATTTCATTAGTTAATTCAATCACTTTACTATCTTGATCATGATGTTTATCATGATGTTTATGTTGTTTATGTTGATGATGAGTGAATTTTTTAAGTAATTTTGGTAATTTATTAAATATTAAATGATAAGAATCTTTAAATGATCCACTTATTTCAAAAGTTGGTATTAAATCAGTTATGAATTCTTCATTAAGTTCAGAACCTCTAACTAAAACCATTAAATTAGGTTTAGTTTGAGATTGGTCTGATGAATGTTGATTATCAATAAATTTAATTAATTCTTCATTTTTATGTAAATCACCTAATTTGAAATGATCAGAAATATCAAATTTATCAACCAAGTATAATAAAGATTCATGTTGATTGAACACAGGAGCTGATGATGACGATGATGATGATGAACTAGATCCTAATTCATATACAGTTAAACCAACCTTTTTAGATGTACTAGCAGTCGCAGAAGTAACAGATAAAACTGTCAATAAAGACACCAGTAAAGAAGACAAGAATTTCATGATACTCTATCAGACTTCGAAACCTTCTATATAGTCACTGAATTGATTGAATATATCTATGAAACTGAATTGAATTGAATTGAATTGAAAACTATCCAATTTAAACCTCATTATATTATCTTGTAATTTTAAATTAATTTTACAGATGGAACTTTGGACGAGGGTGTGAGTGGTCAAGGGGTCGTGCGAAAATGGCCAAAAGAGGTATGGATGTTTTCAGTTTAACTTGCAATCAGTTGCAAACACCTACAATTACCTACAATACCTTTATTTCTTCATAATAAGTTATATATATAACGGAATATTAAATAAGAGTATACTATATCAGAAACATATCTAAGATGGTGGTGGTGCATCTAACGTTATAGTTGGACTCATGGCACCTCCTCTACTTATTTTATCAGCTGTAGCTTCATTTTTATTTTCATTATCATCATCATCATTATTATCGTTATTCAAGTTACTTGTTTTAATTGGAGTTGGTCTAAACAAGGTCTTAGTCAAAGAACGATGTCTTTCTAATGGGGCTCTTGAAGGAGTTGGACTTTCTGAATCACTTAACTCCTTGAATTGTTCTTCATTATTATATTGACTTACATCAATACCTAATTTGGAAAGATCCTGTACAACTTTGAAATCATAAGGTTTTGGTTCTTCATAATCATTCATTTGATCTTGGGGACTATTATGAAATGATCTAAACTTACGTAATTCTTCAATACTATTTAAATTCTTATCATGAGTTGGATTAATTAATGAATCGAATGATTTTGATTTTGATAATAAATTCTCTTGTAATGATACTTTTATATAAGGGAATTTGTCTGCAAGAGTTGAAGAAAGGTGACTATAGACTTTTAAAGCTGATACTTCATCTTTTAAAAGGATGATGGTTCGATTTAAAAATGGTAAATTTGACCAATATTCAATATGATTTATACAATAATCATTTTCTTCATGATCTTCATCTTCTAAATTCAAAATTGATAATTTAATTTGATCAACAAGGGGTAAAGTTCTACTATTCTTTTCATAATAAGTGGTTGATTTTTCATCAACAATAAAATCATTTCTTTGTAAATTATTGATAATTACTGATGTCTTGGGATAAATGGTTAAAGATGATTGTGAACTAACCGATGGTGACCTTGGTTTGCTTGGTTCTTCGAAAAGATTTGGAACTGTTGATCTGCCACTCATATTAATATGTATATATGATAAGATGTATGATTTGGAGTAAAGGAAGGAAAGGGATGCTAGTTGGGATTTAAGGAATAGATGGAACGTAGATGAATAAGTTAATCAGTACAATCCGAATGAGACCACTGAAGCTTTTCAAACAACTTAAGAAACTCAATTGATTGAACAATAATGAATTCGAAACCTATCAGATAACTATATATACCAAATTAAACTCTAACTATCAACTTTTATCATAAAATGTTTCTTTTTTTAACTATCTTGCTCTAAAATTAGCTCATTAAAAGATTTGTGGGTATTTGATCATGTGCATGCAAAAATTAGCGTGTGTGTGCGTGGTGATGGAAGATGGACGAGAACAGAGTTAGTGAGCGTCAGTAGGGGTGGTGAAACATATATTATTTTTATATTACCAAATCTATGATACTATAAGTTAATTGAAGATCTTGTGGTCATAAATAGAGAATTATGAAACAATTTCAAATCCTTTGAAGTCATGGTAACTCATCTTTGTATAGCCACGCCTACTTTTGGAACTAAGCATTAAATGCTTAGCGGTATGATTCTAATGACCCTTTACAAGAAAAAAGTTCTAGCGTCACCTTTATTTTACTGAAGATCCTTTTCCTGTTTAGTGAGAACATCGTAATTTTTACTGAGAGTTGAAACCAAAAAAACAAAAAAGAAACGAACTTATTGACTGGCTGTACCTTTGCCGTGCCTTTCGTTTCGTTTAGTTTAGCTTAGCTTCGATTCCCCTACATGTGTAACGATTTGGAGTTTAACCAAGCTTTATCTATTCCTGTGAGTGATCTATAAAATAAATGCAGCAATTGGATTCAAGAAAAGTTTCAATTATTTAATAACATATAAGCAAGAAAAAGTTAGCTGCCCTGATTATCATGCTTTATGTAAATGTGATTTGTCTTGTTTCAGCCAGACTCTTCTCACTGTAAATCGAAATATAATTCATAATGTAATGAACAATTTGGATTGAATTGACTATTACACTTTATACAAGTTTGAATATAACAAATATCTTCATTTTCCAGAATTGACGACTTCACTTTCGCTTCAGAATACTCTTTAAATGTTAATTCACTATAACAATTCCCACATAGTACAACTTTTTCCCCCATGGCTAAATCTGTCACATTAAATTTTTCAACATTGTGGTCAATGAGCTCTAAATGACATTGAAAACAGGGATAATATACCCGACAACATTTATACTTCAACGCTATTATATCCAACTTTGAATAATAATGTTGGCATCTAGTATGCTTATCTATTAGTTTACCCTTCAAGGATATATTGTTATTAATCAATTGTTGAGTTGAAATAACATTGGGTGGCGGTGTTGAGTTATGTTCCATTGGACTTTTATATTATTATTTTTCAATGTTTTTTTGATTCTATTGTTTCGTTAATTTTTCAAATTGCTTGTTTTCTCTCGAGAGTTTTATCAAAACTATCAATTATTCGTTTATTACTACTATTCTAACTTTAATTTACCTTGACAGCGATTGATTACGAACTTGGTTGAAAAAAAATATTATGTATGTAAAATCTAGATTAAGTTTCATGAGTTTCAAGCGAGCGATTCAATTTTTCAAATTAGGCAACAAAAAAAAGTCGTGTACTGGAGTTACGATAAGGCATCAAATATCTATGAATACCCCAGATGAGGAGAAGAAGAAGGGGAAGGAGAAGGAAGGACAAGAAAAGGAGAATATACGATAGAGAAAAGGGGCCATTTAGTAACGGGAGAATATGTAATGGATATAGGTTAACCCTCCTCAGGTAACGCGTCTTTTTGATTATATGGAAATAGAAAACTTATCAAAAAACAATAGATCATTCGACATAGAAGCTTAAAGTGAATTCACAACAATATGTTTAATTCAAGACAGAATGTGTAACAGAAGGCAAAGCCTCTTATAATTAATGCTAGTGAATGAAGTAAGGAAATAATCACCTATACAGTAATATTTGATAGATGTTGTTTTGAGTTATTTATTAACAATCACAAAATTCCATGAATTTTAAAAGGGGAAACTAATGACATAATAAACAATCAAAAAAAAATAAACTTAAGCTTCAAGGAAATATAGGTGGGGAATTCTTACTGATAATAATAATAATTATGTAAAATTGAATTTTAATACTGAATTAGAATGGTTCGAGATTGAAAAGCAGATTTTAGGTTTTACATAGATGGTTATGATTCGTTTGACTGTAAGGTATCTAAATTTCGTAAGCGATATAAACTTTATTATATTTGTGGCAAGTTGACCAGGATACCCTTAATTAAAAGTTATTGTTTTAAACATAAACTATTAGTGTTTTTAATAAGCCTTCCCTATTACACATTAATTGTATCTATCTGATAAAGTTAATTATTACGTTTTTAGTCTTTTATTATAATGCACTACACAGTTCGGACCAACAAGATAAGGAGAAGTAATGCTGTAGGAAGAAGAGATTTGATTAAAAATACCACATTAATGCAGATCTCTCTCCACAAATTTAACCAAATTTGGTCAATTAAAAACCTCTCAACCACATCTTTTGAATAGAGTTTTACACAGTTAGATATTTAACAGATCCAAAAAAATATGTGTTTTCAATGCAATGCAATACAGAATACAATGTAATTAAAATTCAGCATCAAATGTGTGATAAATAAGTATAAGCGATTGAACTCGTAGAACATTAATTCCATTCAACAGGCTTTTTTTGTTGTAAGATTACAATATGCGATCTAGAATGAACAAAAGGATAAAGGAGAAACTCAAATAAACAATGATTCATTTTTGATTTATTTTTCCAGTTGTTGTCTTACTGCTTCATTTTTATTATTGTTAGGAATTATTATTATTATAATTATTATTTGGCTTTGTTTTACAATATTATTTTATGGGGAATAATGATAATTATTTTCTTGTATAGTGTGATCCCTATAGTATTAAATGATGAGGCAGTAGTTAACAAACAAAGAAAATAAAATAATACGTAAGATAATACATAAGTTATTAATGGAGAGAGAAACTAAATCAAAAGATTAATCTACAGACTTTAGAAATTTGGGGCAACATATACTGTAGATTCTTTTTATTTTTAATTATCGCAACTAGTATTTTTTATTTGTTTTTTGATAAAATGCTTTTTTGTCTTTATAAGGGGGGTGGGGAGTGGTTATACGAGATATATTTTTACCCTCTTCTGTTTATGTTTTTTTGGTTTTTAAGATTTATTTTTCTTCATCCAGAGAATAATAGCGGGTAAATCGAAAACAAAGAGAAGTTTAGAATTACAAGTACGAAAAACCATACCCCCCGAAGAATGACATTAGCTTATAGTATAATATAGAGTTCAAATCAATTGATCATAGTTTAAATCCTTATTGCAATTGTAGCTTAATATCCTTGAAATCAAAAACATGTTTATCTACCCTCGTGCCCTTATAGAACTTATTCATTTACACATTAACATTAACATACAGAAAGTGTCAAACATCGTCTAGCAGTACTGATATTACACATTAGCTTCGTAAAAGGTAAAAGTAAATTATGTGAATTAAATTTACGTAAGACATTTTTTGAAGGAAAGGAAATGTGTAATTGGGTTTCGTAAAATTTACAGAACAAAATTTCAAAATAAATATGTAAAGAAATGCTAGGCAAAATCACGTAAAAGCATTTAATTCTGACAGCGGCAGTTAAACCCACTTGGCGGTTTGAAAGTTAACCACAAAATGAATTGTCTTTTTACCTTGATATATACCTAACTTGAATTATAAAGTTGAATGAAGCGTGTTGAAGCGTGGTTAAACAACTCAAATTTTAAAACCAAAAAAAAAGTCAAAAAAAAAATAATTAATTTTTTTTCTGGAACATACATAAATTTTTAGATTCCTACATATCTCACTTAGCGCTACAGATGTAGAGGTATATCTCAATTTTGAAATGAAATAGGCTAAACCAAAACCAAATTCCTGGGTCGTGTAGTGTTGTTTTACCCAAAGTCATTTCCTAATATCGATATAGGTCTCACTATGTTGTAATTTCATTTCAAAAATTAACTATAATAGATAATGACGTTAATAAATGATAATTAGAAGAGACATAATGACCACACAGGCTATACCATGACGGCTAAAAGCTTCCTCATCTCCTTTTTTTTAGTCTATATCAATATTTTTAATACATTATTTTTCCCTTACAGTTAATATTATATTCGAACTGCTTTTTAAAAAGTCGGTATATGGATTTAAACTATAGAGATCTTCAATTACACTTCTCAATTAGGTAACTCACACACAATTTTTTAAAATGATTTAAAAAAATGATTAGAAAATATTTATGATATTTTTTTATTTGATACTTGTGGGACATGCATGATTAGAAAAATAATAAATTATTTTTTATCATGCATATAATTTACAAATTTAAACTTTTCTGCAAAAGAATGGTAACATGCAGTCCATAGTTCTTCATTTCTGTTTGTCTCTTTTTCTAAAAAAAAGTCTAAAATATCTCATCTTCCACCTCTCCTCTCCTCTTCCTCCTTTGTTCAGAACAAAATAAAATATATCTAAAACAAAATACTGACACTTAACCTAAAATTGATACGACTACGTGGTAATGGTTGTTGATGGTTAAGGGATTGTCGACAACCACGTTATGCAAACATGTTTACCAATTAAACACATCTATATCTACACATACTCACACACACACACACACACCCCTCACACTTGGTAGGTTCTTTTAACCTTTCTCTGCCTGTCTGTCCGTCTATACAAACGTAAAACTGTCGATATTGCAGATTGATCCTGCTTCATCAGCATATCCCTATTTTTGTTTTATGGACTTATTTTTATTTATTTTTTATTTCTTTTACTGTTGCATTTATAGAGATGTATGTAAATTATGTAAGTTTTAATTTATAATTTTTATCTTTTTATAGTTTTTTTTATTTTTTATTTTTTTATTTTTTATTTTTTTATTTTTTTTTTTTTTACCACAAACTCACTATCGATCTCATTCATTCCCATTCTATCCATCTATCAGTAAGTTTCCTTTTTTTAATTATTTTTTTGCATGATTGTGGGATTAGAACTATGCGTACAAAATTGTATATATTTAGACCATTTCTCCTTTCGTTTCGTTCAATTTGATGTTAATAGGTTTGTCCTATTCTTATTCTTAGTTTAGTTCTTTTTAATTTTTGTTAGAGGGAGCTTTACTTTTTTAGACATCCCTTATTTCTATTTATAAATTAGTAATGCATAACATATAACTGATTCCCATCCTTTACAGAGATAAGTTTTAAGTTTGAAGATACATTATACAGAACTCCATCCTATCCCCCCCTATTACCCAATCTTGCTCCTCATTTTAAAAGAATAGATCGATATAAATCATAGATATACACTAATTATTCCTATTACTACTACGACTACTATTAAATATATTCATGATGACTAGTTTACAGTCCCCATTCTCATTTAGCTTCCCAAATTCATACCCCAACAATACCGATACTCCTCATAAATCAACCTCCTTACCTAATGCCAATTATTTACCAACTCCAAGCTCATCCAAAGCTCACAATAATATAAATTCTAATGACTCTATCAATATCAATTCTAATGACAATGACACTATCAATACCAATCTTAATGACAATAACAATGACGATATCAATCCTGAAAATAATTCTAATAATTACGATTTATTAATTGGTAAATTAAATATTATGAAATCTAAATTAAATAAATTAGATTCTAATAATATTGTGGGAGAATTGAAACAATTAATTGAAGAATCTTATCAATTAATTAAAAGTAATGATAATTTAACTAATGACATCAATGATAACGGTAATCCAACCAATTATATTAATAATGGGTTTACATTCACACCAGTAAGGAATAACAATAATCGTAGTGTTCCAGATGCAACTATGAGTTATAGTACTCCTCCACCAAGTTCAACTAATGACGATATATTTTATCAGACTCCAATCAATAAAATCATAAATAGTGAAAACTTATTTAAGAGACAAAGACATCAAGCCGATCTTGATGATATGATTGATTGGGGTAAAGATGATCTTGATCATTTCAAATATGTGGCCAATGATCCTCGTCATATTAAAGATATTTTAAGGACATCTACTTCAACTGATAATTATACCACTTCAATTACAACCGATCTGAATTTAGAACATCAATTTGAAATTAATTTTGAATTAAATTAAATTAAATAAGATCAGTATTATTATATCAAAATGTGTTCAAATCTCGCTTATATTTATGGATTTTTCTTGGGCTTTTAATTCTTCGCTATTTTATTAACTACTACTACTTTATTTATATATATCTATTCTCGTTCATTGGTTTTTATTATTAATATTGTGATATTTGGTATCACCATTTACTTCCTTATTTTTTTTTTCTATATTTCTTATTTCTTATTTTTTGGTTTTGTATTATTAGGATACCATTTATATTTTTTAAATCTGATAATGCTATATTGCTTTATAATTAATTATTTAACGAAGATTAGAATGTAGTTATCTTTCGCAGCATGTTTACCACGTTCCGTAAAGGAATGGAAAAATATAAATATTAAGTGGCGGCGTTTAACTATAATTGCTTTGGTGGATATTGATTGCAACTTTAAAAACAGCAAAACAGTAGTGATCAAATAATAAGCTTTAAAAGGACATTGTCAGCAGTATTAAGCAAGGTAGCCTAACCTACTTTAGATACTACCAATGACAACCTCCGCGTAATGTTGCAGATCGTCGCGAAGATACATAGATTAACACCATATTGCTCCCCATTTTTCATATAGAGCATACTTACCACTAACTACGTAGAACCTAACCATAATGAGATGAAAGACGAAGAGATAAATGAGACCATTTGTAACCTGTCCTGCAAAGGTTAAGGACCGGGGACCTTTATTCCTACACCTATCTGTAGAAGGGGTTCGGATAGATCGTCATTGTCAGTGGAAAAATAGAAATTGTATTAAGGTGCTCTTCCCCCAAAAATTATGCACCATCGATTTTTTTTGGATTGTGCTATCTCTATAGCGCTAATTATTACCACCACGTAATGGCCCTTATTGTTCAGATTTACTAAAAAAGTGAATAGAAAGACGTCAAAAGACTGATAAGCAAAGCTATTTAACCTTGTTTGCACTTATCTCCTTATTATTTTTTGAATGATTTAGATCTTCAGTCTTGTCTATTGTTTTAATTCAATTATCATTTTCAATAACAATTCATCACATATCAATGAAAGGAAAATCGTTCCCGCAAATAATAATTTATTTATTGGCAAGCAACCAAAAATTCACACATTTACACACTTACACACACACACACACACAGAGACACACATGCTATCAGGAAAAAAAAAGACAGAGATCTGTCAATTTTAAAAAAAACCAGGGCGGAATAAAAGGCGGTATGTAACATAATGAAATCTGTATGTTTCTATCGTAGTTTTGATTTTAAGGAGGTTACAATGAGTTGATTCAATTTTATTACTTAAGCTGATCCAATCAATTGGAGACAACTTTTTTCTTTTTCTTGTTAAGGTTATAACAGAGATATGTTTTACGATGCACGTTAATGTAAGTATCTAGATTTACTACTATACCCGTACCCTCCTCCCTTGGAAATGAAATTTTTAAATTGAGGCGAGTGTTTTAGACATAAGACTATTAATTATTTTATATAATTTTAATTTATTTTATTAAGAAATCGTTTCTAATGCAAGAACACAAAGTAGTAATAACTGAATTTTTGACCATTTTTTTAATACTACTTGTAAAACTTAATTATGAAATATAGTTTTTATGATGTGATCGTCTACTGGATAATGAGATACAGTATTTTTGTCGGATAACGTACACGATACACCGTTATAGGAACTAAATTGCAACTAGCAACCAAAAATAAGTTTGATGAAAACAATGTAAATCCGTAACATTCTTCTTCGAATTCAATATAACCGTAGAAAATTCAATGTAGGCTAATTGCATTCACCTTTCAGGAGGAGGAATGGAATAGTCAATCAAATATACCTTCTCATATTTACGAACTACGACACTGAAATTGAACAAAGTTATAATTTTACAAAGCCAAAGATCATCATGAAACTAACTTAACGGATTATTATGAGAAGGAGTGCCTCAAATTCACTATAATATAGCCTCAACTCCTTTTGAGGCAAGTTATTTCATGCATTGATTTTCTTAACCGTCTTCTGAAATAATTCTAAATTAAATAAATAATAATAAATGCTAACTAAAACCATAAACTGTAAATGTCAATCCTGTTTCTGACCAGAAACTGTAAAAATGCCATTATTTACATGTTACCTTAAAAATTTGCAGATTAAGTTTGCGTTTGTTTACATTTTGTTTGTTGGTAAATAACGCGTGGATAAAACAAACAAATTTTAATTTTGCAATTCTTGTTAAAATTTCATTTCAGTTAAGTTCAAGTTCATGTTAACAGTTGATGGTGATTGATGTCATTCATGTAAAAGTACCCTTCCTACTCTCCCCTCTCGCTATGTATTGTCCTCTGAAACCAGGATTTCAAAAGAGAAAAGTTACTGAAATACTACTTCTTTATACATAGCGTTGCACCTTTTCACCACCACCACCAATCACATTAATGATGATATCTATAATTTGAATTATATTTTACACCTCTGAATAAAAATAGAATGTATCTAATGAATATCATTCAATCAGTATATAGTTAATCAAACTTCACTATCCCACATGACACGCTAAAAATTATTTATTATTTGTTTACTGTTGTTCTAAGTTAAATCTCAAATGGATATACCACAAAATCAGGTACCATAATATATATGGCTCATGAACAATAGCGAAGAAGATTTTGAAGGTTTTGAATTGGGTTATACCTGTATAGAACAAACGCCTCCTTTGTTGTTGTTTTTGTTTATATTTACGTGCTTGACATATATTTTCAACCATAACACTATCAAATGTTTTAGTTGTAGATCCAAACTTTGTTAGTTAGTTTAGCTATTTGAACTGATTTGTTTTCTTTCTTTCTTTCATCCTTCTCTTCTTCTTCAGCACTATCCTCCTCCTCTCTATCCATATCAATATAGTTTACCACTATACCCTTGGCATCACATCATCAACCAACTCAGGTATAACTAGGATATAAACCAAACAAACTCCAAAATAAAACAGCCATAACAACAAAGTAAAGATCAGTTCTTGCTACAACAAAAAATAACTAACTTTTATACATTCGTTTAATCCAAAACCAACTACAGCACTTTACCTACCATTCGTTTAGGTAACCTCGCTATTCATTCGCTTTATAACTTCCATCTTCCTCCTCTTTATAGTGAAGATTCAAAGGTTTGAGAAATTGTTTACTGTAAAAAAAAAACATTCTCACCAAAAACCACAAACAAAAAATAAACCACAAAAAAAAAATCATAACAAAACAAACAACAGCAACATCATCAAGACGATCATCACCAGTATCATCCAACCATACACCAGCATTACCATTCAATACCATCCAGATCGTTGTTCATATAAGGGAAGGTTATTATAATAGTGCATTGGGTTTTGATTGATTAAGATCCATCTTCAATTGGGAAAACATTTAGCCTCACAGATTTATAGTGTCCATTATATAATAGATTTGATTCAAATATGAGGTCATTCAAGCCAAAGTCCATCACTGATGAGAATGTAACCAAAAACACCACCACTAGAGTGAAACCAACCACATCAACATCATCTTCATCATCTACATTATTGAATCTTAGTGGTCCTGCTCCTATCAAATCTAAATCAATTGATCATCAACGTCCTTCAAGCGGTACTTATCAACGTGAAGTATTAGGTGAATTAAATCATAATACCTTGAACAATAACATTAACAATACATCTAAGGTTAAACTGGTAACACCTCAAGTTGGTACAAGTTCCACTGCATCAAGAATTCAAATATATAAACAATATCATCAACAATTCAAAAAACCAAGATTAGAAAAGATCAGAAAGAATCAACAACTGCAAACACAACCATCAAATATTGATCTTGATGCTGATGTGACGGATTATGATGAAAATGAAGAAGAAGAGGATAACGAAGATGCAGATAAAGAAAATAAATATTTCATTGAAGAAGAGGATGATGATGAAGAATTGGATTTATTATTAATAAATGAAAATGAAGGTAAAGAAACTTCTACAGCTGGACACAAACATGACATACCTCATCAAATAGAGCATCCTTCTTCATTGGTTGAACATTCAGATGATATTCCTCATCATTTTGATAAATTAAATGAAGAAGATGAAATAGTGGATCTTCTGCAAGATGATGACGAAGATGATGTTGAAGAAGAAGAAGAAAGACAACAACAACAACAACAAATACGTAATACACATATCCCAATGGAACCAATATGGAATGCCCGTATTTCACAAGAATTACATACTATAATGAGAAAATTTGCTCATACCGTATTGGATGAAAATGATGAAGATACTTTTGATGTTACTATGGTAGCTGAATATTCTCCTGAAATATTTAATTATTTAAGAGAATTGGAGAATAAGTTATCTCCAGATCCAATGTATATGGAAAATCAAGATGAATTAAAATGGGAAATGAGAAGTGTTTTAATTGATTGGGTGGTTCAAGTTCATAATAGATTTAATTTATTACCAGAGACGTTATATTTAACTGTTAATTATATTGATAGATTTTTATCTAAACGAAAAGTTTCATTATCAAGATTTCAATTGGTTGGAGCTGTTGCATTATTTATAGCTGCTAAATATGAAGAAATCAATTGTCCAACTGTTCAAGAAGTGGCATATATGGCTGATAATGCTTATTCCATAGAAGATTTCTTAAAAGCAGAAAGATTCATGATTGATGTATTAGAATTTGATATGGGATGGCCTGGTCCAATGTCATTTTTAAGAAGAACTTCCAAAGCTGATGATTATGATTATGAAACTAGAACTTTAGCCAAATATTTCTTAGAAATTACCATCATGGATTCCAAATTCGTTGCATCACCACCATCTTGGTTAGCTGCTGGATCTCATTATTTATCAAGAAAACTCTTGAATAGAGGTGATTGGACTGAAGCACATATATTCTATAGTGGATATACTGAAATACAGTTAAAACCATTAGCTGAAATATTATTAGAAAGTTGTCGAGATGCTGAAACTCATCATAAGGCAATTTTTGAAAAATATCAAGAAAGAAGGTATAGAAGAAGTTCAACCTTTGTTCAAGAATATTTTACATCCTTACAAGAAGATTAACTTCTTTTAAAAATTTATTCCTAGCATAAATAGGTCACTGCATATCATATCATATCATATCATTTATTTGTACATTACTATCATAAACTTTGAAATGGGAATAAAAAAAGTATTAGATTGAATATTACAACAATCCATCATGTTTGTATATTTATCACTTTCATTCTTAACATTGTTATTTTCCATTTTTCAAAGTTTCAAAATTCATATTCCGTTTCATTTTTTAATATTATTTTATTTTAGTTTAAGTTTAATTTCCAGTTTAATTTTCATTTTGATTGTCATTCTGACCTTTATTATGATACAGTCATATTATTAAATTATATTGATTATCATTTAAAACCATCATCGTATTGCATTCAGTTTTTTCAAAATATTTTTCGTTACTCACCCCCATAATTCATCATATATTCTATATATCTATACGTATATAAAAATGAACAATTCCTTTTATTCCACGTTTAAAATAAGTTTAATGAATTGATGTAGATGTAGTCCTAGTAGATGCAAACTAACTATGTCTTCTTTTTTTGCAATTTATAACTATCCCCCACGGTTATGATGGTAACTTTAATTTCTGTGGTCGTGTACTTTTGCTCAATTGGTTTTTTTAACACACTTTTTTTTTCCAGTTGGTTGCATCATCCCCTTTTTGAACTAGTAGTGAAATATATCAATCAATCAATCAATTGAATTATCAATTATCATACTTCAACTTCTCGATTTAACATACAAATTACAATGTTGTCATCAAAAGTATTATCATCAGCTTTAAGAGCTCAATCCCGAAACTTAATTAAAAGAGTCAATGTCAGAACTATTACTCCAAGTTTATTAAACATTAACTATAGTAATGTTAGAAACTTCCAATCCAGTATGGTTAAATTCAATGCTAAAGAAGATTTAACTAATGTTTTACAATCTGAATTGAAGGTTACTAATACTATTCCAAATACTTTAGATTCTATATATGAGGGGTTTTTAGTTGAAAATAAATGGGATTTAATTGAAAAGGATGGACAATCAGTTATTGAATTAAAGAAAACTTTAGAAGATGGTAAAATCATTAGAGTATTTTTTGATATTGAACAAATCACTGATACTCCATATTCTGAATTTGATGGTGAAGATGGTGAATTTGATGGTGAAAATGGTTCAAGTGCTGAACTTGAAGAAAATGAACATGATTTTGATCAAGTTAGAAGTGAAGTTGATGAATTAGATAAATTAATGTGTAATGTTAGAGTTTTAATTGAAAATCCAACTTCTGATACTGGAGTATTTTTCAATTTAATCTTACATTCTCTTGAAAATTCCTTCATTATTGATTTTGTTTCAAATCAACCAAAAGCTTCTAAATTCTTACAAGAATTAGTTTATGCTCAAGGTGAATTCTCCGATCAATTATCTTATCAAGGTCCAAGATTCTCTGATTTAGATGAATCCTTACAAACTCAATTCGAAACTTATTTATCATCCCAAGGTATTGATGATCAATTAGCTGAATTCATTGTATCTTATAGTGAAGTTAAAGAAGAAGATGAATATAGAAAATGGTTATCTGATTTAGTTACCTTTTTCAAATAAGTCAATCAATAATGATAACTCTTGTACATAAACTACTTTTTATAAATTTGCCCCTTTTTAGTTACGTTCTAGTGTTTATGTTATAATTATTAATTGATTATAATCATAGATCTGTATGTTAATATCATGTAAATACACACATACCCTCCCATACCCATATATCACATTTAGCGTATTACCCTCAGATATTCGATCACGCGCATAACAAACATCGTTAGGGCTTCTTCCCTTGATCCTGCATATATACTATCACCAAAAAAACTCCAAAACCAAAAAAAATCAAATTTCGCTCACACACAAAAAAATAGTTGAAAATTATATATATATAATATCAAATTGATACTAAGGAATTTTAGATACTATTAATCCATAATAACTATAACAATGTCTGCCGAAGCTTCTGTTTCATACGCTGCCTTAATCTTAGCTGACGCTGAACAAGAAATCTCTTCTGAAAAATTATTAGCCATCACCAAAGCTGCTGGTGCTAATGTTGAAGATGTCTGGGCTTCAGTTTACGCTAAAGCTTTAGAAGGTAAAAACTTAAAGGAATTATTATTCTCCTTTGCTGCTTCTGCTCCAGCTTCCGCTGGTGGTGCTGCTGCTGCTTCTGGTGCCGCTGCCGGTGGTGCTGAAGCTGCTGCTGAAGAAGAAGTTGAAGAAGAAAAGGAAGAATCTGATGACGATATGGGTTTCGGTTTATTCGATTAAACAAATCAATTAATTTAATTAACCTTTGCATTAAAAGAATCAAATTATTTTCAATTATCAAAATCTAATCAAATCAAATACACCTTATCATTCAATATGATTTACGATCAATTATAAATCAAAATCAATCAAGAAATTTCAAACTTCAACCCTCCCCTCCCCTCATATATATACTTTAAAAGGGAAAAATCATTATTTACGACACATATTTTAAAGGTCTTGTACTTTATATTTTTCTTGATTTAAGTAGTCATGTATCATATCATATAATACAACCAATCAAATATATAAAACATAAAAGATATTAAAACCTTGTTAAATCAATTATATCATAACCTATGTCTAATGGGTATGGTGTAATTCTGTAGAGAGATAAAGATGTTATAATTATTTCAACAATATATATTAGACATATTTAAAGTGGAAATGTTATAAAAAAAAGGAATATAAAATATAAATAAACAAATGGCATAAAAGAAAGCAATCAATAAAACAAACAAAGAAACAAATAATCATAAGCGAAAGTATTTATTAATTTGAAGAATTGGCACTGTAGATTGTGGATCAAGGAATTGAGCTTATCATGAGGACAAAAAGAGATAACGGTGACATTTCACCAAATTGAAAGTAACATTCAAAAGATTGAGCTAAAATGGGCATTTTAAAATTTGTAGTTTTTGCATTTTTTTGTTCTTTTTAAACATTTTTTAGGAAAAGACATATCATAATGGAATAATCAACAACATAGGGTTGAAAGACGGGATATAAAGATAAGAAATATTGTGGTTCACAAATAATAGAGGGAAATCCAACAATCTGAAACGAAACAATTATATGAATGAATGAATGAATAAAATGAAATGAAATGAATGTACACATCCGATAAATCATGATATAAAATAAAAGCTCTTTCTCTTGAGCGATTGTAGTAGCATTAACAAAACGATTAATGACTAAACACTAACAATCAAACCACACTCAACAGTGGAAATAAAACTGAATGCCTTATTTTCTTCATAAAATCATTAAAATAAAGTAAAGTAAAGCAATCAATAACAAAAATAACTTAGGAAACACTAAAAGATACGAAAGTAATAATAAACAGCAGATTGCTGAATCAGTTTAACCGACTTCTTGTACCTAATAGTTCCATACATGTCTTAACCTCTTACCTTAAACTACTATTTCAACCTTAATTAGCCTATTGCAAAAAATCATTGCCGATTGATTGTATATAGCCGGCTACTTAAAATCTAAAAATAGCAATATAATCCAAAAAGGCGACACAAAACAAAATTAGGCAAAAAAAAGATTTGTTGCCACAGACACTGACGCAGACACATAAAAAAATCTCACAGACAGACTGACACAATCAGACAGACACAAAATACACTGCAAAATGACAAAAAACTTTTGAGGGTTTTATTTTTAAGGTAAAGTGGGGTGAGTGAAAGTGAAGTGTAATCGAGGCTAAGTGTAAAGGTGTAGAACAAACATACCATTATGGGACCTAATTTTCTAGCATTGTGTGAATTTGTTAGACAATTATCAAAAATAATAACAAAAACAATAATTGAAGCAAAAAATAATAATAAAATAAATAAGGTGTAAAAAAAGGCTTTGCCGGAATTGAAAAAATTATAAACCATCAATCAAGTGGTTTAGTAAGGATTTTTAAGCAAAACATTTATCTAACATAAGTAATGCTAGAGCATCGTTTGAGTTGATACGATCATCAAAATAATTTGATCTAAACGTAGTAACTGGAGGTGGTAAAATATGTTTACCATCAGTCATAATACTAGTCGAAGTTGCAGGACTATTAGGAATAGCCTGATTAAACATTGTAGTTCTAGTAATAGTATTAGAACTAGAACTTACAGAATCCTTGAGAGAAATCAAGGAACCAACACTAGTTCTTGGAGAACTAATAGTTGTAATTGGAGTTCTTGAGAAATTTGTAGAAACCAATGAAGGTGCACCTGAAGAAGTGGTAGAACTAGAAGCTGAATTTGTAAGTGAACTTGAATTAGATGAATGATGATGACTATGATCAGATATGATCACATTTGTAGAACTGGAAGATCCTTTCATAGAATATAATGATACATCCTTTAAAAAGTTAATAGGATAAACATCATCAGTAATAGTTAAATCCTTGAATAAAGGATCTTTTGAAGGAATTTTACCATGTAATCCATGATGAACCGAAACTGAATAACCATCATCATCACTTTGCAGACTAATATCAGTATCGATATCCATATCCATAGCTTGAGCCATTTCTTCTTCCTCAGTATGATTATTAAACCAGTTTTTCTTTTTTCTTCTTCTATCATTTCTCAAACTTTGTAATTGATCTCTTTTAAAATAATAAATTAAATGATATTTTTCATTATTTCTTGTAGTTAATGATAAACTTTGTTTAACTAAACGATTAGCTTTATCTTTAGAATTACTTGAATTAACCTTTTCATGATAAATTAAAAAGTGATTATTAAAGAGTTTTGAATCACTCCAAAACTTACCATCAGTCCATCTTCTAATATTACTTGTTCTTTCATTCCAAATAAATATATTATCTGGTTTAATTGATTTTTGTCTTTCAAAAGTAGTTAATCTTCGTTTAATAGTTGGTAATTTATTTAATCTTGCAGCCTCAATTAAAAGTAATGCATCATAGAGACTTCTAATTTGACCATGATAACTTATCATGGGGGAAGTGGAATGACCACCGACACCAGAATTATAATCAATTGAATGATCTAAAGAATGGGACATTTCAGATTGAGTTGTTGCTTGATCAAACTCAGAAGTTGACTCAGAATCAGATGAAGAAGTTGAAGATATCAACGAATTGAATTCCGAAATAAACAGCATTTAGATTCGACCAATTGACTTGAATTAAACATTAAACGATTACTAGTTAAATATCAAGAAAGATAAAAAAAAATAAAAAGTAAAAAGAAGTAGAATTATCGTATATAAAATTTAGAAATCTATGCCATATTTAAATAATAAAAAATGTCAGTTCAGTTGAATTTAAGTCAGTCAAAATGAATAAATAAAAAAAGGATAATAATTAACTCAATTAATTTTGTGTCTGTCTGGAAAAGCAAAATTAAAAAAAAAAAAAATAAAAAAAGTTTAAAAATAAATTAAAAAAAAAAAAAAAAGATAATAATTAAAATAAAAACTTATGATCACAATAGATACAAAATTTAATTACCACTTTGATGATTAATATAACTCTTTATACCCGCGATTATTATGTACGAAATCGTACATGAAATCATTCTGTTTTTCAATTTCCTTCTGCAACTCATAGAAAGTGTTATGAAACAATTTAACCTCGGTTTCTTATCATTGAATTGGATTGAATTGAATTGAATTGACTTAAACAGAGGTGGTTAACCTAAACTTAAAAAAAGGTTAATAAAAAGCCAGGAGAGAAAAAAAAAAGGTTCCTAAAACACTCCTTAATTTTTAATTATTACCGCTCAACCACAAACCAAAAAATAAGACAAGACAAAAATTATTGAAGTTCTTCACGCAGTGTTAAAATTTTGTAATTACAGTGGATAAAAATTCCCGACTCAAAATGTGTGGGGAAGCGGATCGAGTTGCAAAAATTTTTAGCTTTTACTAGAAACACCATTAATCAAAGCCCAGAAGTAGTATTGGCTGTTTGAACCAACAGTTGTTGCAATCAATAAATAAATCAAATGTAAACAAAAATAATAGAAAGTCATTTAACAGAGAAATTTCTAGGAACGCAAATAATATTATATTATTATTATTTTTGGTTCTACCTTACAACTGTTAAGGCACCCACATATGATAACTATTGTTTATATTTAATTATGTAGTTTATTAACTGTCCCACCTTCCCTATTAATCATGCTAATGTTGGGAGGGGTATGCCGTGTGAATCAGAATACATAAAAACCGTTTTTTTTTATTTCAATGACTTACATTCACTTATATTGTCATTAAGTTAAAAATGATTGTCGTAAACGATGATATGCGGGTTTAGAGACCAGAACCCGATTTGCTTGACGTGACTCTTATATTTATATTCTTTCGGATCGTTTCTTTTTCTACAAAAGGTTTACTTTTTAATTACTAGATTTTTATAATTAATATTTCTATTTTTGTTTGTTTGTTTGTTTGTTTGTTTTATGAGTATAACTTTGCAGTTGTAAAAAGTGTCTTAGCCGCTCATTTTTAAATGCTATAATGTTGGGCTAAATTGGTATACACAACAAATTACCCCCTGCTTGTAAAATTAACAAATGTAACTATCCCTTAACTAAGCTGATCTCATCAAACTCATAATTCAAAATAAGTTATATTATTATGTTATATATTATTGCTGTTATAAAATAATGGAGTTTATATTTTAAAGTTTCCTTAGCCGTTATGCACAATTTAATTGGTTCACTCTCAAAAAATCATTTACTATGAAAATTTATCTTTTCAATATTTACAATCTAAACCCGTTTTGAGAATAGTTATGTTATGTTATTTTTTGTTACGCATGGCTCTACCCGCCATTTATTAATATGCAAAATAAAAGAATTGACATTATTATTTAGTTCACTTTAACTCAGATCATATCATTCATGTACTATATCATTCGAGAAAGCTGTCTGACTTATTCTTTTAAAGTGTCTGCTTCAGACAAAAAAAAGAAATTTTCTAAACCATAAAAAAATAAAAAAAAATAAAAAAATAAAAAAAAAAAACCGAGACAATTTATTTTGTTTCAATTCCCTCTCTGTTCCGGGGAGATAGTTGACAAAAAAAAATGAGTGACAATTTTTGTTTGTAATTTGTTTTGTGGTTTTTGCAAAAGTAGATTTGTTAAACAGATATACTATTAATTTTTAGTTCTAGCGGCTACTGACTACTGCTATATCCTTTTCTTGCAATTAACTAACCAATTTAAAATGTTATCTCCCCTAGGATTCTTACGGAAGTTTATTTTGTATTGTTAATGACTTTTTTTTTTCTACTAATAATTTCAGTCATCGTTTTGAAGCCGTTTCAATTGGTTTCTTCTTATTTGTTGTTTAGTTTATGATCTACATTTCATATAATATTCGTACCCTCTATGGAGATACAGATATGTGTATACGTTAATTCAATCACTACGATATTATTATGCTCTCTTTTTTTTTATTATAGGTTTTGGGGAGTAAAAAAAAAAATCTTCACCAAAAAATTACACTATATTTAATCGCTCATTATCCAGTACATATTCCATGGAATAGAATATATATAAAACATATACTTTACATTTTTAAAACTATAAACATATTTCATATAAATAGTTTCATTAATTCTAAATAATTTATCCGAGCATTTCCTACACGGTGGGGAAGAACGTTCAAAATCGCTATAGCTGCTTTTTAATTTGAACCTTTTCTTACCCCTTAACTATGAGAACAGAAATCATTTGATCCAATTTATTTAACAACAACTAATTCAATATGAAACAACCTGAATCACCATTATCCAATCTAAGCTTCACTCAAACTTATGTGTTGGCTTCGAAAGTTAAACAAAAATTACAAAAAGATGCTATTAAACAAGATTCAAATTTAAGAATGATAATTCTTCAAGCGAATATGTTAGATAAGATGGTCAGTTATTTACATACTGAAGTTAATAAGAAAATGATGAGTACTTCAATGCCATTGGTTACTGCTAGTATGAATTCCGTATCCCATTTACCTGTTACGGTACATGATAGAGAAGTTGCTGCTCAAAATAGTGTTCTTGAAATTGTCGATGAACAATGGGAAAGTGATCAAGGTGATGAAAATGATAACTATTCTGAAGTAGTTGCTACTTCTCATCGTGTCATTCAACATGATGAAAATGTTAATTATACCCATATTGAATCCACTGCTGTTTATGATGATGATTCAGATGAGAATAATTATGCCTACAATGAATCAGAAATTTCTGATTCTGATTCTGAAAGTTACGTTGATGCAAACAGTGATTATGACGATGACGATGATGACGATGATAGCGATGATAGCGATGATAGCGATGACTGCTACTATGAATCAGATGAAACTCATTCAGATTCAGAATTAGATTCAGATTTAGATATTCATGAAAATGCAATGAATGCTCCAGTCACTTTATCTCATTCCCATTCAAAACCAATTCCTCAATTATATCGGTGTCTGTCATACTTCTATGACGATTAGAGTGATATATTTAGAGATGAATAATTATTATTGATTATTGGATAAAGAGAATACGCTTTGTTTTCTTTATTGTAACATTTACATATTCATTTTCTGTTCATGTATTTATTAGACTTAAAAAGATTCCATTGAACAGAATCTATTATTTATTCAAGTTGCTTCCATTTACGGACTTCAATAAGTTGACGCTGAAACTAATTTTATCGATATATTATCATATTCCTTAGTCTTTAATTGAAGACGAAAGATTGCATCTTAGTTATCCAATTTTTTTTCCAGCGTCTTACCATAAGGAAAGCAAATTCCAATCTACCTTAGTTTGAGAAATAGAAGTTAGAGGTGAAAGATTATGAAAACTTATCATCCGAAAAGGCGATGGATAATCGAGTTTTGTCTAATTCAAGTATATCCAGTTATTCACTCGCTTACGTGTTACAATTTCTTAACTAGTATATATTTCCATAGAGTTTAGTTTAGCTTTAACCTCATAAAATAGAACGTTTTTGTTATATCCATTATTTCCCGAATATGTCTTGTGTAACGAACACTGAAGCAATAGTTTAGTTAAATAATTTACCAGCTGGTTTAGCCGTGGATGCTAATAAGTCGTACCAGAAACTCAAAAAAAAATAAGATTCAGTAAAAAACAAAAAGAAAAAAAAAAGTCGCAAATAAAATTTCCAAATCCGAGATATTTTGTGTTGCAGACGCATCTGACCTAATTGGGAAATATCTCTGATTTTATTTTTTGTCATATTTTTTTTGTCGTAGTAACTATTTTTAGATTCGGGCCGCTCAACGAAAAAGACAGCTTTTGCTATGATTTAGGGGTTTGAGCCATCAATTTTTCATTTTGCAATTATCGATCCGATATAGCAATCGACTGATTCTTAATACTAAGCCAGAGTCCTATCTATTAATTATATAAAAATAATTGCTTAATTAAAAAATAATCAACTTATTATTAATAACTATACACCTTCAAGACTATAGATAAAAAAAATAAAGAAGATAAACTAGTCATAAAACGAAAATATTTAAATTAAGTATCGAACTTGGATGAAGAATGGAAAATTTGGAATTTGGAATTGAAAACAAACAATGAACAACGTATGATTATTAAACTTTTGCAATGTAAAAATCAATTAAAAAAATATAAAAAGCAACAATTAATCACCTAATTAGCATTAACAGGGAATTCTTCAATTAAAGTGGCTTGACCAGTAAGTTCAATTTGGAAAGTAGTCTTAACATCAACATCAACAGTGAAGTTGTAAGTACCTGGATAGATATATCTATTACCTTGAGTATCAACAGTAGATAATGAACCTAAAGTAACTGGCAATACAGCAGTTTGTCTTGCACCTGGGAAAAGATTATGTAATCTACTGTAAGAAACTAATGATTTATTCTTATAAGGACCTGGACCATTTTGACTTTGAACAAATAATAAAGTTGAGTAATCGGATGTGACTTTACCGGTATTAGCAACTTCAACAGCAAATTCAGTAACAACTGCTTGATCAGCAAATTGGTAATGGAATTTTGAGGCTTGAATCAAAGTTCCAATATTAAATTGTTGTTTATTTGGGCTTAAAAGTTGAGCGGTGAAATTAGTGTAATGTAAACCATAACCAAATTCATAAACTGGAGTACCAGTATACCACATATAAGTTCTACCTGGGTTAGTAGCACTTGGTCTAAGAGTCATATCGGTCATTGGAACTTGGTTTACGTAATCAGCAGGATATTGAGTTGAAGGTAATCTACCAGCTGGTGCAACGTTACCACGAAGAATATCAAAAATAGCCTTACCACCACTTTGACCTGGATAACCACCCCAAAGAAGAGAATTGACATTGTTATTGGTCTTCAAAGCAGTATCATCAACTTGACCACCACCCATTTGTAAGACTACTAATGGTTTACCAAGAGCAGATAATTGAGAAATTAAATCTAATTGATTACCTGGCCAGACAATAGTTTCTCTATCCATAGCTTCAGCTTCAATAGTTTCATCAATACCACCAATATAAACAATAGCATCAGCATCTTTAGCATTAGCAAGAGCAGCAGCATATCCATCTGTAGAAGTAGTATTAATTTGAGTACCAATAGTGTAAGTGACTTCATAACCAGCTTGTTGAGCACCTTGAACTGGAGAAATTAAATATGGAGCTACACCAGCATAATTACCTTGCATTTGAGTGGTAGCATTAGCCCATGGACCAATTAAAGCTAATTTTTTAACTGATTTAGCAAATGGTAAAGTACCATCATTCTTTAAAAGAGTGATACCTTCAACAGCAGCTTGATAAGCTAAGGTTTCAGCATATGGAGTGCTAACATCATTCCATCCTAAGTATCTGTATGGTTGAGTTTGAGCAGGATCGAAATAACCTAATCTAATCAAAGTAGCATATTGATGAGTTAAAGCGGTTTGTAATTCTTGTTCAGTAACAGTACCATTACTATAAGCTTCACCTAAGTATAATTGATAAGTGTTACCACAATTAACATCAACACCGGCTTTTAAAGCGGCAGCGGCAGCACCAGCTGGTGTATCAGCATAATAATGAGGATTCCAAATATTGTAAATAGCATCACAATCAGAAACGATAACACCTTCACCTAAACCATAATAATCTCTAATAACATTTTGTAAGAATGGTTGATTGGCACAAGATGGAACACCATTAACAGCATTATAAGAACACATAGTACTGGCAACATTTGCATCTCTAACACAACTTTGGAATGGAACAAGATAGAAATCAGCAATATCTTGATCAGGAATAATAGCATCATAACCCAATCTTGAATGACCTTCCCAACTTTCAATATCATAACCGAAGAAATGTTTACAAGTAGCAGCAACTTTAAGACTTTGTTGACCAATTCCACCTTGTAAACCATTAATTAAATTATAGACATATTGAGCAATTCTATAAGGATCTTCACCTGGAGTTTCTTGTCCTCTACCCCATCTTTGATCTCTGAATGGATTAATATTTGGAGTCCAATAATCTAAACCTGATCTACCATGGTTATTAAAAGCTCTACCTTCAGTTGAAATAGTACTGGCAACTTGATAAATTAATGGATCATCAAAACCAGCACTCATTAAAATTGGTTGAGGGAAAGAAGTTGAATAAATAAATTCACCATTTGCAGCATATTGAAGACCTGGAGAAGACGCAATACCATGAAGACCTTCAGTCCACCATTGATAAGCTGGAATACCTAATCTTGGAACCCCTGGGGAAGTATTACCAGTATTATTATATAATTCTTCAACGGTAAATTCACTAATTAAAGCTTTAGCACGATCTAAATAATTAGCAGCAGGGTTACACACTAAATTATTCTTTAATGGACCATTTTGACAATCTGGGAAAGTATAATTAACAGGTTGGAAAGTTATAGCTGGTAATTGAGGATTGGCATCAGTAGTATAATCTGGAGAAGCAGGGAATGCTTCAGCATTAACTAATGCAATTATAATTGAAATCGCAGTCAAAAGATCAAAAATCATTTTTTCTTTTGTTTGTTTTTTGCAGTAATAAAAAAGAAGTATAATAACTTTTAAAAATTCTTCAACATGTCGGAGAAGTTACATGCTTTATATATTAAACTTTTTTTAAAAAAACAATAGTGGTGCCCTATGGTTATGATTATCGACTGGGTAATTATTGTTTTCATCAGATGTTTCATTGTTGAAGATAATTTACGGGATCGAGTTTATCAATTGATGAATGAAAATTAGACAAAGAGAACTTGGTGCCTAAGGAGTATCCGACAAGAGTGGAGTAAAATCGAATATGTAATTGTTTCAGTTTTATTGACCCAACAACAATGAAAGAAGAAAGATCATGTTGATGGTTGAGACGGAAATGGAAAGTAGAGTGTGTTTTATTAGTAATATGATCAGTGGTTTAACCAATAGAAAGTATTACCGTATATTCGAGTCTACAACAATAGGTGCAAAAATACATAACAAGATGAAAAATAAAAGTGAATAAGAACCCCATGATTAATTTTGAAAATTTTTCCGTTATTTACCAACTTGATAGTAACCTTACAAGTTAATATGTGTAAATAAATATTATTACACCCCACAAAATTCTGCATTGTTACAGAAAGAATGTTGTGAATTCTACAGTTATTACATTTATTCTAAGGGTACAGTAAGGGCGGACCAATAACAAAAAAAGGAGTACTTTCAAAATCAAAGCATGATAGTGTTATTAAAGCTCAACAATAAGCGCAATGTTATACCCATATAAAATCAGACACCACATAAAAAATATTGAAACTAAAGATGGGGTAATGAGTGTACAAAAACGCACAGTAACCAACTTTCCCAGATTCTTTTCCATATTGATATTTTGTTAACTAACTGTTTTCTATTGCAAAGATTACTTAATTTTCCATTCCTATTGTTCCAAATACCTAATATACATTCTACACCAAAAAATTTAGCCTCGAGCTTCCGCGCAATTGAATAAGCCAATTCCGCGATATTCTGTATTTTGAATATAGCGACAAATAACAACAACAACAACATTTATTATTATTATTATTATCATGTTCAATTCGGGTTAGAAGTTATTGTTATGAGTTATTATTATTGCTATGGTTGAACGTTTTTGGCCATATTTATAATGGTTCGAGGTTTTAAAGCGTACCTTGGTTGATAAAAGCCATCTTGATAATAGGCAAAAATTTGGTTTTAGTTAAAAAATATGAATAATTATTTTAACCTGATCATAGTGTGATTGTAAGGATCTGTCCATATTGTATGATATTGATTAAAATGAATGTAAAACTTCAGCCATGAACTAGAATGTTTCTGTTATTATTAATATGAGTGAAAAAAATAAGGTACAGAATTAGTGTCAAAAAGTAAAGTAAGGGGAAAAAATAATTAAAATTAAAGCCAGACAAATAAAACAAAGCAATTAATTAATTAATTAATTAATTAACTTTAGTGGGGGATCATTTCTAGTCATTCATTCTATAATCATTCCATCAATTGACAATTGGTCATACTCTTACAATCAAGTGGCAACATTACATACGGTAACCAATTAAATGAAGATATATATACAAATACACCCCAGGAATAAAAAGGGGGCGTGTCTTTAGGTACGGAGAAATAAACTAAACTAAACTAAACCAAAAGAAGTCATTCCTTCCCTTCTCGAAGCTAAATTCAGAATAGACACATACTTGACTAAGTGTAATTATTATGATGGGTAAATATGTCAATTTCGATTTTTCCACGACCGGACAAAACATAATAAATACCCACCAAATCAATTCTTGTTCCCCCACCATTCGCAAAAAAGGGATTTGAAAAATAAACAAGAGGGGGGAGTGGAGATAGGTTTGATGTACATAATTAGACCATAAAGGTTATTAACATTTATTTGTCATATAAATTTGTCTAAATTATTAACAAGCAAGGAAGGTCGAATTCAATAATTCAATAATTCTTCATGCATAGTTAGGAGTGAAAAGAGTTTTTTTATTCCAGCTTTTGGTTTCAGCTTATTTATGACCTAATTAGAAATTTGTCTTGGGTTAACATTACGACATAGCAATAATATTTGATATTATAGTAGATGTCAATTAATCTAATTAACCCCATTTTTTCGGACCGTAATCGTTGTCGGTGTTATTAACAATCTTGTCGAAAATATATGACAATTGAATTTTGTTGATTTAATTATTGCGGAAATTACATTCAACGAATAGACTTATATAGTTTAAAGTTTAAAGATATATAGATTTTGATAATATTTTTTTGAAAAGTTATACCAAGAAGATTACTAATCGTTGAGGAAAGTCTATCCCAATTTACTGTTGTCAATTTGAGTGTACTATTAATGAAGAGTTTATTCGCCATATTATTAATTTTAACGCAAATTTGCTTATTCTTGAAAAGTATCACCTTATAATAATCAATTGACTGGAACTGCAACCTTTTAACCATTCAAATATGTTAGAAAATAACTATCAACTTATGTTTATGGTGTTTTATAAACTCTGATAGGTTGCTGCAAAAATTGATTCAAAATAGATTGATCAGACAAATCTGGCGCCCAGAAAAAACATGACAGACAAAAAGTGTCAAAAAAGGCTAGACACAAATAGACACAGATATTTATATATTGAACCATCCTCTTAAACGCATACATAGTCTACTTAATGATACACATATGATAATCATGGAACTATGATTTATCGATGTGGTTTAATTTATCTTCATATTTAACGGTTCTACCATGATCGGGAACAATTTGTGCCGACATTAAACACTTTATATCGTGAATCTTACATTATGTTTTCTTTATTTTGATTTTCAACTCATTGAAAACTTATGTAGTAAAGAATAACTATATATGAAAATCTCTGTATATCATAAACACCTTTAGCTTTGCACCGATATTAGCAATCTATTTTGATCGAATATAAGTCGGCCAGAAAATCGCGGCACATAAAACTCTACATTTTTTTGTGTGAGGTAGTGAAAGCGGTTATTAACGGTAATGTGAAGTAGATCAAATTATTGAGGTTTATCATATTTTAATACCAAATTTGGCAAACCACCTAACCATTAGTGAGATATTTTCTTATGATAACTTCTGTTCTGATCCGGCAAGTTGTGTTCATGACTTGCTGAGTAGGTTATGTGATTTATAAGTTTTTGTCTCGTACGTCTTGGCCTAGAACCTTCATGCGATGTAGCAAGTGAGTAAAAATATAATGTATGTATGTATGTACAAACATTTACGTAAAAGCAAGAAAGCAATGAATGAATGAAGTTGCTAAAATTGCATTAACTTCGATGAAGCCCATTCGGGTTATTCTGTCAAGAAATAGAAGTCATAGAGAGAAATTTATACCTCATATTGTAATAACCTGTAATTATATATTATTTTTAGAAAGTTTTGACGAATAATGTATGAAATGGTATGGATGGAAATTAGCCGTGTAGAATAAATTAGAAATAAATTAGACAAACTATACATTTTCTTGGTACCCGTTAGCTCCAGTGCATAAGGATAGATATGATGATGATGATGATAGCCTTTCCAAAAGTGGACCAGGCCGAAATTGAAATTAAAAAATGTGGTTCATTTCCCAAAGCAAGCAAGTGAACGAAAGAAGCAAATTAATAGAAGGGTGAGTGATATTGGTTAGATTGCTTCTTTCATCGAATCCCTATCTCATGTCCTGTTTAATCGGTTTTAAATAAATATCAAAGAAGGTGTATTTGTAATTGAATTATTAATTAAACGATTAATAATAATTAGAACAAGGGAGAAAGTTGTGTGCAAAAAAAGAAACTTTTATGGAAGTTACGCATCCATCAAAATTCAGAAATAAAAATATTATCTACAAAGACCGTTGAGAGAAAGAAAGAACTAAAGAAAGAAAGAAAAAGAAAAGGTTAACCTTCTTAAATTGGTAATTGATACTGATAGGTAATTGAAAAAAATCACCGATAATAAGGAGAGGGTTTATACAGTATTCAATCATTACAGTTTATGGTTCCGGGGAATACACTGAGTGAGTTCTTTTTTTGGATATATACACTCCTCCAGTGATTATCTTAAAAATCGCGGTTAATAAAACAATTTAAAATGCGAGATTCAATTCAAAGTCCATTCTGTCCTGCATAATAAATATGATAGGGCTTTCAAAAAATGAAGTATGGAGAATTAGTGTGGGATGCATGAGGTACCATTCATGAATTAAAACTCTCCATCCTTCAATACCCGTGATCATACTCCTATTCATATTGTTTTAGCCAATCTCATCTTATACAATACCCTTTACCTCCTACATATGATTGAATGAACAATAACATTAAGATTTTCAAAAATGGTTTTACAGTTTACGTTCCAGCCGTAAAGTAAACTCAATTACAAAAAAAGAAATTTTTAAGCTATGTCTGAAAGGCTGTAACAAATTTTATTAAGTTACGCTTATGTAATCGCTAGTTAAACTAAACCAAGACCACCAAAAAAAAAAGAATGAGGAATGGAGTTTATGGAGATAAAAAAGCCGATTTCCTAATTAGGAACCTACGGCCGTCCGCATACCCTCACGGACGAGAAGGGACATAGATGGATTCAAAATTAAATAGTTTGTTTGATACAGGGCTGTATCTATCTAATTAGGGTATGGCTGGGTTATATACTATTCTAGGCTATGAAATTGAAATTGAAATTGGAAGGGCGAAGTTGGTAAACAACATTATTACGAAAGAGGAGATTTCTATGATTAGTTTGATGTTTACATATTGGTATAGCCCAATATAGTACGTCCACCTCCTATGTTTTAAGTAAGACCATATGATTATTATTATTTGATTGCTGATATAATCGCATGTTTAACCAAATTGGAAGTAACTTATTCAAAGCCATAGTGGAATAGTATAAGTCGAAACTTTAACATACCAGAGTGGCTGATGAAAAGGGAATAGAAATTAATCGGATCGAGAAAAGAACAAGAACTAAAATAGGAAAAAAAAAAAGGTAATTAAAAAATGAATCGGGTGTAATTAAAGAGTAAAATAAATTTATATCTTCCATAACCGAAAAAAAGTTGATTTTACGTAAAAGTGGTAATTAATAGTTAAATAATATTTTTATAAACATATGTTGTTTAGAAATTAAATAGGATGGTTTTTATGTAAGTGAATAAAGTGAGTGTCTTATATGATATGATATAGAGGGGGGAAATGATATGATATGATATGTGGGTAGAGTAGTATGGGGAGGGGGGTAGAAGTAGATACTATCAATATCAACAATTATCGTAACATAACATATGTATGTTGTTATGTTATGATACCTAACAGTTAACGTACAAGGTATATATTAAAAAAATCCGGGGTATGAGTGGTTGTACTTAATTAGCGCTTAGTCATAAAATCAGAAAAAGAAATTTTTAGTGATGGTTAGTAAAATATTATTTTTTTTTTTAGTGAGAGAACTCACCCTTTACCGACTTTTTCTTTGTTCCCTTTAAGCTGATGAGTAATAAATAAATTGATGATGATGATTAATTAATTTTGGTTTGTCATAAAATTCTAATTAGTCAGAGAAAGAAAGTATATAGTGAATTTTAATGTATTGTTTGTTTTAATGGACATGTGTAAACCTGTGGAGATTACATTTGTGGAGTTGATACTTTCAAGGGGTAAGTAAACCTATAGTATAGTATAGTATGATATGATATGATATGATATGATATTAACTAAGTGTGGTATGGATATTATGGAAACAAACATCTGATTTCATTTCCCTCAGTTCAGTTAATGCAATAGAACAACACAAACTGTAAATTAACCAAACTGTAACAACGTAGAAACTGTAAAAAAACCATAAAAAATAAAATAAAAAATAAAAAATAAATTGCTTTATTACCGGCCGAGAGAATTGTTGAAAGTCCGATTTATTTTATGGTTTGAAATGTGATTATTAACAGGCGCGGGAATGACAAATTGGTTCAAAAACTTTAAAAAAACGGTTTATGACTATTATTCCAAAAAAAGAATATAAATATATCATGAAATAACTTTTATTTTCATCAATCCCATTTTCATATTTATTTATTTTATCTTATCAATAACAACTAATAACTTCTCATAGTATCTCATTACTACTAACAACTACTACTACTACACAATGTCTACTTTAACCTTTGCTCAAAGTTATATACTTGCTTCTAAAGTAAGATCAAAGTTAACTAAAGAAGCTGCTAATCCAAAATCGTCATTAAGAAATTTAGTGATTCAAGCTAATATGTTGGATAATCTTATGGATTATATCACTGAAGAAACTGAAAAAAGATCAAAAACTTCTACTGTTAAATTTGATGTTTCAAAACCAAGAACTATTAATACTACTACTTCTCGTCAGGCAAGTACTTTAGTTAAAGAAATTGAACTTGATGAAGATGATTCAGATGAAGATGTCGATGATGATGATTATGATGAAGTTAGTTCATCTGATGATGATTACTATTACTATTCTGATGAAGAAGAACCAGAAGAAGAATTAAAAGCTCTTGCCACAGAAGTTGTTATTTCAAATTCATCATCATATAAACAATTACCATATATTAATTTATCATTATCAAATATTCCAGAAGAAGATCAAGAAGATCAAGATTATACTTATCAATCCCATGAAGTTCCAGAATTATCCCATTCAAGAAGTTTAAGTGAAAGTGAAGAAAGTGAAGATAGTGAATCTGATGAAGAACATCCTCATTTCTTATTAGAACCAAGATTTAATCTTGATTCTAAAAAATCTAAACAACATCAACAACAACAACCTTCTCAAGTTTCAATCTTTACTTTCAATCATCCTACAAGTCATCAAAGAACTCCAGCTATTTACTCTATAGAGTCTGTCTTTTAAACAGTTTATGACTTTTGTTGATGATTTTACGATAATTTATTTTCTTTGGGGGTTTGGGTTTTTTACTTGTATATACTATTATTCTAGAGTTTCATTCATTTTATTTCAGTTCTTTACATTATTTATTAAATATAGATTATAATACATTAATTTAACAATTATAAAACAGAATAACTTGTAAAACATCTTGTAAACATCGATACTTGTAAACATCGATATAAACAACGTAGAAGCGTGTAGTACGTTAAACTTAAAATCTGGAGTTATTTCCATATTATTTCCATCGGTTATAAGACGCAGAAAAGAAAAACAGAAAAAATTTATAAGCGCACTTTGATTTCGCAGCAAAGCAAATTTTCGGTGAATATTTTCGGATCGGTAATTATTATTATAATTTGTCATAACTATTTTTTTTGACATATATCCAGACTTTCACTTTCACTATCACTTTCAACTTCCCTTTTTATACCGACCGATCAACGGCTAACTTTTGAGGAAAGAGGGAGTTAACTTGCTTATGCTTTTTCTTTTGCTACTTGCTACCGTTGCTTTATTCCTATTTAAGGTTAGACCTATATGTATGTAGGGGAGATCTTAACTTGCTTACACGGTTCGGTCATAATTCTGTTTATGAATAGTTCTGGAGGATTTATTTTCTAATTATTTCCTTTGCTTTCCTTTCCTAACGATCCCTAAGTTTAAAAGCCTAGTCATGCTTTATTGAAGTTTTTCGGTGACAGATTTAATTTTATTATTTTATTTTATGATCGTTTTATACATTAGTGGGGTACGTGACAATTTTTTTACACTTTACCTTTTGAATTTGAATGGTGGAGTAAGAGGAAGGTATATGACGTCTCGGAGTTTTTACATATTTAGTAATCATAAATGATCGAATCGATCGATCGATCGATTTTAATCGATTAAAAAGTTCTATTAATTTATTAAATGTAAGTTAAACTGTATATACATATGATGCTGTTACCCCGGACAAATATTTTCATTTCACAATTGATTTATACCATTTTTAACTTCTTCAACTTCTTCATCATCATCATTATCAACGACTTCACCTTCAACTTCCACATCATCAGTTTCATTAGCTAAACCTTGTTCAAAGATTTGTTTACCACTTAATTTCCCATTATGCATTTTATCAAATTTTAATTGATATAAATTATCAATTTTCATTTCTTTTCTAAATTTTAATCTCCATTCATTAAAATTTTCAGGTGTTAATTTGGTACCTTGGAATTTTTGTTGTTCAATTTTTTCAATTTCTAATTGTTTTAATTCATATTGATTCGTTTTTAATTGTAATTTTTCTTGCCATTTAAGTTCAATATCTTCTTTTAATTGAGATACTAATGAGAAAACCATTGGAATTCCAATTTGTTCTTCAGAAAATTCCACTAATGAAGCTTTTAAACTTGAAAGATCATCTCTGGTGAATTCAATCGTTTCAGCAAAATCAATCAATTTCTCTTCTCCATCATCACTATCATCACTATCATATCCTCCTTCTTCTTCTTCATCATCACTATCATCCTGCGGTATTTCAAGACTAATAAGGGGAATCTCATTAGGATATTCTGATGGATACTCTATGGTAATTAAAATTCGATAATGTCGAGTCTTACTTGTAGTATCTAAATTTATAAGTATGGAGAATTTAGTAGTAGGATCTTCATTGATTAAAGTTAATTCATCAGGATAAATCGATTGTAACACTTCGATCTCTTGTATTTGTTCTTCTAATGGATCCATTTTGTCGTATATAAGGTTCTATGAGTATTGATCTGATTGATTTATAACTAAATGGGTTTCTCTTCGATGAATGTAAAAATAATTTTTCTTTTTTTTATCGTTGGTACAGGGTAGAAAATGTCGCATCAACATATAAAAGATGTCGTGTACTTTATATATGTCTAAATCTATTTTAAGGCACGCGACATTACTTAGAGAGAGAGGAAAAAAAAAAGGGAATAAACCCAAACAAATATCGTAAATACATAGAATGTTATAATAAATAGTCTAATAATTTATCCAACCAAAGACTTTCACGTCTTTACCTTATTACATTACGGTCTACACCATACACCAGACCAACACAGTAGAAGAAGAAGATCAGACATACCTTAGGAGAATGGAAGGGGATCAACCGACTAAATTGGATGATTATCTGATAACTTCTGATTTAAATGATAATAAACAATCACTTGAACAAGATCCAGAAAATATCATAACATCATCAATCATACCTACAACTTCAACTATCAAGAAGAAAACGATAGGGAGGAAACAGTTAAAGAAAGCTAGGAAATATAAAAGTTATTATTTACTTAGTTCTAATATTAAAGATTTTGGATATGAGAATTCTCATCCTTTACATACTGCTGATTTTGAGAATTATATTCCAAATTATATACCCAATGATGATCCTTATGATTATGATTATGATTACACCCATGCTGAAGATGATGATGATGATGACGACGACGATGATGACGACGACGATGACGATGATGATGAGGATGATGGCGATTTTTATGACGCGGAATATATCAATGATGGAAGTATAAGGCGACATCCCGATAATGATGAAGATGGAGACGAAGATGAACAACAAAATGAAGGAACGGTTCAATCTACTCCTGATGAAATCAATTGTAAAGCGAGAGCATTATTCAATTTTGATCCTGAAAATGATAATGAAATTAAATTAATTGAAGGACAAATCATTTGGATAAGTTATCGACATGGTCATGGATGGTTAGTAGCTGAAGATCCATCCAGTGGTGAGAATGGATTGGTTCCAGAAGAGTATGTTGAATTATTATTAGAAGAGGAAGATGAACCAAAGAGATTTTTACCTGATATTTTAAATAATTTACATGAAGAAGTAGAAGTAGAAGGAGATGAAGAATGGGTTGATACAGAAGATGATGATGAGGAAGTAGAAGGTGAAGTGAATGAGCATGACTTGACTCAACCTATGAAAGATGTTTCTCTTTCATAAAAATCATAATGTATAATACTTAATAGTTAACAAAATTATTTATTGTAGATACTTCAGTAAAAAAAATACTAGTTTAGTGAGAAATAATGATCTTCACTACAAAAAAAAAATAAACTATCAAAAGCAGCCAAAACTAAAAGCAACAAACTACTCCATTTAAGTCAGTAATCACCCACCACAGAATATACAGATGAATGACGATGAAGGAAATGAATCAATCATATCAATTCCACAAAGTGATAATATAACCCGTCCCAAATCTCAAGCTTTAACGCGTTCATTCCAAGGTAATCCTCGTTATATAAATTTTTACAATCGATTTGTGATTGAAACATTCCAATCGGATGGGAATTATATAGAGACGAATTTAGAAGGTTCATACATTACTAATGATTCTCAAGTATATTATTATCCTGATGTGCAGGGTGTCGATCATAATGTTGATGTTAATATCCCGGGTTCATATTGGTCACCATCTGAAAAGGAACAATTTTTTAATTTATTAAGTAAATATCTGATTCATAATATTGATATAATAGTTGAAGGAATAACTACCAAGAATAAATTTGAAATTTTGAATTATTATGAATTATTAAAATCAAAATTGAATGATTTGAAAAGAGGAAATCATAAACATAATCATGATGAAAGAATAATGCTTAAATCTTATAAAGTGACGAAAATAATCGATCGATCCACAACAAGATCGAATAATAAACAAACCATAAAGACTTATAAGGTTCATTTCCCACAAGTACCGACTAGAAGACTCATATCGTATCATCTGATCCCAAGTGCTTATGAAGTAAGTGAGGATTTGATTAAATTTGAAGAGAATCAAAGTTTATTAATAAATATCAAAGAGAAGAAGAAAATCAATGATGAGAATAGAAGATATAAGAGGAATTTCAACATGTATGTTGATTCAGAAGAAGAAGAAGAAGAAGGAGGATTATTCAATATTGAAATGATGAATCAAATATTTGATAAAATTTATCGAAATCAAACTATACTTGAGACGTCTAATGATAAAGTTTCATTAGGGTTCACATCCTATGTTTTATTAGAAGAGATTATCAAGACTTTAATAAGGAAGATTATGATTAATATTATTAATAGTAGTGGCCATGAAAGGGAAATCACGGTTAACGATGTATTTGAATCGATAATAAAACTTAATATTGCTGATGAAAAGATTAATAAATTCCATTATTGGCAAGGGATTATTGAAAGATTATTACCGATTGTATCTGTGAATGAACCAGGTATAAAGGGAGACTTCTGGAATCAATACCCGGATGAAATAGTATCATCGTTCTTAATTTATGGTATGTCTCATCAAACTTATTTCGAATCATTTATGAATAAAGATACCGGAGATATCTTCACTTCAACGAACCCTATAGATAAATTCCTAGAGAAGAAACCCATCGCTAAGATTAATCATAATAAAATCAACGTTAAGGATGAAAATGATCCTGATGAAAGTTTTCATATTTCGGAATTAAACCAATCCAATTTCAAACGAAGGAGATTAAATAAACGAAATCATAAGGGGATAACTGATCAATTAATTGATCAATATGATAAAGAAATTGAAAAATTTGATTATTATGAAAGTAAAATGTATGAACGAGGATTAATTAGTTATTTAACGGGTAAGAAAGAGAAATCATTAAGTCAAGTTAAAAGTCAATCACAAAGTCAAAGTGTGGATGATGATGAAGAGGAGGTAGTTGACGATGAGGGTTTATTAATTTTACAAGAATGGGAATTACAAGATAGTGAACAGAAGGAAGAAGAAGAATATTTGAATTCATTAAAATTCAAAGGCGGTCCGACTAATATCGAAGAAGAGATAATTGAAAGTAATAAGGAGGCTGAGGCTGAAGAAGTTCCTAATGAAAATGAAAATGAAATTCAACTAGGTGCATCAGAGGGTGTTACAACAGAGGGTGATGGTCAAATCCCATCTAACTCATTATTATATCAAATCCCAATATCATTAAGTAATCGATTTAAATTTGAATTTGCCAATTATACTTATGAAGAAGAGTAAAGACATGAACTTAATTACAAACCATATTTCTAATTAAATGGGGCAAACAATAGCATAAATAGAGCCGTAGGATAGGATAAACACATATATAATGTTTTACTTAATTCAAATATAAAATAGCAAACTATAAACAAATGACAATAATAAGGAAAGTTATGAATGATTAAATTTGTGTAATGAGCGAAATTAAATATGGCTTATCTCAATCCAAGGTATACTACTATATTTAGATATCGTGTGAGATTAAATTAACCCTTTCTGTCGGTTTGACCCCCCTATGACAAAGGTAAGTTAAGGTAAGGTAAGTGACAATAAGTTCATTTTAAATCCCGCTTTACCTACATATCATTCATCTCAATTCCCCACTCTTCACATACATAGCGTTTTCATCTCATTGTATTTTAATTTATTAAAATAATTCGTATTAATTAGGTAAAAATTACACTACATACGATATGTCAATAACCGATGATCTCGAAATAGTGAAAAAAAAAAAGCTTGTCCATATTTGAAACTTAAGTAAAGCCATTTAACTCAATATATGGGGATTGAACAAAGGGTTACAATCCAATGCAAATACTTCTAAATATAATTTAAACTATTTCACAAAAATTAGCAATATTCACTCATTCGTTTTAAATTTCCGTTTTAAGATGATGGGGGAAGAAGAGAAGAAGGAAGAAAAAAAAAAAAATTATATTTTTTACAGCCATACTAATTTATGTTTTGACATAAAATTTCAATTTCACTTTTTATTAAAATTACTTTTTGATGTTACACACATTTTTGTCTATATTTTACCACTTGTTGTTAAATATAATGAAATTGTTATAAATAATAAATCTATCAAGGTTATGATGGAACATGTTGTGATCATAAGATGATTTGACCACTTTTCAAATGAATTAGTCGTAGTAGTAGATACTTGTTGTTGCTCTTTCTCTGTAATCGCTTCCCTTTGAGGTTTATAAAATACTGAATAATCATTAATATTAATCTTATTAAATAATATCATTATAATTTCATACAAGATGAATTTATAAATGATATAAAATTTGAATGAAAAGGATGCAATTTTAAAAATAAAGATTAAATTTGATTTAAGACATGTAAATAATGGATGATTTGATGATAATAATATCAAAGGGAAATTATAATTTATGAATAGAAAGGAATGACTTATGAAAATAGGTAAATAATTATTATTACAATCTGATAAAAATGAATGAATACTTCCTTCTGAATGTTTATAATCAAAGATATTAATGATAAGGATTATATAAGGAAAGATTATTTGAATGATGAGGAATATTTTTAAAGATGTAAAGAATATACTATCGATACTATTCCAATTTAAAAGGGATAAAATATTAAAATTATTATTGAATAAAAGGTTTAAACAAATGATATTTTGAGTAATGAATAAAATGATTTCACAAATCAAGGGGAATCTTATAAAGTATTGGAATCTTATGATGAATAAGATATTAATAAGATTGGAGATGATATCAAAGATATAATCATCAATGAATACAAATGATTGATTGGAAGTAGTAGTGATTAATTGGGAGATTTGAAAGGATTGAATTAATGAGATTGAGATTAAAATGATTAATGAAGTGATGATGGGATTATGAATCGTTTTACAAAGCACTGAATCAATGAATTTGATGTATTTGTTATATATATGACCATGTTGTTGTTGTTGTTCAAGTAAGGATGATTTCTCCAGTATGATGAGATCATGGCCCTCGTGGTTTATTATAGGGATCATATTTGTAGTATTAAATGTAGATGTAGGTATATGTTTGAAGGAATGAATGAAGGAAGGAAATATATATATATATATATATAAATGATCAAGATGAATGGGGGAGTGAATGATTTATATAAAGTTGAAAGAAAGAAAGAAAGATGAAATAGATGAAAATGCCGCTGTAAATTAAACTAAATTAAATAAATAAACTTTAGAGCTTGGGCTTGGCTTTTCAAATAAAATGGTTTGTTAATTTGTGTCTTCAAATTATAGTTTGGGATGAATGGCTGTCTGTCTGTCTGTCTGTCTGTCTGTCTTGAGTTATTTTTAGTAACTGTAACGAGTAAGATGAATCGATGTTACCTAAGCTATATCAAAATATCATAAACGAAGAAGAAAAAGAAGAAGAAGAAGAAGAAGAAGATATTGAATTGTTTATATATACATAGTATGTGTCATAGTGTATGGTAGTTAACTACAACTGAGTGATGAAATCCCACACGTTTATGATGTTACAAACTATAGACAATATTAACTATGACTTTTAACTATATAATTATCACACTATATTAACTATGGGTTATATACAGGAAACAATAACACACACGTTTATTCTAATTATGAAATCATGAGATTTACAATATTAACTAAAAGTCATGTGATGTATCATGTGAATTCATTCATGTGACTTGAGATCATTTACCATTCAACATCCATCCATACCTCAAACATCCATACCTAGAAAATACCTACACCCCTTCCCCTTTCAACTCCATCCATCCATTCACTCCACTCCACCCTCATCCATCCAACCCAACTTTACTAATTAAACATATAAATTCATATATTTGTAAAACTTATTTAAATAACTAATCTTTTTTTGTAACTTTATCATTATAATAAATCAATTCAAAAAAAATCAAACTACATAAATCAATTGATACCAATTGAATGAATCAAAATTAATTAATCAAAATTAATTAATTTATAATTCACCAGAAGCTTCAATAACAATTTTAGCACTAGTAGCACCACTGTTAGAACCATAAGATTCAACCTTCTTGACAACATCGTAACCTTCAACAACTTCACCAAAGACAACATGTTTACCATCTAACCATGGAGTAGCAACAGTAGTAATGAAAAATTGTGATCCATTAGTATTTGGACCAGCATTAGCCATTGATAATAAACCAGGTTTTTCATGTCTCTTGACAAAGTTTTCATCAGCAAATTTTTCACCATAGATGGATTTACCTCCAGTACCATTACCTCTAGTGAAATCACCACCTTGTAACATGAATTGAGGAATAACTCTATGGAATGAAGATCCAGCGAAACCAAAACCTTTTTCACCAGTAGCTAAAGCTCTGAAATTTTCAGTAGTCTTTGGAACAACATCATTATATAATTTAAAGGTAACTCTACCTAATTTTTGGCCATTGGCAGCAATATCAAAATAAACTTTAGACATATTGGAAAGATAATAAGATCAATTGATGAACTAAGTAAATAAAACAAAAGAATGGCAAATGTAAAACTCAACAAATCAGTGGAAATTGCCAATTATATATATATACGTAATAAATTTTTTTTTCTTACTTAGTTAGCAGTGGTTCAACAACGTTTAATTTTGTGTCATTTTTAGATGGCCATGCCTTTAATTAAATTGATCACAGGGACACGACTGGCTTTGGGGGGTTAAGTAACAGAATAGAACTTTATAGAACTTTACACAAAATAAAGGTTACACACAGGAGTCTAGAATTCAGTGTATATACTATATACTATATGATAAATACTACTATATATATCTATGGAATAACTCTATAATCTAGAGGATAATACAGCATCTAATCCACTATACTTAACTCCTCTTTCAACTTCAACTCCAACATATTCCACCGTTTGACTCGTTTGATCAATGATTAAGGCATATCTTTGAGTTCTACCCGTTTCAGTATTTAACAATCCAATTGATTTACTGAAAGTACCATCACTAACAAAATAAACATGAGGAATCTCAGGTTCATCTTTATTAGTAATATTTTGTTGTAATAATAATTTCCCCCAAGCATTTAAAACAAAAGCATCATTAAAGGCAACAATTAATAAATTAGTAATTCCTAATTTGGTTTTTAATTCTTTTAAATTCTTTAAATATGGTGGAATATGATTCTCAGTACAAGTTGGTGTGAAAGCTCCTGGAACAGCAACAATTAGAACTTTCCCCTTTGATTCAAATAATTTATTTAATTTTAAACTAATTGGTCTTTGACAACTTAACGCACTTAATGTTTCTAATTGAGAAATATCAATAGGAATATATTGGAATTCAATATCTTGAGGGATTTTATCCCCTTTAGCAATTTGTGACATGTCTGTTAGTAGTTGTTAATAGTAGTATTGACTGACAATTGATCAACAGAAGAAAGAAAGAAAAAGTTGTAGTTATATAATTGTTGATAAAATATTTATAAAATGGAAATTACCGAACAAAATTAAATTTCAAATTGTGGAGTCTTTTTAAATCATTTTATTTTATTTGTAGTCATGTGACATGTCATGTGATTAATTAAAGTTGCGAAAAAATGAGATTTTGTAACTTTCTATGAAATTCAAAAATTAATTAAAGATATTTTTAAAATAATACTTATAACTTTACTTTTCATCAAGACTCTTGCACGAGAAGAAGGAAATAGTTTTGTGAATTCGAATTGACAATTTAGACTAACATTTCCAATCATATTTAGGTATCTTACTTACTTCAAATTGACAAAAAACATGAAGTGTCCAAAAAATTTAATCATCTGTTTATATTTAGGAATCAAATGCTAACTAGTCAACCTTAATCCGTCTCTAATTTTAATTGTACTCTCTTAATAACAAATGTATAAAATTTAAATCTTTTAAGTTTTTAAATTGTTCTTGTAGTTTGTAATATATGATCATTTAAATTTTAACCGCTATAATAAATTTAAAATGATATAAATTGAAATAAAATGGTTAAGTATATTTAAATTTAATATTCTTTCTTTCTTTGTTATTGAAGCTGTATACATATACCAGAATTATTATGTATTTATCTACATAACATTAGACCTATTTAAGAATCAAAATACTAATCAATGTCTAGGAATTAGTATGATTGTAACTTTACCTCTGTTGACAGGAATGAGAATTTAATGTATTAAACTTTTGTATATTCTTTGAATTTTACAAGATTGTAGATTGTAGTGGTTTTTAAATTTTTAACCGCCAATATCTAAAGATTAACATATCTATTTAGGGGTGTCTTATTGATTTTTGCAGTAGCTTTTAAGTTTAATAACTGTGTGGTAGCCGATAGCTAAAGAAGGAATAATTTGAAAGTATTTTCCAGTTTAATAAAGATTTATATCTATTTAGGAATCAAATATTAACTACACATTAATGAAAGTATTTCAATTCATTAAATAAAATACCTGCTTATCATGGAATAAATAGTATATTGAATTTGTATATCATAAACGTTTTAAAATCTTATAGTATGTAATTATAAAATGTAAATATATTAAAAGTTTAAAAAAGGTTAACCGCCCTGTAAACACGATATAAATTGAAAAAAGATATTTCAACTTTCAAACATTTAAATATATATCTTCCTTTCCTTTCTTTTCTTTTCAACAGACCATTCAATTTGATTCTTTGGAATCAGATTTTAACATATCTATTTAGGAATCTTATTGATATCGATACTTACAAAGGTTTAGAGAGGATAAAAGATTTAAAAACAAAGGAACATTGAATGAAAATTAAAGATTACTAAGTTGGATTGGTATTTTTTTTATATTTTTTTCAAGCTTGACAAACGATTAATAACTATCTAGGAATTATATTTATTTATGAATCAAATTATGCTGATAATAAATGATGAATGCAATCATATCGTGGTGTTATAATATTGAATATATTTGTTTTTTGTATATGTTAAATTCTTAAGAAATATTGTAGAATGTAAATATATAACCGCCAGCCCCAATTATTCATAACTAGATTTAAATTTAAATTGAAAAATAAAATTTTAATTTAATTATTTATCTTCTTTTCATATTATCATGTATTCATTGATATAGATCGTGACAACTAAGATGTGATAAAAATCATTTCTATTTAGGAATATCATTCAGATAACTACTTACAAAATATATAGAAATTATTCTTGAAGGGAGTACCCAGTTCATTGTCGTTTTAATTAAATTTAATAAAAGACTAATTAATATTAAGCTATCAGGCTTAACAAACTTTTCTATTTAGGAATCAAATATTAATAGGTAATAGTTTTGGTTAGGATTAGCTTCTCTTAAATTGACTTCCCCAAATGTACAGAATTATGTATATCTTTAAACTTTTAACACTCTTGTAGAATGTAGTCTTTTAAACTATTCAATTATAATTCTTTCAATTATAAAAAGTTTAGCCGCCATCCATAAATATGATTTAAATTGAAAAATATGTTTGAAATTTTAACACATCTTTCTTTCTTTCTTTTTAGTTATTGACTTCTTTATGGATCTTTTTATTATTATTCGAGTTAACTTGTTTAAGATTTATTTAAGATTTATTTATACTAACTTTATGATTGAAAATGTATCATTCAATTCTAAATCACAGCTTTAACCATCTATTAAATTTATTTTATTGTGCTTAACATCAGTATTAATTGATTAATATTTAAAGTTATTTAGGTCATCATTACTTACCAATAGCTAGTTTTATCACTGTTCACGTAAGACAAGTCAAATATCGTAGGGATGTTGAATGTATATGAATTTTGTTATATTTAAAATTATATATATAATCTTTGTAAATTTATATTAACCACTATAAAATCTAATAAAATATATTTAAAGAAATTAATCTTTTAATACATCTTTCTTCCTTAAGTAGGAGTGTTAATCTGTTAATTAATTGTTTATGATTACTTTTATCATATATTAAACTATTTAGGATATTTACTAACCATGTCTAGAAAGTCTAATTGATATCACCTTTTAAATTAAAAAAGCTATCAACGCCTGAGAAAATGGGAGACTTGTATTGAATTGAATGTATATTACTTGAGTATATTTTATATAATTAATATTTAATTTGTAGAATTATATAATTTAACCGCTATTAAAAAATATAAAATAATATTTTAATTTAATTTAATTATATATATATATATTCTTTCTTCTTATTATGGATCTTAGGACCTCCCTGATTGATATTGTTTTCATTTTCAAACTTTATTTAGGTTATCATCATTACTTACCTATAGCTAATTTCGTTCCTGATAGGTCTAAATTGGTGATAATACTATTAAATGTATAAGAATTTTGTTATATTTAAAACTTATTCTTTCTTCTGTAAGGATTTTTCACGAAACTTTTATTCTTAATTGTGATGTCTTTATGCTTTATTTTTATTTAGGTATTTGATTATTACTTACAAACAGGATGTTGAAAATTGAAGATTTTTTGAAACAATGCTAATTTAGTTCTATTTAGGTATTCCGTTTGTACTAATTTTTAGTTCAATCTTTAGAAGTCATTAGAATAAACCAATGTTCTGTTAAATGTATAACACTTTTTGTATATTATAAATTTATCTATTATTTAATATAGTTTTGTAAAAAACAGTTGTTCTATCCCTTGAAATTATTTAATTCATAAAAGAAAATTTATAATATATTTAACTTCTACTTAAGCAGGTTCCTCTACGCTGGATACATAATATCACACATCCTTATTATTATTCTATTTAGGTACTTTTACTAACCACTTCTAGAATGATAATGAACTTAATAAGTATGAAGATAATGAACTTTGCTTATACATTTATTTAGGCGTTAAATCGATTATTAACTTTAGAGCTTTGACACTGTTATGACTGAAGTACTTTTCTTTTATGTTCAATCATTTTATAATATAAATTGTTTAATATTTACTAAAGAGTTTATTGTAGTTTGATTAAATATGTAATATTAGAAATTACCCGCTTTAAAATCGGTTGGTTATAAAATGATTTAAATTTGAATATATATATATAACGTACTATGGTATACTCTTTCTTTCTTATCAATTTAAGATTTGTTGATTTTTTATGTCTATTTAGGAACTACTTAACTATTGCATCTGTCATGGTCATTGAATAGGAATTAATGTCTCTACATTCTGTCACAGATTAGAATCAGCAGCAATGTTTCAATAATTCTATTTCTTATGTAGGTTTTTACTTTAATTAACTTGGTTATTATTTAGCCTATTAATTTACTATGTTATAAGTGGTATTCATTTCCAAACATTTTATACTGTAATATACCCCTTTTATAAATTGTAACTGTTTAATGTAGAGATTGTAAAATGTTTTGATGTTTGACCCTCAGGGATAAATAATATTTAAAATAAATTATTTCTACAAATTAATCCAACTTTTCTTCACTTCAATCTGAATGCAACTAACATCATATAGATATTATTTAGGATAATTGTTCATTATTACTTACGAATCGTATGGTTGAATTTGATTTTATTAATTTGATTAGGAGACTTTTTCTACTTTAGTTTATCCAAGTAGAAGTCTCATTTAATGTATATAAAGCTTCATTTAATTATCTTACTTTTTGTAGTACAGTTAACCGCCTTGTAATAAATACATTTGAAATATAAATATTAATCAACCAAAATAGAAATTATTTTATTAAAACTTCTTCTTTCTTGTTTAGCTATTGTTCTAGTAAATTGAAAGAAGCAAATAACCATCAGTCTAGTTTAATATCTATTTAGGTATCCTATTTTACTAACTTTAGATATGAAGTCGTCAGACAATCACAATGGGGTCTTTTATTATTCAGGAAATGTATAAACTAATTTGTATATTATAAGTTATATAATACTTTATGTAGATTTTGTAAAATAACGTATATTTGAATTAGCCGCTAGATATTGATTTAAATACAAAGAAAAAAACAGTAAATTAAAAATTTTACAATTATATCTATCTTCTTTCTTTCTACAAATGTGTTTAATGTATTATTATTAATTTTCAATTTTTTTAGTGTTGGGTATAACATTCTATTTAGGTACTTTCTTTATTAATACTAGCAATTCGTCCATCTATTATATAGTCTAAATGGTTAAAACAAAGTCAGTTTGTTTAATAACATCAAAAGTTATTTAGGTATTAAAATTGATTATTAACTTTAGCATAAATCCCTGATCTTTCTGATCTAATAGCAGCATAAATAATAAAAATGATTGATTGTTAATGTACAGACCGTTTAATGTTTAATATCTTTATTGTAGTCTATTCCATAAAAATTTAACCGCTTTTAAACTCTTGTTTATAAAATGATCAAAACTCAAAAGTTTGTAGAAACCATTTTCTTAATTTTTGCACTTTTCTTTCTTATCTTTAAGTCAAATTCTGCAATGCTGTCAAAGTTGTATAGTTTCTAATTTGTTTATTACTTTTATTTAGGATTCAACTACTTTTATTAACCTTTGATATTGTTAAAGTGGAAATGGAAATATTATCAGATACTTAGTTTATTTAAAATTGTAGTTTTATATAAATAAAATTTAACCGCTATTAGAAATTTTAAAATGAATATAAATATACTCTCTCTCTCTCTCTTAATGTTATTTTATTTTATATTCTTTTCTGTTCTTTCATTTTAGAGCTGTATTTGAATATTAGCTCTTTGAATTTATTAGACTTATATCCTCCATTTAATGACGGAATACTACTAACTCTTGATAAGTTTATTTATGATTAGGATTTCTTACATTTATATAATTTAGTTCAACCCTTGTTTGCTTTTCATTTATAATACATCGTATATATATATCTTATTAATTCTAATTATTACTTTGTAAATCTATTGTACTACTTATAGATTGACCTTGCAAACGAATTAGCAGTTTAATTGATAGGTGGTATCAATTAATCACTTTACATCAAATTTACTTTGATAATTTAGTTTTTAAGATTAACTGCCAGTTAAATACTCTCGATAATGTATAAACTTTTATATTAATTTAAACTAAGTTATGTTTACAAAGTGTAGTATAGTAAAGATATGTTTACTTTAAATTTAACCACTTCTTCAGATCAAGGGGTAAAATTAGCAATTTAAAAAAAATATAAAACTCAACAAAAATTAAACAAAAAAAAAACATTGATAATTCCTTTCTTTTACTAGTTGCAATGATGTATATTAAACTTCAAGACGAACGACTAACTATATTTAAACTATTTAGGATTATTTAGGATTAAATGAAACCCTGTTGAAAATGTTATTAAGAAAGAAAGTTTTGTGGTTGCAATCTAAGTATTTGAATACTTACTTTGACTTTTTATATAGGAATCAAATATTAACTTCCAATTAGAGATATTTTAATCCAGTACTTTTTCAAGCTCATCTAGGTGGCTTTGTTTAAGTAAAGAGTATGCGTATATATTCACAAATAATATAAAATTTTGTATATTCATTTAAACATTTGTTATTATAATGTAGAATTTGATCTAACTCGTACAATAATAATTCTCGTAACATTTTGGGTTTATATTTTGGGTTTATCTAGCGTTTGAGATCTGTAATATGATATTCACAATAGTGATGTATAAATCAAACATTTCATTTTAGTCGCTGTATAAGTAATATAAAAAGAAGTATCATTATGCTTATTTTGTTGATTTATTTTACTTACTTCTTTAATCCTTAGTATAACCCGAAACATCTTTATACAACTGATTTTTATTCCACTAACTTGGATGATTATATTTAGGATTAGAATCATATTTACTTTTAGTTCTGTACATTTGTTATTTGTATGATTGATTAGATAATGGTAATGTATAACATGTATATTTATTAAACCTATTGATAACTTTTGTAGAGTTGTAGAGCGGTATAACACTCAATCAAACAACCCATTTGATTTAACCATTTAGTCATATGTGATAAATCTCTTTGATTGATTTCATTATAAGTATTTCATACCATAAGATCAGGGACCAGGGACCAGGGATCTGGCATTGACATGGATCTAGATCTGGTGTTTATAGATCTTTTTAACACATTAAGCAAAATCAAGAGTCATGTGATCAAATATTTTTAAAGGTTGCGAAAAAAAAAAACAAATTTACCCGACTTTTACTTTTACTTTTACTTTTACTTTTACTCATTTAATTTAATTTAAATGTTTTATTTCTGTTGATGTTTGTTTTATATATATTCATTCATCTTTGTTTCTTTCTATCAAGAGTTTGTATGGAATATTTCACTATTTGAATTTTTCCTTTCTGTCTTGCATTGATGATTATTGATTAATCCTGGTTTTATTATTCTATAATAACTATAAATGATTTCTTACTACTATTCAAAACTTATTTAGGATTTAAAATATTTAACATTAGTTTATTAGTTTAAATGCTTCCGTTATTAAGTGATATGTTTGATAAATTATATATTTCAAATTATAAAATTGTTATATCTATTTAGATATTGTTATTTAAATATAACTGTAGATTTCTGTAATAAACAAAACACATTATTAATTTTTAATTTAATTAAGTTTTACCCGCTCAATAAAATTTATAAACTATTTAATTTGAAATTATAATTGTCCTTTTATTCAAATTTCTTTCTTTTTCATTGTGCAAAGTATGGATATCATCTTGCTTATGATATAGTTGACAAAGCTAACTTTGATAATCATATTTATGACTTAAAATTGTATTCACATATAGGTTTCTTTAATTTCTTTCATTTCGAAGTTTACTAATCTCGTTTTTAGAAATGTTGTTTATTGAATGCAGCAACGAATATACTTATATTTTATTTTATTTAACTAACTCTTTAAAAGTTTATGTAGTTTGTAAATTATAATATAATTTTAACCGCTAATAGAAAAACTCAAAGTATAAAAGCACAGATTTGTATATCATCTTCTTTCAAAAATATTTCTTATTGTGTTTTCTTTTTAAAGTAAGATTTATTTCTACTACGTTTTGGTATTTTTGAAAATGGGGTAACTAATTAACTCTACAATGAATATTTAGGAATTTATAATAATCATTAGGTGAATGTTACACTTGAGTATTATTTAAGTTAATATAAATTTATAATATCCAACTTTCTTTTGTAGTTGTAAATTATTAAAGTAAATTAACCGCTCATAACTATTCTTAAATGTTAAGCTCTAAAAAGGGTTTTCCAAAATATGAGATTTAAAATATTTTATTTGAACTTGTTCTTTATCAAGGTAACAAATTATTTAGGATTTGAAGTATTTAATTACTAACAACAATAGGGTGAATCAATAATTTTTATTTTCTTCCATGATACAGACACCTGCTTACAACTAATATAAATAATTAATTTACTTATATGATTAAAGTCGATTGTAGTTTATTGAAAATTGTGTTTGTCTAATAACCGCGACATTACTGTTTTAAAATATTTGGAGTATGGTAGCGTGGAGGAACTAATATAAAACAGAAAAATTACATTTTTTTTACAAAATTTATGTAATTCTTTCTTTACATCAAAAATGAATATTGATTATGGAGATTAATTTTTTCAGATTATAACAGTCTATTTAGGAATTTCAAGTTTTGAATACTAACATTTAAATACTCTTAGGGCCTTTGAAAATAGCTTTTTCACAAATTTCGCATCTCATGTTGAACACATTTTTAATATATATTATAAGTTTAATTTAAGAATTTGTAGAATTCAATGTAGATTCTCTTCAAATGATCATATTAGCTATGTCAATAAGAATGATCAATTTTTCTTGAACTTAATTTTAGACGCCGAAGGGAGTTATATTAAAAGGAATGAATAATTTCAAATTTATTTGAATTTATTTACATCATTTTCTTTTTAAATTAACATGGAGTATTATTGAAATATGTATGTTTTCTGCAATAAGAATGCTGAACTTACCTTTGATCAAGTCTATTTAGGAATATACTACTTACTAACTAGAAGTAATGAGATTGTCAATGTAAGATAAAGCCTGCAAAAAAGATCTATTATTCAATGTATAAAAATTTTGTATATTTAAATTTTGAAATTTATTGTAGAATATTTTTGTAATTATGAAGATTTAAAATTTTAAAAAGTCTATCAGAGTTTATTACTTTTCTTCTTCTTCTTCTGATCCATTAGTACAGTTTAGTATTCTCTAACTAGATTTACTCTTTCTGTACCTGTTTTACATACTAACAACTATTTAGGATTATGTTATGAATTAAGAATCTAGGATTCTCATTTGATAAGCAGTTAACTTAATTTTCAATAAATAAATCTTGACGGATATTGTATAATTTTATTTTGATTTATATTCAGTATGTTCTTATATGTAGTTTAACGTAGCTCATATATATCTAACTTTATAGTGTTGACTCATATATTCATTTACTTAATTAAACGCTGAATAAAAAGGTCTATATATAAAATACAATTGAAAAATTCATAAAATATTATAAATTCAAGATACTTTTTCTTTTAATGAATTTCTTCCATCTGTGTGTAATTGGAACTTTGAATGTTTATAATCTGTACCTGGACTTTGGCCTGATCCCTGACATTAGCAGAATCTTTTGTACCAGAAGAATCTAGTTTGGAGAGATTTCACAGTTAATTTATTTTCGTTTTGGTAGTTTTTAATATTTTACAATCTATTTAGGATGAAGAACATAACTTGTTATTTAGGAATTTAATATGATTGTAGTGATTTTTTTGTGGTAATGTTATATTTGTTTATATTGTTAAGTTAATCAAAACTTTGTAGAGTTTATAAATTAAGTAGATTGAATTTGATTAAGCTGTTTGTTCATCACTTGTGATCATTCAAGGAGGTCATATATTTTTAGCCGCTTGGATATATAAAAAATAAAGAGATCAAAATTATTTTAGATAAATCTTTTATTCTTCTTCTTCTTCATCTTCTTCATTTTAGCCTTCATGGATTTTATCATTTCTAATAGATCTGACAACATAGATTAACAATAACAGATTCATTTAGGTTATCATTTAATTCTACTAACGCTTGATTGTATTCATTTTGATTTCAACATGAATTTGGGATGATATGAGGTGTCTTCAGCTTCAATTTCTTATTATAATTTTTAGTGATAATATTCATCCATTATTAATTGGATTAAATTAGTATAATATACATGTATAAATGTTTTGTTTATTTACTGTGTAGAAGTAATTTCTTAATGTTAATCGCCCAATGCTATAAATAGAGAGAAAATGCTCATTTTTTAAAATTTCTTTATTTCTTTCTTTCTTTCTTTCTTTCTTCTTCTTTCTTTCTTCTATCCTTAGTTGATATTTTAGTGATGTTTTTGTTCGAAAAAATTACCTTTGATAAATATGACTTAATTAATCTATTTAGGATACCATAGTACTTACTTTTAGTGGGTATTTGGTCCACTTGAAAAGAATAAATATGTTTATAATGTACGTTATATTTATAATTTATCATCTCTTATTGTAGTTATTTTATTTATTCTATCTCCTCCCGCGTATATTTATAAACTTCTGTTTTGTATTTTACTTCTTCTTCTCTACTATAGCAGAATTATCAATCTAACTACTTATGTTATTTCTAGGATATTTACTAATTACTAAGGATGCTAGTATTGCTGTATACAGCATTTTGACTTCTTACGGTTTTTATTCTCATGATCTCTTCTTTGGTATATACCTTTAAGTTTAATGCTTGTAATTGAAATATCATTAGCGCTTAATAATTTTATAAATATAAATATAAATATAAATATAAATTTACAACAAATACATTTTCAAAAATTAATCTCTTTATTCTTCTCTATTGTTAGATTGTCATCCTGTTTTATCTATTATGTTTAGGTTAAATGTTAATTGTTGACCTTTTGGTAGGATGCTTTTGATCTCCAAATAACGTTACTATAATCTATTTAGGTCTTCAGTACTTAATTCAATATGGGTAAGGTAAGAAATCAAAACTTTAAATAAACAATTGAACCAGCTAACATTTAGAATTACTATTTAGGTAAATTATTGATTTTACTAGAGATCTAAGGAAGGTATATTGTTACTTAGTCCGAATATTGATTGAAAAAATGTATATTTGATTATATCTTATATCGTTAATTAATGTAGATATTTATTGTAAATGACTTTTATAAAAAATTTGAATCGCTGATTAAACAGAAAGCATACAAAAACACTAATTTACAATCAAAAATTTGTGTTAATTTTTTCTAACAATCTTTACAGTATCTTACTTTGATAAACTTTATTTAGGAATATAGCTTATTATTAACTGTTATAACAGCTAACGTTTGTTATAAAGATAGAATATAGATTAATGTTTGATGTGAGGCTATAGTTTAATGTAAAAGTATTGGTATATTTGTATCTAATCATATATGATTGTAAAATCATCTTGTAGTTGTAAATTTGTTTAAATCATTTAAAAATCAAACAGAAAAATAAGGAAATAATTTGTACTTCTTCTTCTTCTTCTTCATCTTCATCTTCTTTTCCTTTGTATTCTAATTGGTTATTTGAAATTATTGTGTGTATTGATCCATAATATCAGTTGTATATTGTTTACCTGGAATAATATTCCACTTATTAACCGTGTACTACATCTATTTAAGAATTTGATTAATTGTTTAATCTTTTAGGTCTTTATTTGGGAAATAATTAATTGTTGATCGAATCTGTTAGGTAGGCCTACCATTGTCTTAAGTTATACATCCTGAAATTGATTTTTGTCTTGATTAATTCAAACTGCATTCTTGATTCAACTATTATTAACTCTATTGCTTTTATCTAGTATTTAACTTAACTTCAATTTTAGGATTAAGAGTCATGATAATTCTTTCTTAAAATTAAAATTAACTATAAAGGGAAGTATGTAAGACCAATTGATGTTTAATTAATATATTTACCATTTACATTGTTTATGTGTTGTTAAGAGTCAATGTAGTTTCAAGATAAATCTATACTATCATTATATAATCTTTTGATTAACCCCTTTATTGAAGTAAATCAATCTACTGGTTATTAAACTGGTTATTACTTGTTAATCGTATTACAAAGATATCTCAATTGAAATCGATTGATCAAGCCATAAGAATAATAACTTTACCAATGATAACTTGATTGATTATATGAATTGTACACGTATATAGTTATTTTTGTAGAAATGTGTAAATTTCTCAGGGGTTAAAAAAAAAACATAATGTTTTGTGAATTCATTTCATTTTTAGTAAAACTTTTCTTCTTCTTTAGAGTATAAGTACTTATCATATCTACCAACTACTGGCGGTGTATTGTGATAGCCTCTCACTTACACTTACTACTAATCATATCTAGGATATCAATGATTGATATAAAGTACTAACCATGAATTCAATTTTGAAAATGGTTTAAAATCAAGATTGAAATATGGGAACTTTTCTTAACAATTCACCGAAAGTATTAAAGGAATTATTGCACACTTTATATAAATAGCTAAAATTATAAACATTGTTATATTTATTATATTGTAATTCATTTGTAGTTAACTGGATCATTAAAGTGTAAAGTTTAATTCTCTCTTAATCTTCTTATATATTCGCAAACTAAATATTTACAACATTTTTAAAATTTATTATATCTTCTTCTTCCTCTTTCTTTCACTTATTCGATGGCAAACTGTCATAGAGAAAAATAGGATTTGTATCACTAACAAGTTAATCTATCTAGAACATGGCAAAACTAACTAGTGGCTCCTTGCAAATCTAAAGGTTTTATTTCTAAGGGAATGCAATCGATCCTCAATAGTTATCTTAATTAGAAATCTATAATAAAATAAAATTGCTATTTATTTCATTTCACTAATACAGATCGAATATATTTAGGTGTTCAATGTTATTTACTTCTAGGTCATCTATAATGTGTGTTAATAATAACTCGAGTCAAACTAAGTGGATCATTATTTCTCTAATTTCAAATGTACATTTAAATTTATATTATTAAACATCAAAAGTAATTTTATAATTTTAACCGCTCTCATTTTTTTGTTTACTATAAAAAGAACCAAAATTTGATCTAAATTAATTTAATTTATATCCTTCTTATTCTTTTCTCTCTGGTTGAAGTTTCCGTGGTTTTGTTGAATTAAAATTAATCAAAGGCATCAAAATTTGGTTGACGTGGATAATTATTATAGGTTCTCCATTTACTAATTTCATTATAGGCTCGAGATTCATGGTTAATATTAGTTATTCGTATTTTTATTTTCTTCGAATTGGTTATCGTAATGTATATTTACTTTTAATTATTATTATATTGTTTTTTCTATACTTTGTAGAGTTTATAGTATAACTGTGTTTCAGCTTTGTCAAATTGAAAACCATGCAGAAAAATATAAACTAATAATTAATTTATCATCACTTTTCTTCTTTCCAAAACATTATCTTTGGATGACAAGTTTGTTTTCATTTGTAAGAAATTATTAAATATAGTTTTATTAACTTCCTTGATATTATTTAGGTATTATATATAATTAAGTTCTAGAGAAATGTGCCTGAGGTTGTTGAGCAGTATTTTTATTATTATTTCAATTTATAGGTTATTCATTATTACTAACTAATACATCAAGTGATCGATTAATGGACCTGAAAATGTTGAATTTGGATCTAAATATATATTAAAATGTAAATGATTATAATGATTTATTAAATATCTTTGTAGTTTTGTAAAATTTTCAAATTAACCGCTATTCTTACAAATATTTCATTTAAATTTGAAATTTTGAGAATTAATTAATTTATTTATTTATTTGTTTATACTTTTTCTTTCTATATTAGCAGGAAGGATAATAAACCTTGTTTTCATCTTGTGATAGTTGTCCGTTTACACGTCCATGATACCAACATTCAATTTATTTAGGATTTAACCATTAACATTTCCATTTAGCCATTCTTTCGAATGAAATGTGCTTTCCTTCTCTAAAATATGTCAATGTTGTAGCTCACTTTAAATTAAATTTAATTATTTTATCTTATCTTATTTTATCAACACTTTTGTAGATTATTGTAGTCTCATATTCATCAGCATTCACCCTTCAACTCTAATATCTCCATTACATCTATATTACAACATCTTTGAGTTTAATCATGTGACCATTTTGACCAAAAGTTTTGCCATCGCAATTTCTACCCCTTAAATTTAATTCTGAAAGATTCAAAAATTAAAAGACATAACAAATCTTTTCCTTCTACTTGATTGTTAAGACCAAGTGGGACTTTTATTGATATCTTAAAAGTACGATTTAATTTAACTTAAAATCTATTTCGAAATGATCAGAATAACTATTCCTTACTTTGAACAAAATATTTAGGCTTAATGTACTGACTTATAAAGTGATTATCCTTAAAAAGGTTGAAACTTCACCTTCGATGTTGAAATTAATATATAATTGTTATAAATTCTTTACAATATAAATACGTAGTTCCATAATCATTTGATTGTACTTATCTGATTGATCAATGTTAGTATTATAAGCTCTATTCAGGTCAATATTATCATACAGCGGTTAATTCAAACCGTTTTGGTTTTCATTCTCAAATGAATATAAAAGGAAAGAGAAAATTATTAAATTTACAACACACTTTCTTTTATTAATGAAATGATGAAATTGTCATCCTTTTAGGAATTAATAGGATATTTGATTTAATCCGATATTCATGAAAGTTAACAATGATGAGTTATTTAGGATCAATACTAACTATGGTCTTTCTTGGTTGCTTACATTTCTTTATTGGTTGGACCCCTTTGCATTTGGTGCATGTGGCAAAATATAAATTATATTATATTATCTTTAAATATATCGAATTATGTAGTTCATTAAAGTTAAAGTACCCAAGCTCACTACTATTAATTACTCTTACTTAACTGCCAATTGAAACATACTTTTCTATGAGCTGTTCAATTCTTTCAAACGACGTTTAAAAATAAATTATCAACAAAAATTTTGAGATTTTTTATATTTATGATATTCTTTCTTTTAGCTGATTATTATTATGACGAGAAACACTTTAGTTGATTAAAACTATGATGATAACGTGGTTCATGACGATTGGTTATTGATATTATTATGATAATTTATTTAGGTATTTACATTTTACTTACTTGCTTTAGGGTAGTTGAATTAATTGATTAATGCTGGTAGTTATATTAAAAGTATCATATTTGTATTATTGATAAGATCAAATGTAGCCTTGTGTCGTTAACACAATGGAGTCAAATGTACTTCCATTGAATGTACTAGTGTGAATCAGTTAGGTCATTAATTGATTCAACCTCATTTGTATAGCTAAATTAAGCTACGCGTTTTGATAAATCCGATTTGTCTCAGATTTTCGATTCGATTCGATTCGATTTGATTCTCAAAAGTCTTTTTTGATCTCCATTGTGTTCTTGTCTTGCCCCTTAAAAAAAGGGATTCAACTCAAACTTTTCAAAAAAATATGGCAACACATTTTCTTTCTTTCTTTCTTTCTTTCTTTAACGTCAGTAACTTTACTTGCTTTGCTTGTTAAGTTCAACGTATTATCCAAGAATGCTCTTGGTAGATTCTTTATAAGGTTTCACTTCATTTTAACTAACCATTGCATTATTTAAGATCAAAAATTAACTTTTACTAACCTATTTAGTGTTTACGAACCTCCTTGAAATAGATTTGTTGAGTTTATGTTTTTAAATTTAAATACTTAGAATATATATAATTCTTTTTATGATTATCAAAAAATGGTTTAATAGTGTAGTTTTCATTTATATGGAGAAGGTCATTAATAGTTGATCTCATATCAATTTCTTCAGGTCTGTGGTACTGCCATCGGTGTTGAAGATCAATTAATCATATATATCTAATTCAGAAAACTTATTTGATAAGGTTAAGATACTACTATATCTAATATTGTCATTTGTTCTTGATGATTGATTGCTTATTGTTTAAATTTATGTGTTCAAAAGAAATATGACCTGTAATCATATGATAAAGAATTTGTATTTTTCCGAATTATTTTGAATTTTCTGTTTTTTTTTTAATTTTACTACTACAAGGTTTTTTAAGAGCTCCCAGACTTTAGTGATGTGTTCGCTGTTGTATATTTATAATTATGATAAACTATTTAGGATTACTATTTACTTACATCTTATAGGAACATTTGTTAAAGCTGACGCCAAGTAACACTCCCAGGAAGAGAAGAAGTAATCTAGTGAGTCGGTTTTATGGTTTTTTAATATATATTTCGTTTAATTATTTATTTACTTATTTCAATTGTAGAAGATATAATATACTCTCAAGTCATTTCTATCACTTTATTGATCGATTAATCTAGACTGGAGTAAGTTCTATTATTAGTACCAACAAATCTGAAACATCTCCCCCCTTTTTTGATCAACAAATTTTTTACACATTTTGAAACTTACACAACTCTTCTTAATATATATATATATATATAGATAGATATCCTTTCATTTTCTTTTTACTTCTGTCTTTTCATTATCTTTCTAAGTTGGCAAACCCATTGAAAATGACATTGTTATACGTTAGCTGTATACAAGTATTGGTGCGTCTTATTCTAACTATCATTAATCTATTTAGAATTTAATATTAACTTATGTTTACAGTTTCATATGAGGAGCACTTATTATAGTACGTCTGTACCAACACGGTATGATCTGTATTAGTAATTGAAGTGCGTCTTTGTCTTCAGAAGGAATCAGTTCCATTAATTGAATTAAGTCTTTAGCATCAAGATGTAATCTGTACCAGTAATCTATATATGTATGGTAACAGCTGCGTGGGGTTTGTAGTACTATCTATCAGTTAATATATATATATCGTATAATTATTTACTTATTACAATTGTAGATGTAGTCAAGATATCTCTAATCAATTATAATTAATTAATCTATGATCAACGTATCCATATAACTTCAAATGTGATATATCTCCCTTTAGCACTCAACAAAATTGTTTTTGTAACAAATCCAAATCCAAATCGTTTTTAAATTTTAACTATATACATCTCTCTCTTTCTTTCTTTCTCTTAGTCTTTCATTAAGTGGACATGTATCCTTTTTCAAGATAACACGGGTTTTGTGGATCTTTTGTTGAAATATATGCTTAGATTCAAATAATACTAACCTTTGTTTAATCTATTTAGAATTTGATATTAATTTAAATTCGTTATGGATAATTTTGAACAACGTTTATGTGTTGGACATGCAAAGAATGTGAAATAAATAATAGAATGATCATCTTTAATAAAGACTAACTATATTACAATCTATTTAGGTTTTCAACGAAACTTTTAGCTTTTAGCTATTTTAATGAAACTTAATTCAAGTTGTAATTGTAACGCTTTTGGATACTTTATTGGCAATAATTAATATATTAAAATTTATAAATCTTTAACCTTGATTATTTGTACTGTAGGTCTTGTATGGGTGATTTCTTTCATTACACCGTTACTTCTTATCTTTATTCAGATGAAATAATTGATCTATCACCATTATATCTAAGTAACTACAATTCTGAAACACCCCCCTTTCCCCTTTGAGCGCTAATACAAAAATATTCTACACGTTTAAATTCAAATATATATATATACTTTCTCTTTCTCTTTCTCTTATTATTACCCTAATCCTTTATATGATTGGCAGATATTGCCAATGTATTTTAGTGACACGACAGATCTCCCAAGGGTCTGATTACTAACTTTGTTTAATCTATTTAGATTTTGATACTAATTCCTGTATTAGATATTAGAAATAAATACAAATTATATACTCTATAGACAAAATTATCACTAACTATATTTGAATCTATTTATGTCTTTTATGATACTTATACTTAGGGCAACTCTTTTGATAGCTGTTGCTCTTCTGGAAATTTTTCAATTAGTTTAGAATTCTTATTTTTACCTATTCATGATCCAGAAGCCTCTTGATTGGATAGAAAAACTGCATAGATATTTAATATATATGAATTTTATAAATCTTTAACATGATAAGAATGCATTTGTAGTGATGGTATTCGAATTTGATTTGATAGTCAATCATTTGAAATAGGATGGATCTCTTTCGAAATATCATTAAACTTAATAAATGATTGATCATACCGATTAAACTACAAATGTGATACATCACCCTTAAGGGGTCAATCACATTATTTAACACATTTTGAAATATATCCACTTTTTATATCTTTTCTTTACTTTTCTTCTTCTGTTAAGTAGAATATTACTTTTTCAATTATATGATCTACTTCTGATTTTCTTTCGAATTATAATCTAATATATGTTATTACTAACCTTAATTTAATCTATTTAGAATCTAATATTAATTTTAGATACATTGCATAAAATTCATCCAAGTGTGTAAGTAATGGATTCCGGTAAATAGTCTATATTCCGCTCGTTTTGAATTCCATTATTAGATCCACTATGGATCTGTGACTAATGGTAGCTCATTATCGTTCTGTGACTAATGGTAGCTCATCATCAGTCCTTACTGTTTAACTATGTTTCAATCTATTTAGGTGTTTAATAATAATTATGTTTAGGATTGTGATCACAATTTTGTTGTTGACTTAATCTACGGGCCAGACTCATTACATGTTCTGGGTGACATGCTATTATTAATATACATATTTATAATTTATAAATCTTTAATATTGATTATTTGTAGTGTAGGTGTTATTCTGTTTGAATTTTAATTGATCGTTCATTCACAAGTGATCTATCACTTTCTTTAAAATACATGATAGTTCCTTAAATCTCAGCATTTGATTCAAATCCATTTACGATCACTCTAACTCTAATATCAAATACATTGAAGAAACTATAAAGAGAAAAAAGTATCACCAAATTCTACTAATAGGAATCAGAAATAAGGTACTAAAGTCTTAATTTTCCTATCTATTAAGCTAAACTGTTGTTTAAAAGTCGGAATCTCCAGACATCAATTATACAGTTGATTATATATGGCATACTCACTTAGATTATGTTGAAAATCAAGGATTGTGCAATGTACTGGACATAATAGTAACAAAATGAATAGTAGAATTAACATGGGGAGAAGTATCACGTACTAATTATCAAAACTGATCTTATAGTGCGACTAATTGGGACTTTAGAGTTTTTTAATTTTGCGCGGTTTTATTTTAATTCAATGATGTACTAAGCCGCCTCGCTTATGGTTATCAGAATACGGCTCTATCATTGAAGGGGTAATGATGTAAAGTTTTTAATTGTTTTGAATCGACCTTGATAAGGTTATAATAATGATGTAGATTGTATGTATATAAACTCATAACTACAACTCTATCTATATATTAGTACTTCATAATTATTCTTGAATATTAGGTTCAACAACAGCTTTAATATATTCCACTACTGAGTTGGTATCAAATTCAAATCCACTTAATTTATGACAATTATCGATAATCAATTGATCATTCAAATATAATTCATTAGTGATGGGTATTAAATTGGATGAAGTTGGAGTGGATGTACCCGTATGAGTTGCTGAACCGTTACTTGTGCCATTTCCATTACTTATCCCATTTGATGTGTCTTCATTTAATTCAATTTTGAAGTATTCGAATAAATCCCAGATCTTTTCAATATATCTCATGAAATTCTCCCTCGATCCAAAATAGAAATTGATTAAGATTTCCCAATTTTCAAAACTAATGAAATTCACTTTTAATTGATAGATTAATTCCGTGAGATCACCTACTGAGAGGGTTGCAGTTTGATGAGGTGAGGCAGATGAAGATGATGAGGAGGTAGTGGCGGTGGTGGATGATGATGAAGCTGTGGTTGGACTGTTTTCCATATCACTTTCAGATTGTTTCTTTTGTAAATAATTATTGAATTCAATCACAAGGTTTAATGAATTTTTAAAGAATTCAATCTTATGTAAGTTTTTTAAAAGGGTTGATTTACTATTTAAGAATTTCTTAAATGTTTTTTGAAAACGACTGAATATCAAATCATAAATGAATTTCAAATTCAATTTAAACGTTTGATTTGGAATCAATATGAAATCTTGTAAAATGATTAAGAAAATCGATTGATAGATTAAACTCTGATAGAAATTCCTAATATAATGGTATGGGAATTGTTTGATCAAGATGGTTAATAAATCATCCATTCTTAAATGTTCTTCACCTTCACTCAATTCATTATTCCTCTCAGTGATCATATCATCCATTAAATTAAAATGATTAAATAAATTCATCATTGAAGTTAAATATGAAGTATATCTCAATGAAGGGAAATAATTGGTTTCAATTCGGATAAAACTTAACCATCTTATAAACACCGTTAAGGCAATTTGATTCTTCATTAAGATATTCAATTGATTATTAAATAATTCAGGATCATTGAAAAACTCATTCGGATTCCGTTGAGGTGGAGTGGTGAAATATAATGCTTGTTCATGTTTCAATTCATCGATATATAATCCCATGATATCACCATATAATTCAAGATAACTCTTAATGATATCCTTTATGGAGGTGGAATATTTCGATCGACGGTAGTATAATCCCCATACTTGAATGGCAAACTTAACCAAGGGATTCTTTATGGAACTTAAATTATCCCCATATAATGATTTTAATAATTGTTTATGAGGAACAATGGTATTCTTTAGTTGATTCGATGATAATAATGATCCTTTATATTGGAAAAATGTGAATTCAATCTCCACTAATCTTAATTGCATCCAATATCTCGCTAATAATTTAAATTCAAATGATTGAGGATAATTTTTCACTGCATTCCCATTCCCATTTCCATTATTCAAATGAAGAGAGTTGGAAGACGATGATGCAGCACTATCCGCCGCATCATTGATGTTATTTGATGCACCCGCTGATTGGTCTTTATCGGGATCTTCAATGAATTCCATGAATTGATTATTCAATACAGCATAATTTAATAAATTATTGAATTCTAAATAATTCTGTACGATTTGATTCGAATAAGTATAATAATTCTTAATGATGAAATACCAATCCAATAAATAAAGAATATCGGTGATCTTACTATAACTTATGATTTTCAATTTTAAATATTTCGAAATTTTAATCCAATCATTAATGATATCTAATTTTGATTTAAAGAGGGACTTCTCAAGTAAGAAGTTATTTAAATTAGTTTGATCGAATAAATATCCATTTGAAAGTAAGATGAATAAAAGGGATAAATTTCTTAATTCAATAAGATTAAATTCAATTGAACTACTTAATTTCGTAGCATCTTCATCATTGATTTGAATCACTTTAAAATAAATTAATTTGATTTGTTGTTTCATCGTTTCATAATTCATTATATCCATGATTTGATCATTCATAGATTTAAGATATAATTGATGTAAATCTTCAAAGATTTCAAATTTAGTAGGTAAGAGTCGTTTAATTCTTTTAATATCAACCATCAGTAATGATATCATGGTGTTTTTATCTTGATCCAATTGTTGATCTATAATGGTGGTTGAAAGGGGATTGAGTATGATTGTTTGATCTTGAGGTTGTGATTGTTCTTGCTTTATAGGTGGAAGTGTATGTTCTTGTTGTTGTGAGGGTATTTGTTGAGGAGGTAGTATTGAATGTTGTAAACGAGTAGATTGATTAATTTGAGGTAAAGGAAATGGCAGTTGCAGTTGCAGTTGCAGTTGTTGTGGATACTTGGGTTGAGGATATGGTTGACCATTAGTATGAGGTTGAATTGGTGGTAAAGGTACTACATATTGATGAGCATATTGAGCTGAAGATACTGGTAAGCCTCTTAAATGGTAAGGTTGTTGTTGTTGTTGAGCTTGTTGTTGTTGATGATCTAAAGTAGGATATGGGATGGGATATCTATTCAAATCCACCGAACTATACTTTATAGGACTTTCAATATTTGCAATGATTTGTCTTGAAACATTAGTTATTGAATTTGACATTGAAGGTAATGAATCATTTGTTGAATTATAAGTTTGCACTAAATTATTAGTTAATCTTAATTTCTTTATATTGGTTCTCTTTTTCCGTTCTTTTATTTTATATAATTCTTCTTGACTTGGAGGTTGAGGTGGATGTTGTAAACATCGATCAGTACGTTTAAATCTTTGACATGAAGTACAAGGTATAGTTAAATCACATTTAATCTTTAATAATTTACAAGGACCACAACTATAACTTCTTCTTTGACGTTTTGGTTTATTATGATCCATGTTTAATTGACGATGGGATGATGTGGGAGAACTTGTGGTTGACGTTGGTGGAGTTGAAGATAAATCATTCATCAGATCTTCATTAGCCATTATGATGATTGACGATGATGATACTGATTGATAGAATGATTGATTGACGGGGGACGATTCAAGGGTTCTGAGAAGGGATGAATCCACCTGGGTCAATGTCAATGTGATGGGATGATACGTTGACGTTGATGTTGATGAAAGATGGCGCTGTTAACTTCGAATGATTTGAACAAACTTTTATAAATTTTATAAATTTGTCGTAAATGGTTTTATCATATGACTTAAATCCTATTTTATATTTTTTATTTTTTTTTTTTTTTTTTTGGCTCAACTTTTTTTTGTCTGTCTGTTTGTCCTCAGTTTTTTATTTTTTTGTCTGTTTTGTTTTGTTTGTCCGTGGAAATATATTTATTTTTTTTATATTTTTTTTATTTCGGCTTTGTTTTCCGTCATTCTTCTTATTTATATAAATCCGCTTTTATACCCACACTGGATTTATTTATCCACCTTTAATTTACTCAATGTTTTGCATAAACTTTTACGTATATCCCCTATTTTGTGGTATAATGGGTTTACTATTGTGTTTGTTTGTTTGTTTGTTGATTGATTACAATTAATTCTTCGATTTACATGTGTAGTATTTTATTTATTTACTAATTACTTATTAAGAGTTGGGGATTATTGAGGATAAATCCGTTATAAATTCTTAATTTCATTTTTTCATGAGTCGTAAATCTTTTGACATAATCCTCATTCTCTCTCCTGTTCATCATTTATCATATCATCATTTATATATTTCGATTCCCCACCACTCATCTTGGGCAACAAGTTGCGTTAATGAATATATATCTCAGTTCATATTAATATATTATTTGATGTCGTCCCATTGTTCCATTCCCATTCTTCCTCGTTGTTGGTTGAAATAGCAATAGTAAAAGCCCCATCAAAAAAAAATAATTCTTTTTTTTTTGTTTATTTTTGAAATGAGCCATCCTGCATATGACGGGATAATTAAAAGGAGTTATCATAATTCAATTGGCTAGATATATTTTTAAAACTGATTATAAAACAAGGTTAAAACTCTAATTTTATTATTATTATCTAACTCAACATACTGGATTAAGATCTACTTGAAATGAAATCTTTCTTTTAAAGATTCACCGTAAGAAGGGTACCCATTCACCTTCCTGCTAATCTTTCATCCTTATATGGCCGAACAGAACAGTTAAATTATATCAGCCAATTTTTCTTTAGTTCACAGTTTCGTTTCGTATTTTGAACACGAATTATCAATTTTAACTAATTCCATATATGTGTCTCCTGCATAATCCCGACTTACGTCTTCTTATTAAATATTTATGGAAATATACACATTATATATATATATATATAATATTTACAGATACATACATGTCCGTCATATCCCTTTCTTTTTTAAAAAATTATAAAATATTGATTAAAATCGCCTGAGGTTTTATTATGAATTAGACTTTTTATAATGAATACGAATATCATATTATTATGATTCACAGCGGTAACGGGGAGTTAACTATTCTTTAGCCTAATCACTTGTCAACGCCTCTATATATTATTATTATTTGACATGAGTTTGTTTCCATAGTTTTGATTTAAATTATTCTATGATCAGCGAATTCAAGTTGAATGAATGAGGCGATAAGAATGCGCTACCTACCCTTCGTTCAATCATAGAATATCCCTCTGATTAATCGGTACCCTGACCCCTCTTTCTATACATATACGTATATGCATACATGTTGCACAAGGATGTTATCTCAATTCATTCATTCATTCATTCATTAAAAATTTCATTGATAGAAAACGTTGATATGAAATAAGTTAAAATTAATATAGTCAATAGTTTTACATTTACGCCCTCAGTCCAATTCTTTTTGTGATGGGCTTATATGCAGGTGAGGACAAACATCCCTACCACTTGAAAAATGGTACATCCATGCCACTTAAAATAAATATTTGAACCATTTCACACGACTCTTTTATTGAACCAATAAAAAATTATCAGAAACAAATTATGAACAGAAACTAAAAAAAAAAAAATAATATCAAATATCAAAATATCAAAAGCTCAAACCAAGTGTAACTTAACTGGATATCATCTATAAAAGTGAATTGTACTATATAGAACATTGGAAAATACTTCAACAACTGTGTTCGACATATTCACCCTTTTATCATACCATTCCATATCATTTCAATCCGATCCTATTCCTTTTAGCATTGTATCATAGCTTTTTAATCTACTACAGTTCATTTCATTTATAGATATTCAATTATCATCATTTAATTCCTTTTCTACCTCCTCACTTCGTCATTCATATATATTCTGCATTCACAATCATGATTTCTAGATCATTAAAATTATCTCAAATAACATCAAGATCTTCAAGATCACTAATCTCAAGATCATTCACATCTCAATCTATCCTTAATATCGAACAAGGTCATAGTTCAGAATTACCAAATTTAAATGAATTACCAAGAAAGAAACCGGAAATCCCTTATGTCCCATTAGTTAATCCAACTGAAAAATATAAAGTTCAAATTGAAGAATTACATAAATTTGGTACTTATATAATGGCATGTTTACCAAAATATATTCAACAATTTTCAGTTTGGAAAGATGAATTAACCATTTATGTGGCTCCTCAAGCTTTAAGACCAACCATGGTATTCTTAAAGAATCATACTGCTGCTCAATTCAAATCTTGTGTTGATGTTACTGCTGCTGATTATCCATCAAGAACTAATAGATTTGATGTTGTTTATAATTTATTAAGTGTTAGACATAATTCAAGAATTAGAGTTAAAACTTATGCATCTGAAACTTCAGCTGTTCCATCGGTAGTACCAATTTTTCAAGGTACAAATTGGTTTGAAAGAGAAACTTATGATTTATTTGGGGTTTTCTTTGAAGGTCATCCTGATTTAAGAAGAATTATGACTGATTATGGTTTTGAAGGTCATCCTTTAAGAAAAGATTTCCCAACTACTGGTTATACTGAAGTAAGATATGATGAAGAAAAAAAGAGAGTGGTTTATGAACCATTAGAATTAACTCAAGCTTGGAGAAATTTCTCCGTCGGTTCTTCTGTTTGGGAACAAGTTGGTGATGGTAAAGATTTTACTCCTGAAAATTTCAAATTACCAACTCCTGAACCTGAACCTCCAAAGGAAGAAGAAAAGAAATAGACCTAATGTTTAATTTATAACCTTTTATATATTATTATTTTAAAAAAAAATAGAAAAAAAATATACATACATACATATACACTACTACGAACTTTTTAAAGCTTGAATTTCTTGTTGTAATTGACTTAATTCACTTTGTTTACCAGTTAAATAATCTTGTAAAGTAGATACATGACTTTCAATTAATTCAATATCACCTTTAATTTCAGATAATTGTTTACCATTACTAGTACTACCACTTACTGAACTTTGACTTAATTTTGATTGTTTATATTTTAATAATTGTTCAAATTCATGTTTGACAATTGCTAATTCATTATCATTTGATTTTTCTTGTTTTAATCCTGAAGAGGCTTTATTTAATACATTCTCTAAATCAGTTAATTCTCGTCTTAATCTAACTTCTTCCCAATCAGTTCCTTCCGTTGATGAAAAATCAGTCCCATTAATTGGATTCGAACTTCCTGTAATCTTGGTTAAATATGAACTAGCAAATGATTTCTTCCCATTATCAGTACCATTATTCCCATTACTACTGCTCACAGCTTGAGCAGGCTTTTGAAGATCATAATTAGGTACTTCTTTTGAAAATGTGGCTCTTAAGGAAGCAGGAACTCCACGAGGAACTCTTTTCCCATTTTCACGTTGATTTAAAATATGTAAAAACACCAATACTTGATCTTTATCAATGGTTTCAAATGATTTAGGATTAACTAAATTCCAAGCACTTGAAATATCAGCTCTAGGAACTTTTGATAAACTATTATATAATCCATTCAAGGAATCGAATTTAACTCGTCCAAAAGAATCACTGTTGGAGTTATATATCGCTTCATAGGTAGCTTTATCAGTTGGACTAATATACCATTCGAAATTATCACTTAATTTATCATCTTCATCTTCATCATCATCATAATCTATTCCTAAATTCTGATTGGAATTTACAGCTTTATTAGCCGCAATTAAATGAGATTTAGAAGAGGGAATTAACCAATTAGGTAATTCATTAGGAATAGAAGTAATATTACCATTTAATGAATCAAAGATTAACCTCATCGTAATGCAAAACTCTTCAAAATCTAGTTTCCCATCACTATCAATATCACTTAATTCCCAAACTTTCGATAATTGTTCAGTGGATAATTTACTATTCTTTAACACAGGTGATACTTGTTCACCAGTCAATTTATTATTGGATGGTTTTAAACCTTGGAAAATCTCCCAATATTTCTTAATCTCCCAATCTTCCAACTTTGGCATGATGTCTATATGTGTATGTGGTTATGTGTGGTGATGAATTGAATTGAATTGAATTGATTGATTAACTTATGATGGTTGATATCTCTCGATCAATAAATCTACGAAAAAGAGGAGTGTCAAATAATCAAAAAATCTCCTACGCCTTTTTGGGAATTTTTACAGTTTAAGGGTGTAACCTGTAAATTAAATGTTATACCTATAAATTGCAAAATTTAATTAACAACAATAATACATTATTTTAAACTATAAATTTACCATATACCTTATAAATAGGGTTTAAGATTTTCTTCTACAAAGTCCCATCCCTTAGAAATAGCTTTTGGATCTTCTAAATCCTTTCTAGCTCTGGTTTTCTTACCAAAACATTCCACATGATCACCAGATCTAATATCAGGTGAAAGAGCCGCAAATAATTCAGTATAAGCACCTAATCGAGCTTCATGTAAGATGAATTTAGACATGAATGCTTCTGATGGAGTTGAATGTCTTTGTAATTCAGTTTTCAAAGCCCCAGGACAAAGTGAAACACTGATTACGTTTGAACCATCTGGATGAGCTGAATTCCATCCTTTAGCTTGTAACACATTTAAGGCTTTACTTTGACCATATATTTGCATTTTACTCACATTTGGGGTATTGGTGAAATTAGGATCCTCGTAGTGAACACCACCAATAGGCGAGAAGTATTGACCTGAAGATGCAACCCATACAATTCTAGTTTCACCAGGTTTGTTGGTATGGGAAGTCTTGATAAGTAATGGATCTAAGTACTTCTGTAATAAGTGAGGACCAAGAACATTCGTACCCAATTGTAATTCAAACCCTTGCTTTGAAACTGATCCAATAGGAGGGGCCATGACTCCAGCGTTGTGAATAATAATATCTAATCTTGATTCTTTACTTAAGAATTCATCTGCAGCAGGTTTGATGGTGGTTAAATCAGAAAAGTCGATCGTGATATAATCAACTTTTAGATTCTTCTTATTATACTCAGAAGCAACTTCGATTTCTAATTTCTTAATAGCATCGATAGTCTTTTGTTTGTTTCTAGTAAACATGTAAACTTTAGCATTGGTTGAACCTAATAATGATTTGGTAACTTCATAACCCACACCAGCATTGGCACCTGTGACAATCACTACTTTCCCATCTAGTTTAGGATAATCCTTTTCAGTATACTTTGGTTTACCGGGAAAAATTTGAGTCCAAATGGCACATAATCCTTGTTTCCCAATAGGGGCAGATTCATATTTAATCGACATTTTTGTTTGAATTTGTTATTGATTAATATATTCTATCAAGTTAAATTTGAATTATTTTATAGATTGAAATGATTTGAACACCTATTTATATAATTTCACAGAATAGTATTCACGTCATAGTATTTGAGTTATAATTAAGTTGCAAAAATTACGGCGCGGGAATGTTGAGAATTTTTCCCTCCGTTAGCCGTTCTTCCTTTCCTTCATTCCTACTTAATTTAAGATGATGACCTCTCTAACCCTAGCAAGTAATTCATAATCTTTAGATTGTTTTGCTTGCTGCGGTCAGATTGGTGAGGATTGACTTTCCCAATTTGGAAGTTCATTCGTAAGCATTATTGTACTATCGTGATGCCATGAGTTAAAATTTTATAACCACAAAAGGAGCTGGCATCAATTATACCGATCGAATGAAATTATTGTTAGTTAAATGATATGATTGTTGCTGTAGAGGAATAGTTAAATCGTTTAGTTAACCGAATACAAATCAAAAGGTACAAAAAATCAAAGTTTCATACATTCAAACTAACTATATCTACAAATAAGGTTTGATGGTTTCATCTAAAAAGTTCCAACCTTTAGTAACTACTTCGGGTTCTTCTAAATCATATCTTGCTCTTGTCTTCTTACCGAAGCATTCGATGTGATCACCAGATTTAACATCGGGTGAAAGAGCAGCATACAACTCTGTATAAGCCCCCAATCTTGGTGGATGGAATAACAGTCTGAACATGAAAGCTTGAAATGGAGTGGCATCCTTTTTCAATTCGGTTAATAAAGCACCAGGACAAAGTGATACACTAACTATATTAGACGACTCTGGATGAGCTGGGTTCCATCCTTTGGCTTGTAACACATTTAAGGCTTTACTTTGACCGTAGATTTGCATTTGACTTGCATTGGTAGTATTAGTGAAATTTGGATCCTCGTAGTGAACACCACCAATAGGCGAGAAGTATTGACCTGAAGATGCAACCCAAACAATTCTAGTTTCACCAGATTTGTTGGTATGGGAAGTCTTGATAAGTAATGGATCTAAGTACTTCTGTAATAAGTGAGGACCAAGAACATTCGTACCCAATTGTAATTCAAACCCTTGTTTGGACACAGAACCAACAGGTGGTTCCATAACACCAGCATTATGAATGATAATATCAATTCTTGATTCCTTATTTAAGAATTCATCAACAGCAGGTTTAATGGTGGATAAATCAGATAAATCAATTGAAATGGTTTCAACATTAAGATCGGTTTTATTATATTCAGTGGCAACTTCAATCTCTATACGTTTAATAGCTTCGATTGTTCTCTCTTTATTTCTAGTAAACATATAAACCTTAGCATTGGTTGAACCTAATAATGATTTGGTAACTTCATATCCAACCCCTCCACTGGCACCGGTTACAATCACTACTTTGCCATCCAAATTAGGATAATCTTTTTCAGTATATTGAGGTTTGCTAGGAAATAATTGATTGCAAATAGCCCAGAATCCTTGCCAACTAAGACCTGGAGCTTCGTATTTAATAGACATGTTTAACTAAAGTTATATAATTAACCTTTAATCGTACAGCCTTTTATTGAGAAATTTAGACACAATTCAACTCCTATTTATATGATTCGGTTTTTAGTTGCAATTTATTTTTTCCTAATTCTGCCATTCGGTCATAAATTATTATTTTTCAGCTATTGCTTAAATGGAGCTTATAAGTGGAGTAAATCCATGATATGATCAATTTAGGGTATTCTATGCGCCGAGTCAAAGCCCGCATGTATGTTAGAAGACGGTGTGTGGCTGCTTCATTGTATTTTGTTAATACCGTAATAGACTACGGATACGGGAGTTTGAAAAATGTACAAGATGAAATATATTCAATTAACCGATAAACTATATACAAGACAAGGTTTTCCTATGAAATATATACTAAGTAGAAACAAGAAGTCATATCACATTATGATCATGATGACTGTTCATCAACTTCATCATATTTACCTTCCAAGATATCATTCAAACTATCTTGGATATAAGCACTTTCTTCATCCAAAGGTAATTTACTTAACTCAACTTCCTTTTGATGACCACCCAATAACAATTTCATCCTCCAATTGAATTCTTTTAAATTACTCACATCAATAATCCAAGCTGATCCAAAGATAATCATCGAACTTACTGATCCACATAATAATGTCCCGGTCCCAACTGCCACAGCGGCATCATGGGTGAAATTATAACTTGTGGGAGGATGATGATTACCTTGGAATAAAGTAGGCACGTATTGTCTTGTTATGGTTGATTTATAGGCGAATCTTGACGCAAAGATAGTTATGGCTGATGCCGTCATGAAAAGTACCATTTGTTGTTTTCTTCTTTGGATGTATGCATCACTTGCTTCACCTAATTTGAAATTGTATTTGGTTAGAAATGATCGTATGGCCGATGGGGTATGAGTGACGTCTGACATGGTCTATAGAGTGTGTGCTTATTAACTGTTTGATATAATGTAATTCACTATATATCAAATCAATCTCTATGTCTTTCAAAAGGGTTGAAAAAAAAATTATCAAAACCGTGTGGTTATATACAGGCACACAGTTAAGACCTTTTGACACTTACAAAGTATAAGATAATATTTTTGATACAACAAACTTCTAGTTATCTTTTGGATATATAATAATATATATATATATAGTACAAACAATTGATACAAAAGAAAGACAATAAGAAGGAAAGAAAGGACATATAAAATTGTAATAATAAAAAAAAAGTATAACTAAGACAAAAAGTTCAAAATATAAAAGTAAGGTAAAATAAAAGTAAAGTAAGATAAAAGTAAAGATAAGATAAAATAGTTTAGATATGGTTAAATCGATAAGAATTGAAAAGTGGTAGTTGGAATAGATTTCTCTTTTTATTTTTTGTTTTCTCTGGGATAGAACGAACCAACCAACCAACAAACGAACGAACGAATATGATGATATGGAAAATATGCTGAAATAATGCAAAAAGATTTAAATGATCAAGATTTAATCTTCTTCTTCTTTAAACACACTTCCTTTGGTTTTTGGCTTACCAATATCAATTAAGGAGGATTCTTCGACACCTTCAAAATCAGCTTCAGAAGCTCCATTACCACTACCAATGATATCTTCATCTTCATCAGCTTCAACTTTAGCAGTTTCAACTTCTTTCTTAACTGGAGTTTCAACTACAGCAGCGGAAACTTTCTTCTTTTTATTTGGAGCAGTGGCAGGATTAATCACTCTTGGTTTAGATGAACTTTTGAAAAGACTACTGAATCTCTTTAATCCACTGGATGATGATTTCTTGGCTCCTGGAAGAGTAGAAGAAGCAGCAATAATTGGTATAGCAGCTTTCTTGGCTACTGGGATTGAAGCAGCGGCTTGTGGAGTTTCAACCACTGGAGCAACTACTGGTTCTGGTTCAGAAACTAATGGGACTTCTTTTTCTTCAAGAGAAAATAAATCACCGGTATCTCTTAATTTAGATTCATCAATTGATTTTTGTAAATGTTCCGGTAATTCGGAATTAATTTGATGTTCTTCTTTAACTTTAGATTCAATTTCAGAATTAATTAAATCCTTCTTTTCTTGTTTTTCAGCTAAATGTTGAGCTTTAGTTTCTTCTAAACCAGCAATTTTTTCATCTAATTCTTGATGAGATTGTTGAGCTTTATTTAATTCATCAATGGAGAATTGATGTAATTCATCAACTTCTTTCGAAGTTTCTTCATGTTTTTGAGTAGCTTCTTCTAAATCACCGGTATATTTTTCAATTTCAGCTTTAGTAGATTCTAATTTTTCTTGTAATTCAGCTAATTTAGATTCATATTCAGCTTGTTGATCTTCCGAATTTTTAACTTCATTAGATAATTCATCTTTAGCATCAGTTAATTCTTTTAATTTTTTAGTTTCAATGGTTAATTCACCCAATACTGGATTAATAATTTCATCTTTTTCAGCTTGTAAATCATCTAATTCTTGTTTTCTTTCAGCAATCAATTGAGCTTCTTCTTCATCAATTCTATCTTGATTAGCTTGTTTTTCAGTTAATAAAGCTTCCTTTTCTTCAGCATATTTTTGTTCTAAAGCTTTTAATTCAGTAACTTTACCTTGTAAAGCTTCATTTTTTTCAGTTTGATATTGAGTATATTTATCATTTTCAACTTGTTTTTTATCTTCATTTTCAGCTAATCTTTGTTGTTTAGCTTGTTCAATATCAGCTTTTTCTTTTAATTTAGCAGCATATTCTTCCTTTTTAGATTCTTGATGAGCTTGATGTAATTTTTGTTGTTTTTTAGATTTATCTGCATCTAATTTACGTTGAGTTGTAGCTTTATCACTAATATCTTTTAAAACAGGTTGAACGACTAATGAAGCTAAATTATCTAATTCAGCTTGAGTAATAGTTAAACCACCACCTAATTCAATTAAACCAGCTTGACTCTTGGCAATTCTTGCTTCACTATTTTTTTGAGCAATAGCTAAAGCACCAGCATATAATTGAGCTTGAGCTTTAAAATTCTTTGGATCAACACCAGAAGAAAGTGATTGTAATCTGGTATTAGCATTTTTATTAGCAGCAGCTAATAAAGTACTATTAACCACATCAACAGCTTTAAAAGATTGAGATCTTGATTGACTTGAATATCTATCTGAAATACCAGAACCATGTTTTAATGATGCAGCAGCACCATTGGCAGCTAAATCTTCTTCATCTTGATTTAAATATTCAGTTGGACCCGCTTTTAAACCTGATCTATAATCTAAATCAGGATTAAATCTTGAATTTAAAGATTTGGTGGAATTTTTATTAGCCACTTGATTAATTTTTTTTATATCTAAAGTATTTGAAGAAGTTTGTTTTGAAACTAAACCAATTCTTTTAACATCTTTTTCAGGATTAATTCTTGAAGTCATGGTTGAAGTTGAATTTTCATTAGCAACTCTATAAATGTTACCTCCTTTTAAGGAAGGAATACCAGTTCCAGCAAAAGAAATAGATGAAGCACCAGAATATTGACTAGTTAAGGTAGAAGATCTACCAGTAGCAGCAACAGAAGCATCAGTGGCACTTTGATCAGCGGAATCTCTTGACCAAGCAGCAATGTTTTCTTTTCTGGCAGCAATGGCAGCAGTATGAGCTTCAGGAGCAATGGTACGTTCATAACTTGGTCTAACGGTTAAGTCAGTAGAAGCAGCTAAAAGAGCAGCTGTATCGGAAGCATTAGTATTGACACCGATACTAGCACCATTTGGAGAGTTATAGATACCTTGTCTTATTTTTTGTTGATAAAGAGCTTGTTGAGATAATGGTTTTCCATTACTTTGATATACGGAAGACATAATGACGAGGGGTGAGGATATATCGTGTGGCTTTTTTTTGAATAATCAAGGGTATGTATAGGGGGATATGCTAAATGTTTAGGATATGATATGATATGAGATGATATGAGATATGTAATAGATGCCTTTATGTGGTTATAGAATGAACACAGTGGGGGTAAATTACAATGGGGTGATAAGAGGGATGTAGGGAAAGTAGGGAGTGAGGGAGGGAGGGAACGTCTTCGGATTGGAATAAGACGGGGTGGATGGAATGGAATGAAATTGACGAGTGAGGTATAATTTATTTCAATTGGATGATTGGAATAGATTACAATGATGGATTAGGAACAACCTATGATGAATAATATGATGATGAATTGGAAGAAAGTGGTTAAGTTGGCAGTAAAAAATTAAATTTTTGAATTTGAATTTTGAAGTTTAAATTGTTTCCACCACACACTCACACTAATTGTTCAACTCCCACAGTAAAAAACTTGAAATTTTAGGGGTACGTACTAATTAGTAGTAACAAGCAAGAATAATATAGTTAGATAGGGAAAGGGTTATTAACCTATAGGTATCCAGCAAGTTAAGTTAAGTGATATATAGAGAGAAGAGGAGTTTACATGTGTATATAAGTAATAGGTTATCTATCATCATATCATTAGTAGTTACTATTGGTCGTCTTCTCCTTCTTCCATCTCTCTCCTTGTTCTTAGCGTCTCCTAATTAATTTCAATTTTCTCGAAATTTCAGTTTGAGGACAAAAATGGAAAAAAAAAGGGGGGGCTCTCTCAGTTAGTGGGAAAGAAAGGGCTGATTAAACCAAAAGAGATAATGAAATGAGTACTGTATATAATATGTATCCATGCCACAAAGACACGACCCTTTTTCGATAACTGAACCAGTACTTACTAACTACTATTTCAATTGCTACTTTCATCTCTTCATTAATGACTTACTGATGAGTTCCTTTCTAAGCGAATAATTCTATAACTGTATTCACAGTTATCGTATTTTATTTATTATTATTATTATTATTATTATTGTTCATTATACCTTTAATAGTTTACTCTCTTAGTTTTCTCCACCCATTCCGAATGATGTCATATTATGTAACCTTCGGTTATCATTAGTTTACTCTATTATAATTAAACTTTTTTCGAATTATATTATATATATAACGTTGTTAATTGCTTCACCAGCAAATATTATTCATCTAATGACCCTAATATTTCATTATTTGCTAGATACCTTATATTACCCAGTAATATGGAAATTTAATTACACTCAATATATAATATAAAATATATTTGATACACTTATAGGTCTGTAGATACTTTTAATTCAAATATTGTCAATCTTTGATACTTATTCAGGCACTATCGCCGTTATTACTCTTTTCTCATCCCATTTAGCCCTTCCCCCCCTCCATAACTAAAGTCTAAGGCACAGTAACCAGTGTGCACATATTACAAAATTAGGCCTAAACGGGTAACATGGATACTATTGCGAAAAACAGTAATTTATTCCCATACAATCAAATTATCAACCCCAAATTTATATATAAAATGTGATTAGTAACGACAGATCAATTATAAATAAAACATTTATGATCTAGAGGATAGACCAATAACTAGTAATGTTCAATACTACAACGACTTTACCTAATGATATTCAATCATTTGATTGTAATTTCATCACCAATAATACCCCCAATTCAAAATTACCAATCTTAGTATATAGAAATATCATTAATAAATCATATCTCTTAACTGAATTTAATCAATTGAATGAATCAGATAAAATATCATTAATAAATGAAACCCTTTTGAAAAATGGTTGGAAAGCTGAAGTATGTAAAAAGTTTTCAATTTAATTTTCATATCTACCAATATCATCCCTTACTAACTACTTTATTTTTAGCAAACTTGGGGGGCATATACTAACACCCATTATCATTATAATGTCCATGAAGCATATTTCATCACAGAAGGTTCATCAACTTTAATCCTTGGATTAGATGTTAATATAGTCCCGGAAGAGACAACTCCAGAACTCCTCTCTCAATCAAATCATATCGAAATCGAAGTCAAATATGGTGATTTAATAATCTTACCCGCTGGAACATCCCATTGCTCAAAATCTTTCGATGAGAAATATAAATATATAGCAGCTTATCCTATAAATGGACCTAAATGGAAATCAATCTCGAAATTAAATCTAAAATCAATTTCAATGGAAACTATTGATGGTTATAAAGATATCGCGAAGGAAGTTGCTTTACCTCCAAATGATCCAATTTATCATGATTCAAAAGGTGGTTTGGTAGATATTTGGAACTCATACATATGATATATATTATATATATCTATATATATATACTTTTAATCGAATTAATATTATTACTATCTTAGATGTAGATATTAAGAACATGTACCTGCATATAACCATTTTTTTGCTGGTTAGATATTTTACATACCACAAAAATTGAAATTAATTTTTAAATCAGATTTTTTAAACAACTAATTCAATAGCCTCCTTAAATCAAATCATATTCCAATCAATTGGGTTTGATCTAAACCATATCAATTGAATTATAGATCATTGTTTAATATCAAAATATGGCCAGAATATCCACTGGTTCAAGTCGACCTCAACCTCAATCGAGTGCTGCTTTAAGACGACAACGAGAACGACAACCAGAACGAGAAGATCGAAGAAATCAAGCAACGATTGGGAATACATTTGTCAGTGGATCATCATCTGCATCCCTTGCCACACGACCATCAACATCGACAACTAATCGACAATTACAAACTGGACTTTATAGAAATCAACCTGGAGATGACACGCCCAATAGAGCAAGATCAAGTGGAAGTAATACAACTACCGTTAGGAAAAGACGATATAAACCTGGTACCAATGCCTTAAGAGAAATAAGACAATATCAAAAATCTACTGATTTATTATTAAGAAAATTACCATTTGCAAGATTAGTTAAAGAAGTTGCTGAGAATTATATTGGAGCTGATTATGGAATAAGATGGCAATCAAATGCGGTATTAGCTTTACAAGAAGCTTGTGAAGCATTTTTAATTCATTTATTAGAAGATACTAATCTTTGTGCTATTCATGCTAAACGAGTTACTATTATGCAAAAGGATATTCAATTAGCAAGAAGAATTAGAGGAGGTCAATTGTAAGATTTAACAAGAAATTAATCTGTATGTACATTATTATAGGCTATTAAGTAGTAGTAGCACCCATTAAAATCTGTAATACTATATTATATTATATTTAAACAAACAAAGAAAGAAAGAAAGAAGTTAAAGGGGACACAGAGAGAAGGACAATAATTTTCAATTTGTCCCAATTAGGAAAGGTAATTAAAAAAAATTCTTTTTTGGCGAACCGCACTTCACTACAACTCCCAAATAGGAAATACATCAATATCCCACTTTTAAACCCTCTAATCAATGACATTACATGTATCCTATCCTATTCCACCCACAAGACCAATTGGATTGAAGATCTGAAGACATAATCCATTGACGGAAAGTAAGATAGAGATAGACGTTTGTTTATCAAGTTTTTTTTTCTTAAGAATGTGGGTGGGTGGTACCTACATTTCCAAGTGATGTAAAAACTCGTCTAAACTTCATTCGATTGAATTGACAACCAACTATTGTTAATCCAATATATATCTTGATATGATCTTATTATGAATGAATGACCCTATATAAGGATTAGTTGGTAGATAAGGATGGTTTTGTAGTAGAGAACCGAATTCAGTCATTCTTTTTACTAATAGGGAGTCGATTCTGTGGTTCCATGCTCCTTGTCGTAGGGTTATGTAGTCGTCATGGAATGAAATAAGGACCGAGTTTTATTTTATTTTATTGGTTATCGTCGTTATTTTTTGCACCTTTTTAAAAATTGTTTACAATTTTTCTTATTGTAGAATGTGGAGAAATTGTTTATTGGATGATATGGTTAACCGAGTTTATAAGGTTTACTAATAGATTGATAAATTCTGATATATCGCTGGTCTAATTGAAGTTTATTTATGAAATCTATAATATTATCTCGTTTATTGTTTGTAATCATAAGGCTCTCTCTCAACAATATTAATATTATTTATGTATTGTTTGGTTTGTAAGTGGGGCGGTGATGATAATGACAATATGTTCATTGTTTACGAATTCAACCATAATAGAAAAAGATGGACAAAATTAACCACAAAAATTATTAGACAGTAAGACATTGATAACTGTAGTATAGTACAATACTATATGTTAAGGTTTCCTTAGTTACTATCCAGCTTAAATTTTATAGATAATGATGATCATATATAATAAGGGTTTGTCTCTATTTCTTTGTCACCACCCGTGTTCAACAGAAAGAATAGGGGGCAGGCATTATCCAAGGTTACTGTGTATTCGTGTAATACACACTGAATGGTTAATCTATAGAAATTAACTCAGTATAAGTAATTCTAGGGGTAATAATTAATTAATTGCTTAATTAAAAAATAAATGGTAAATTTTCACAGTCGTTAAAATTTAAAAATTCCACTATTTAAAATTTTTTATTTTAAAATATAAATAATTTCATATCTCCTCCTCCTATTTTTATTATAAATTGTTATTCGTTTAACTGTTCATTTACTTATAACTTATCTTTAACAGGGTCTCTTGCATATATAAATAAATAACTACAACCAATTCAATTATATGACTTAATCACAATTAGTAATGGCAACTAGTACAACCACAACTAAGAAAAAAAAAGTTGTGTATAAACAGGATCCTGATGGAGTCTTTCGATTAAAGAAATTGGATACTAGTAATGATATCCCATCCCTTAGTCCTCAACAGTATTCATCTGAAAAGAAGAAAATTGATGATTATATTAATGAATTAACTGATTGTTCTTATAAAGTATTAGATGATAAACCTCAAAATCAAAATCTCACTCCTCCTTCCCAATTAGGAAATGACAACAACAAAAGACCTTCACCAACATCTACAACAACATCTACAACAACTACAACTACAAGTTCAGGATCAAATACTCCATCTCTACTATCATCTCCTGTCATTGGTGCTTCGACTATATCCACCTTCACTTCCTTACCATTGAATATCATGAAAAATATTCAACAATCAACCAATACTGAGGTCCTTAAGTTTCATCCTCAAAGTTTTATATTAGGTGCTGTAATAGCGATATTATTGTATCGATCACAATCAACGTTAATCAATTATGCTTTAATCATAGGAAATATTATAAAATTAGGTTTAATAGGTGGGATTTTAGTAGGAGGGGTTAGTTTTTATCTTGGATTGATTAAATTAGATGATATTAATAAAATGATAGATACTTTAAAACAAAAAATATCAGGAACATCAACAACTACCCTTATATCATCACCACCAGTTGAAGAAACTCATAATACTCCATCCGATGATGATTCTGACGATGTTCATTCCATGAGTTCTTTAACTAATGAATCAGCCCCCAGACCTGAATTAAAAGAAAGAAGAAGATCATCCATCAGAGTTCAACCTTTCAGACCTATAAGTAGACAACCATTAAATGATGTCACTAAATATCAAAGTACTCCAGATTTACATAAACATCAATCATCTTCATTCCCCCCTAAATTGTTCCGAGTAAATACTGATCCAAAATCATTAATATCAGGAAAAAGACAAACTTCTCCTGTAAGAAGAAGTAGAGGTGGTTCAGTTGAATCATTACCAAAGAGATTACCTCAACCCCCTTCCACCCATGAATCGGAGGAATTACCTTTCATAAATGAAGTTAAATTAAGAGATACTTTAGATGATGAAGATGATCTTAGTTCTTATAATGATGATGATTATTATTATAATAATCATGGAAGTAATAATGTATCACCCACTCATGGCAACATGCCCGCATCGATCTTGAATGAACAAGATTATAATGGAATTAAACGACTGATGACAACCGCAAGTAAAAAATCAATATTAGGTACAAGGGTTAATTATAATAAATTCTTAGCTAATGTTCATGGACGTGATGAAGATTAGTTCTACATACTAATACACAATAAACAAATATTTTCGCATTTACTTTATATACATTTATATCTAATATATCCCCTTTTGCATTTCCTAATATATAAAATAACTAAACTTAGCATATAATTGTAATAATAAACTTGAATAGAATTTGCAACTAATTATAATATTTTGTACGGTCGTGTACTTTGTACAAAAGTCTGGAAAAAAATTGGACTCCAAAAAAAGCAAAAGAGCCAAAACGACCAGTTGAAATAATAAACATAGACATCTAAGGTGTGTTCAATCAATATAGATAAGGAAGAATAGTAATCATGGTGTTGTATAAAGAAGAGAACTTCCTCGTGGTCCATCCTGGTTCCAAACATACGTTGTTTTCCTTTGGATTACAAGATTCATTGTCTCCACCTCAATATAAGATTCCATCTATTGTTTATCAAGATCCAAAGACTAAAGAATATAAATCAAAACGAAATGAAAATGAAGATGGTGAAGGTAGTATCAAGTTGATTGAGATTCATCCGATTAAAGCAGCTAAGATTGTTGATGTTAACGCGTTCAATTATCTCTTAAAGATTATCTTACAAAGTGTCATAACTAATAATCCAATTATAACTATTAATCAAATACCTTTATTATTAATTATTCCATCGTTAACTTGGTCAAGAGCAAATATTGAATATGTTACCAAATACGTCATAGAGACTTTGGAATTCACTGCGTTTAATATTTTGGATATTTCCTTAGCTTCTACATTTGGAATTGGATCTTCTACTAATTCGATTGTGGTTAATGTCGGTTATGAATCCATGCAAATTGTTCCTGTTCTTGGATATCAAATCATTAAATATGCTAGTAAATATATTAATGGTGTTGGTAGTAATCTTATAAATGAAGAACTTGCTAAAATCTTACCTAATTTATCATCATCTCAAATTGAAGATTTAAAAACTTCAAATATTTATGAAGTTTTAAATGATCATGCTGATTCATTCTATACTTATGATGATATAAATAACGCGGGAGTTACTAATGATGAAGATGAATTCGACATTGCTAAGAAAATAACTGAAGATTCAGTTGAACCAACTACTATTGCTGAAACAAATGGTAATTCTAAACCAGAAGAATCAAATGGTAATACTAAACAAGAAGAAGAAGTGAGTGAAGAAGATCAAAAACCAAATCATGAATTAGAAACTAATAAATTCATTGATTCCAAAACTGGATCTAAAATCGCGGTGGGTAAAGAAAGATTCCAAGGTTGTAATAAATTAATTAATATCATTGCTGAAAATATTTATAAATCTCTTAAATTGATTCCTGATTTAGAAAAAAGACAAGAATGTTATACCAATATCATAATAGTTGGATCTACTGGGAAAATACCTGGTTTCAAAGAAGGGGTGTTATATAAATTATCTCAAGATTATCGTATTCGTGAACCTCGTACTGATAATGGTACTTCTGGAGGTGATGATGGTAAAGATGATGGTATTAATTCAGCTTTGGCTAAATATCAACAAGCTGAAGATGATGTTGAAGGTGAATCCAATAATGATTTATCTCAAGTTCCAAATACGATTAAATTAGCTAAATATCCTGATTATTTTCCGGAATGGAAAAAACCAAAGGAAAAGGGAGGATCATGGGATGATATTTACTTTTTAGGAGGTGAAATTTATGGAAAACAAATCTTTTCTAATAATTCAAATCATGGTCGTGAATTATTCATTGATAGTGATGTTTATGAAGAAAGAGGTCCTCAAAGTATTTGGGATGTTAGTATTTAATCGTACTAACAACCGCTATTTAAAAAAATTAGATAACTTTTGTAACAATAATATCAATGTATAACTTTCAATTAGAACTTATCTTGTAGAGATATTTCATTATGGTGTTGCATTTGATGACTTGTGGACTGTGCACAAAACGTAGTATCACCAAAACTCAAAATAGAACTGAAAAAAAAAATAGAACGCGTTTGTGATTAAATTTAGATATCAATCACTATTTGAAGAAAGCTTGCCAGGACTGAGCAAAACGAATGCTTAATAGACTCATAAGACATTCGTATAGGACATTCAATCATCGCATCACTCATTCAAGCAATAGAATCATCATCATGTCTCCTCAACAACAAAGTATCGCCAGATTCTTTGGTGGTTCAGCTGCAAATGGTGCAGCTCAAAAGAAGAAACCAGTTAAGCGTTCCCCGTCACCTGACAGAGTTCAATCGGCATCGTCATCACCAGCCAAGAAGAAAATTAAATCAGAACAACTGGACGTGGTGATTGCTTCATCATCTGTTACACCTCCTCCATCTGAATTCAAGGATGATACTGATCCAAGTGAAAGTGAAGAATTGATTACTGATAAAAAATCAAACAAAGTTGAATTGCAACAAGCAGAGGAATTGATCAATTTATCTCAAGTTGAACAAGTCAAACATAAAGATGAAGTACTTGGTGCTAAGATCCCATATGCTAAATTAACAGAAATCTTTGATAAGATTGAATCGGAGTCATCCCGGTTGAAAATCATTAGTATTGTCTCCCAATTCTTTTTAGAAATCTTACAACAATCATCGATAGATAAATTAGTCAAGATTGTTTATTTGTTTATTAATAGATTGGGTCCTGACTATGAACCTGATTTAGAATTAGGGTTAGGTGAAACTTTGTTAATCAAAGCTATTAGTGAATGTTATGGGAGACCTCCAAGTAAGATTAAAAAGGATTATCAAGAAGTTGGTGATTTAGGTAGTGTGGCACAAAAATCAAGATCAGGTCAACCAACCATGTTTAAACCTCAACCATTGGATATTGATGTGGTGTTTGAAAATTTAACCAATATTGCTAAATCTACTGGTAAAGATTCTCAATCTAAAAAGATCAATATTATAAATAGAATGTTAACTGCTTGTAATATAAAATCCAATGAAGCCAAATTCTTAATAAGATCATTAGAAGGGAAATTAAGAATTGGTCTTGCTGAAAAGACAGTATTAATAAGTTTGGCTCAAGCATTTTTAATCTATGAATCAAAATCATCGAAAAAGGTAAATCCTGAAAGATTGACTCAAGTTGAAGATATTATAAGAGAAGCATTTTCCACCATTCCTAATTATGAAGTCATAATCACCAAAGCTTATGAATATGGTATTGATAATTTATTAGATCATTGTCAATTGACTCCAGGTATACCTTTAAAACCAATGTTGGCCAAACCAACTAAATCAATCACTGAAGTATTGGATAGATTCCAAGGTGAAGAATTCACTTGTGAATATAAATATGATGGTGAAAGAGCTCAAGTTCATTTATTAGCTGACGGAACCATTAGGATATATTCCCGTAATTCTGAAGATATGTCTCAACGATATCCTGATTTAATTTCAATTTTGAGAGAAGTGTTGAATTCAAAGGAAGCAGGTGTATCAATGGTATTAGATTGTGAAGCAGTAGCGTGGGATAGAACAAATAATAAAATCTTACCTTTCCAAGTATTATCCACTAGAAAAAGAAAAGATGTTGATGAAAAAGATATCAAAGTTCATATTTGTTTATTTGCCTTTGATTTATTATATTATAATAATCAAGCATTAATTACTAAATCGTTAAATGAAAGACGAGTAATTATGAAAGAAAACTTGAATGAAATTGAAGGAAGATTCCAATTCGCAACCGCTAGGAATTCATCTAATTTAGATGAATTACAACAATTCTTAGATCAATCTGTGAAAGATGCTTGTGAAGGATTAATGGTTAAGATGTTGAATGGTAAAGATTCATATTATGAACCTTCCAAGAGATCCAGAAATTGGTTGAAATTAAAGAAAGATTATTTACAAGGGGTAGGAGATTCATTAGATTTAGTGGTGATTGGAGGATATATTGGTAGAGGTAAGAGAACAGGTAATTATGGTGGTTTCTTATTAGCATCTTATAATCAAGATACTGGAGAATATGAAACTACTTGTAAAATCGGTACTGGGTTTAGTGATGAAGATTTAAGTACTATCCATGCTCGATTAAAACCTACTGAAATAAGTCAACCAAAGAGTTATTATGTATATGATACTAATAATTCAAATGCTGTACCTGATGTCTGGTTTGAACCAACGATTATATTTGAAGTCTTAACGGCTGATTTATCATTAAGTCCTATTTATAAAGCAGGCCATCAAGAATATGGTAAGGGTATTTCATTAAGATTTCCTCGATTCTTAAGAATTAGAGATGATAAGGGAATTGAAGATGCTACGAGTTCGACTCAAGTTTCTGAATTTTATGAAAGACAAGCCAACGTTGGTTAGAAAGAATTAGACAATAGTTATATGTTTATTATTAGTTTAGTAGTACGTACGTATGTATTTTCTATATGCAAGAATAATTAAAAATTTCAGATGAGATTGATTAATTGCTTAATCTTCTTTACCTCTTGATTCTCTTAATTTTGATTTAATTTTATCACTTAAATTCTTATGATCTAATTTACTATCAAAATTCAATTCCATAACATTTTCACTTGAACTTGTTCTGGATACTTTTGAACTATTAGCAGTACTATTGGAGGAAGAGTGACTTTGGGTCGATAAATGAGGATATTGACGATGTAATTCGTTACTGGTACTATAACGATAATCATCATATATTGATGAAGTAGAAGGTAAGGTTGATTGTTGTTCCAATACCAAATCTTTATTTTTAACATTTTGATGTAATTGATAATCAGAAAACATTGGGATATTAGTTAAGGAATTATCTGAATTCATTAATGATATACCATCCGATACTGATGATGAATGTTTATCATCTTTTTGAAGGGATAAATCTGTTTCTGAAGATTCCAATCCAATCCTTTCACCAATCTTCTTGGCAGCTCTTTTGGCATCTTTACGTTTTTGTTGTCTTCTATGTCTTAATTCTTCAGTCTTACGATCTTCTTCTTCATCACTATCAACATAATTCACTTCATCAGTGATATTCAATCTTTGTTTCATATCTAATAAATTAAAATCTTTGGGAAATAATTGAGGTCCAAAAGTATTAACCAATTCCGTTATATCTTCACTTAATTCATCTCTGAATTTCTTTAATTCTTTAATGGATGAACCATTGGTAACTGAAAGATATAATGGTCTAATTGATTTAAATAAATCCAATCCTTGTTCACCCGTAACCAAAGCAGCATAAGTCACCAATACCCCTAAACAATAAAGTAAGAGCCAAATTGAAATTAATTTGAATTGTAATATACCTCTAGTATAAGCATAATAAGTTCCGATTGAAGCATAGAAACTATACACTATAGGAGCAATACCCATACTAACTAAGATTTTCCAAGTAGCAATGACATCAAGAGCTTTAATTTTAACCGATGAAGTTAAAACTGCTTCTTCAGCTTTCCGTTTTGAAATTAATTTAGCCGATAAGAATACGGGGGAAAACAACGTAGCACCTGGTAAAGCTAATATAACGAAAAAGATTAATTTTAAAATTCGAAGGATTAAAACTGGTAAAACACGTAATTTATTTGATTCATCACATTCTTCCACATGATGATCAGGTAAATATAATTGATTCAACATTTCATTATATTTCAAAATCTTGGTTTTAATTTCTTGAACTTTAGGTTCATGTTTATAATGTTCATAACCCATAACTAATCTTCTATTCATTTCAACAATTAATGGTAAGGGTAAATGATGAGCGAAATTCTGAGCATATAATCTTCTAGCGGCTTGAACCACCATTAAAGTTTCATAATCTTCACATAAAACCGTAACGGCTTTCAAACCAGTGGTAACGATTTCTAATAATTCTTTAACTGCTTCTTTATTAGTTTCAGGATTTGAATATTTTTTAACTAATTCTTTTGGAATTTCAATGGGATGACCATATTCAATCACAGCTCTTGATCTAAATTTATGAGCATTGAAATAATTCATTCCACAAGGAACGATTTTAACATTACAATTTGGATCATTTTCCATAGCTCCTAACGCCATGATGGCTACACCCGCTTTTAAAGGTAATAAATCAGTTCTATCATGAGATCCACCTTCAGGGAAAATACCAAGACAATTACCATGGGATAAATGATTGAAAACATATTTGAATACTTTCTTTTGATCGATTTTATCGGCTTTTTTAAATGAAGTTCCATTCGTTAATAAAGTTAAGATTTGATCTGTTTTTTTAAATTCTTTACGAATTTTAAGTTTTGTATCCGATATAATTTCCACAATTTCACTAGCCCCTAAGAATTGAGGTAAAGCAATTAATCCTCTTACTGAACATTCAGTTAAGAATTGAGTACCTTTACCAGTTATAAGAAGAGGATCTTCATCAAAATTACAATAAATCTTCCCAATACCTTTTGTTAATGTATCTTGAACTCTAACCACCGGGATTGATAATTGACATTTTGACATGAATCCAATTAATTTAAGTTTATAAGAGGATTCAGCAATCATGAATGAAACTCTTCTTTGAGCTTCACGTTTAACTTGATTCATTAAAAGTACACCATCAACGAATTGATTGGCATGAGGAGCACCAACAAATATAACAGGATCATTTTGAGGGATTCTAAATGCCCCTCTTGATCTGATTTCTCTAAAGAAACAATCAAAGATAATGGAAAAGAACCATAATAAAAGATCAAATACAAATAGTCTATACCATGGGAATGGCTTATACCCTTTTTCAGTAGGATTACTATAATCGTAGCCGTATCTTGATCTGATCACGGATTTTTCCTTCTCTTTCTCTTGACCCTTTGTTGTGGTTGAAGATGATGATGATGGTTTAGAGCTTAAAGGAGTTGATTCCACAGGAGTAGTTGGATTTGATTCTTGTGTTGACACAGAATCAATTGGAGGTTGATCTGATGACATCGTGGGGGGAGAGGGGAGAATCTGGTGATTGAATGGATTGATTGATTGATTGATCGATCTGGAGGTATGAAGTTCTATTCCCAAACAAGCAAGCAAGCAATTGATACAAACAGTTGCATACACACACACACACACAGAGTTTAAATCATACCATCTGTCTATTTATGATTGCACTTTTTTCTTTCCCTGTGGGTGATTCCTTATTGGTAAAATTTATTTTTGTTGTGCAGGTTTGTATGCAGTACTAGTTGGATTTTAATGGGAATAAGGAAGTATTTGGAGGTTATATATATATATAATTCCATACTATATATTGGATATAAGGAAGGAAGGGTTGAATAATATAGAACTTAATGGGATAATGGGTATATAAAATATAAAGTTAAACATTAAAGTTAATTGAAATTATATACGACATAATCGTAAAATTACAAACCATTAACTTAATTTAATTTTGACATATTTTGAATTATAGATCTGGACCATGAAATGAAAGGAGAATGAATAGGGGGGATATAATTAGAATGACTAAACAGATAAGAGACGAGAAGAAAAGTCATAAGGTTAAAATAATAATAATAATAAATTTTGCTTGCTTTCTTCGAACTTCTTAAGCTCTTATGACATTTTTAATTTTGGTGGCTGTGTCATGTGATCCTTTCCATGTGATCACATGAATTAAATTAAACTATAAGAATGGCAGGCGTTACAACGTATTGGTAAATTTATTGAATTGACTTAACCATATTAATTTAATTTAACTACAGACAGCTTTGTTAATCTAGGTGAGTGAATTAATAAACACCCTTCTACGAAAATTGCAAACCCCAATGCCATGTAATTGGGATGGAAGCATTCAATTTCAAAAGTAATAGATATTCTTTTATTAGAGAGATCATGACATTAGTCTGACAAATTATGTATGTCTATGAATCCTATTATAGTTTTCAATTATAAGCTGTCCCTGTTCATCGAGATCCGATTGTTGTCTTAACTTCATTTTTCTACTATATTCACAATAGTCTATAGTTGGATTAAATGTCCTATTATTCCCATCACTATCTAACCCTGACATATCACTTATTATTTTATCCAAATCATTCCCCACTACTGTCACCATCGGAATATCAGTATCCATGTCATATATGGTGAGTGCTTTAACCACCTCACCGGTATTTGTGGTGATTACTCGATGGTGAATATTATTTGACTCTTTATATAATCGGGATCGTAACATTACGTAACATATTTTGTTGGCATCTGTGGTGTTAATTATAGTGGCAGATACTACTACCACTTGGATTAATAAACATATTACTATAGATTTAACAATCATGATATAAATTATTTAGACATTGACAATTATATCGATATTGACTTTGAATAGTTGTTAAATTGATATTACCGTATTTGATTAGATTCACTTACTTACTTTACTTATTTAATGAATCGTTTAATTGATTCTTATTATAACTTAGTTGTAGTTTCACTACTGGGAAAATGCCCCTTATCTTATATGGGGATCACCATTAGAATGAAAGATATGAGCGTGTGGATACTAAAGATTTTAAATCACTGATATCATTACACTCCTTGAAATTCCTAATTAGTCGGTCATGTGATCACTTTTTCTTCTATTATTAAACCTCGGATTAGAATTGTTATAAGTATCAAAGGTCCCTCGGGTTTTATATTTGGTCCTGTGACTTCGGATCACATGACTTAGTATGATAAATTGAAACTTGATCATTCATAAGGATAATATGGATTATATTAACCATTCATTTAAATGACCATATACAATTTAATGAAAACTAAGAGACCCTTTATAGAACTTATGTAATTTTTAATCTAGATGTTAGGATATTCTAATATCCATAACTCCACTATAATGATGGATAAATATATATCAGATCAGATTAAATATCCGTTACTTATTGTACAAACTAGGTATACAAGGAAATTGAAAGAACCACAGTTAGCATGGATATGGATATCAATGGTGTAACTACTGATGGATTTATAAACCATTATAATATGAAGTGGGACTTGGATAATAATATAATTTACATCAATTCCATCAAAGTGTGGAAATAGTTAAAATATATTTACTATTAACTTAACCTCCTCGGTTAACTCAAGGATAAAAAATCCGGGGAAATCATCCATAGTAATAGAAAAATCACAGTGCGGTCGTGTACTTTTGGTCAATTGATTTTTGATTTTTCATATGTCCCCGCAATGATTCTTTTCAAATTGATATATAAAACTTTAACTATCCTCCCCTTTCCATTTCATTTTGGTTAATTATCCCTTTTTCTATTCTCTTTAACTGGTATAATTCAAGATCGAATCAGTATCATCATTTGTCAAAATCATTCCAACCAGAACCTGTCTCAATTGTTGATCAACTGAAACATTCAATCTGATTCTGAAAATACTTCATACATACACCCTACCAAATCAATCAATCAATTTATCCATCCATCCATCCATCCCTACTTCCGATCTCTCCTCCCATTATTCCTATTTTCATTTAACGATCTGAACGAAATAATCTATCATGTCTCAATTATCTTTTAAGGATAAAGTTGTCATCATCACCGGTGCCGGTGGTGGTTTAGGTAAATACTACTCTCTTGAATTTGCCAAAAGAGGTGCCAAAGTTGTTGTTAACGATTTAGGTGGTTCTTTATCAGGTCAAGGTGGTGATGCTAAAGCTGCCGATGTTGTCGTCAATGAAATTAAAGCCGCTGGTGGTATTGCCGTTGCCGATTACAATAACGTTCTTGATGGAGCTAAAATTGTTGAAACTGCCGTTAAAAATTTCGGTACTGTTCATATTGTTATCAATAATGCTGGTATTCTTAGAGATGCTTCATTTAAAAAAATGACTGAAAAGGAATTCCAATTGGTTTTAGATGTTCATCTTAATGGTGCTTATCAAGTTACTAAAGCTGCTTGGCCATACTTTAGAAAACAACAATATGGTAGAATTATAAATACTTCATCTCCTGCTGGTTTATATGGTAATTTCGGTCAAGCTAATTATTCCGCTGCTAAATCTGGTTTAATTGGGTTTGCTGAAACTTTAGCTAAAGAAGGTGATAAATATAATATTAAAGCCAATACTATTGCTCCATTAGCAAGATCAAGAATGACTGAATCAATCTTACCTCCTCCAATTTTAGAAAAATTAGGTCCTGAAAAAGTTGCTCCATTAGTTTTATATTTATCTCATGAAGATAATGAATTATCAGGTCAAATCTTTGAAGTTGCTGCTGGTTTCTTTGCTCAAATTAGATGGGAAAGATCAGGTGGTATTTTATTTAAACCAGATGCCAGTTTTACTGCTGAAGTTGTGGCTAAAAGATTTGATGAAATTTTAAATTTTGATGATTCTAAAAAACCAGAATTATTAAAAAATCAACATCCATTCATGCTTAATAACTATAATGAATTAGTTGCCAATGCTAGAACTTTACCTCCAAACAATGCTGCTGGTGCTCCAACTGTTTCTTTAAAGAATCGTGTCGTTTTAATCACTGGGGCCGGTGCTGGTTTAGGTAAAGAATATGCTAAATGGTTTGCCAAATATGGTGCCAAGGTTGTGGTTAATGATTTCAAAGATGCTTCTCAAACCGTTAATGAAATCAAAGCTGCTGGTGGTGAAGCTCATCCTGATCATCATGATGTTGCTAAAGAAGCTGAAGCTATTATTGAAAATGTTATTGCTAAATATGGTACCATTGATATCTTGGTTAATAATGCTGGTATCTTGAGAGATAAATCTTTTGCCAATATGTCTGATTCTGATTGGTTCTCAGTTCAAAATGTTCATTTATTAGGTACTTATAACTTGACCAGATTAGCATGGCCTCATTTTGTTAAACAAGGTAGAGGTAGAGTTGTTAATATTACTTCTACTTCAGGTATTTATGGTAATTTCGGTCAAGCCAATTATTCATCCGCTAAAGCTGCTCTTTTAGGGTTTACTAAAACTTTAGCTATTGAAGGTAAAAAGAATGATATTAAAGTTAATGTTGTTGCTCCTCATGCTGAAACTGCCATGACTTTAACCATTATGCGTGAAGAAGATAAGAATTTATTCCTTCCAGATCAAGTTGCTCCATTATTAGTTTACTTATCTTCTGATGAAGTTCCAGTTACTGGTGAAACTTTCGAAGCTGGTGGTGGTTGGATTGGTAACACTAGATGGCAAAGAGCTAAAGGTGCTGTTTCTAAGAGTGATTCTACTACTGTTGAATTTGTTAGAGACAATATTGCTGCCATTACTGATTTCTCATCCGGTACTCAAAACCCAGCTTCAACTACTGAATCATCCATGGCTATCTTAGATGCTGTTGATCCAGAAGAAGAAGAAGAAGATGTAGAAGAAGTTGAAGATGAAGATGATGATGAAGAAGAACCTCTCTTTGTTTATGGTGATAGAGAAGTTATTCTTTACAACATTGGTCTTGGTGCTACTTCTAAAGAATTGAAATATGTTTATGAAAATGATCAAGATTTCCAAGTTATTCCAACTTTTGGTCATTTAGTTACTTTCAATTCAATTAAATCTCAACTTTCATTTTCCAAATTATTAAGAAATTTCAATCCAATTTTATTATTACATGGTGAACATTATATTAAATTAGAAAAATTCCCAGTTCCAACCGCTGCCAAGGTTAAAACTGTTTTCACCCCACTTCAAGTTACTCAAAAGGGTACTAACACCATTGTGGTTCATGGATCCAAATCTGTTGATGCTGATACTGGTGAACCATTATTCACTAATGAAGGTACTTTCTTTATCAGAAAATGTGAAGGTGATACTAAAGTTTATCATGAAAGAAGAACTTTTGCTACTTTACCATTCAATGCTCCAAACGCTGTTCCAGATTTCATCACTGAAGTTAAAATCTCTGAAGATAAAGCTTCCTTATATAGATTATCCGGTGATAGAAATCCATTACATATTGATCCAACTTTTGCTGCTGTGGCTAATTACGATAAACCAATCTTACACGGTATGTGTACTTATGGTTTATCCGCCAAGGCTTTATTAGATAAATTTGGTCCATTCAATGAAATTAAAGCTAGATTCACTGGTGTTGTATTCCCAGGTGAAACTATTAGAGTGTTGGCTTGGAAACAAGGTGATACTGTTATTTTCCAAACTCATGTTGTTGAAAGAGGTACTATTGCTATTAATAATGCTGCTATTAAATTAATTAGTGATAAAGCTAATCTTTAAGTAGTTTAGTGAATTATGAAGAAAAAAAATTATTTTATTTTTATATTTTATTTATTAGTTTTTCCTTTTTAGTTTTTATATTTTTTAAATCATATATCATATTTTTAAATGACTTCAATATATAAAGATTTTATTATAAAATGTTTTACTACAGTAGATTGTAAATTAATTAAGGGAGATAAAATGTTTTATTTATTGTTTATTAAAGATTAATTAATTAATAGTATTAAAGGGATTCTTTTGAATCAATGCTGACATTTTGGCTTTTTCAAATGTACTAGTGGTAATAATAGAATTACCAGGAGTTGTATCTTTAGTATTATTAGTAGAATTATAAAAAGTATCATCTTCTTCGTCATCATCAACTTCATCTTCCTCTTCTTCTTCATCAACTTCATCAACTTCATCAATATCAATAAAATTATATAATCCTCCGCCAGCAGATGAAAGAAATGAACCAGAAGTTCTTCTTGAATGATTTATATATCTTGAATTAATAGAACCAATTTTACCAGAAATTGGAACTGTGAAATCAACTGGTGTTTCATTAATAGGATCAATGATTGATGATGTAGGACCATGAGTTGAAATAGTAGAATCAAAAATAGAAATAGGTGTAGTGGTTGATAATGGTGAACTAATAATTGGTGATGACATTAAAAATGGATTATTGGTGAATTTATTAGTAACCGTAGTAGTAATAGTTGATGGAACATTCCCTGTTACTGCAGAACCTGGTGCATTAGCAATTATAGTATTATTACTAATGGTGGGAGTTAATGTATTACTATTGGCACTAGATGATCTATTATGATGAAGTCTAATTGGTGGTTTGGTTATAGGAAACTTATAACTGGAATTAGAAGTCATAGCAGTACTTTGATTATTAGTTCCACAAACACTGGTTGATCTATTTGGTAATGAAGGAACAGGACCAGATGGTTTCTTAGTTAATGGTTTTAATATATTATGATTTCCACTTCTAATAGGAACTTTTGCATCAAAAAATTCAGGAAATTCAATCATTGGAGATGAATCAGTCAATGATTCACAAGATGAAAATAATCCATTATTATCAGAATTAATAGATGATGATGATGAGTAAATGGATGTAGTAGATGAATATTTTCTATCATCATTCATTGACTTATGGAATGAAGTAGATGGAGGTAAAAATGGTGATGAATCAATATCTTGATTACTAGCATTATTAACATTATTAGTATTAAGTGGCATTAAAGTTGGAGATGATGAATTTGAATTAAAGATTGATTGATCATATGAGAATGTTGAAGCTCTAGTTAATCTTATACTACTCATAGAAGCAGATGATAAAGTTTTTAAAACTTTTGAATTTGATCTTTGTCTCTTTAAAATCTTTTCACTAGTATTGGTGGAATAAGATTGTGATCTATTATGAGCAGCAGTTGGAAATGGTAAACTTGAAGTAGATGCATTATTATGATGAGGATTAAAGAAATTATCATATTGATTAAATGATTTAGCTCTGGTTAATTTATTATCTAACCTAGCTTTATTCATATGATTTTCACAATTCTTTTCATGATTAACATCTTTCATTTCAACATAAGCTTGAGGGAAACAAAGATCACGATAACTTTTAAAGAAATTCTTATAACCCCCTTCCAAGATAACAATATCAGGATATGATAAATATGGATAAACATCACGATTTAATCGACGATCACATTTTCTTAAATGCGTAGCAATAGTAGGACCTCTGAACACACTAAATTCACAATGAAAAACATAAAGAGTTTTTAAATTGGTATCTGGTTTAACATTATGAATGAATTCCATTTCAATTTGTTCTTTGGTAGAGATATTAATAGCGCCATTAATATGACCACCTTCGAATTCATAATCAAATCTACAGTCAACAACTATACATTTATCAAATGCATTTTTATGTTCACCCTTTAAGATTTTATGTAATTCAACTTCATCAATTCTTGGAAGTAAATCATTCTCTACGGTGAAAGTCCTAATATTGGTGTTCTTTAAATATGAGTTATCATCCATAGGTACAAAACTTTCAATTTCTTTGGTAGTTTGACATAATGAATGAATTCTTCTGATCGATCTTGCTTCTTTAGAGATTTGGGTTGGTGATCCAGGTACTTCTATATCTTCTTCGGTTGTATCTTCACCATCATCATCGATATCAACATCAGCTTCGTCTTCATCAGTTAAATCTATACCTAACCCTCTTGCTGGAGTTGATGTTGATTGAAAGAACATATGAGAAGACTTTGACACTGCCGACATGGATTGAGTTAATGATGTTGATATCTTTTTCCTCATGGTGGGTAGTACGATGTTTGAAAGGTTTTTGAATGGTTGTCTATTAAATAAGGGAGATGCATTGTCCTTATTGGATTTGGTGGTGGTGGTGGTGGTGGTAAGATTGTTGATGGACTTGGACGAAGTTGGAGATTCTAATGAGGGAGGTATCTCGAAATACGAGCTTGGCGGGCGTTCACGTTTAACTCTTGTGGGCATTGGTGACGATCTATTGAATTGTCTTGAAGATGGGTTTGGAGGTGCATAATGATTTTCTTTCATGCTATTATGTACATCTTCTATCATAGTGAATTGGAAAAATGTAGGGAATAAATATTATAAATGAAGGAGTCTATTAAAATGAATGAAATTAGAGTTAATGAATGAATTTATGAATGTATGAGTTGAAATAATGACCTGATAAATGAATGAATGAATATGTAACGAATGTATGTAGTTAATGGTTGTTGAAGAAATGAATCGAATAAGTGGATGACTGATGTGAGGATGTTGGCTATGCAAATACGAGTATATATATTAAATAATTAAGTTGAATGGAAGTTAATGAATGTGGATATGAAGTTGGCGTTAATTTGTTTCAGATTGATGTAACCTTCAAACACATATAAAACAAGGGATGAAAGAGTGAATTGATGTAAGTAATTTAAAAAGAAACAAGTGTCAAACGACTATGTGGAGATGATGATGGAAGTGGAAGTGGAAGAATATGATGAATGGATCGGATACACGTTAGAAATGACAAATCCGACTCAATCTTAGTATTATTGTTATAAATCCCCCCTTCCTTGCAACAATATAAAATGGTGATATTTTATTTTGTTTATAAGTCTTCCAAATTTGGTGATAGCAATTTCTCCCTAAAAATTTATTGTTTTGTGGTAATTTAATTTTTTTTAGTGAGGAAAAAAAATTTGATTTAGTGAGGTGAGTGAGTGAGTAGCTAGCAACTGAGTTAATGAGGGTAAGCAAAGGCTAAGCTAAAATATTTTAGTTACAACTGGATTTGTGTTGCGGATATGTGGAAAGCATATATTTAAAGTATGGAATGAATGATTAGATGTTCTATTATTCTTTAGTATTACTTTGACCAAAAGGTAATGTGTTGTAGTGATAGTGAGGTGTGTCTAAAGTACACAGATTAAAAACGAATGTAGGTAAGAGGTCGGATTGATTGATTAAGAAAATTTTTATAACCAGTAGTTTACAAGAGCAGATCAAATTATATTTATATATATATATATATATATTTGTAATTCAATATGATACCATAAGATTCTAACCATTAAAAAATCCAAGAATGTAGGGTACGGCATGAAAGTGAAGTTTAAAAATGTCAAATTTCATCAGCAAAGTTCATCTTCATCGCTAGAATTTTAATGATCTACAAAATCAAAAAATTTTAAATGGAATGTATGGGGGGTACAGGCATAATTTCAAGTTAACACTCTATTATTATTATGATGATGATATTGTTTCCTGGTACTGGGCACAATAGAATCACCGGAAATCAGGTTTAAGTATCTGTAGCAAGAATAGTAAAGGTTGTTAAAGTTATTAGTTACAGTATTGTTATAATAAATAATAGTTTATAATAAGATTCTTAATAATGATAAACCTGTGCTATCAGCTTGTTACAGCAAAAATAATCCGGATTACTGCCAAGGGTTGCAAAGCACGATAATTTACTATCCCATAGCTTATTTTGGTTTTATCCGCCGTGAACCTCAGGTAACTTAAGTTAAATTATTTTTGCTGTGTTCATTACATGCCAGGCTATTGTTGAATCATTTAAGAATAATAAATAGTAAATAAACAAATAATAAATAAATAAATATGAGATCACAATAATAAATGATTATTTGTGTAAACAAATAAATCAAAATATCCCTAATTATTATGAAATTGAAATTGCACAATAATTCACTTTCTTTTCACATTTGCGTCCTTCAAATTTCAAACAAACTTTTTCTCATTCTGATTACTTGAAATTTATTTATTTCCCACTAAGTCAAGACTTCATGTATAATCAACTTAGGGCTCTATTTCTTGTTTGCGTGTAACATAACCGTTATAAATGTAAGGTGACACCTGCAAAGGCAATATCACGTAAATTACATGCTTCGTGCCAATATTATCTTATACACTGTTATGATTCCCCGTACCACTACATGACGAATGATTTTACATAGCCATAGATATTATTATTATTAGTAGTAGTCTAGAATGATGTGATTCCCTCCTTCACTTCGCAACCATTAATAAATGAATGGATTTTAGAACCAAATCGTAACCACTCACTTAAAAAGTCTCACCATGCAAATCATTTAATTTAAGTTTCCTTCTATCTATTATTCTATGATGCCATGTTCCCACCGCCCGATCCTTCCCTCTCCCCCAAAACGAAGGAAATAGACGCGCTCCTAATGAACTATAATGCTACCTTTTCCCCCATCTCATCTTCCACTCTATGTGTTGTTTATTTATTTGTTTATGTATTTGGTTTTGATTTTGTTTATTTGTTTATGTTTACGATTTCTTAAGTGGGTTTTGTAACTTGTTTTTTTTTTTCGCAGACGAGTTTGTTTGGCAAGTGTCCTAATTAGGAAATATGGAGCCTTTTCCACTATTTTGGCTTCAGGTGAAAACTTTTAACTTTTTCACCTTCTGTTTCTCTGAAGCTAATTCACGTCGTTGAAACTTAGAACTATATATGGATATGTTCATCCTCGTAATCGACAGCGGAGGTTTGAGATCTAAATTTCACATTGGAACTTGCCTCAACTCAACCCGTAGTTTATTTAATGCTCGATCTACAATTTCAAACCCAGTTTTTATCGTATTCAACTCTAAATCTTAAATCGTCTTTCTGTCTTTCTCCAGACAACTAGAGAAAACCTGTCTAATATGTATTACCAACTGCCTCATTCATTAACTCGTTATAAATGGGTTCCCATTGTGCGTAACCGCCTTCACCATGGATACCTATTTCCATTCCAGCCTGTTCCGCTGATCCCCACTGACTAATCCCATACCACCCCTGTATAATCAAGAATCAAACAATGATATCCCATTATTCTCTTTCTCGCTCGCTTAATCGTTCGTGTAGCTTCTACTCCTATTTGTTTATTTATGTTACGTTAACGATATCTTCCACTTACTTACGGAATCATCGCTAAGCAAATTTTTGTACGGATTTGTGTTTCAAGGCTCTGTTGCTATAGAAATGACTAAATTGCCTATCATTTTCGTCGCATTTTGAAGCCAATTTCTTGATAAATTTAAATCGTATTTGATTCACAACCTACGAAATGAATTGCATGATTAGATACCAGTTACAAAATCAAAACTAAATCAAATCAAATCAAATCAAATCAAATCAAATCTGTTCAGTTCCCATCGCTTTACTTACCCAAAAATTATTAATGTATTATTATTATCCTATGTGATATATATGTCTATATCGGTTTACGTATCACCTATGCAATTATCTATCTACATATTCATTCATCGTCTAATATTATTAACCAGTTAAATTAATTATTATTATTATTATTATTATTATTTCTTTTTTATGTTGTTCCCCTCCCCACTAATTGTTTAATTAATTAAGTCGATCCAAATAATCATTTAAACCCTCAAAATGATTGCTTTGTTGAGGTGTTTCCAACACAAACGTATCATCATTATTAGTATTTTCCTCTCCTGATGAATTATTATCGCTAGCTTTAAAGCTCTTGGTATGGCTCATTTGAGTTTTTTTTTGTGAATTATAATGATTTTTCATCGATACCTCGGTATACGAATCATCAGTCAAATATGCATTCAAATTTAATGATGATGATGAACTTGTAATTCGACTAAGACCATATCCAAATTGAGATGAATTCATTGAATTTTTTCTTGAGTTGGTTCCTCCTAAATTAGGTTCAAATGATGATGCAAGATTATTATTAACCCCTGTCAGAGATGAATTAATGTTCTGACTAATGTCCCCTATACTTGTCTTGGATATAGCACTAAGCGCACTATTTCTAGCTGATGAGGTCGAATTTGAATTATTATTATTGTTGTTATTGTTGTTATTAAATGCACTGGAGTTAAGACCAAATATTGGAGGTGGCTCCATTAAATCAATATATCTTTGTTTATTACTCAGATCACTACTTCTTTTTTCATGAGGCGAAGATAATGAACTAATAGTAGGTTTTGATTCTTCTTTAATGTCTTCTCTTTTATTTCTGGAGAAAAAATCGTTTGGATGGACTAAATATTGATTTTATAGATGAAGGTGATCCAGCACCTATGGTCATAAAATTATTATTAGTTGGTGTAATGGGAGAAACATCTGATTGATAATCACCTCTCTTGGGTGATTCATTATTAGTCTTGAATGACCATTTCCGTACTTTTGAATTGGAAGTTTGTGAACTTATGATTGAAGAATTTGATCTTGATTTACTTAGATCTAATGGTTTTGGTTTCAACTTTGGTTTTGAAATTGGAATTGGTTCTGGATTGGTTGTCTTTTCCTCAACTTTCAGAATATCTATTTTATCAAGTCGTTTGACAAAGCTTTCACTATCATTTAAGGATTTCAAGATATTATTAGTATCTACCGGTTGATCTTCATCATCGATATCACTTCCATAGGAGGTGGTTGAATCATCCAAGTATGAATCCAAAAGATCATCCACTGGCTCCAAATCTTTGAACTGTTCAATGGGAACATCTTTAACAATGGGAAATGCAGGTGCCAATGTTTTCTTTTCTGGAGTTTTACTTCCAAAGAATAGTTTCAACTTTTTAGACAACACCGAATCAGTACCATTACTTTCATTACTGGCTAATTGTTGTTTCTTTGAAGCATCCTTGAAAATTGCTTCATTAAATTTGAAAAATTTCTTTCTTTCAAGATCATTTAAATCAAAAGTAGTAAATGGATGTAATTTTATTTTTTCAATCGTGATTCTTGAATCAGGATCTTTTATTAACAACTTCTTAATTAAATCTTTTAAATGAGCTAATTCTTGAATATCATCTTCAGTTGTTCTTGAATTTTTAATAATCTTTGGAAATCTTAATTCGTCTTTAACGATGTTTTGAAACAACTCATATTCATTAGAACCAGAAAATGGTAAGTCATTAAACATTAAACAGTATAAGGTAATCCCTAATGACCAAATGTCTATCCTACCATCGATTTTGATTTTATTAGCATGATGATTAACATTAGTGATCATAGAATAACGATTACCCACAAATTGACAAAGTTCAGGAGCAAAGAATGCCGGAGTACCCATGGTTTTACCTAACTCTTTCTCATCATTAGCATTATTCTCAAGAATTAAACTTACTCCAAAATCAGATATCTTTATTGTGTTATCACTATTTATTAACAAATTTGAAGGTTTCAAATCTCGATGAATGATCTTTTTATAATCATGCAAGTATTCCAACCCATTGATAACATCTCGTAATATCTTATTGATAGTTAATGGATTTCGATTATTCATATGGTTTTGATACTTTTCATAATAATGACTATACCGTTTCCAATCAATCTCCCCAAATTTACAATATTCCAATATAAGTAAAATCTTATCATATTTCAAATCATCTATCACTTGATATAGTTTCACCACATTAGGATGATTACATTCTTTCATAATCTGGATCTCTCTCTTTATCTTTGTCGTTTGACTTAGATATGCTTTAGTAATTAATCGTGTCTTATCGATTCTATTTATAGTTTTGATGGCCACATAGTTATCATCACAAGTTTTCTTATTAATCACCTCTCCTTGTAAGACTTTACCAAACTGACCCTGGCCAATCTTCTTGATGATTCGAAACAGATCATTGATGATTTTTCGATCAGTTTCAGCCTCTAGTCGTATGGATAAGGCTGTGACATCCATTGCCTAGGATTCTATATAATGATATGATCTATGCTTTATCGATTGTTTCTACCAGTTGATTGAAACTTCAAATATGTCATGAACTTGAGCTTATGAATGATTGGGATTATGATCAATGCCGCTTATGTCGGCTGGCTTGGCTTCTGTATTAGTTATCTATTAGTAATTGATGATGGATATTCAGATATTACTCTGTTACAAAAAAAAATTATCAACTTTTTTTTTTTTATTTATTTAACGCGTTCCATAATGGCTTTTGTGCAACCGTCTATAATTACAATTACGATAAATTACTAAGGGTATGGTATGTACAAGTCAAATTGTATATTAAATAAGTTAAGGTCTAACTAAAGGATGTCATATAGTAGAAATTAACATTAAGATGTTTAACCCATATAGAGAATGTGTTATACCATAACTTCACCATCTCTTGCTTCATCTTTTAATTGTTTATTTGCCCGTTGTGATTCTGATTCTTCATTCAATTCTTTTATCATTTGCTCTTCATCTTCAGTTAACCCAGTGATATCAGGCGGTATTTCCTGCATTTGAACTGATGGAGCATGATTCAAGTACCGTATTTGTTCCAATATTTCTTGCTTAACACTTTCAAGATATTTCTTTGAATTCTTATTATCTATTCTACCATCTAATTGAGGATGTAAAGAATAATCCGGTCCAAACCAATCATAGGTAGGAAGGTAATTCGGTATTTTGGGATCTAAATTAACATCATTTAATACTGATGTTTCATAACACCATAATCTTGATACATTTCTTGGAGTATAACCACCACCTCCAACCACTAACATTGGAAGACCAAATGATTTTATAAAATTAACACATTCTCCATGGGCTCTTATATTTAGATTGAAACATCCCAATCTATCATACCCTAAGGAATCAGCCCCACATTGTTGAACTATACAAGTTGGTTGAAATTTGGTTATTAAAGGTTCCATTATCAGTTTAAATAACCGTATATAAGAATCATCATCTATACCATCTCTTAATGGTACATTTATAGCATAGTTTTTCCCTTTACCAAGACCAACTTCATCAACTGATCCTGTACCAGGGAAAAATTCCCCATTATATTTATGAAATGATACAGTCATTACTCTATCAGTTGTATAAAATGCTTCTTGAACTCCATCCCCATGATGTAAATCAATATCAATATACATCACTCTTGGATGTACACGTAATAGATTTATAATACTTAATACAATGTCGTTAACATAACAGAACCCACTTGGTTCGAATTTCTTTGCATGATGTAATCCTCCTGACCAATTGATGGCTATATCAGACATACCACTTATTAATTTTCTTGAGGCATCTAATGAAGCACCAGCATAGATAGTGGAATAATCATACATCCCATCAAATACAGGACAGTCATCTCCTATATTGAATTGAGCTAGCACTTGATCACTGATCTTTGTATGTGGCGTCACTGTTTGTAAAAAGTTGACATAATCTTCAGCATGGAATTCAAGTAATTCATCTTTAGTTGCTCTTCTAGGGATGAATAAATCCATCTTTTCATATAATTTATATGATATCACCAAATGATCAGTTAACATCAATCTGAATGGTTTCATAGGATGTAATGCCCCATAATGATATCGACTTGCTTCTGGATTATAATGATAAGAAACATTCGATCGATTATTCCCATTGCTGCTTTTATCATAGAAAAATGGAGTATTTTCTTCAGTTTTTCTGTCGGTTGTGAAAGTTTCTGGGTCATTCATCAGTATAGTCATTACTTTCACACTTTACCACTTCTCTTCACCTTTAACTATGATAGATTGTCTAATTATATATTGATATATGTTGTAAATAAAATTTTCATGTTCTAACCAGCTTTTGTTATAAACCTTTTACGAGAGACATTTTTAAAGATTCATGTCGCACAATTTTAACAATTTTATTTTGACGACATTTCCAATCAATTGTTTGAACTTCAGTTTGAAAAAAAGTTCGCCACTTTAATTTTATATATGGTAACTGTTAAGATCAAGACAATCATATAGTCAATTAAATCAATTGTATCCATTTAGGAACATAGAATCCATATAATCAACCACTTCCATTCAAATCAAATCATATATAATTCATAGACACCATGTCAGGATCAGCAGGATTTGATAGACATATTACTATCTTCTCTCCAGAAGGAAGATTATTTCAAGTTGAATATGCCTTTAAAGCCATCAATTCAGCCAATATCACTGCTTTAGGTGTAACAGGTAAGGATTCTGCTGTTTTAATTTCACAAAAGAAGATTCCTGATAAGTTATTAGATGCAAAGACTGTATCTTATTTATTTAAAATAACTCCATCTATTGGATTAGTGGCAACTGGTTCAATTGCGGATGCTAGAACTCAAGCTTTAAGAGCAAGAGCTGAAGCTACTGAATTCCGTTATAAATATGGTTATGAAATGCCAGTAGGGAGTTTAGCCAAAAGAATGGCCAATTTATCTCAATTATATACCCAAAGAGCTTATATGAGACCATTAGGAGTGGCATTAACTTTCTGTCAAGTTGATTTTGAAGATGAAAATAGAGGTCCACAAATCTTTAAGTGTGATCCTGCTGGGTATTATACTGGTTTCAAAGCAGTTGCCACCGGTCCAAAACAACAAGAAGCTACTACATATTTGGAAAAGAAATTCAAAAAAACTGATCATGTAAAGGGTGATTGGAAAGAAACAGTGGAATTTTCAATTTCAGCATTAAGTTCAGTATTAGGAACTGAATTCAGAAAAAATGATATAGAAATAGGTGTTGCTACTGAGGAAGGTTTCAGGATTTTAACTCCAGAAGAAATAGATGAAAGATTAGTATCAATCGCAGAACAAGATTAAATATGAATATTTTAGAAATGTATATTATTTTGATCTAACCTAATTTTATTTTAATGTATGAAAGTTTAAAGACAAATAACTTTTTAAAGCTTTAACTAGCCAAATGACAATTAATGTGTGCGTTTTAGTTTTTCTTAATATCTGCTTAAAAGACATATGGGATGAACATATAAGGACAAGCTTCTAAATATCTATCCCAATCTTTTCCGTATTTTCTAGCACATTTTCTTTGATCTCTAAATGCACGGTGAGTAAGAACAATAAAGAAAAAGACGGGGAAGAACCATGGGAATGGAGATCCAAATCCACAAATTAAACCCCAAGTTAAAGATTGAGTCCAATCAGCAGTATAATGGATCTTTCTAGCATAAACATACCATCCATCAGTTAATAATACTGATCCATTTTCACATTTGATATATTTTGGATCAACTAAATCAGAATATGGTAAATATGGGAATGTCTTTCTCAAGTTACTATTACCAGCCATTTGTCTTCTGAAACTATTCTTTTGACGATTACCAGTATCAAAGAAGTAATAAGCAACTGATAAAAGGACAAACAAAGCGACATTGTATCCAGTAGACCATTGGTATTCTGATGGATCATGATATGCTAAGTATAAAGTACAATGACAATATGTGAATGGAACACCGGCAATATTCCAGAATAATAACATAAATCCAAACTTTTCATAAGCCATATCCCAAGTTGGAACGATTAATTCTTCACCTTTAGCACAAGCATTGGCGTATAACCAATGTGCATATAAGACAAAAATAGCTTGAGGTGACACCTTTCCATAATCTTCATATTGTTTGAAACAAGTGGATAATGATAAAAAGAATAAAATGAACCATGGAATTCTGACTTCAAAGAACATTTTAAGATCTAAGTATTTACCAATTCTTGGATTTAATGGAGCACCCATAAAGATATCATAAATTGGATTACCTGTCATTCTATGATAATCACCAGTAACATAAATACAAACTAAATACAAGATAATTGATAATGAAATTCCATAGAAGATAGCAGTTGTCATGATAGGACCAAAGTTATCAATCAACAAAGTTAATCTGAGTAAACCAGTGAAGTGTAACACCAATGAAAGAACAATTGAAGTGTAGAATGACCAAATGGCATTACAAAAGTATGGTAGTTGTTTATTGTCTAAGTGAGTTAAAGGTTGGCCCTTTGTCCAAACACCAGGTAAGGTCAAATAGAAAACAGCTTGGATTAAAATGAATGAAGTGAAAAATAACCAAACTTTGAAAGATGGTAAACCATAACTAGTAAAGTAATCCCATAATTGAGCTAAGAAATCACCCCAGGTTTGATCAACTTCAGGCCAAGCAGGATATCCATCATTGAACTGAGCACTAATCCACATGTACCACATTAAAAGTGGGAATCCAACCATCATCCCAACCGCACCTGCTGGACCTCCGAACTCCCATTCAATATCTTCTTTAGGTAAATAACCTCTTGGAACTGATTCTTCAACTGGCTGTGAAACTTGATCCACAGCTGAAACAGGCTCTGAAACTTGTTCTACCACAGTTTCTTCAAGTAATGGAGCTGAACTTTCCTCTGACATCTTTCCTATATCGATCTATGTTACACACTATCTCCTATAACTAGAAAGAAAGAAAGAATGAGTTCGTACAATAGTTTTTCATCTCTATTTTGATTTGACAGTTTTTGTTTACGATTTTCAATTTATGGACCGTTCCTGCGGCGGGTCGAACAAACAAAAAAGAATTTACGCTCTTCGTTTACATCGTTTACATCGTTTAGCTAAATATGAAATTTGCAACTTTACGCTATATAAATATGAACTGAATAGATATAATAATCATAATAATAATAATAATAACACTTAGGCAAACGGAATCATCCCCATTTCGTCGTGGATGACGGTATCCGATCCGTTGGACTTGGCTCTGGCTTTATACTTATACAATAAATCTAACGCCGATTGAGCACTTCCATTACCTAATTTCTTTAACCCAATAAAGTAAACTTCTAGTTTCTCAAAATCGTCATCACTCTTGGCAAATCTGCAACAGATTCGGAACGGAACTAGAACCATAATGGCTCTAATGTCAAATGTCTGTTTGGATAAATAATACAGTTCGGTCTCGGCCACGATAATAGATTTATCCATTTCATAATCGTCTTTATCGTTAAGTTTTGATTTGATAAAGAAGGCTGAGTCCAATATGAAATCAAAAAGTTCTCTAACTACAGGGCTTGATGTAGGTAAGTTTAGCAACCCCTTTTTAGTCAATAGCGGTAAATATAACGCATTAAGATGTAAGCGTTGACTTAAATCAAACCAAGAATAATAATTTTTCTCTCCCTTCAGATTGGTATAGCTACCATAACAAGATTGGGGTAAAATAATCTTATCAGGAGAGTGGATGGAGTATTCCGGGTGTCCAGGACTTGAAGCTGGGATAATGAAAAAACTATTTTTATTTAAACCAGTAACGATTTCTTCATCCTTGGCAGCATCAATTAGCGAAAAGAGTTTGGCAATTTCAGTGGAGTCAATCTGCAAATTAGGTTCACTCCTTAATAAATCCATTACTTTAACAAGTTCAGCTATTATATCAACCAATTTAATAGTATATCCAAGATATAAGTTAAACTCACACAGTTTTGAACCTGCGGGAGGATTAGTTAATAATCCTATTCTTATCAAAGCATCATGAAATCCAGGATTAACCTCTTTATTAAAGTAAGCAATCTCACTATATAATAAATTATCATTTTCATTGGAGAATACATGCTCTTGATCGTTCTTCATGTTTCGAACCACACTGTTTATGGTTCCTCCTAAAGGTGAAATTAAACCAGCTATTGACTCAATAGCATAAAACCAAGTTTTGGCTAATGCTAAACCTCCTGAGATATTGAATTTGTTCTTCTGTTGATAAACAGTTAAATAATTCATTAATAAATCTTTTGCTCCTCTTAAATGAGTTTTCCAATTATTATACATGTTTCTCCCCGAGTTCGTAGTCGCCGTGAAATTAGACGCTAATACCAACACAGTTAAAAGTAATTTTTCAATATCATTAACTTCATATTTTTTTGAATTTTTATCAAGGAAAGCATCACTTAAAGTCTGTAAACATACTGTTATATATTTTTGAAAACTTAATTCGTGCACTCTCTTATCGGATTGATTGAATTGGAATGTTGCTGATATAGCTAATAAAGAAGTTAGCAAATATGGACAATTATTCAGATATTTTAATAAAATCTTGATTATTTCATTTGACTCTATAGATGAGGCAAAGGGGAACATATGAAAGCATAAGTCAGTATGAGTTAATGAATTCAAATAAGTTTCATGAGGTCCATCAAGGTTATAATGTTTTAAAGTTCGAGAAATCAATTCACTATTGGATATTGAGAAATCATGTTCACTTTTCATAAATTCTTGGAAATACAAGGGACTATCGACATCTATAGGGGATAAATTGAGCTTTATCTTATTGGAGAATTCATCAATTTGGAAATTTAACCTTTCAAACGTTTCTGATCGTGAACTAGTTTCACTTCTATTATGCACGGCCGATAATTGAATACCTTCAACTTCAAGCTTATCAGTAGTTCGTAAAACATCTTTATTTGGCTTACCTGGAACATCAGGAGCAGCACTCATTTCAAAGAAATCAAGTGATACTAATCCATTCAAATCATTCACCAATAAAGAAGCCTCATCAAATAGATTCTTCATTTCTTTATCATCGAATGGGGACATTGATATTGGGGTAGATATCGATTCGTTGGCTAATATATCAGATATAGCATTTTTAAACATCTTTTTATTGTTTGAAATAGCATTAGCATTGCTGCTAACACCATTTTGTTTGGTTTTGGAGGAAGGAGAAGGAGGTACCACCAGTGGTTTGTCCCCTCTTATATTGCTTTCATTTAATCCAACCGTTATGGCTGGTGACATGGATCTTACATCAGATATCACTGAGTTACTTCCATCAGTTGGATTCGTAGCTCTTGATTGTGGATTAGGATTATAAGTTCTTAACTCAAAGCTGTTATTGTTTATACCAGGTTTGGTAGTGGTCGTACTACCATTTTTAACCCCATTATTGTTGTTCGAAATCGACTCAAATCTGAATTGTTGCTTGGGAGGATAATTGCATGACTTCTTCAATCTCGTACAGTTATGACAGAAAGGTTTAGCTTCATCACACTTCATCTTCCTTCTTTTACATTCAATACAACCTCCTCTACTGTACTTTCTCTTTTTCAACTTTGGTTTATCTTCTTCATCACCAACCATTTCCGGTTGGTCCAATCGTATTTTAGTTTGAGACATCTCAAGCGACGACATCATTCCATCTTCTGTATACCGCCCTGATACGTGTCTTCCTATAGACCTTGACTTAATCAAATAGCTTATGATGATATGGTTATGAAGTTAAAAATTTCAACTTTCAATTTGATAACAATCTTTTTTTGGTTTGCTCACACCCAAATGGCAAGAGATAACGATCGGCCAAATTAAAATTTGTACCGATAATTATAATTATAATTATAAAAACTTTATTTATATTAATATACAAAATTAGGAATATACAGTATGTAACTAAGATAATGATATGTACTTATATGGTACGATATGATTTGATATGATATGATATGGTATGATAGAATGGAATATGCCATGAAATAGGCGATGCATCTTACCATAAGACGCAACAAACGATGATATAAAAAAATAGAGGAAAGTGATCAAGATTAAACAACATTTTGAAGTCTAGATAAGATTCTTCTACCATGAGGAGTATTTTTAATACTTAACAATAATGGTTGTAATGCTTGGGATAATTTAGTCAATTGTTGAGGAGCAGCAACGTCTAAACTAGTTTGTAAAACATAATTTCCAAAAGCATCATTTAATAAATCATTGAATCTTTCAGTGTTTTGTAATAATTCATCAATGATATTATCGGTTAACTTATGAATTCTTAATGATTTTTCAATGACATTGGATCCAAATTTATGTAACGATAAAGAAATAATATTGGATTTAATATGATTCATAATCATTTGAATTGAATCATTGTCACCTCTTGATAATACATATTGAACCACATAATTACCAAATGGATCTAAGGATAAATTAGTAGCATTTTCAGCTACTTTTAACGATAATTGTTTACGTTGACTTAAATCACCATTATCTAAACATCTTTGTAAAACACAACAACCGTGTCTATGAGTGGCAATCTCATTACAGTTAAGACAAGCTGCATCAAAGATGAATTGATTATCAGCGGGCTTCAATTTTTGTAAACATTTTTGAACCACATGATTACCATTCAAATCACGAGATAATGAAACAATATGACTACCTAATGATTCAATAATGATTTTACTTTCTTCTTCAGTAGAAATACAATCAACTAATTTTTGTAAAGCTCTAGTACCATGAGGATCTAAAGCAATTCTAACAAATTCCACTGATGAATTCTTAACTAAAATAATTCTTTGATCATTTGATACATTTTCAAATAATTTTTGAACCAAGTAATTTCCAAAAGGATCAGTCATTAATTCGACAATCTTTAAGTAAATTTCGTTAAAAATCATAGTAGCAGCAATATCATTAGTTAAAATGACACTATTAGAAGCATCTTCATCTTCTGATGATTCAGTGTTTTCCTTAGCATCCTTATTCAACTTTCCTTCCGCTAAATCTTTTCCTAAATCCAATTGACGTTGTAAGAATCTACATCCATGTTGATCTTTACATAAATTGAAAATTTGTCCCACAAAATCTTCTAACTTAGCATTAACATATTTAGAAGCATCTTCACCTTTTCTTCTATTATTGTTATGATTATTACCGTTATTGTTATTGTGAACTTTACGATGAATGTTAGATTCACTCATATAACCATAATTACCTCCATTTCTGTTATGACGATGGTGATGGTGGTTACCATTGTTATTTCTCATATTACCATTGAATTGGTTCATATAAGGCATAGAAGATGGTGGTGGAGGTGGTAACATTGATGGATGATGAGGACCTGGAGATTGACTTGGAGGAGGAATCATTCTATTATCCATGAATGCATTTCTCATATTTGGATGCATTTGAAGAGGAGGTTGGTGATTCCACATGCCAGCTGGTGGAAGTTGATGAGGAGGTGGTGGATGACCATGAGGATGAGGAGGTGGTGGCATTAATCCACCTAATGATGGAGGTGGCATGGAGAAATTATCAGTCAAATGGAATTGTTGTTGATTACCATTGTTTGGAGGAGTTGGAATAGGATTATGGAATGGAATAGCTGGGATTTCTCCTGTAGTAGTTGTAGAACTTTCAGCACCTTCATTAGCAGTAATATTTTCAATATCTGGGGTGTTACTTTGAGTACTATTGCTGTTACCTGAAGCTGATGGAGGAGGAATCATAAATGGAGGGTTTGAATCTAAGATACCACCAAATAATTGATTAGAATGAGGTGGTGGTGGAGGTGGTGGGGTTGAGAATGGTAAATGTAAGTTGTTAAATGGAGGATGATCAGCTTTATTTTCTTTACCTTCTTCAGATGGAAGCTCAAATGGTTTAATAAACATTGGTAAATCATTTTGAATTTCATTAACATTATTGTTACTGTTGTTATTGTAACCAAATGGAGGAGCAGAAGAAGGAATGAAATTGTTATTCCAGGTTGACGAAGGAGTATTGTTTCCAAATGGACCTGCACCGTTACCAAGTAAAGAAGGATTTGGAGTTAATGAACCTTGATGAGGATGGTATGGATGATTATAAAATGGATAATTATCACCACCGTATAAAGGTTGATTCAGGAAAGGAATGGTTGATTTTGGTTGATCGTTTGGTGGTTGCGATTGTTTGATTTGATCTTGTGATGATTCAGTATAATCATCGTCTAAATCAAGATTAACTAAAGCACCAACAATATCCAATTCAGATGGTTTAGCATCTTCATCATCAACAACAGTAACGTCATTTTCCTTAGTGATGATGACGGAGTTATCATCAAGTGAATTTGAAGAAAGATCAACAATGGCAGTGGTAACAGCGGTGGTTGGTGCGGTAGTTTCTTCTGTGGTTGGAGATAAGAAACTAGGAGCATCTTTAGCAAAGAAATTGGAACCAAATGAAGCTGATCTTAAACCTGGTTTCGAGAATTTAGATAAATTCTTAGTGGCATCGTCAACCGCAGTTGAAATTGATGCTGATCTTGATGTGTAATTGGTAGACATAATGATAGTAAAAAAAACTTAAATAATATGGAGGGTATGATATGCTAATAACTTAAAAATCCGACTAATAAACAAAACTACTATACAAATACGAAGCTTTTTGAGACCTAAACTAACTTAAGCGACGTGTTGAAGGGGGAATAATGTACAATAATGAAATGGAGGGAGGAAGGAAGAAAACCTAAAATATGATGATGACAAGAATGATATGATAGAAAAAAATGAAGCTAATATGATTCAACAGATGATGCTAATGACTAAATGACTGTGTTCTGAGATATCTAATATACATATAAAATGGAAAGATCTGTAAAGCAAGGTTTGGGTACTGATCTCCAAATCGGTTGGGAGTTTAAATTCAAAACAAAAACACGCCTGGGTCTAATATACAATGGATGAAGGTGTGTTCGTGATACTGACTGCTGACAGAATGATAGCCTTAGTATACACGGGGTATGATGAAGTTAAATAGTGTTGATTGTTGGGTTCTGGTTCCTAGTCCTACTTGGATGCTGTAAATTTTTTGATTTGAGATTTTCCCTTTCTCATTCAAAATCAGATTTGTCAAAAAAATTTTCAATGAGATCAAAAAAAATGTGTGTGTGTGTGTGTGTACCATAACCATTTTAGCTGCTACCATATACTAGTTACAATTTACTAAGTTATTTTTTTAAATATTATTATCTATTATTGTAAAAAATATAAAAAGATTAAATAAAACCTATAATACGTGTAGAGGAAATGGTAATAAATGTTAAAATAAAAAAAAAATACTATGACTAGGGGAAATTGTTTCAATAAAATGTAGATACCAATATATCAACATATACGAGACATGAAAAGAAGGATTTGATTAATTAAACCGGGGTAACCAAATTAATAAAAAATTAAATAAGAATAAAAAAGAATAGAAGGTAAATCCTCTTTCATATCATCATAACATGTCAAAATTATATCAAACCCACACATAACCATCACCATTTGAAAAGAAGCAATAAGAAAAATAAAGAAGAAAAGACTGCAAATAAAACACCATTAGAAAACAAGAAATGGGGAAATGACTTGTTTACAACCACAACCAAATAAATAAAAGTAGATTCATTTTAAATAAACTTCTTTTTCTAAGATTGTATCAACGGGGATTTTTTTTTGTAGAAAGTTTTTTATAGTTTTTTTTGTAGTTTCTTCACAGTATAAATGATTGGAAATGGATTGAAATTAAAAATTAAATGAAATAAAAAAATAACGGAAGGATTGAAAGTGAAATTGTTGAATGAGTGATTCAAAATCAGCATCCAAACTAAAAACCATAATAATAATAATAAGATATAACCACCAAAAGCATCACCATCACCATAAAAATAAGCAGCATCATCAATAAAGTATAAATTTGTAAATTTTGATTGAATTTTAATGAAATTGACTTATAATAAATAATATTCTCTTTATATTAAAGTAACAATTAAGGGGGAAATTACCAAAATAAACTAGAAAATATTCAATTTCAAAAAAAAATAAAAAAAGGTAACAAATTATACTTAAGAAATAAATAACAAATTAATGAATGACAACAATAATTAAAATAGAAAAAAAGATATTAATATTAAGAAAGACTTTAATTCTTCAACCAATCTTGATTTGTTCTATAAATGGGGGTAGGACATAACATAATCTAAATCTAGTTAGATTTTTCATGTTGAGTAGAAACTCTTTGCATGGAGACTAAGAAATCTTCGAATGATCTCTTATCGTGAGATTTCTTTTGTGGTCTACCGTTACAGAAGTCATCCCAAGCTTCAGAGTTGGACATTAAGTAGTAAGCACCACCTAAGATACAGAAAACACCGAAGGAGAAAATCCAGGTTCTGACAACAGTAACAATATCAGTCCAGTTTTGAGACCACCAACCGAATAAAGTAAAACAAGTAGCAATGATATCAACAATAAAGACGGCACCAGCTAATTGCCATGATGGGATTGAAGACCAGAATGGACCTTGAGCTCTGGTAACGAAAATTAACCAATTTTCAGTTAAAGAAATTTGTAAGAATAAAATACCATCAACACCACCAAAGTTTTGGACAATACCACCCTTTCTCATGAACATAGTGGTTAAAGTAATCCAAGTACCAATAGCTAAAATTATACCTAAAACAATAGACATACCCCATAATCTTGGAGTGTTCCATTTAACTGGTTTTGGATCATATGGAGCATTATCATAAGCAATGGCTAAAGTAGCAACATCAGCGAAAATAGCAATGAAGACAACTAAATCAATGTTTAAAGATTGATTTAAGATAGCAATCCATAAACCTAAGAATAATTCTAAATGTAAAGATAAAGCAATACGGTAAACAACATAAGAGTACATTCTGTGGAAAATTTGTCTGGAAGTCTTTAAAGCATCAATAATAGCAGATAAACCTGGAGCTAAGAAAACAATATCAGCGGCAGATCTAGCAGCATCAGTGGCACCTTCGACGGCAATACCAGTATCAGCTTTCTTTAATGATGGGGCATCGTTAACACCATCACCAGTCATAGCAACTAAGTAACCTCTAGATTGTAAGATTTCAACAGCATTATATTTATGTTGTGGGAAAACTTCAGCGAAACCATCAGCATTTTCAACGAAATCGGCAATTTCAGAACCAGCCATGTCACCACCACCGGATAAACCTAATCTATCAGCATCATAAATGTTAGTACCTAAACCTAATTGACGACAAGTTTCCTTAGCAATACCAACAGCATCACCAGTTAACATCTTAACTCTTAAACCTAAAGATCTAGCTTCATTGACAGTGGCAGCAGTATCATCTCTTGGAGGATCCATACATGGCATAATACCTAAAATTTCCCAGTGACCTTCACCTCTCTTTCTAGCAACACCTAAAGATCTGAAACCTCTAGAAGCAAATTCAGCGACAGTGTTTTGATAGTTTTCATGGACATCTTCTGGAATTGGGTGATCATCTTCAACAGTCTTTAAGACGAATAATGGGGCACCCTTAACACAAACAATTCTTTCACCTTCTGGAGATTCAACAACAGCGGTAACTTTCTTTGAAACAGGATCGAAAGGTTGGAATTCAATAACTTTATATTTGGTTAAAGCGGCTTTAGCTCTTGGGTATGAGATTAAAGATTTTAAGAAAGCTTTATCAATAGCATCTAAACCTTTCTTCTTTCTGGAAGCAGCTAAACAAGCAGTTAACATTAAATCATCAGCTTCAACACCTTCAACAGTGTATGGTTCATGTAAAGATAACTTGTTCTTGGTTAAAGTACCGGTTTTATCGGAACATAAGATTTCAACACCGGCTAAGGATTCAATGGCAGATAATTTTTGGACAATAGCTTGTTTTTTAGCTAAGTAAGCAGCACCGACAGCCATAGTAGTGGTAACAACGGCTGGTAAACCAACTGGAACACCAATAATGGTAATAGCTAAAGTGTATCTTAAAATTGGAACAATTCTAACAGTTCTATAGAAACAAGCAACCCAGACGACTAATAAGGTAAGAATAACGAAAACTAATAAAGTAGTACCAATACCGTTTAAAACTTCAGTGAAATGACCAGTACCACCGGAAGCTTTGTTAACTAAAGAAGCAGCTCTACCAACGAAAGTAGAATCACCAGTAGCGGTAACAACCATGAAACCTTCACCAGTCTTAACAGTAGAAGAGGAGTAACAAGAGTCACCATGTCTCTTGTCAACAGCTAAAGATTCACCAGTAATAGCAGATTGATCAATTTGTAATAAACAGTCTTCAGAGATAATTCTACCATCGGTTGGGATAACAGTACCATCTTCTAATTGTAAGACATCACCTGGAACAATTTCAGTAGCAGCAATTTCAATTAATTGACCATTTCTGACAACATTAGCAGAGTTAGCTAAGGTTTTCTTTAATTCATCAACAATAGAACCAGCTTGATATTCTTGGATAAAACCAACAGAGGCATTTAATAATAATAAAGCACAGATAACACCGAAATCGACCCAATCTTCTAAACCAGCAGCTAAAATAGCAGCAGCTTCCATAACGAATTGAATTGGACCAACAAAGAACATAATGAATTTTAAGAATAAGTTTTCTTTTTCTTCAGCCATTTGATTTAAACCAAATCTCTTTCTTCTTTTAAGGATTTCTTCATCATTTAAACCAACAGCTGGGTCAGTTTTTAATAATTCTTCTGGAACGGCTTTGAAAGTATTTTCATCAAGCTCTTCATCTTCTTCTTCATCACCACCTTGATTGGATTGTAAATCCAAGATTAATTGATCAATATCATCTTCTTCATCATCGGATGCGACTTTGTCGACCTTTTCTTTGGATGGTTCAGTTGCACTCATAGTTACTGATTATTTTAACAAACAAGTAAAAACGTGAAAACTAATGAAAGGAGAAAAATCAAAAGAGAAAAGAAAATCTTATAAAAAAGAATTGAAATTAATAACTAATTGATATAAATTGGACAATTGAAAGTATTTATATTAGAAATTAGGGAGAGGAGGGAAATTTGGACGACGACGACGACGACGACCAGTTTTTGTTGAAATTTTAAATTTTCTATGAGAGAAAGGGAAACTATGAATTGGTACAACCTGTAAAAAAAATCCCTCTATTTTTGTCTGATTGAATGAGGGATTATAGTATGGCAGAAAACAAAAAAAAAAGAAATTTTAAATTATTAAACCTGCACTTTTGTCTGTTCTCATCTCAAACTCTTGCCCAATTGGGTACAATAATAAACAAAAATGAGGTTTGACATAGTGCATCAATATCAAAATAAAAACAAACAATTTCCCTTTCTAAATATCTGACAAAAACATCACTTTCCCAAATGGGAAAACCTGTAAAAATTGAATCAAAAACAAAAATTGTCGGATAAGATTTTGATAATCAGACACTGACAAGGCTGGAAGTATGTATTCCTTTTAGTGAAAGTGGAACACATTTTTTTTTTTTTATTTCACGCTAATCCAAATTTGCTGGTAAAACTGCCTCTAATTTAGTTATTACAGTACTTAATTACTATGTACCATTTGGCCGATTATCCGGGTCAATCAATTTTACTGGCTCAAAAGCAAGGTTTAAAGATGATTGTTTCCGTTATTATGTGCCTGATCATACTTGCTTGTTATTACTTAACTAGGATTATAGTCAGCCATTCACAAATTGAGCCATAAAGATGATAATAATAAAAGATGCAAGAACGAATAATGACAATGAATTATTGAGCTACCCTTTCCAATTGATTAGATAGGAAACTTCTTTTAAGGAGGATTGGTACCTGAAAAAGTTATTAATCTCCTCAATAAATCACTGGTGATTAACATTCTTTACTGATTCTGTATGTATCTATCTTGTCCATTCCTTTATTATTATCCTTTATGCTTGCAATATAAATAATATTGATAAGAGTCTTATTGCTCTACCTAGTATCACTAGTTAGGTAGTAGTTCTTTCCCTTTTCTGTCTGATTATTATTTTCTAATGATGTATCAATTTAGCTCATCGCTCCAAATATATATATATATTATATTTACAGGTATACTTCCCTGTTTCTACTTCTCCTCTTTTATGAAATTGTCAGTTAAAATCACTATAAAATAATGGTTTGGTAATAATAATAATAATAATAATAATAATAGTTTGTTCATTATACTGTAGTTAACTGTTGCGCTAAGTAATTAATGCGAGATAAGACAAGCCGCTAAAAATTAATTATTCACAGTTTTATTATCTATCTATCTTTATATCAATATCTATCAATCTATAGTAAGTTTAGAAGTTTAATCTTGAGTATTATTTTTAAATTCCAAGTTATTATCAATTTCCAAATCTATCGCTTAATAGTACAGATTTTACCACTTTCGCTTTCTTTATCAACTTCTCCATTTCTATGCTGGTTAGGGATGCTGAACATTTTTCATTCTTTTCATTCTTTTTTTTTGTTCTGTACCTGTTAGTCAATTTAAAGTTTGTTTCTTTTTTTTTTATTTTGTTCTATTTTGCACCGCCTGTATATAAGCAACGCACAATGGCTGTCTGTTCTGTTCTGTTATGTTATGTTCTGTTCTGTCGGTATATTCTTTTTCAAACCCCAAAACGAAAACTCTAAAAACCATTGAGGACTAAACGTGCTTAATTTCATGTCTTGATTAGGCAACTACGACTACTACTAATAACCATTAGCAATAATTGTACGAGTTATTTCTATATTACCATATGCTAGTTATGTGCATAGAACGATGAATTGATGGGGGGATGGTGGGTGCTTACGAACAAGACAAAAATAATAAGAATAAAATAAAAAATCATACAATCTTTTTGATAGATTATATAACCATGCACGTAATTTACTTTCCAAAATATATGGACTGTTACAGAGAGGTAGAGGAAAAGGAAGAGGAACGATCATTTGTTATTATTAGTTACTTTTTTTTTAATGATGTCAATATTCGTTAATCAATTACTGGTCGTTTGATGATGAAGTTGTTCGTACATTACCTTATTTATAAATATGCAACAAAATATCACATTGATAAAGTTGTCTCATCATTATTATTTGAGCAATCCCACACGACTTTCTATTTATCAGACACTTTTTTTTTTTGGTTTAACGATTATATAAGCGTTGACTAAGCGCAGTAATAAATAATGTGTGGGAACGACCAAAAATATTTAGTGTGTGTCCCCTTCCCTCATCGCTTCACATCTTTCCATTAATTACGTGCACTACCCACAGTCTCATCTCATCTCAGCTCTGCTCTTCTCTTCTCATATCGCTTTTGTACTTTCTCAAATGGATAATAAACATGGACATCATCAATTGAAGTAACCCTGGAGGGGATTTGTGGAGAGAGATTGACTTAAACCCAAATTAAGAGTATTCCAGTAGTATTGAAATAATTTATTACAACATTACAATCAATAGGACTAAGTAGATCCTTTTATCTATCTCTCAGTAATAAATTGATAAATAAAATAATTAACTCTCTCTCTCTCTCTCTCTTTCTCCCTGGAAAATTTAGCCTAAAATAAATAAAAATTAGATTTTACAGTTTATTTCTCAAAATGACAAACAAATGAGAAAAACAAAAACAAACAATGAAAAGTACAGGTTAAGAAAATCAGACATTTTTTGTTTTTTATTTTCATCCACTATCCTTATCTTACCCTGATGTAAACTGTAAAAAGAATATTTTCTTAGTTATATTATTATTATTACGTAACTCTTGTATGGATAGTCAGTCTCTCTCTCTCTCTCTCTCTCTAATACCGATTTAACCGGGCCTAAATGTATAAATGGTTTATATGCAAGCCCTATTCTAACTGACTTAATTCACTCGGACCGAATCATATCTTCACACGACAAATAATAATTATCCACCACAAGCGACTGTATAGTATAGTATAGTATATCAATTTGCAACCTTGGTCATTAAAGTGATTTATTCGTCACCATAAATGTGGTAATCTATTTATTGCTTTTTTTTTATTCAATTTGTTTTTCTTTTTTGTTTTTTATACAAAGTCTTATGATGGTGTATTCCAAGTGTGTCAAGTTCATTTAGTTTGATGTAGATGTGTTCCATGGATCTATGTTAGCTGTTAAGAACAAGATCTAAAAATGTCTTGGTAACAGAGTTAATGGTATATACGGTGCGAATTAATTATCATTTAACCGATTTTGTAGACATGAATACAACGGCGCGGTAAAAATGGACCAACGAGTTTTATAAATATGCTAAATCTGGCTATAACTCCTTTACAACTCCGAAGAAATTGATAAATTTATCCTTATTCTATATTGATTAAGGTAAGTATAAAATCGAAAATAAATTGTCGGATACAACAGCTATAGAGAAACTCTAAACACGTATAATAGAAGTTTACAGGTTATTTATTGTTTAAAAAAAAATTTCTTGTCTTACTTTACTGTACTCTACTGGGGTTAACGTCTGGGGAGCATTCGAGAGGAGGGTTGAAGACCTAGAAGTGACAACTATAATACTGTTTTTTTATAGAATTGTTTTTACACTTTAGATAAAATGTCAGGTTTAACCATCAGTTGCCATTTAAGTTTTAATTACATTGATTTGGGATAATTGTCTGCTGGACCTGACTTCGGAGTAAGTATGGAAAGATTATAAAATAAACGCTAAAATTAATTAATTAATTGATTGATGTGCGAGGCATATCACAAAGAGGGTTCACCAATTATAAGTTTAGGTAATTTCTTTTTTTAAAATCAAACTACTGTAGTATCTGATTTGTCAGTACGAAAGAATTTTCATATTTGGTGAAACAAAGACTAGATACATTATACATATTTCATTGTCTCCACATCAACCAACGAATTATGTGTGAATTCTAGTGAGAGATTTTAAAAAAATAAATTTTTTTATACAATTTTAAAATTTTTTTTTCTATTTAGTGAGAATTAACCCATCCTATTAGCGGACAATTTGAGAGCCAATGAAAAAAATTACCGCAAAAACATAAAAAATAAGGTAACAACAGCGAGAAGGAAAGAAAAATTAACGAGAATTTTGTGCAATTATAATTCAGCCCATTAAAAAAAACCGTTAGGCAATTAAAATTAAGAAAATTTAGTGGAAAAAAGAAATTTTTTCAATCCTAAAAAGTCCCTCACCATACCTCTATCTATCTATCTATCTATGTGGGCAATAATTATTTTAGGTTAGAGTTAAAGTTAAAGTGGCATAAGCGGTAAGGCAACTTAAGGTGGACAATTGGTTCCACCGTTAGTTTCATTACAGAATAAGTAAAATCACCGGGTATTTTTCTGTTTGTTAGATTCATTTTATTGGCTTACCCACTCACAGACACAGATTATTTAGATTAATTAATTAAAATTTTAGAGAGCGAATGTTTATTTCCTGAAATGCCTCTTATAACCGCTTATTATTCTTATTCCCCTCTACCACCTTATGCAATATGACATTAAGTTTACAGTTTCCATTCAATGGTTGTTAAAGTTCCGATTTAAATTAAAATTAAAAATTCTTTTTTTGTCTGATTATAACCATTTTTCAAAAATATTTACTTGTTACATTGCGGTCCGTGTTGATGAACGGGTTGGCTTATACCGTTCTTCTTCTCTTGTATAGTTACTCGCCATTCAGCCCTATATATCAAGGCTTTTTATGCTTACAATTACAGTTTCTACAACTAAGTTAAGTTAGGATAAAAACTAATTGTTTGTCATAATTGAAGTTTCTGTTTATATCAGAGTTAAAAGAGGGGTAAATCAAAGTCAAAGACGCTTGTTTTAAAAAAAGAAATCAATCACGTGTATTTGATCACGTTTCTAAATTATAAGGTTGCAATTTTTTCCTTTAAATTATTACACTTTCTACTTTAACAACTTCGAATATTTGAACTACCCTATTCTCTGTTGGTTCTAAGAAATGGTATACATATTGATTAGGTTATCTTACTTGAAAAAGTTTATGATATGCAATTGTTTTTATTTTATTAATGTATTTTTATATATGTAAATATTTTATAAATAATTTGGCACTAAAAATTACCAAAACCGAACGTTTAATCAAAATCCCACTCTAAACGATTTCTTTTCTTAATAAACCATCTTTACTCTTTTTCCCTCTTAATTTCCATTTTAATGGTCTAAATGCTTTGAATATTAAAAATAATACACTTCCAATAAATCTAAATAATGCTAATCCGGCCACAATCCATAAAATAATCGATAAAAATACTTGTGAATTAGAACTTAAAGTATCATTCCCATTATCATTATTATATGTCCCGGTTAAAACACCCCCAGCTTGTAAGACTATAGCTATCAATATCGCATTTGATAACATCCATGCTAATACCGTTAAGGTTCTTATTAATGCATAATAAGAATCATTATCTTCCTTTGATTTTCTTGATGTTTTCTTCACTGGTTTAACCATTTCTTCACTTTTTAATGTTTTAATTGTATTTAAATAGGATTCATTTAATTCAGATTCAACTCCAGGAACAATCATCACAAATTCATCTCTATTATTGACGATTTTAGCTGATCCTAAATCTTTAGCTTGAACCACTCCTTTAGTACCCCATGAAACATCATGAATATTACAGAAGGCGTAAATGTTTAACACATTGATATAATATGGTGATAATAACACATATTGTACAAACGATGTAAACATAAAACTTGGTTCTCCATAAATTATAGCTCCCACAAAATATAATACATAAGTGGAAACAATAGAAAGAATTAAATCTCTAAATTTGGAATTGGTAAACATCATAATAGGAGTGAATCCTCCATTATCAGAAATAATGGCTTTAACAGTATGAATGGCTAAGAAAATAACGGAAAACATTAAATATGCCATTAAAATCGCAAAACAAACAGCAATAAGGGTATAAAATTTCCGAGCTCCCTTAGGAGTATTACCAAATGCTAATACGAATGCAATTACCACCGCTCCAACATAACACCATAAAAATATAGCCGCAAGATATTTACCCACTTCAAAATGCATATCAGTAGCTCCTAAATTAGCTGTTAAAATTCTAAATACTAAGAAAAATGATGCTAATGAAAACCATGACACTAAGATAGTTACCAATTGATAATAGAATTCTAATTGTAATACTAATTTTCTTAATAAAGAGTGATTTGATCTCCAAATCTTAGTCCAATGGAACATAGCATATATAGCAGCAAACATGGCCCCATTTAACCATCTTCTTCTTTGTAAAACGAATTCATCAATTTTTTCTGGAGCATCTGTTTCAGCTTTAGCTTCATTAACATATCTTAATACGTAATTATGATTTTTCTTAGCCACTAATTCAAAACATAAGATTCTATCTTCTGCTAAATACATATTGGAAGTGAATAAACCTGCTTCTCGATAATTTCTTTCCTTAACATCCTTTTCATCATCTTCTTCTCCATCTTCATCATCATTACCATTATGCAAGAATTCCCCTTTGAAATATTTTTCTAATGGTCCCTTACTATTAACATTTAATAAAGCTTCATATCTATAAGCACTGAAAGCACCAGGTAAAACACTAATGAATCCAAATACTGATTCCATAGGTTTATCTAAAATATTGGAGATTTTATATTCGAAATTTTGAGCTGCCACTAATGGATTAGCTAATAATTTTTTACTTGGACCTAATGAAACTCTCATTTCTCCACAAGCACCACCTACATTTGAATCTTTAAATGCTCTCCATAAGTAATAAAAGGCATCCTTTTCTGGTTTAGTACCACAATCTAAAAGCATCACTACTTTTGGATTTAAAATTGGAGAGAATGCTTGGAAACACCAACGATGGGAATTAATCTTTCTTAAATTCTTTTCCTTTAAACAAAACATTAATTGAACTGGAGTTGAATTAACTCCAAAATGAATCTTATCATTAATTTCATCAATACCTACTGTTGAAGTATATTCATAAATATGAGATTTGACTGATTTTTCTTGGATTTTAGATTTAGCATAACCATCTTGATAAACCCCCAAACTAGCTAAAAGCATTTGTGAACGTTTATTTAATTGTAATCTACCATCAGCCACAATACAAACAACAATCTTCTTCCAACTTTCAGGACCCCAAGTTGAAGAATTCCCTCTTTCAGTTAAATCTTTAATGTTGTCAAATACACCCTTTAAAGTACGAGCTAATAAGAATTCATCTTCGTTATACATCGTAATACAAATCATGATTTCTGTTTCTCTCTTTGGAGAATATAACTCTTGACGTAAGGTATAATTGAATTTTTGGAAATTTGAAGGACCACAAGTAGCACCAGTATATCTTAAGAATGAAGTTTCATGACTGGTATTATTATTTGATCTTCCATAAGTTTCTAAAAGTGCCTTTGGAACTGGAGCATCAATGATATAATTCCCATTAACTAATCTTGCTCTTTTAATTGTCTTGGTATAATGCAATTTGGGGACGAAATATTCATCTTCTTCATCATCATCTTTACTAGTGTTATCTCTAAATCCAACTGTTTTCTTTCTTTTGATAGTAGCACCTCTTCTGACGATTTCTTCACCGGTTTCCAGGTATAATGAATCATTATCTCCAAATGGATCTAAATCATCATCATTATCAGCATCTTGTAAAGGATTAATCATATAATTAGCACCACTGAAAGCAGCCGCACCAGTTGAAAGAGCATGAGCATTAGCATTACCATTTTGAAATGGATTATTTCCACTTAATAAGCCACTATTGACATGAAAATCAGACTGAAACATAGTGGCACCACCAAAACTACTACTATTAGTATGATGATATACAGGATTTAATTCTTTAAATTTGTTAGCAGTAGGAGTTGTATTTAATGTAACCGATGATCCGGTTTCATCACTACCAGAATTAGAAGTTGGATGAGTATTATAATGAATAGGTTGGAATTGAAGTGGTGGAGCCATGGTTGGACCACCCCCATATTGAGATCCAGGAGGAGATTGAATCACTCCTAAAGATGGAGTTCTAGAATGAACCATAGGAGGAGGTGAATGAGGTTGATGGTAAGAATAACGTTGATTCATATTATACAGAGACACTCGATTATAGTTGGTATTACTGTAATTCGAGCCCAACTGGATACTTTCGGGATAATCTTCATATCCACCATCTTGGAATGGATCATCATCTTCTTCTACGAAGCTCATATGATGATTAGGATTAGACATGATGATGATGATATGACCAGAAGAAGAAGTAATTATAAACAAAAATGAACAGATAAACCCCAATTATACTTTTTTACCTTGAACCCTATCCTTCGTTAGCTAGCTTCTTCCCAAGCTGTCCTGTCCCCCTTACCGTTTGGCGAAGGAAAGTTGGAAATTTGAAAAAAAAAAAGTTAAATTTAGCATCTGTTTACACTATTGCCTAATTAGGTAAGGTAATAGAAATTAAGGTGGTATTTACCAAACAAAAATAAAAATAGAAACAGTGCGAACCGCATGGTAGCGCATATGTTATGATTATATTTACATGAGAGGCGTCTATTTACGTATGTAGAATTATTTTAAAGGGTTGGCAGCCAAGAAAGTGATTAATTGAGGATATATATCATTAGCGATGTGAATTCTAATGGTATTGGATTCATTAATTTCTTCCACTAATGATTTCAAATCATGATTAGGTAAACTGGTTAGTTTAGTTGAAATGAATTCCTTCGTTAAAGCTTGTAATTGAGAACTATTCTTTTGCATGATTTCTCCTAATACCATAGTAGATAAGTTTTTCATGGTATTTCCTAATTGTTTTGACCATTCAGATCCTTTTCGTAATGATTTTAAGATCCATTGATCATAATGTAACTTATACCAATTGAATAATCGAAGACGATCATTGATAGCCGGTTTATATTGAAATCCAATTAAACTCAATTCAATCAATTTGGAATCAATATTAGTCATCATGAAATTAAGCGTCTTGTTGATTAACTCTTCACTAGTGACAAACGCTAATGAACTTAAGGCGATGGTTTGTAATTCATTTGGATTTGAAAGATTAGTATGGTTTAAAAGTGAAGTATTTGAATTCTTCACTAATTCCAAGATCTTTTTATAATCTTGAACATTGTTTTGTTTGATGGTTCCAATGAAAATTGATGATAATAATTGATGGGGTATGAATGATTTAGATGAATTAAGGAAACTTTTAAACAATTTCGATACTAATTTTTCAATATTAGATTTTAATTTTGGTTCTTCAATAGTTAATAAAGCTAATGTAAGGATTGAATTTCTTACTTCGAACTCATGAGAAGAATATTTATCACGATTAATGGTTAATAAATCATCCCAATGACCAATCTTTTCATATATTTTCTTAAGGAATGATTTCAACCAAAGATTTTTAAACTCATCATAAGCAGTGAAATTAATCAACGTATTGTTTAATAATTCAAGATATGTCAAAGCCACTTTCAATACTTTCCAATCCACGGTCCATGATTTATCAGTGAATTGGATTAAAATATTAATAAATTGAATCAATTCAACATTTGTACCATGAATTGAATAAAGTAAAACTTTCCCATAATCATGTAAGATTGAAATCAAATCATTACTATCAATATCAAAAATCTTAACATCGAATTCATATAAAGCACGATAATACCCTCCTTTCAAATGATTAATATTGATTAATTGGCATTGAGGAATATCTAAATCAATCGATCTATCAGTTAATAATATATTAAGGATTTTAAATTGACCATTTGAATCTTTGATCTTAAGTAAAAGTGGAACATGGAAAGGATAATCTTCTAATTGTAATTGATCGATTGTGGAATCATTTATGAATCGATGTTGTTCAATATGAAGTTTATCCTGTTGAGGGTATGAAACTTTGACGAGGGGGAATCCTTCATATTGTAAATATGAATGAAAGAACGATAATAAATCAACTGAAGTTAATTCATTTAATTCAGACCATATTTCAAAAGGTTTAATCACTTTATTATTATACTTTTCAAAAAATGATTTCAACCCTTGTAATAATTCATTATAATTTTCGTCATCATAATTTTGATCTTTCTTTAACATAATAGCAATCATTCTCAAGATAATGATTCCCTTTTCATATGAGTTGGTTTCAAAGATGGTTGAAGTTGTGGCCGATAAGCCGGTATTGATTTTAGACATGTATGATTGGATAGAACCCACATTTCCAACAAAACTATCTTTATCCATGAATGATTCAACCATATCGATTTGCGATGATTCATAATTGATATTCTTAACGAAATAATTACCCAAGAAAGTAGCGAAACTTTCATTCAACCAAAGATACCTCCAATCATCAAACGACACTGCATTCCCAAGCCATTGATGAATCAATTCATGCGAGATCAATTGTTGAATTTGTAATTTCTGTTTATTACTAGCTTCAATCTCATTGATCAATAATTGATTCGATAATACTGTTATCATCCCCCAATTCTCCATCGCACCATCGTTTAAGAAGGGTAATGTTATGAAATCAAGTTTTGATAATGGATAAGCACCGAATTTTTGAATCATCAAGGGAAGGATTTTCTTAATTACTTTTAATCCATAATAAGCATTGATACTATCACCTATAGTGGTATAGATTCTAATAGGAATATGATCGACTTTATCTTCGACGAATTCGAAATCTCCAATGATGAAACCAAACACGGATGAACTAATAGGTGGAGTAGTTTTAAAAATGAATTTTGAATTTTCACTCATATTTAAAGTTTGATTTGATTCCAAACTTTGATTCGATAATACTTTGAATTTAGATAAGGTGGTTATGGATAATTTAATAGGCACTTTCATATTAGTCTCTTCAATTAAGGGGAATACTAATTTAGCGAAATTTGGTTGGAAATGAGTTGCAAGGATATAATTATTGGCATTACCTGCTACATTATCAAGATAATTAGTTTTGAATAAACCGGTAGTAGCATCTTTATAAGTCTTGATGGTATTGATTTGACCCATATATTTGATTGAAATGGTTGGATCTATAAGTTCTGAAATTGAAATGGTATCAGGTAATGAACATGATAAAGTAACAGTATGATATTGTCTATTATAAGTAGTGGATAATTTAATGGAATTTTCTAAATTTGAACTTGATAAATGAGTTTGAGTTAAGATTAAGTTTTTAGAATGTAAGGTGATTGACACATTTTCTGAAACACTATTGCATTGATCATTTTTAATTAATTGAATCAGTAATTCACCTTGAAAATTAGGTTTGGTATGATTGATTTGGAGATCTAAAGTATATAACGATGGGAGAAAATAATTTTTCAAAGATAATGGAATCAGGTTATCATTATTTGAAGAGATTGATAACTTTTCAACCAGGTTTAAAACCAGTTGATCTTCTCCAGAACTCATATCTTGCAATGATTTCGATCAATATGACTGTAAATATTTTGAAATTTTTTTAATTTTTCAATATTGTTCTCAATCGGGAAAACCTGTAAAAAAAGAATTGATTTTACATGTTGCATAAAACCTGTAAACTTATTTTCACAGGTTACATAACTGCAAATCAAAATAATAATTAATATAGTAAGGGGTAACTAAATAGAATACAGGGAAACTAACGATATGACAGAATAATAATTATTTTTAGAGTAATGGATATGTTTGTAGAATTTTAAACTGAGTATATTGACAGTGGAATATTTGTAATCGGATAAGGGTCAGTTTGTTTGAATAAAATGATATACTGGTGATATACCCGCCGGGATATGAATAGAAATAGGAATTACTTCTAGTTATTACTAATTCACCAACGATTTATTATCCTTAGGATAGAGATTCCGTTATAATTACAATAACGGAAGTTAACCTGGGGTAGCAACATCATGATGGAGATTGAATTATTATTACAATTACTGATTTGGTATTATCCGATAGAAGTAATTAAACCTTTTATTCCTATTTCTCCACAAATCGACATAACGGAATAAAACGTCAGTTAAGCTAATAATAATTAATTATTATTAATAATAATACAATTAGAGTTATCCTTAAATTACCCGTACGATTTTCCCCCAGACTAACAAAACAAAAAAAAGATCCTTTTATGCTATTTCCGCTATATAAGTTATCAGACCAAAATCCGAGGTGTTACGCGTATAGTCAAACAAGCTTAATAGATAGTTATAGTAGTTATCATACTATGAAGTTGTAGATAGTGATGATTGATGATTGAGATAGATAGATAGATAGATAGTGTTATCACTAGCTAATCTCTATATCCAATAAGAATCAGATAACATTGAAAGCTTGATATCAATGATCAATCAAATGGGAATGTTGGTGGATAAAGCTAATGTCTTGTATACAGGACCAAGCGGTTTATCGTAAACGAAAATCACACAGTCCCAACAAATCAAAAGTTAAACATCCGATGATACCATAGAGATAGGTATAACTAGTTATCATTATATATAGTAGTAGTTAATGATATTATAGTATAAGTACAGTCTGTTAGAGATATTATCAGTAGAGTCAATCGTAAATAAGAAAACCATAGAGACTAATATCTAGACATATCCCTTTATCCCTATTCGTCTATCTATCATAGCAAATCTCCCCTTATTACTGAAAACAGTTAAGGACCGCTCTGTCTCTCTGTCACTACTAATTATCATTTCCTCACTAAACTCAAAATTTATCCTCCGAGGATTCTTTTAATTTTTTTTATTTTTATTTTTCTTTTGCTTTTCTCCCTAATTTTTCCCCCTAATTCCATGACTCTCCCCTAAACCAAAATAAAGCGGTGCTTTCCCCAAAAAAAAATTTTATCGTATAACCAACAAATTAAAATTAAAATTAATTTGTTATTTAAATATAAACTTTTCACGGACTTCATTTTTTTCATTTTTTCATAATCAAACGATTTTAGCTTCTTTGGTTAAGTTAGTTATCAAGTCAGTGCTCATTAATCTGTTCCTGCTATCAAACAGTTTCCCTTATTTATCGTCGTCATTATATATTCACATTCATTACATCACTAATCCTCAAACTGAGCTATACTATACAAATAGTACTATAGAATAAAAAAAAAAAGAAATAAATTATTTACAACAAACTACCGCTTTGTACATACTTTAAAACCTTCAATTCATCACCATAAATCATAGAAATCATCAAAAATGGGGGTGATATCACAACATAAGAACTCCATATCATCATCGGAAGATTTAAATCTAGAGTTTGTCGATCCTGGTACCATTAAAATCGATTGTTCAGGTGCTTATATTGCCAATGATCATTTATTAAAACAAACCATTATACTACGTAGAGGACTGGAAAATTCATCTACTGATGAAAATAATAACACTACTTCCACATCATCATCGGAAGAATCAATATCAAGAACTCCATCTCCTGAAATTCAATCAGAATCAAATCCAAATTCTTATTCTGAAGAAGAAGATGATATTAATAATCTAACTCCAAAAGTTGATGAACAAGTAAGTCTACCACCGAATTTGGATAAATTAAAAGTGGATAATGTATCGAATGGTGGAATTGATTTATCAAGACATGAACATGCTATAGTCGATGGTGATTACGATTATGATGAAGATGATGATCAATATGATTTAACCAAAAATATAACCTTACCCAGACATAATTCAGAAATTATTCATATCTCAGTTGATATAGGTGGAACCCTTACAAAATTAATCTATTTCACTAAATCATTCAATTCATACGGTGGGAAATTACATTTCAAAGATTTCCAAACTGAAAATTTTAAACATGAAGTTTTAAAATTCCTTATAAAATTAATTCAAAAATCAATTAATAAACAACAACAACAACAATTAAGTCCCAACAAATCATCATCATCCTCATCATCAATAATTTATCCTCCTATAACATATATAATGGCCACTGGTGGTGGAGCTCATAAATTTTATCAATTGATGACTAAAACTTTTAAAAAGCATGGTTTACCCATGAAAATCATTGCTAAAGATGAAATGGAATGTCTTATCAAAGGTTTAAATTGGTTAATTACAAAGATCCCAAATGAAATATTCACTTATGATTTAGAAGAACATAATACTAAATTCATTTCAAATTCATTACTGGTTAATAAAGATTCCATATTTCCTTATTTACTCGTTAATATCGGTAGTGGGGTATCAATGATTAAAGTTATTGGACCTGGACCTGATCAATTCGAAAGAATTGGTGGTTCTTCTTTAGGTGGTGGAACCTTATGGGGATTATTATCGTTATTAACTGATGCTAAAGATTATACTGAAATGCTTGAAATGGCAGAAAGAGGTAATAATGAAAATGTTGATTTATTAGTTGGAGATATTTATGGTACCAATTATGGAAAGATTGGATTAAAAGCTAATCATATTGCATCATCATTTGCTAAAGTATTTAAAAAATTAAGATTTAATAATAAATCTTTAACTCCTGCTGAAAAATTATCTCAATTTAAACCTGAAGATATAGCAAGATCATTATTATATTCAGTATCCAATAATATCGGACAAATTGCATATTTACAAGCTTGTCGATTCAATTTAAAGAGTATTTATTTCGGGGGATCCTTTATATCAGGTCATAAACAAACTATTCATACCTTAAGTTATGCGGTAAATTTCTGGAGTGGTGGTGAAATGACATCATTCTTCCTTAGACATGAAGGTTATTTAGGTAGTGTTGGTGCATTCATGATGGGTCCTAATATTGAATCAATAAAGAATAATAGTATTAATGGTAAACGTAATTCAAATTCACTTTCAACTTAAATATTTTTGCATTAATTATCAATAGGGGTAAGACATCAATAAAAATATTCAATAATTTAATCTTTGAAATCAAAAATTGTAAGCAATTCAATAACAATCATAATTCCAATTCAACAAAAGGTTGGTAGATCGAACTTGACCGTTATAACAAATCATATTCATTTTTATTAACAGCATATTGAAAAATAATTTAAGACTACAAATATAAAATTGGAGTTTTATAAATTTATTGGAAAAGAGAAAAGACTGTAAAGAGTATAAAGGAACACGGGACTCTTTACTGGTCATATATATATATATCAACTGAAATGAAAACAAAACAAGAGAAGAGAATAAATTAAGAAGTAGTTGATTTGGAATAATAAAAAAAAGAATTTAATAATAAAAAATGATATTAAATTAATTGAATGGAGTTCAACTTGAACATTCAAGCATTTTTAAAATTTCAAAGTATATTGAAACTCTAAAACATTTCTCACCAGTGTTATAACTTATAACTCTAAGGGGATTAGCCTTACTCAAATTGGTAATGGCCAATTGAAGTTCCGTAAACTCTTCGAAACCTAATAAATTATTATCATTATGGAGCCATCTGCTTTTTAGCCAGTCTCTTAAGTTTTTTCTGGCTTCTTCATCTAACGGAGTATAAACTTTATAAAATTTCTTCAAAGCATTGACCACCGCTTCCACATTTTCTTTTGAATCAAACCCTTGGTTAGAGCGAGCATCAATGTAATATTGCTTTCTTGGTAGGATGATGTTTTCTTCATCATTATCAACAATATCAGCGGATTTAGCCTGTTGAAACATTTCATCTAAGTCACCATGAATTTCCTCAATAACATAATTTGGAATTTTGAAAGGAGGTTTAATCATGATGCCATCCTTTTTCAGTTTCAATTCAAAATAACCACAAACAACAATTTGGACTTTCCTGAGGAAAAGATTATAACCATCTACTTTTCGTAATACACGCTTTGAATGAATGGTATCTAAGATTTTAACCATCTTTCCCTTGATGAAGTTTCTTGTAAGTTTTGCTGCATCCATTTCTGAAAGATATAATAAACAAATGCTGTAAACGATTAAACAAAAACCACGGAAATTTTATTTAAAAGAAGTTTTATTACTGAGTGAAATCAATTCAAATCGTAGTTCAAACTCTTGATGGATTAGTTGATGGATTGATTGAATGATGGATTTATTAGATCTTTAGATTATTTAAGTCAAATTGCTTAAAGAAAATGTTTAAATTTGCAACAAAATTTCCCCTAAGAAAATGCGAGTATTTTCAGGAAAACAAGGAGATTTGATTTCGCTGAGTATCATATGTCTCTATACCAATAAAATCCTGGACTAACACCATCACCATACTATTTGAACTAATTCCTTTGAATAAATGGAATAAATATTCATATAGGATTAAGATAAGGCTCAAATTCTTGTATTATTCCTCTTATAAAATAGGGTTTCCAATATAAAGTACATCGAAAACTATTGACCAAATTGTTCTAAGCTGTAGAATACATACTAAATATTCGTTCATATTCTTGAATTGCAAACCATCTAATGAATTATTAGGAACGATAGTTTCTTAAGAAAGCATGACACAACTAATATTTAAATTTCCAACTAACTTTAATTAATGTCAACATAATTTAAAATCTTCATAGTCATCTAGATATTAGGTGCAAATATGAATACAAATTATCAAATAGAACGTCTGGAAAGCCACAAAATTCCGGATAACGCAACACTAATAAAGTTGTTATTGAAAGAACCTCAATCCAAATTCTAATAAATCGACCTGAGGTTTTAGATGGAATTGAAGATTTATCTAATATAACAGGACGGGAGAATTCGTTAATATCAATATTCACACTATTACTTTTATTCCAATTAATATCATGTTGATTATGATCATGATTGCCAGTGTAACAAGCTAATAAAGTTGAACTAGTAGACAATGGAGCATTAGTCTGCTTATTATTTGCTAATAGTATGATATGCCCGTTAATATAATTAATATTGATAGACTATATCAGACACAGTTGATTTACAAGATGTAAAACTCTTTATACCTTGTTTAGTAAGGATATTTGATACAAAACTTCTTTCGAAGGAAAGACTAGAAGTTGAAATCATATGGTTTATTGGAACTAATGTTTATGTTTTGTTTTATGCGAGATTGATTGATTTTGATTCAATGATGATGGTGATGTATGAAACTACTTTTAAAATTTGGATGATTATCCACAGTACAGATTATTGTATTTCCTCCCACAATTTCTGAAACTTATGCATTCGTATTAATATTATATTATGGAATCGATCTAATTAATCCATTAGCTAATACCTCATAAATAACTCCATATGTTCTCTAAATCTTCAATCAAATACACTGATAAGAAAGTAATCAATCATTGTTTGAAATAATATCAAACTCAATATCCTTTAAGACGGTCCGGAATTTTATCATTTGAAGATCCATTTGTAGTTATTTCATATCATTTATTGACAAAGTATTACCAGAAACCTCATAACAAGGGCTAATACTCTCATATGATCGACATGAAAACACCTGAGAAAATCATAAAAGGATAGTTATGATTTGAAGATTTGACAACTAGCCTAGAGGTAAAGCTCCTAGATTTTGCATTGATCAATATCACATATTATTAAACAAGTAATCATAAATTTTCGAACTTGCATTGGAAATGATTGCCTTGGTTTCAGCAGCGATCCTTTAACTAGCTGTTTCAGCTTTCTTAATGTCAAGGTATGAATATGAAAGCAACCTTCCAAATGCGTGATTTAGTAAGATCAATCAATCCACGCTTCTCTGAATTAAATAAGCTTCAAAGTGGTAATAACTAAAAACAGCGTTCAGTATTTAGTATCTGACAGCACCGCCTGACTAATTAACATGTAATATCACAAGACCTTAATAACTTTATAACAAGCTATGGGAAGAGATGTCAGTTCCGTTAAGAAATAGGACACACATGTAAAATTTTTGATATAGTCAATCAACAACTGCTCTATTTCATCGTAACATTTCTCTATAAAAACCAGCAGAAAGTCACTGAAGGGCCGATTTCACGTAATCAAAAGCCTTGACCTTGAAATATAAGTCTGAGTTGTCCGAGTTTGGCAATTAGTATAGGAATAGAAATATATCTGAACTAAGTCATTTTAAATCATTGTAGTACTTACAGTTTCCTTAATTTTAATTTCCGAGTTCACGTGATTTACCCGATTGGGAATCTTTTAGAAAATATAGCTTTGTTTAAAAATGAATCAATTTCGCAAAACTGGGAAAATATAATTCGTAATTGCGAAAAAGGAAATTATTCTCACAAAATTGTTATGCTAATTCATTTGCAATAAATGATGGGAGATAGAAGCACCAAATCTCTAAATTTATTAACAACTTTTATCTTAAAATCATTCAAAACTCTTTTGTTATCAAAGCTTTGATGATTGAAGAAACTTCAGCCAATAGAGTGTCTGCTATTCAACGCATGATCCAAGATGAATCTAAGGTAAATCAAGATACATTACCTGAGAAATTGAATGGTATCACAGATATTGTGTTACTAGTTGATACCACTCAAAATGAAGATTTAAGTAAACTTTTGATTGTTCCTGTCGAAACTAAAGGTCAAATCTTATATCACAATAACCCGTCTGTTGCTTACGAAGAATCACTGCAATTCTTCTTTGATAATGCCCATAAGTTCAATAACCCTGAATGTCCATTAACAGTCACCTTACAATTTAAACTTGGTAGTCATGAAGATGGTAAAATCTTAAATGATTTAATTTTAAAAGCTAATGCAATTGATTTTTTGGGATGTTTTAAATTCAAACTCTGCATATTTAAAATAGTGGATGAACATTCGGATATATTTGAGATGCCCCCATCAGTGTATTTAACTCAATTAAAATTTATTGCATTTAGATTTGATTCTGATTTTGTTCATAAACCTTCTCTCGATGATATGTACAATCAAGAACAATATAGAAGATATAAAGATACATATCCAATAGTATCGATTTCCTGGTTAGGACCAGAACTTGAAGAATTGCATATAGGTCCTAAAGTTCGCATCGTGGAGCAAGAGAAGACTATAACATGTGGAAAATATCCCAAATTGCAAATCTTTGGTGCCGAATGTAATGACATGAAAACCGTGGTGAGATTAGGTAAGGTTCTTTTCCATAATAAAGACTCAATCAAGAATCTAACTCTTTACAGTGGTCCCACACTACTTATACCATATCCGATGCCATCTTTAGAAAAGTGCGTGATAAGAGGCTATTACTTACTTCCCAATATGAGAGAAGCTTGGCTCTTCTATACCGCTAAATCAGCACATTGTTATGGAGAAAGATTTGAGTATTTTGCTGACGATATTCGTCGAATTGTAAGAAGATTTAAACAGGTTCGTTTCTATTATCTGTTTGACCGTGAAGAGAAACCAGTGATAATAAAAGCAAAAAGGAGAGAAGAGACGGAAGATTATGCCGTTCCTGAATTTATTCCACCACCATTTTTACCTCCTGCTATTACTATTTACTATAATGATACTATACTTTGATATCTGACGCGAGAACTAAAGATATTTTACAATGCTTTAAAAAGTAATATTATTTGAGTGTTCATTTTTTACGAAGTCAAAATTTGCATCAATCAAAAATTAAAAAATGAAGACCAGAGCTAACCTTTTGAATCTTGATAATGCTAATTAAATGAAAACAATTTACGAGAGATACATAATTTCAAAGATAATGTATATATTTATTCCTTCTTCTTCTTTCTTCTACTAAATACACGATAATGCTAGATATGAATAACAAAAGCTCGTGCGTAAATAGTAATTGCTGCAAAAAGAGAAATCTGTTATGCTAACTTCGATATTTATATAGTTTAAAAAAAGACTCGAATAATACTTTTAGAATAATTTAATATCAGAAGTTATCAACATTTATTATGACTGACAGGTCCATATTCCGAAATATTGACCAAGATCGACATGCTATTCAACGCATGATCCAAGATGAATCTAAGGTAAATCAAGATACATTACCTGAGAAATTGAATGGTATCACAGATATTGTGTTACTAGTTAATACCACTCAAAATGAAGATTTAAGTAAACTTTTGATTGTTCCTGTCGAAACTAAAGGTCAAATCTTATATCATAATAACCCGTCTGTTGCTTACGAAGAATCTCTGCAATTATTATTTGATAATGCTCACAAGTTCAATAATCCTGAATGTCCATTAACAGTCACCTTACAATTTAAACTTGGTAGCCATGAAGATGGTAAAATCTTAAATGATTTAATTTTAAAAGCTAATGCAATTGATTTTTTGGGATGTTTTAAATTCAAACTCTACATATTCAAAATAGTGGATGAACGTCCAAACATATTTGAGATGCCCCCATCAGTGTATTTGACTCCATTAAATTGTATTGCCTTCAGATTTGATTCTAATTTTGTTCACAGATCCGTTGACGATGATATATGCAATCTACAATTTAAAGAATTTAAACATACATATCCAACAGTATCAATTTCCTGGTTAGGTACTGAACTTGAAGAATTGCACATAGGTCCTAAAGTTCGCATTATAGAACAAGAGAAGACTTTAACAAGTGGAAAATTCCCCAAATTGCAAATCTTTGGTTCTGAATGTAATGAATTCCAAACTATGTTAACTTTAGAAAAGATTCTTTTGCATAATAAAGATTCAATCAAGAATCTAACTCTTTTCAGTGATCCTATGTTAGTTATACCATATCCAATGCCATCTTTAGAAAAATGTGTGGTAAGAGGTTATCATTTACTTTCCAATAGAAGACGAGCTTGGCTTTTCTATACTGCAAAATCAGCACATTGTTATGGACAAAGATTTGAATATTTTGGTGATGATATTCGCCGAATTCTAAGAAAATTCAAACAGGTTCGTTTCTATTATCTGTTTGACCGTGAAGAGAAACCAGTGATAATAAAAGCAAAAAGGAGAGAAGAGACGGAAGATTACGCCTTTCCTGAATTTATTCCACCACCATTTTTACCTCCTGCTATTACTATTTACTATAATGATACTATACTTTGATAATTGACACGGAAATTAAGTTGGATGGAGTGATTTTCGTTTTGTTTTCGATATTATTTCATTTATTGTTTAGCTTGGTATTTCAGTAAGGTTTAATGTTAAACCTTTAATGTCAATCCTTAATATATGAGTTGGTTGGTCTTTTAAATTTCAATTGTAATTCCTATAACGATATTTAATCGCTTCTATAACGCAATTCATTCACGTATATGACGATAATGTATATACTTTACAGGATAGGTACAATCAACGTGAACTATAGTAAATTCCCATTTTTTCAAACTTTATGCCATACCAGAGACTTTTCCATCTTCACTCCTACTAATACTTCAATATGACAAGTAACAAGGTATAAATTACCTCTAACTAACATTAATGAACCCTATTCTTATTAGAATGAGAAAACCACCCCTTTATATTATCATCTGATTAGACCCATTAGTTGTAGATCTAATGTAAGTAATTTAGATTCTTTTCATAGAGATGCTACCATTTTGAAATGTAACCTCAAACTTATGTAACGTTTCATTTTTCCACATATCCCGTTGTACTTTTCCCATCCTCATAGTTAACCTTCAGAGCGAGGAAGAAACTGAAATTGAGTGAGTGTGACAATGACCACAAAATTGGAGAAAAGAAGCAAAAAAAAAAAAAAAAATAAACAACATAAACTCTGTATTTAGAGCACACATATACACATTTCACCTGTCATATTCTGCTCATCTGATCATTATTCAATCTGCTCACTAAACCTGGGCTAATTGCTGGTATTAATAGATCTTCTCATTTAGTTACAGACTCACTCACTCACGTTTCCTGACTCCGGTTAACCTTTGTTTCTTATTTAATTCCCTAATATTTTCTACCCTTTGGTATATATAGATATATATTTCACATTATTTTTGGTTTAAATGGTTGGATAATGAATGATATAGATACAAATCCAAATCCAAATTCAAATTCATATATCAATCATCAATCAGCAGCTACTTCTACTCTCCTTCAACAAGATCCTTCCCATAAAAAGATTGCTAATAGTTTTCATAATATAATTTCTTCAAAGCACGATTATATTTATCATCATAATCAATTACCTCATCATCTTCAACAACAATCTCCTTCTTTACCGTTTAATTCAGAGTGGTTGGATTCTCCTAATAATTCTCCTTCAAAATCAAGCACAGCTCCAAATAGTAATATGTCATCTACTATTATAACATCAAAATATGAAACTCCTCAACCGAAGAAGGTTGGTGGAGTTGTTAATGCAGCAACTTTCAATTATATCACTCCTACCTCAGAAAACAAGATTGTAGATGTACTTAATGTGGTTGGATCATCAACTACAAATAATTCTACAACTACAATAAAATCAACTAGTTCTAAAAAGGTTATATCGAATTGGGATATAATCTGGTCTATGTTAAATGATATCGTTGGTAAAGATAAAATGGCCAAGATTGGTCAATATACTTTAAGATTATTGATATATCATGCTAATCAAGTTCAAACCAATTTAAGTGATGATGATCTTAATATCAAATTTATTAATAATAAATTCCAAACTCGAGATGATTATTTACAATTAATTAAACAATCAATTAGTCAACCTCGAGATTTTTTAAAAATCATTATCATCTTACTTTGTTCCATCTTTAAAATGAAATTCTCAGGATTAATAACTGGTTTATCAATGTATCGACAATTTCTTAGATTTGGTAAAACACCCTTCAGAATACGGGATTTAATTAATAAATTCTCATCTAATATCCAATATAATAAAGATTCAAAATTGACGATAAATTATGATGCATTGGTTAATAAGAAAACTTTAGGTCAATTCTTTTCCCTTTATTATGGTATTAATGATGAATCATTATTATTATTCAAAATGAAATTCTTTACCAATAAGAAATTATATTCGATTGTATCAAGACATGAATCCTTAGGGTGGTATTGTGAGACTTGGTTAGCGATGTATAATTGTTTAAATAATTTAAGTGCCTTGACTCAACAAGAGATGGATTTAAAGATTCAAATCCAAGTTCGTAATAAAGCTAAGATCTTATCCAAACAATTATTAAGAAATTCCAATGTTAATTCAAATAGTTTTGATTTTTCAACTGGGGGTGGTCTGTCAAGTGATGATCAAGAAGATTTAAGATTATTAAAAGAAGTCAGATTTAAAATGAATAATTGTTATTTGGACGTTTATAAGAATCTTTCTGATTTGATCTTTAATAGTTATACTGTATTCAGATTAAAATTACCTTTTGATACTTTACAAATTTGGATGGGTATAAGTGCTGCTCTGTTAAGTACGATTAAATTATATCGTGAAACTAAAAAGAAATTAATTGAAAAGCAAAAATGATTGAGATTTAATCATGCATTCATACATATATATATAGAGACTTAATTAGATTCTAATATATCATCTAATGTAATATCATTATTTATTTCACTGGCTTGTTTCCAAAATTTAGATAAATGTCTTGAACCAGAATCACAAGCGATAATAACAATTTTTTGACCTGGACCATATTTTAAAGCTGTTTTAACAGCAGCTACACAGTTAATAGCTGATGATGAACCCCAAAATAATCCATCATTAATACAAAGATATTTAGCCATTTTAAGAGCTTGTAAATCAGTTACTCTAATGGCTTCATGAATATAAGGTTCACCTTGTTTGAAATTATGAGTAAGACGATTTAATCCAATTCCTTCTACTAATGTATCAACTTGATGTCTTCTTCTTGTTCCTTCTTTCTCTACTGAATCATACATAACTCCATAATTTATTCTATTAGATAATCCACTACCTTGAGGATCAGATAAGATAACTTTGACATTTGAATTCTTTTCATAAAGGTATTTCCCTACTCCAGCAATGGTTCCTCCTGTACCTGATCCATTTATAAATACATCTATATCACCATTCATTTGACGATAAATTTCAGGTCCAGTAGTAGTATAATGAATTCTCCAATTATAATCATTTTCAAATTGATTTGCAAAGATAGCCAGTCGATTATCCTCACTATTATTATTAATTAATTCTGCTCCTAATCTTGCTGCATTAGTATATTGATTGGGATCTACTATTGAAGCAGGTTTTACAGGTTCTAATTCTGCTCCTAATGCAGTTAATAATTGTAATTTTTCCAGTGATGTATCATCAGGTAAACAAATATGAGCCGTATACCCTAAAGCATTAGCTAATAATGCAAATGAAATCCCTGTTGAACCTGAAGTTCCTTCAAATATGATATCACCATTATTGGGAGTTAAATTTCCTAATTTTTCATTCTCTCGAATGATAGCTAATGCAACTCTATCTTTGGCACTTCCACCGGGATTGGTTAATTCTAGTTTGGCGTATATTTTACAACCTGTAAGTTTCGATAATGATTTGATTTCTATAAGGGGAGTATTACCGATTTGAGATTCGATACCTCTAGTACGAGGAGATAATAATGTTAGATCTGAGTCGTCATGTTCAGTATTCTCCTTTTTCTTCGGTATTAAGTCATGGATTTGATGAATGAGGATGATGGCAGATACGATTGAGATGGATGATTGAAGAATCAACTTCCAATTGATAGACATGATGTCTTAAGTTGTATGGAATCAGTTGATTCAAATCAAATCAAATCAAATCAAATTTTGGCTGCCTATAGCAAAAAAATTTACATCTCTCAAAATAAAAAGAATTATGCGCGCTACCAATGTCGATTTCGATTTCGGTTAAATGGGTTTGCGGTATGGATGTAGTTTCGGCTAATTAAAGAAAAAACCAAATAATAGCAAAACATCAATGCCGCGGAAATATAGAAGTAATTAGTAGTATAAATAAAATATATTTATTTATATATAAACACAGTAACATATAACGATTATTTATTTCCCAAAGGATATTAACCATATTAGGCGTAGAACAACGTATACGGTGATTCTATAAGATTGTAATTGATTTGAGGATCGTTTAAAATTAAAACCTTATTCTATAGTAGTTAGTATAACTAATTGGTTGTAGTAGTTAACAGTAAACAATAACTAATTGGAGGTTTACCCCTCATTGTTTCCTCCGGTTTAGGATATTTACTCTTGATTAGGCAATCATGCCTATTTAGGAAAGGGTATGATCAGAGTACCATCCCAATTAGGAAATAGAGAGAGCGTAAAGTTAAAAAAAGAGAGAAGAAAGTAACAAACTTTTTTAGTGTAAATGAATGTAATATTAATTAATAACAAGGAGGCAATGAAATCCCACCAATAAGAAAGAAGAGTTGAAGTGTGGTAGTGGTAATAGTATGTAATTACCTTGATAATCATATTTGATATTATTTTGTTCGTTGTTTTCGTTTAACTTGTTCAGTGGAGTATAATTCGGATATTCTAGTTATAAATAGTACACCCTTTTTGACAAAAACGGAAAATTAAACTTTTTTTTTTTTTTTTATTTTTTTTTTTATTTTAAGTTTTTGCAAAAAAAAAAAAAAGACACAGAACGAACGAACGACGGACTGGCAAAAAGAATCACTTTAAACTAAACACGGATTGTCACCTATCCTCTCTCCCTTTTAAAATATTTCCAATAAGTCATCAATCAATCAAAATCTAATTACAATTAACCACTAGAAATTTTCAGCGGCAATTCTTCTATCATTAATCATCAATCAATCAATCAATCAACCACTTTGTATTGAATGTGTATGATTGTCTATCTGTCTGTGAGTACCTCATATTAATTACTATTGAAACTGGGGAAAGAAAGCACAGGCCAAAAATCAAAAAAAAATAAAGATTAAAAAAAAATTTATTGTATTTACAACAAATCAAACAACTCCAATCATTATCAACCATTAACTATCACTAGGAACTATCAATCATCTGGTTCCAGCTCTGTACATATACAAAACTCATCTCATCTCGTCCATCCAATTTTCACTTGCTCATCAAGTGACTGTATCATTATATCATAACCCTGATTCACTCCTCCCTTTTTCGGACTGTAACTATATACCATATTACCACATATATAATCCATCATGCCTCCTAAAGTAAAAGTAGAGTCTCCTGATAAATCATCATCGACTCCTTCCGATCAATCAAATGATAATACCACCGATATAACTCCAGATTCATCGAAATCATCATCAATTACTACTACTAAAAAATCTTCTTCAACTGGTAAAAATCCTGATAAACCAAAAGCTTTCACCATCAAATATAAACGTCCAAGAGGTAGTAGAGCTTGTACCGTATGTCGATCTAGAAAAGTAAGATGTGATGCCGAAATTCATATCCCTTGTACCAATTGTATCACCTTTGGGTGTGATTGTATCTTACCTGAAGCTAAAAAAAGAGGTAATACTTCAAATGAATCAAAAAATAAACGAAAACAAACTTCGGCTATCACTAGTGATTCCAATAATAATATAGACTCTGATAATGATATCAAATCTGATTTACTTTCTCATCAAAATAATAATAATTCTTATCAAAATTCAAATAATTCTTCTTCATCATCAGCTACTGCAAATATATCAACTCATATTGTAACTCCAACTATAACTTCAACTACCACATCTACTTTACCTAATAATATCACTAAATCATTATCTACGTCAAGTTCAGGTGAATCTCGAAATGGTGCTCCATCAAATTCTGCCATAAATGAACCAATGTTAAATATATCTCAAGTAAGTGTCCCACCATCTTTAACTTCTTCTTATAAAAATAGACCTTCCATGCATAAAAAGGAATTATTAAATTCAAAACAAAAGGCTTCCTTAACTTTCTTAGGTCATTCATCTATTGCTGTTGTACCTCAAAAATTAGGAGATAATCATATTCAATTAACTGAAGATATCTTTGAAAGTAATGATGTTTCCCTTGATTCAGTGGAATTAGAAATTTTAAAATTAAGAGGAGCTTTCTTATTACCTTCTCATGATTTATCTCTGGATTTAATTAATTCATATTTTGAACATGTTCATCCTTTAATGCCAGTTATCAATCGAACGGAATTCATGAAGAAATTTAATGATCCTAATGATAATCCTTCTTTGATGTTATTACAAGCAGTATTATTATGTGGATGTAGAGTTACTAAAAATCCCTTATTATTAGATTCAAAAGGATCAAATAATTTAGCCGCTTTGACTTTCTTTAGAAGAGCTAAAGCATTATATGAAACAAATTATGAAAGTGATCCAGTATCAATCATTCAAACTTTAATTTTAATTGGATCTTATTGGGAAGGTCCTGAAGATGTTACTAAGAATTCCTTTTATTGGACAAGAGTAGCAGTTGGTCTTGCTCAAGGATTTGGATTTCAAAGAGATGTAAATAATTCCACTAATTTAACTAATAATGAAAAGAAAATATGGAGAAGAATTTGGTGGTGTTTATTTGAAAAAGATCGTAATGTGGCTATTGCCTTTGGTAGACCTTCTGTCATTGATCTTAATGATTGTGATGTACCGATGCTTACTATTGATGATTTTAATGAAGATGAAGAAATCGAAATTAATAATGGTGATTCCACTAATGGTAATACAAGTTCCAATACCACTACTACCAATTCAAGTCCTTCAAATTCTAATACAAAGATTATTCCATCTCCTTATCCCTTAGATGAAACTCAAGCATTATATTTCATTCATTTAGTTAAATTGGCCGAAATAACAGGTATAATCATCAAACATCAATATAGTGTTAAATCAGAACAATTAAAACGAAAAAATAAATTCTCTATCATTCAACATTGTGATATGTTAATGGGGATTTGGTTTACTAATTTACCTCCTCAATTAGTATTTTCCTTAACTGATACATCTACGCAAAACTTTTACAGTTGTTTATTGAATGCTCAATATTATAATCGATTATATTTAATTCATAGATCAAATTTAATTAGAATGGCAAAATCATCATCGGCCAATCCAAATAATTATAAATATCCATCATGGGGAATTTCGTTCCAAGCCGCTAGGATGATTTCTCTCGTTTCGAAAATCTTATTAGATCGTAATCAAATCAAATATTGTCCAGTGATGTTTGTATATATCTTATTCAGTGCATTGGTGATGTTGATTTATCATGTTGATTCAGCCAATACTGTTATTTCATCTACGGCTCTGGATTCATTATTAGTATCAAGAGCAGTGTTAAAAGAATTAAGTAATTATTGGCCTATTGCTAGAGTATTGATGAAATTATTTGATAAATATGCTAATGATAAAATCAAACGTGCTAAAGTGATTGAAAATGGTAATAAAATTGCTGAATATCAAGAATTAAGTGCATCACAAAAAGCAGCTCAAAATCAATATTATGATAATGGCAATAATAATGGGAATAATACCAATGCTCAAAGATCTCCTATTCGTCAATTACAACAAGGTAATGGTGCTGGTGGATTAAATACTAAGGTGTTTACTAATTCACCAGGTAATCATTCGACTACTTCGGGAGTTTCACCAGGTGGTGGGATTTATAATGAATATACAAGACAACAAAGATCACCAATCCATCATCAAATCCATCAACCCCAATCTCAATCTCAACCCTTATTGAATCCAACTGCTAATCTTGAAGAATTGGTGCATCAAATCAAACGTAATAAACAAAAACAACAAAAGCAACAACAACAACTACAATCAAGTGCTTCGAGTACTTCTAAGAATACGGATAATTCTCCTGCATCATCGACTCAGTCTTTCCCTGATGTCACTTTAGTTACTGAGAATTTACCTACTAATCAAAATTTCTTTGAAAATTTCGATCCAACTCAATTATTCCCTGATATTAAATATAGTTATCCACCTACTAGGGCCCAATCACCAGGAGTTGATATGGATATTGGTCCTCAACAATCCCAACAGAATCATCAACAACAACATCATCATCAACAACAACAAATGGGTAGTAATGTCTATTCATCCAATTCCAACTTGAATCATATTGATGATTCCAACTTTGCTGTACCTGATGCGGTTCATAATGAAGAACAATATCCACCTACTACACCGGGAGGAACATTTAATACTAATTTCATTGATAGTTCATTCATTAATATGAATTTACAATCTGGAATTGAGAATAATTATCTTGGTGATGATTTGAGTTCATTGTTTAATTTACATTAAGTAAGTATATTAATAAACGTTATTTATGTTCTTCTTTTATAAAATCTAAAAACTTTGATATACATTTATTTATTTATTTATTTTATGGGTTGGCCATTTATCATTTCCAAAGTTTTCTCTTTGAAGTAGTTTTCTTTTTCAGTTTTACCTTTTTTAAATTTTCAAATATTTCATCACGTCTTAATTTTTGACTATATCCAATTAAATTCTGAACTACATTTTCATAAATTTCAAAATCTTTATGTAATTCATTACTATTTTCAATCCAACAACTGGCTAATTCTTGTAATTGTTGATAATTGGATCGTAATTGTTGTAATTTCGTTTGAATGAATTGATCACCATCTTCTTCATTAGTAGTCATACTACCATCGGGACTACTCTGTTTATTATCGCCTCCCCCTCCTTGCGACTCCAAGAATTGTCGAGATGAATGATCTAAATTATCAGTTTCAATACGGGATAAAATCTCATTAGTCTGTTGTAATCTTTGTTGCTTTTCTTCATTCGTTATATTCAAACTTGAAAATTGAGGAATATTAAATTGATCCCAATGTATATCCTTAGCACTGATAGATTTACGACGATTATGTGTAGGATTGACTCCAATATTAGAACTATCAATCATATTACTACTGCCTTCTTTACTTAATCCACTATGAATGGTGTTTGTACTATCATTTATACGAGGAGGTGCGTTTGATATTTCATCTAAATTTATCGGTATACCAAGTTTGATAAGTAAATTATGACGAATGTTCAGTCGTATCCAATTGGATGGTCGTAAATGGGGCATAGTTGATAATTGATTAAATATGATTTCTGATCGATCTGATAATAATTTGGACTCTTTATTAATGTCTTTTTGATCATGTTGGAATTTAGTAGAATCATCTGAGAATACGGTATCTAATACAGTATCAAGTTTAGATAAGAATAATGATTCATCTTGAAAAGTACTTTCTGGAAAGGTGGTGGATAATATGGATTTGGTATGTACTGGTTCAGACACCATTGTAGTATTTGATTCAAATGATTCAACTTGTTGAGGTTCATCGAATGATGCATCATCAAACGATCCAAAATCGTCATCGTCGTCGTCATCTTCCTCTTCCTTTACCTCATCGTGTATCACTCCGTTGGTTTCTTCTCCATTGAACTCGTCAACGTCCGCTTTGGCATCCTCCACCAGATGTTCTCCATTAGTTTGCTCTACCACCACTGAAGAAGAAACCTGTTCTTCTTCAGCCACAATTGGTATGTTATCTGATGTTCCAACTATCTCACTACCATCTGAATCTATCTCTTCATGACTCATATTAGCCCAACGTGTCGATACACCAAGATCTTTCGTTGTTCCTTTCTCTGACGTTACTGTTTTTTTTATTTACGTTTGTTCGATTTAGAAAAGCTCACCTTTTTTTTTCGTTATGCTAAATTGGTTTAAGCTGCGATTATCTTTAATTTTTGCATTAATCATCAGCATCACCAACTCCAGCTAGATTCTTTAGGAACTATATATAACAAATGGATAAGAGGTTGATACTATTCTCAGTAGGGAATCCAGGTCCATCAAACAGACATTCAACAGGTCATTTGATGTTAAAAGAATTAGTCAGTTATTTTGATGTAAAACAACTTCAGAAGAAATCACCACTTTATTCCATAACTTCGAATGATGATCATAGTTTGATATTGGTTAAATCAAATAGTTATATGAACGATTCAGGTAAGGCATTCAAGAAATTCATTGAATCTGAAAGAATCAACCTTGCTTCCACTGAGAATTTGATCCTTATTCTATATGATGATTTCGAGAATAAAATTGGTAATGTTAAATTATCTACTTTTAAGAACCATGAATCCCATAATGGGATCAAAAGCATTCAAACAAGTTTAACCCAAGCGAATAATAATAATAATGGTGTGGTGTTTAATCTAGGGATAGGGATTGGTCCTAAGCCAAACAATGCATCACGAGATACGATGGCGTCTTGGGTACTATCTGATTTTAAACTTGAAGAGAAACAAATCATCGAAACAGTTGGTTTAGATGTTTTGACTACATACTTAGGGGAGATTATAGAAGTTAATGGAGATATAAAGGATTGTAATAAATTCAATGCTCACATGGCAAAGATGTTAAAAGGTAATTAATAGAGGGATATAAGGTAACGATAAACGTAAAAAAGTCATAAATTAAAGTCATTCATTAGTAAAGTCTATAGAATAATATGTAATTAATTAATTAATAATAATAATACAATGTAAATATTTGATTAAAATACCGTATTTCGTCTTCTTCTACTGAAGGTCGAATTATCAAATATTGATCTTATAAAGTTCTTCTTACCAGTTTCTTCAGCATCAGAACTGGAATGTTCATCTGTCACACTACTACTCTCATATTCTTCCCCATCATCCTCATCATCATCAGGCACGTAATCATCATCATCCTCTTCTTCATCATCGGCACTATTGCCTGCATTAATTTCATCCAAGATATCACCAAGTTCAATTCTTTGTTCAGATAATGATTTCCTAAATGCTATCTCAGTATGATCTCCTTCGAAATCATCATCGTCATCAAGATCTTCCCCATCATCTTCATATACAGGTTGATAAAATTCAAAATCATTTTGAACCTCACTAGATGAAAATACAGGTTGTTTCGTTTCATTTGATAATCTCGATAAAGTTCTTCCCTTCTCAATTGCTTTCTCGATGCTCGATCTATGTTTTATGAATAATAATCTTGGAAACATCGATTTTTCCCCCTTTAAGATCATTTCCGCTAATCTTTCTTCAGTTGGATCACTTAAAATATACCAAAAATCAACTAATCTATTCCTAGGCCAGATAGTAATAGCACCAGAAAATCTTTGTAAAAAGATATTCAGCCAATCTTGTTCCATAACATGAGGTAATAAATCCAATGATTTTATCAATCTTAACCATTTTGTAATTTCCAATTTCAAAAGTTGTTCTAAAGCAGCAGCAATGAATCCTCCTCTTAAATAAGCATATTTTTCATTATAAGTTCTACTTCTTGGACTAGCAACTGGTCTACCAACTGTACCCTTTGGAGCAAAGAAAAATAAGGAAATATGAGGATTAACTTGAGAAACAATAGGGAAATTGACATTATAATAAGTATTCAATGAATCAATAGGAATATCAGTACGTAAAGATCCATCTCTCCATTTATTACCTAATGAGAATGGAACCACTTGATTATTATTAGGATTTTTCATCATTAGGACCACTGGATTTAAGATACCCGGAACAGCTGCTGAAGCTAATAATGATGACCAAATAATACAATTAGGTGAAGTGATACTATTACATAAAATCACAGGTGAATGAGGATCTGAAGGAACGGTTGAAACATTCAATTTCCGTCCCGTACGTTCATAAGCTTCCTGGAAAGTAGTTGAACCACGAGTGAAAAAACATGATTTACGAGCCCAAGTAACAGCATCAAACATTGCACCAGTTACCCAAAGTCGTGGCATCCAAATATACCATGGATCTTCACAAGCAGTAATCTTTCGAGCTAATTCTGGTACTAAAAGTTTACTTAATTCTTCATCGGTTCTCGTACATGCGAGGGCCGCTACCAAACCACCACATGATGTGCCTGATATAACAGTTGGTAATAAATCATTATCAAGTAATGCTTTGACAATCCCAAAATGAGTATAAGCAAAACAAGCACCTCCACTAAGACATAAAGCAGTTTTACCATAATTCTTCAGTACAATTCTAAAGAATTTTCTTCTTGTAGATTGAGATAATTGACTTGATTCACTGATTTTATTAATACTTAGCACCACTTCTTGATAATATTCACTTACCAAATATTTGGTTCCATAATAACGATGAGAATATAATTGTCTATTTTCGATACCAGCGAAATTTGACTTTATACAACCTTGTAAAAATAACATTAAATCCTCATCTCTATTACTTTCTCTTAAAGCTTTCAATCTCATTATGGTTAATTGGATGGTTTTAGAATCATAATATGAAAATCGAGGGTTTTCAGACCATTTATCAAGATTAAGATACTTATCTAATTCAAGAGCATTATGAATCCATTCTTGATAACTTGTTGAACCTCGTAATCTATCTCTTAATCTTTTCCTATGTCCTGTCCATGTAAAGTAATATTCCAGCAATGCAACATATAATCTGATAGATAAATAAATAGCTCCAAGGAATATAATCCATAATAGGACTAATATTAATAAGGGCCATCGCAATATTGTGTAACTAATACTATTGCGAAATTCATTTCGTAAATTCTTAAATGGTGATGAACCTGATGATTTAGGTTTAGATCTAGGTCTGATTGATTTCCTCCTTCCATGTGATTTCGATTGTCTTCTTGATCCAGGACTGGATGAAGTAACATTATTCGTAAGGGGGAACCAATCATTTTTGGAAGTGATGAGATCTGGCTTGATAACAGGTGTTAATGAGATTGCTGATTGCTCACCATCCACGTCAGTGATTTGATCTGCTTCTGCAAGAGCTGCTTCCTCGGGGAAGTCAGCATACAGTGAAGCTCGACTTAACCAGTCTGCTCCTGAAGGTGTGGTTGGAGATGTTTCCAGATCATCTTCTTCCCACACTAATGCTTTTGCAAATGAATGGATATGGTCTTCATTAATATATGTCTTATCTTCTTCAAATAACGGTAGTCTTTCCGCTGTCATAGTATGCTATAGATGAATGTACTTCCTCAGTTCTTATCAAAAAGGTATCTTGAAAAGAAACACTGAAGAAAGAAACAAAGTTGTACTCTAATTTCAGATAAGATAACAGCTGCATATATTTATAACGTTATTTTTGAAACGATACTGTGATTTTTAGATGTTTTTTTTTTTCCTTTAGTGCGCTGTTGGGACCTTTAAGTTTTAGCGTATGAAAAATTGCAAGTATCACCAAAATCTGTAACCTAAACTTTAAACCACCAGTTTCAATTGATCAAAACAGGGCTTCAAAGAGGGAGAGAGATTGAGAGTGGAGATATGATGGTAGATACTTTAGTGTTGGATATTGAGGGAACAGTATGTCCCATTACCTTTGTTAAGGATAATTTATTCCCATATTTTATTGAGAAATTTCCCACGTTTATTACAAACATTGAATTCCCATTATCATCAACTTTAGAAGATCCAATTGTTCAGATCTTATCTCAATTGCCTTCAGACATCAAGGAATCATCGAGTAACATCATCAATCATTTCAAAGATTTAGTGGCTAAAGATATTAAAGATCCTATATTGAAATCTTTACAAGGATTCATTTGGAAATTAGGGTATGAAAATGGAGAATTGAAAGCTCCAGTCTATCCTGATTCAATCAAATTCATTGAATCATACCCTTCAACTACGCAAAAGATTTATATTTATTCTTCAGGAAGTATTAAAGCTCAAATCTTATTGTTTGCCTATGTTAAAGATCCAAATACTGATGATAAATCCCTTGATTTAAATCCTCAATTAAGTGGTTATTTCGATATAACCACCGCAGGTTATAAGACTGAATCAAGTTCATATGAGAAAATCTTACAAGAAATCAATAAAGTCAACGATCCTCAATCAGTTTTATTCTTAAGTGATAATGTTAAAGAAGTTTCTGCAGCTATTAAAGCTGGTATGCAAAGTTATATTGTTGAAAGACCAGGTAATGCACCTTTAACAGAAGATGATAGAAAGACTTATACAGTCATTAAAAGTTTAGATGAATTAAAACTCTAAGTTTTACAAATTATAATTAGCTAATGTACATTAATATATTTTTGACATAAAAAAAAAAACTAAAGTTTTTCTACATCAGTTAACAAAACAGATGGCTAATACAGATAAAGAAGATTATGATGTTTACATATCTCTAAATAATATATCAGCTGCAATTTCTTCATTCTTATCGCAAGCTAAATAGACTTGAATAACCAAATCTCTTTCAAATCCTAATTCACATAATCTATTTATAGCATTTTGATCTTGTTCTGTTAATGGAATACGGACAGTTCCTTCTGGATCATTACCACCTTCACCAATAGCACCTTCATCACCTTCAACTTCAAACCCTAAATCATCTCCACCAGCTCCTAAAAATGTTCTTATAAATGCTTCTGGATCTTGTTGTATTAATTGAGCAATTTGAGGATTTGATTGACTTAATTGTTCAAGTAATGGTTGAATCAATTCAGGATTGGTTTGTAAAGCTGTTCTTAATAATCTTAATTGTTCATCATCTCCAAATCCAGTTTCATGAGCTCCAGAAGCAGCACCACCACCTCTTTGACTAACTTCACGACCTCCTTGTTGAGCTTGAGCAGCGGCAGCAGCTGCTTCAAATAAGTTTTCTCCATGATCTTCAGTATCCTCTTCTTCTTCATCATCGTCATCATTAGTAGTAGTAACACCTTCCATAGTTGATTCTGCAACTGGAGCTGAACCTGATGCTGATGGTGGAGCTACTTGAGAAGTTGGACGTTGTAATGATTCTGGAATACCAGTTAATAAATATTCGACAGCACGATGAGGATTGTTGAAAGCAGCTCTTAAAGCAGCTTCAACTTGAGGTCTTTCATAACCCATTTCCATAATATTAGCAATAGTAGCTTCTCTTTCACTACCTTGAGTGAATGCTGATCCAGCATCACCACTTTCAACAACGGTTGGGTTAGTGGTAGTAACAGCTGGTGCTTCTGATGTATTGGTAGATGGAGTAGTGGCTGATGCGGTGGCAGATCCTGATCCTGATGCTGTTGTTGATGATTGATCAATTGAAGTGGATGATACTGCTGATGCTGCGGCTGACGGAGTAGTAGTAGTCGCAACAGGGGTTGATTTCTTTGTAGATTTTGAAATCATGAATATGATTGAGTCACCTTCTTTGATTTTAAATGATTCCAAACTTTTATCATCTTGTAAGACTTTACCTGAATAAACAAATTTCAATTGATCAGTTTCACAATCCTTTTGAGCCGCCAATTTTTCTTTTACTGATAATACTGAGTCAGTTAACTCAACTTCAATAGTGACTTTTTGTTTCTTGAAATCCTTAAGAACGATCTGCATGATTAAGTGATGATGATGATGTTGGGATATATCTTGATAATGATAACTACGTCTCTATATCAACAGATCAATCAATCAATCAATCTAATTTATATAGTTCTTAAATCACCAATTGATTGTTGATAAATACTGTAAACTCAATTTGGAAATTTTCTCTATTCTGTTTACGGTCAAAAAAGAAAATTTAAATCGCCACTATTTTTGGATCCTTGTATTATATACAGGAAACTTTGGCCTGCAATCAATTTAGCTTAAACCAGAAAAAGAAGATATAGCGAAGATGATCTATCTACATGGTAAGTTGCCAAACCGTTATCTGAGTTTATTACACAATTTAACAGGTTCCGACGCGTGTATATAGGATGTCACGTAGACTGAGAACTTCAGGAGTTCGTGGTCCGAACTCAGCTTTGACGGAATTCTTAAGGAATGCAGGTATTACTGACGCGTTTAGAGCAAGACGTGAAAGAGAAGCTACTGATGGAGAAAGTACTGCAAATGGCAGTGATCAAGATGTACAAGAGGTATTAGAAGAAGAAGGTGATACTGTGGTGGAAGCTGAAGTAGAAATGATTCCAACAAGGAGAAGATCAAGCAGACGTAATCGGGTAAACGAAGCTGAAGTGGAAGAAGATGAAGAAATCAAGCAAATTAAAATAGCTGCCATAAAGAAACGAAAGATGGCTAAACGAGGTGGTAATGGTGACGATGATGATGAGTTTGATGATCCTGACTTCAGTGAGTTTGAAGATGAAATCGGAACGAATGGTATGAAACGATTTGGTGAAGAAGATACGTGTGTTGATTGTGGTACTACTTTCCATTTAACTGTTTATTCACGGTTCTTAAAGGAGAAACAAGGTTACATTTGTGAAAACTGTAATGAAACTTTGAAAGTGAGAGAAAGAAAAGCAAGAAAGAATCAATTAAATGCTCGTAAAAGAAGAAGAACCTTTGCTCAAGCTTTATTAAATAAATCAGAAGTAAAGATACCTAAACTTCAAGATATCTGTATTAAGAAAATATCAGCTAATATATCTGATGTTGATGCTTTGGGAGATATTGGTCAAGTTAATTTAAATAAATTATCCCAGATCTTATCCAAAAATAGATCCCTTAACGATGATACCATTTCATTATTCTTGAATCCTTCCTTAAAATCAATTGAATTTTGGGATTGTTCAAATGTTGATTCTGATTCCTATTCTAAGATAGCTTCCTTTTGTCCTAATGTTGAATCATTAACTTTATTCATGTGTGGTCAATTACATAATGATAATTTAAAATATTATACTACAAATCTTAAAAACTTAAAAAATCTTTCCTTAAATGGTCCATTTTTAATTAGTGATTCAATGTGGCAGGAATACTTTGAAGAAAGTGGATCTCGATTTGAAAAGTTTGAAATTAGAAATACTCATCGTTTTGGTAATGATTCATTAATAAGTTTATTAGAAAATTCTGGTTCAAAATTATCATCATTAAAATTATCAAGACTAGATGGTCTCGATTCAGAAGCTGTATACGATTTGATTCCTCATTACCTTCTGCCTTCAACTCTAACCGAATTAGAAATCTCCTATCCTCATACAGAAGATATAGTAACCAATGATTTATTAATCAACATTCTTGCTATAACGGGAGAATCATTACAATCTTTAAATGTCGATGGATGTACTTCCTTGACTGACAGGTTTCTTTTGGAAGGTGTGGCTCGATTCTGTCCTAATTTGACTCATTTGTCCATGAAATTATTGGATCAAGTGACTGATGAAGGCTTTGCTCAAGCTTTTGATGAGTTTTCAAAAGTTAACAATGGAGGTTTATTAAGTGTGGATGTAACCAAATGTATTGGATTAAGTGATAATGCCATCTACAGTTTATTAAAACATTCATCACATACACTTATTGAATTAAGTCTAAACTCTCTTCATCAAGTAACAAAAGACTTTTTCTTGCAAGTTTTCACTGATGATTTAACTGCCTTTAAAAAATCAAGATTGGAAATGATAGAACAACAAGGAGATGATGAACCTGAAGATGAAGATGAAGATGGAGATGGAGACCATAAGAAATTACAATACTTCAGTCATGTAAGATTACCATTATTAACTACTTGGGATTGTGGTTTCGTAAGAGCTGTTGATGATGAAATATTAGACTTGATAGGTAAAAGTTGTCCGAAATTGAGTATTCTTGAAGTTTATGGAAACAACAAGTGTACTAGTAAGGCAAACATAGTTGATGGTTTAATGGTTATTGGTCGTCAAAATGATCAAATATAGGTTTTAGTTGTACGTGTATATATGGTATTTACTCTACTGGTTAGGAAATAAATTCAAGAATGATATTTACATTAAAATTATATAGTAGGATAATTAACTGGCATGTTAGCTTTCTCTACATTTTTGAATACTGGGAAAGGAGGTACATCAGGTTTCACTAATGATATCCAATTTCCTGGATTCATTATTCTGTTAGTAATCTCGGGTCTTGCTTCTATTATTATTCCTGGATGCCCATTTTGACTCTTGAATGATTTCAAGATTAAATCTTCTCTATTTGAAGTTGAAGCGGAGTTCTTACCTCTTGAACCTTTGCCTTCTTCTACCTCTCTTATTATGTAGTTGTTATTGGCCAATCTAGTATGAAGGGAGGAATTTTGAACAGGAGAATCCGATGTTTCCAAGTCTTTCTGTATTAGTAACAGTGTATCATGGGTATCATATAAATCAACAAGATTAGCATTTACTATATCATAATGTATATCTATCAAAGCATCTACTGCATTCTTAGGAAGTTGAGTCTCAGTTTTAACATGTTTCATGACTGCATTTAAGTTGGTGATATTGAAATTTATAAATCCTTCAAATTCAACATAAAATTTCCAGAATGAAATTGAACTTTTATAAACTTCTTCTGTGTGATGTTTATTAAAGAATCTCCTAATACCAAGGAAATTTTTCCTTTTCAATAATTCTTGAAGGTATAGCACTGAAACAACAGGAATTGAATCATCATTTAATAAATTTGGAAGCGTGTTTAAGTATACCTTATCTATTCTACCTTTCTTTAATGGAATATATACATCTGTTGACTCATTATGGACTTTTCTTGACTTTGACTCCTGTTCTGTAAAATAATTATTAACTAACTTTTCCAATGTGTTAAAGTATTCCAGTTGATCTAAAGCCTTGCTCCATATGTTAAGTAAGTCTCTAATTGAAACGATGTACTGACTTTTCAAATAAACTTTTGTGTTCTTGGTTCCACTAAAGAGTTTTATCAAATCGAAAAGATACTCATTTGCTACTTCAACCTTGTCACTTTTCAAAAGAAACTTAACATAAAATGATCTTAAATCATTCTCCGTCAAAGGAACAAAGTTATTTATAGATCTGTTATAAACTTCTTTTATTAAGCCAAACTTTTCTGCCTCAGCTAGTTTTATTTTGTTTAAGAATGCAACATATTTCAACCAAATCTTTCCATCGAGACAATTCGGTATCAAAGCTCTTTCAAAGAGACTGACCACATGTTCATAGCCATCCTTAGAGCTGAAATCAAACGCTTTAATTTCATAGTTTAGGTAATTCACCCAATTATCGACAGCAGCATTAATCTCTCCCATGTAAGTCAATGAAAATTCATGGAATGTGAGTGTAGATTCAAATTGCCATTTCGAACTTACTTCTTGTTGAGTGTTATTATGTATTTTCTGAAAATAATCATCAATGATCTGCAGCTTTTCGATAATAGAAAGGGTTTCGTATGACTTTTGATTATATTGAGATACATAGTGATTCAAATCTTTCTCAGGAATCAAATCCTTGATCTTAAATTTCTTATAAATATTGGTGAATTGCTTATAATAACGAGCATATTCATATAATGGATATCTAACAAGTTTGAGGTACAACTTTAAAGAAACTTCAGATGCTTCTTCAATTGAATTTTCAAACTCTAAGATCCTATCCCAAAGTGGATGAGAATTAAAATTGTATCCATTCAATCTCAATGCCTTTTCATATCTATATCTGATGAATCTCTTTTGCTCGTCGTCATTCTTTTCATACGTTAACACTAAAGCATTCAAGTAATCTTGCCAAAGCTCGATTGAATATGGCACTTTCTCTACTGCCGTTTCTAATATTTCTATTGATGATTTATTTCCTCTTAATTTATATTCAAAAATCAGCCATTTTTTCCAATATTCAGATAAATTAGGGAATCTGGACAATAAAGCATCATATCCTTTGATAGTTAATTGATTCAAAAGCTCCATTGTAGACTTCTTGGCAACTGTAGCACTCTGTTCTGCATGAACTCTTTCCAATTCGTTGAATAACGATTCCCACTTACGTATATCATTTGGATCCTTACGAGCTTCTATTGTCAATTCCCCTATTCTACCAAATTCAGATGGCAATCCAGGACCCCCTGACACTTCTGCTGGTGGCAGACTCTCTATGTCAGATCTAAATACAAGCTGTGAAGATGATGACATTTTTGGATCTGTATCTGTCTATCAAAATGGTTAAGGTTTTTACAGTCAAATTTTTTCAAAACAGATTTTTTTTCAGGTATCAGAAAATCAATGGTGATAGTATTCTTTTTGAGTTGATACCTATAACAATTTACAATCATCACCATGATTACGAATATTGAACAGGTTGGATCTATAGTAAAGGAAGTGGTACCGTACGATATACCTGAAAGTGTTCATAGAAAGTTGTTATCCATATTGAAGCCATCTCCATACACCAGTAAAGAAAATGATACCCTGTTGCAAGAAACAACAACTGCAGCTTCAAAGCTACCAATTCTAAACAATGTTGATGTTGCTGATATCGTACGAGCTAACACATTAAGGATCTTATCTGAGAGATCTAATAAAGGTAGTAAATCTTATGAAGCAGGTGACAGTGAAGCTGTGAATCCAGGCGCAACAGTCGATTTAAGTGAAGAACCACAAAAGTATAAAGGCATCGAAACATTAATCCCCAAGAACTTGAAAGATCAATTGGATACCATAGTGATTACACATTTTCCTAATGTTAAGTTGATTGCAGCTGAAAAGATTCTTGAAATATTGCTTGGATCAAGTAGAGGAGGGTATGTGTGGTCAAATTTGAATTATGATTACATCGACAACAGATTATTGTTTGTGAAATTTGATAGAGTAGAAGATGTTAAATGGTTTGTAACCAAGTATGAAAAGGATGTTGGTTCATTATTGATCAATGAGTCAATTAAAATAGTTCACCATCATGAATTATCAAATCAAGACATAGAAACTACGGAATCTACTGATGATATAGATGAGGAAGATATTAGAGTCACATTAAATTCATTACTTTTGAATGTAAAAAACTATGAGAAGGTTTCCAAAAAGACAGGTACTGAAGATTTAGATGAAGTGATGGATTACTATAGCAGATATAAAGTTGATAATAGTGAATTAATAGATGTGCCTAGTAACATGAGAGAGGGGATAGTCAAGGATATTATAAAATTTAGATCTGAAGTATTAAACATAGAGAGAGAAATGCGTAAGAAAGAAATTGAAAATGAAAGAAAGGGAACTAAAGAAAGGTTGAAGAAAATTTATGAAGGCATTAAGGAAACCAATGAAGAAACTGTAGTAAAGTCATCCAAAGACACACCAGAAGTGATAGCAAGAATTGTTGAATTCCCTGAATTAAATGATAAGGAATATGATGCATTCTTAAAAACTGAAGATGAAGAAAGCTTGGAAAAGAATTATATTTTGAAATTGGCACAAATGCAAGCTACAGAATCAATTGAAAGATTACAGTTGGAAAGCACGTTGCAAAAGTTAAAATCTTATGAGCAAGATTTGATAAATAACAAAGAAAGATATTTTAAAGAAATTCAGAAAGCTTCTGAGTTTGATCCAACAGTTGAGGTTTTGAATCGCCAAAAAATGTCACATTTCACTTCTATACTTAAGTTTTATGCTGATGATTACGCAGGATATATGTCAGAAAGAAGCGAAAAGCGCTTAGCTGAAGAGCTTGCTGATAAAGAAATTGAAAAAAATGAATCAGAGTTGAATAAAGATGAAGCAGCTCCATCTGTAAAGAAGATCAAGGTTGAGGCTCAAGTTGACACTGAAGTTGTAGATGAATCAATTGATGACAACGTGTTTGTCATTGCAAAATTACTGCAAGAAGATACTGAAAAGATTAATGAAAAGATTAAGAGTTTGGTAGAGGAATATTTGGGAGAGGTGGATGATACTTTGGTCAACACAATCAGCAAGAATATTACCAAGAACAACCTAGAAGCTAAGGAAGATTTGGTTAAAGACTTATCAGAAGTCTTAGAAGAAGATGCTGAGAGCTTAACTAATGATTTATGGGAATTCATTGAAGCTGAATTCAAAAAGTAAATAATTCTACAATAAATAATATTAATGAAATAAAACTTTAATGAATATAAAATGTAAATATTGTAAAATAACAAAATTAAGCGACAATTTATAAAGTAGATTAATACCAATTATAAATATATCAAGAAAACTGAAAAAAAATGGGAAAATAATAATAAAGGAAAAAGAAGATAATATAATTTTTTTTGGGTTCTAAAGAAATCTTTCTCTCTATTCAAAAATTAAAAAATGAAACTCACAATTGTCGAATATGTAAGTATGGATGGGTGTTCAACTATATCAATCAATAAAAAAACTTATAATACAAAATTGTCTTTTTTATGGGTATAATTATTATGAAGCTCTTATTGATTTACCTATGTTTAATGCTTTGAATAACAATCCTAATCTCTTTTTGAAAGCTACCTAATGAATAAAAATGACAAGCCAACCAATTAGTTATAATATGAGTTGTTAGTATATGTGAAGGGTGATGGTAGATGATACATCAATTGTATTCCAGCAATTTTATGTTTAAGTGAAAAAGGCCAACAACTTTGAATGTTTTAATGCAAGGGTTTCCATTAATTAAAAGGGAAAGAAAATTTCTCTACTATGACTGTAAATGTTCCTTAATGAGCCCAACCTAGTGAGTTTGACTGTTGAACAGGATCTGAAATCCGACCAGAAAATGAACCATTACCGGAATCAACATTTGCGTTACCACCGATTCTGTTGAAGATAGCAGAAAATCCTGAGGATCTTTCTAATATAGAACCATCAGATGGAAGAGCAATATTAGATTCACTATCAGATGGTGGTAATTGGATTGCATTACCTTTTCTAAATCTCTTGAACAATATAGCCATTAATGACATGTATAAACCACAACCAGCTGCAGCACCAATGGTGATACCAGCAATTCTACCTTTATTGGAAGTAGTGGTTGGGTTAGCAGCATCAATAGAACCATTGTTAGAGTTAGAATTGGATGAAGATGTTGTAGTGGAAGAAGTACCAGCAGAAGTATCAAGACCAGTTAATGGAATTCTACTATCTATCAAGTTAGATAATGTTTGTTCAGTTGGATCTGGATTTCTATAAATCAATGAGCCAGGAGTTTGAATAAATTGAGCTAAAGCAGCAACAGAATTACTTGGGAAATAAACTTCAGCAACAGTGATTGTATAAGTAATACCACTAGCAGTAAATGGGATCAATCTTTTAACTGAAACATCAGCATAACTGTTTGCATCGTTAAATGGGAAAGTCAAAGCTTGAGGTAAATATTGGAAAATTTGAGCTGAAGAAACAGAATGTTGAACCACGAATGGATAATTTAATTCTGATTTAAATCCAATATAAACAATTTCATAATCATTACCTGGAGAAGCGGTAGTAGCTGGAGTAATAGCTTTTGGTAATCCAGATGCAACAGGAACAGCACTAGCAGTAGTAATACCTGAATTGGCAGAAGCAGCAGCAGTTGAACCAGTTTCGATAAGTAATTGTGTTGGCAACCAATCAGAAGTATTATCTGTAGCTGCAGTAGTTGGAGCTTGTGTAACACTTGGAGTAACAGTAGATGGAGTAGTATTTGGTCCGGTAGCAGCTGAAGCAGCAGCAGTATTTGGTGATTGAGATACTTCAGCTTGGGATGCAGTTTGTAATTCAGGAGTAGCATTAGTACCAGTAGAAGCATTTGCAGTGGTAGCAGCGGCTTCACTGTTAGTAGCTTGAGAAAGATTTGCATTAGAAGCTGCTTGAGTTTGAGCAGTATTAGTATTTTCAGATTGAGCCGCATTAGAAGCATTTGAAGCTGCTGCAGTGTCTGCAGAGGCTGTAGCAACACTTGCTGGAGAAGTAGTAGGGTTAGTAACATTACCACTAGTAGCAGGAGTATTTTCAGCTTCACTTGCACTATTAGTATTTGCACCAGAAGCAGCTGCTGTATCACTTGCATTTGAAGCAGTTCCAGCAGTAGTTGGAGTTTGAGGTTGACTTTCTAAAGGACCAGTTGTTGAACCAAGTTCACCTGTAGAAGGAGATGCTAATGAAGTACCTGTATCCGATGGAGCACTACCGGTTTCAGTACCTGCTCCAGTATTAGATTCAGCTGGACCACTGGTTGCAGGACCACTGGTTGCGGGACCTGTAGTTGGTTCAGTGGTTGGCTCAGTTGTTGGTCCAGTAACTGGTTCAGAAGCAGTACCGCTAGTTAATGGAGGGGATGATCCTGAAACAGGACCTGTTGTACCAGTTTCACCAGTGGTTGGGCCAGTTGTGCCTGATTCATCTGTACCTGGACCTGTGGTTGGGCCTGAAGTTTCAGATTCATCAGTTGGACTAGTCGTTGGACCAGTTGTGCCTGATTCATCTGTACCTGGACCTGTGGTTGGGCCTGAAGTTTCAGATTCATCAGTTGGACTAGTCGTTGGACCAGTTGTGCCTGATTCATCTGTGCCTGGACCTGTGGTTGGACCTGAAGTTTCAGATTCGTCAGTTGGACTAGTGGTTGGACCAGTAGTACCACCGGTTTCATCAGTTGGGCTTGTGGTTGGACTTCCTCCTGAAACAGATTCAGAATTACCAAGACCAGAAGTTGGTGCAACATCAGTAGTTGGAGAAGTAGTACCATTATCAGTACCACTTGTTTCACCTGTTGCAGGACCAGATTCGGATTCTGGAGAAGTTGGACTTGTTGTATCATCAGTACCAGAACTTAAATCTCCTGTAGTAGGACTGACTAAACTTGTACCATCAGTAGTTGGACTAGTAGTACCAGAACCTGGAGTACCGGGTGTTTCAGTTTCTGAATCACTGCCAGTATCACTATCAGTACCTAAATCACCAGTAGTTGGACTGACTAAACTTGTGCCATCTGTCGTTGGGCTTACAGTTTCACTGCCATTGTCGGTACCGATATCAGCAGTACTTGGAGTAGTAGTAGCTTGACCACTACTTGGAGTATCACCGAGTTGTACAGTATCTGAGTTTGGACTAGTTTCAGATCCAGTTTCAGTATCGGTTGGAGATCCAGTACCTTCAGTTGGAACAGTTTCAGTACCAGAAGATGCTTCAACAGTATCAGATCCAATAGTTGGAGAAGTACCGGTACCAGCAGTAGGAGTTGTAGCATCTGTACCGTCAGTTGGAGTAGTAGCATCTGTACCATCGGTTGGAATAGTAGTTCCAGAACCATCAGTTGGAAGTTCTGTATCACTGAGTTGAGTGGTGGTTGGACCAACTGTTGGAGTGGTGGTATCAGTTGGAGAAGTACCAGTTTCAGTATCACCACTTGGAACATCACCAAGAATTGGAGTACTGGAGTCAACACTTCCTGAATCAGTACCAGTTTCAGTAGTGTCGGTATTAGTGGTACCAGTTTCAGCCGTATCAGTATTATCAGTAGTACCAGTTTCAGCAGTATCGGTATTAGAAGTAGTACCAGTTTCAGCAGTGTCAGTATTATCAGTAGTACCAGTTTCGGTGTCAGCAGTATCAGTATTAGGAATAGTACCAGTTTCAGTGTCAGCAGTATCGGTATTATCAGTAGTACCAGTTTCAGCACTATCAGTGTTATCGGTAGTACCAGTTTCAGCAGTGTCAGTGTTATCGGTAGTACCAGTTTCAGCAGTGTCAGTGTTATCGGTAGTACCAGTTTCAGCAGTGTCAGTGTTATCGGTAGTACCAGTTTCAGCAGTGTCAGTGTTATCGGTAGTACCAGTTTCAGCAGTATCGGTATTGCTGGTAGTACCTTCATCTTCACCAGTACCAAGAAGAGGAGTGGTTTCACTATCAGCTGGAGAAGTGGTATCAGTGTCAGCTGTATCAGAACCAGTATCAACGGTAGTAGCAGAAGTAGGTACAGAAGTGGTTGGAGCAGTAGTTGGAGTAGTCGTATCTGTGTTTGAAGTGGTTGGATTTCCAGTTGGACTGTCACTAGTTGGACTGGTTGTACTTTGAGTGGTTGGAGTAGTAGTATCTGGACTACCTGTGTCTGAACTTTCAGTAGTTGGATTGGTAGTTGGACTATTAGTAGATGTAGTACCTGAAACCGTATTACTGTCTTGTAATTTTTCACTTCCACTTCCAGTATTAAAACTTAAACCTGAATCAGTCTCACTATCTGAAGGAGCAGAAGGACTATATGTTGAGTAGGTTGGTTGAGAATAACTTGGGCCAGTGTAACTTGGAGATGACTTACTTGGACCTGTATAAGAAGGTGGTGAATATGTTGGTGGTGAATAGGTTGGACCAGTATAAGTTGGAGGTGAATATGTTGGATAAGAATACGTAGGGTAAGAATACGTTGGATAAGAATATGTTGGACCAGTATAAGTAGGTGGTGAATAAGTAGGACCAGTATATGTTGGATAAGAACTAGTTGTTGGTGAATGAGTTGTTGGTGAATAAGTTGGTGGAGAATAAGTTGGATAAGAATAAGTTGGGAAATAATAAGATGGATAAGAATAAGTTGGATACTCACCATAAGGAAAGGAATAAGGATCGGCGACTCCACTTATAGATTGAGCTGATGAAGTTGCTACTGAAGAAGCTGGAGTTGCAGATGATGAAATATCCTCATTTAGACTACTTATTAAAGCATTATATCTTGACATGAAAGCATTTACTGAAACTGAACTACTAGTGGTTGTGGTTGGGGTAGAAGTTGATGAAGTGGTTGCTTGATTACCTCCTTTTGAATCGGTGGATGCTGCATAAGTTGAACTTAATAAAGCTGATATTATAATGGCAGTATTTAATTTCATATTGGAATAAAAGCTTATGCTGTGATATAATTATGGATTTTTTTAAATGCAAACGAGATTAGTTAAATCTTAGGTATGAATTAAGGATTGAAAGAAGGACTGTAGTTGGAATATACTTGAAATAGATTGGTTTCTAAGAAAGAAAAAAGTGTAAGATAAGAAAGATAAGATTAAACTTTCTTAAATCAAATTGTTTGATTGAGTTAAAATTGAAGACTTAAACAAATTATTATTGAAGTTTTTGAAAATTATTAAGATTAAATTTTAATTAGAATCGATGATATTATTTTTGATTAATTGATTTGATTCAATGAAGCATATGAAGTCTATAAATAGAAAGGATGAATAAGGGTATTGAAAATAAGTGAATGATTAATCGATTAAATGAATAACTGATTGTTTGGTTTACTATTGGAATAGGTTTATGATATGCTACGGAAAGGAAATCTCAAATCAAATGATAATAAAGATGAGGATTAAAATTAAAATGAAATGGAAATGAAAAACGAGTGAATGAATGAATGGATTGATTGATGGATGATGAATCGTTCTCAATAATTTACTTTAAATGTTAACAAATAAGTGAATATGTGTTAAGTTTCAATTAGAATCAACAAAACTAGGTGTATGATATACAAAAAAGTTGTTGTATAATGGGATGATGATATGACCCTTTTGTTTATGTTTTATGAATCTTGCTAAGGGTAATAAGACAAGCCTTTTTTTAATACTGACAAAAGATCACACACAAATGAATATGAAGGTGATAATGATGTCCAGTAGTGGATGAAAGGGATGTATATATGGTAAGGAAGCAAGGGTTGAGGATGGGTTTGAAAGGTTGAATAGTGATTGTTGTTTTTAAGGATAAAATTTTTAATTGGTGATAATTCTGTGTATATAAAGGTGAGAGACGACCAAAGAAAAAGAGAAAAGCTGTTTAAAACGAAAACCACTCACAAACTCAAAAAAAAAATTAAAAAATTTAAAAAAAAAAAAAAAAAAGAACGAAAATAAATAATAAAAAATATTAAAATATACATAAAAAATAAAAATGTCGCACATCCAATAATAAAAAAAGAAACAAAAAGATAAATAATATTCAAAAAAGTGAGATTTGGTTTGTCTCAATATAATTATTGTTCTATTTTTTTGGTAGGCGGTAAAACATTTTTAGACGGTTGAATGATATTGATTACATTCCGTTTAATCGCATCTTTAATTCGCCTTTTAATCTCCTCATTGAAAGGAGGTGTGTAGACAATAATCAGTTCATTCATTCAACACGTAATTCGTATTAGAAAAAGACAAGCAAATATGCTCAATTGGAGGGATCAAACCTACAGGTTATACTTTAATTAATGTTTTGGTTCAAGCCTTCTTCTTAGTTTAAGGGTTGCTAGTTATATGGTGGAGGGAGGAAGGAAGGAATAAATAATGGTGGAGGGGGGGTCGTGTCGTGTCGTGTCGTATCGTATCGTATCTAACTGTTCTGAATTAAATCCCATTTTCCACATAGGTTATATACAGTCTCACTGTAAATGTTCTCTGTCTAATATATTATACACTATAAAGGTTGGTCAATATACACTCCCTTGTTTACAATATTGATTAAAATAGGTTACGGTGTGGGTATATACAGGATGGTGGAGGGCTGTTTCATACTAAATTTCTTTTTTTTTATGAATTCATGCAAGTGTTGTCGTCATTGTCTGTTAACAATGGAGGGGGGCAGCATTTTGCGGATGAACTAACCCAAAAGTGTATAAAAACACGAAAAATAAAAATGTAGAAATGAAGAATGTCGTTTTTTAACATTTATTTTTTTATTTTTATTATTTATTTTTGGGTTGATTGATTGTTTAAATCTTTTGATTTTCAGTTTAGTCTAAGGTTAAATAAATACATCTCATTCGTCTATAAATCATAATTTACACAGTATGAATAGGGCTAAAATCACAGTCTTTTCGATGTCATTAGTTGATACTGCTACTTCATAGTTTTATTGGGTGAATGATTTACCTTATGCACTAAATCGCACATCTATTTGTATTTTTTTTTGTTTGGGTTGTCAGTTTTATTTTTAGAAAATCGAATAAAAAAAATGAGTAGACCCCAAATATAGTCGTTTCAGAGATGCCATACAAGACCAATTTCATATTTATCGATTTATTTAATTTCTTAGTTTGACAGTTGAATTGTCTACATTTTCAATTATGTCATTCAAATCAGTTTAACTCCATGCAACTCATTTTAGATTGAATTGAATTGAACTGAATTGAGTGGAGTAGAGTAGAGTTCAATTATTAGGGTAATTGTTTCCTGTTCCAATCATGGAGTTATCCTATCTCTGTGTTTATTCTCTAATGTATCGTAACCGATAGCATTAATTATAATTGAATCCATGGCCGCCTTCAAATTAGACGGTAACTGTATAATTGTTTAAAATCATAAGCTTGTCATATTGATGTCTCATTCTGTTTTTCTTGTCTATCATTTTATTCATTTTCGTTTGTCTCGTCTTGACAATAGAAGGAGAAAGAAAGAAAATTAAATTGACTACATAAATGTATATAATGCTTATTATTACACCTTCGTTGTTGTCATTTGACTTTTACCCTTAATGGATAAAATATAGCTTTTTGTTACCTATCCTTAAACAATAATCCCTTGTATTGAATATAAATCCTCCTTTATTATTGTCATAGTCAAAACACTTACCATTGATTCATCAACCAAAAAAGATTCTAGACATTTTAACTGCCCATTCATTGTGCAACCATTTTAAAAATTAAAATGATTAAAGAATATTATTAAGGTTTTGTTATTTTATTGCCTTATAGATTTTGTCTAGTCTGGTCTAGCCTAGTCTAGTCCAAGCAATCGATCGAAAAATTTCATCTAAATAATATGTCTAGAATTATTTTACTGTAAAATCTATTTGTTTATTATTATTATTATCCCCAAATCTAACAATTTTACCTCTTTTGGTACCTGCCCATTCCTGTATATATATATATTCCACATACCCTTTTAATTAACGCTAATCAATTGAAAAATAATTAATTATTTTATTTGCATTGGTACATCCTGCATACATGTCATACTCCAATAATAATCACAAAATGTTAAAGTTTGTATAGTAATTATCCCGTTTTGGTCAAATTCAGCATATATTTATACACAATTATTAGCACTATTAGTTATGAAAAATAGTATTTGTGTAAAGTTTGTTACCCCTGCTTTCTCATGTCAATAAATCAATCAATTTAAACCCGAACTTCACAAGCCTAACTTATGTCTCACTCATCTCTCTCTTAGAGTTACTCTCTCTGTCATCATTACTTGACAACACATCATATAACTACGCCACCGTCTGATCAAATTAGAGAGAAATAAGGCGTCTATAATATGATAGATTCAATTGAAATAAGAAAAAATTAATACAAAATCATATTAACTCATTTTATTTCAATCCCAAATCGGAAATATAAGCACCATAAACCTTAAACGAATAATTATTATGATTTTTCCTCGATCCAAATCGAATAATTGCTGAATTAAGAAATTGAAAAACACTAAATTTGTTTTAGATCAAGTAGCAACATACTCTATCTTACACCATCTCGCTCGCTCTCCAATTTGTTTAGGTTATATTTTCATTGTTATTCTTCCTCGTAGATCAAAAAATTTTCGTTTGAGTTTGTTTGTTTAGATTTGAGTGTTTGAAGTTGAAATGTCAAAAATAAAGTGAACTTATCCTTTTTTCTTGCTTGTCCTGTACACAATACCCATATCTCAAAAAAAAGTTCTAGGTCTTTTTTGGTTGGTAAGAACTTATGTAATCAAATAAAATGGCTATTTTTATACCTCCATACACGACGTTTTATCTGATCTAGATCAAAAACAATCGGAGTGGCATAAAATAAAATAAATACTTCAGGCAAAAAAGAAAAAGTTGAACAAAACTGAGAAAATCTTTGCCATTACAAGAATATTTCACCTTGTTTTAAACTTTCTGTATAAGCTATTTATTTCAGTTTTGGTTGCAAATTAGTCTATAATAATGTCAGAATCAACTTCAAGAGCTAGAAAAGTTGATAAAGAAGTTTTATCACAATCTAGTGATAAATCAGTCGAACCAGTGTCAACTAATAAAGAACCAGTTGCTTTATTAGATACTGATGAACAAAATGATATTATATCTAAATTTCAAAGAGATAATATTAATTCATTCATTAGATTCAAAAAGTTCATCTTATACTTATTATTTGCTCAATTACCATTACAATTCATTCTTTATTCCATTAGTAAGAAACAATTAAAAAACATAATTAAAAATCCATCATTAATGGCAGAAATATCAGTAACATCATTAATAAATGGTAATGATAGTATGTTAAAAATTGGAGTTAGTAATGTATTAATCTCCTTATCCATCGTGTTATCTATTATTAACTTATCAAATTCCAATATCACATCTTTGCAACCAGCAGGTAATCAATTAGATTTAAGTAATCCTTGGATAAAATTTGGCATTGAAAACATTCATTATATTAATGGTGCCATTTGTATTCAAATTTTAATCTTATTAGTTATAAATCTTAAAAAGGATTTAGTTTGGTATTTGAATTTAAATTATATTTTACCAATCATGAATTTTATTATTGTTCAAATGTTTGATTATTGGTTTAAAGTATTAGATGCTGATATTAAACATTTATTGAAATTAAGATATAAATATAAAAATGTTTAATCCATTTATCTATCTATCTATCTATCTATCAAATGAGTTAATTAGAAATGAGTTATATTCCAGTGGAAGAAGACGCATTCTAAACTTTGATTTAATTCATCTCGGTTAATCCCACCCTTTTATTAATAGTTCCATTTTCGATACATGGAAATTGTGGGGATTAGAGAAGGTTTTGACTTTTAATTATAATCTAAATACAATCAATAGTAATAGTAATAATAGTAATAAATAATTTGCTTATCTTGTACGTACCATGCCTTATTTTACAATCTCATTCCAGATTGTAATCAAAATATCAAAACCTATTAATAAATCAATAATTTAATTTCGCCATCTGATACTAAATCTGTCAAAATTTTAATTACGAAAAAAACTGATAAGATAACATCCATCCCGCTGTCTTCCATCTCTCTCGATAAAGAATTGATTGCGATTATTATGGGAAATAATTTCTTAATTTAGAATTTAACTATTTTATATTTATCAATCAATTTGTTTTCGGGAACTTCCTCATTTCATAATAGTTATCTAATCTAATTCTATTGTTGTTTTTCTTGTCATCATCATAGCCGCTAACGTTTACGATTAATCTGTATCCAATCATATCTATTCATACCATTTGTAACTTCTTGTTTTATCTAATCTCTGCGAGATTGTATGTTTTTTCTGTATTTAGTTGTCGGTTTATTTTAGTTCTTTCGTTATCTAATTGGTATCATCTTGATCTGTTTTTGTAGTTATTCTTTACTTTTTGGTATAGGGATTCATGAACCATTAGTTGCAATTCAATATTGTAGTTTATTTCTATAATAGATGTCTATTTCTGGTCGAAACTTTCAAAATTCTAGTTAAAAGTTACTTAATATCTTCAGTTTCTCATTTTGGCAACTCTATTCGAAATATCAACAGCCACCACGATCACTAATTTACTTTTCCTAAAATATTAATCATTTATCTCCCCTCTATATCAATTACTCCAATCCTATCCAAGAGCGCAATTCAAATGGAAGTTGGCGGGTCAATAAATCTCAACTACGAGAAATAACATAGAGACGTAAAAAAAAGAAATAATTTTATTAAATCCCAGCTTTTCTTACTAATAATAATAATATTTCCCCCAGATAGAACAATCGAAATGGAAAGAAAGAAAGAAAGAAATTTTTATAAAGAGCAATGGATGCCGTAGTTGACCATAAGTAGTAAAAGTTAATTCTATTCGAGGGCTTTCAGTCTCTCTCTCTTACATGCCGCTAATAACCACAATTTAAAATATGAGAGCGGCCACATGCGATAGCAATTACAATTACGATTACGATTACGATTACGATTAGATAATTGAATATGATTTGAAGTAGATAGATACGCAAATTGATAGCAATTTAAACTTATTAGATAAAGTGTGGTGTAGTAGATAGATAAAGAGCAATACGAAATGGGTAACGTGAGCCATATTGATAAGAAGTGGCTGCATTTTTTTTACTTATCTCTGTGTGTTTCTTAATACACAATCAGATATTCTAAAACATATTTAAAACAGATTATCTCCACAATCTTAGACCAAAACTAGACCATAGTTTCTAAGCAACTTACTTCAGCTACATATTTTAGTCTCTCACTTGATCAAGTGGCACATAAAACACTATAAGCACAGCGGTAAATATGATATTGAATTACCGTTATAGGACACCTTTCTTAAATTGAAATTAATTTAGAAAACAATCAGGTTACATACACTACATTAAGATTATTATAAAACTTTAATAGTTAATTAAAATGAAGCAAGCAGTGTGGGACTTTACTTTAATGTTGTAAAATGAAAATTGGGGTACGCGGAGTGGGGTGCTGCTGGCGCAAAAATCTAAAAAGAAAAAAAACATTTCAAAATTTTTCACTCTCATAAATCGGTTGAACAACTTATGATCTAAAAACATATTAGATCTCTTACCGTCTTAATATCGTATTAAACGTTAATAACCATGACCATAACCTTAACAATAAGTATCTCCACTTTATGAGGTATTTTTAAAATTAATTAATATCATTTCCAATTATACTCCGGAAATATACATCCATAATTATTGACAAACTACAAATTACAAAATGCGCGTTACAAAATTGAAAAATAAACACTTTGCATTTTAAACACACCACACCACATAATTATACTATTACCCTTTTACATTAGTATCTTAATTAAGAAAATAAGTATACACTAATAGTGGAGAGATTAATTGTATGTAAAGTGGCAAAAAAAGTGTGAGGAGAAACCATTATTCATATAGTTATAGTCATGATCATCATCGTATTCAACTTTAATTTTGTATACAGACCTTTTCAGGACTAACGGGACAAGTCAAATCTAATTGGAGGGGAAACCGCTACGTCAAATTGATATTTAAAAAGAAATTAATGCTATATTCTTGTTGGTTAATAAACATTATATAGTGGGGTTGAAAAGTATGTGAAAATTTTTTAATGACCCCTCATTTAACCACTCGAGAGTGTTTACTGGTTTTGCGTTTTAGTATAAATTTCTCCTCACTGATCGATTCTTTTTAGTGGAGGTACTCCACAAAAAAAAAAGTTTTGAATTGAAAGACTTTACGCATTAGCGAAAGATGCAAATCCTGATTAAAATAGAAAAAGAAACTAAACATTAACCATCTACAAATCACCTCCTTTTCTCATAAGTAGCTTGAACCAGGATTATCACAATTATATCACCCAGCTTTAAAACCACAAAACAATTAATAAATTGTGGAGGTAGTAGTATAGGTTTGTCTTGCCGCCATTGCATTGTACATTTTTAGGTGAGTCGTACCAACAGTAGTGGAAATACCATTCGGCGGAATTGTATATACCACAGGTTTCAGTAAACCCTAATTGCGAAAAAAGGAGAGGTATACACAAAAAAGGTATGCGATTACGGGAAGTTTATTGTAAACTTGCTTTTGTTTGGTCTAGTTTTGGTTAACTAGTACGGAGATGAAGTGTGGGTTAAAATTTCTATTTAGACTAATGTATCGGCTTGACGGTTGCTACTGTCTACCATATCGTATTAAATTATTTGTTTTCAGTTGAGTCGGATTGGGCTAATTGGTATTTGATTGTCTAGGAGAATCATCATTGACATATACGTAACTCTTTTTGGAACTATTGTAGCAACAAATTACCCAATTTCGTTACTTTAAAAAAAATGTGTGACTGAAAACTGCTTTAAATTTTTTGTTGGAATCCTGATTATCAAAGGTTTTTCTCAAAAAAAAAAAATAAAAAAGGCAGATCTTTTTTTTTTATTCAGGGTTTTTTTTAGTTTTGGTCTACACAAAAAAAAGACCAGAACAATATCAAAAAAATGTTCTATTATTGGGAATTTTGCACGACTCTTGGGGCTGAAGCAGCCTCACTACACCTCACTTAACAGTGGAATATCCATTTTCAATTTAAGGTGATTAACGCTAATAAATTACTAGAGATCAAGTTTCATTAATCTGTAACGATAATCCTCAACGATTGGTATGTTAACCCAGGCAGATCATAACAGTAAACGTCTGAATCTGAGGATTGACCTCCTTGTAGATGAATTAATGAAATGGAATGATTGGTTTTGTCTTGCGAGTAACTTCTCAAAATGAAACTTACCAATCTTAGCCGATATTTAATTTACTTTAAACTATTATTGGCATAGTTGATCAAAATAAAGAGTTACAAAAGTTTTCAATCTGCAATGATAATAGGTTAGAAGGGGAAAAGTTTGTCCAGGGGGTTGACAAAGATATGTTATTCAGAAATATTAGTCGAAAATCATTCAAAATTGTAAAGTTGATGTAAGACCGCTTTCTCAAAATGAATTTAATATTACATTGATTAACCATCTAGAATCCATGAATTAAATTAATATGAAATTCATTTGAAACGTAAAGATCAAACTTCTATGTATAGTATTGCCCTTTAGAAGTATTAAATTGATTTTTCTGGAAGTGTCTAGCCACATCTCATATTGCAAAAAAAAAAACCCAATTTATAGAGAGAAAAAATTTTCATCTGAGTTGCAGCATGACAACTATAGATACACGATCAAGAAATGAGTTGCATGAATTGAAGATTATATAGTGGTTTCATATTGTGCAGTTTTGCTTTGTTTTGTTATATTTAACAGAAAATGTCAATAGCAACACGATGAATAAGAGATGAGAAGTTTATAGATCCTGTTTAGACCAAAGCTAATAACACCGATCTTCCAAGTAAGGCAAGTGCGATGTCGAAATACACGATGTCAACCCGGTTACCTTGATTTGGGTATTCTTAAAACTGGTCCTTTATTGCCTAAAATGAACAAATAAATAAAGAATTATGAAAAAAATTGCACCCACGATGCGCTCATCTCTACTACTTTTAGACCGAAAATTTTTCAATATGTATGCAAAAAAAAAAAAATTAAAAATTACACAGTAGTTATAGCAAATTTTTTTTTCTTACGTCAAACCAGATTACCTACCTTCAATACATGAAAGGTAACTATTACAACCGCAAGATTACAAAGACGTTGAGATGAGATAGAATGAGCTCATAAATAAGATCAGTTAGCCTTGATGTTAACATTCTCTCCTTAATTTAAAGATTGTTTTTGTAAACTGTTTCATTTCATCTGACTTAAAAACTTTAAATTTTACGTAAAACAAACAAAAATAAAACCATCTGATTTAGGGCAAAAAATCGTTTTTTTAAAGGCCATCACTGCTCTCAGCTGATTGTTATTTTTTTGCGCGCTACGGAAATAAATTTCCCACTATGGATATACATACATGAGGAAGAACGCACGCACATTGACACTAATTTTCGCTTGATGATGTGCTCTGTAGTGAGAGTTTTTGCTTGCTTGCTAAAAAAAAGGTTCTGGTAGCGTAGAATTAGACTAGACAAAACAAAAAATCAAAACAAAGCCATACATCGTGTCTCTTTTACCACATGTTTTTTTAGCTAAAGCTTAAAAAATTACCTATATTTTTCATAACAGAAACAAATAATACTTTACTTCATTCAATTCATCTATTGCCACATGTTTCTGATTAGGAAGTTTAAACTTGTTATTACTTAAAGTGGTAGTTATACAATCACATCAAACAGCAAAAGATATTATTTGAATTTGAATTTGAATTTGACAGCTGTACTTAATATAATTAAATTATATATAAATGAAAATTTTTTTAGTATGTATAGAACGTTTTGGAAACAATTAGAAAAGTAATTAGTTGAGCAGTAAAGGAAGAAAAAAAAATTTCGGCGGTATGTCATAACATTATTTTGTGAGCAGTTTTGTTCTCTAATGAAGAGAATTAGTGAAAAAATAAAAATGTTTTGTGGAGAAATTTGAAACATTTAGTGAGAGAAAAATAAAAAAAATAATTTACATAGTCGGTAAATCTAGAATTTTCTCTCCATTTCCATTAAATCCTATAGCAGAGGTTTATACACATTAACACACTTGTAAAGAATCATAAAGAATGTAGGACTTGTAAATTCTTTGTGTTACGTAAACACACTGAATAATGCTACTACTATTAGTGGTGGTGGTGTTGATGGGTATACCATGGTATGGTTGGGAAATATCTAGTATATATTCTGTTTATAGTTTACAATAATGTAATTAGGGGTAAAAATAAATAAAAATTAAAGTTGTACGTGGTGGTGAGAATCGTGGGTCACGGTTAGCCAAAAAACTTTTGTGTATGAATTAGTGGGTAAACCTTGTGGGTTTTGAATTTTTAGTGAGGATTTGTGGGTAAAATCATAACAATTAGTGAAAAAAAATAGGAGGAAGAGGAGTAAAAATAAAATAAACAACAAAAACAAACCGTGTTAACCAAATTTACTACGCCAATGCACGTGTAAATTGATCGAAAATCATAATAAATTTTTTTTTATTTTCCACAGTCAGTCATTCAAATTTTAAATTTTCTTAGCTGAATTAGGAATTTCCAGTTTTCTAGAGGTTTCTCTGTTATTATTACTCATTTTTTTTTTTTTTTTTACACTCATGCATAAATTAAAAAATATTTTTTTATGAATCATAAAAAAAAAAAAAAAAAAAAAAAAGAATTGTGGGTTAACCACACCTTTCAAAAACAGAAAAAAAATCCACACTGTTTCTATTAATAAAGGTAAATAAATATACAAAAATTTATATTTATATAAACTGATTTAACTTGAAAATTTTTATTTTTCACTTTTTCAGTTTTTATTCCTTTTGATCAGTAATCCATACTTTCATTACAAGTTTCTCATTAGTTTTATAACTATTATAGAAACTAGACATCTACTGTTTACAGCAAGTAACCCTCAGAAGTCATATATTAATCCATATTAGAAAAGGTCTTTTTTAGTTAGAAGCACTTTACACGTGGATTTTTTTTTACAGTCACTACCCAAATATTTTTTACTGGCAACAGAATCAATTTTTTACAACCAAATTTTTTTGATTCTTCATTTACAACTAGTTTATCTTCATATCAACTATAATCATCATAATGTCTGACTTGGCTTTCAATAACTATTGTTTAACTTGTGATAAGTTGTGTTCTCAGAATTCAATTTATTGTTCTGAAGAATGTAAATCTGTTGATGAATACAACGCGGTTAATATAATAGCTAAACAACAACAACATCATGAATCATCTGGTTCTCATCTGAGAAACAATTCTGCATCTACTATCACCTCAGACAACTTGGTATCTCCATTATTGACTCCAGCATTATATCAACATACTAGCAATTCATATTTGGATATTAATTCATCACCATTATTATTATCTACTGTTAGTTCAAGTAATACTCAACCAAGTAAAGATTTAGATTACTTTGATTTGAATTATTCAGTTAATTCAAAAACTAATTATACTTTAGCATCATCAAATTCTGATATTATGAGTACCATTCCTTCCACTTCCCATAATTATAGAAAGTGGTTGACTGCGTGTTTATGAAGAGTACAATCATAAATCAAAGGACAAGTAGTATTGTTCTTTCATCATTTAATTTTTACGTCACGAAGGGTTTTTGGGTTTTTTTATTATCATTTTAGTTGATAGTTTTTTACAACTATTGCAACTAATCATTTTATAGGTTACAAAATAAAAAAAAAATATTAAGACATGGTTAACAAAGGGTGTTAATCATGTTTGGGTCTTATTATTATATCATCAAATTTTGTTTGTTTGAATTGATTATCTAATTATTATATATAGTGTTGTTAATTAATCTTTTATATCCTCATGCAATGCTTTTTATTAGAGAGATTTTTTACATAAATTTTACATCTATTTATTTTGCTTGTCTTTTTACTTTATAGTTTATATCAACACATCCATCAATATAAAGATGATTTATTCATTCAAATACATTGCATTCTAACTTTTTTTTATTACATATACATAGTTTACTATATAGCTTTAAATATATAACTAGTTTTAGTATATAATATAACTACCACCACAGTTTGTAGAAGGAACACGGAATTGAAAAATTTTCCTGATAATTTTTATTTTTCATAGTCCGAGTTACGGGTTAGAAGAGGTTTTTTATGACAGGTGGAAGCCAAAAAAAAAAAAAAGAATTTTTGAATTCTGTCCATATAGAAAAGGTGAAGATCGTGGGGTCGAATAGTGCGAAACCTGTTTAATTAGGAATCACCTACCTAAAAAGGATCTAAGCTTTTTTTGGTATAGAAAGAGAGCAAGCAAACGTAACCACAAGTAGAATTTAAAGTTGTTATTATGGATGGGTAACCATTACAGTAGTAGTCTGTTAGGGAAAATTATTTCGGATGACTCGCTATCATTATTATTAGAATTAGAATTATATCCTTATAAAGGATATTTTTAGAGAGACAAACGTTGGTCAAACAAGGACGAATGGCTTGTAAAGAACCAAGCATAGAATCCGATCTTATCCAATCGGATACAATAATAACAGGAAAGGGGGGGGGGGGGCGTGAGATTCACTCCCCCTATTCCATTCCTATGTCTTTTAACGTTAATAAACGTAGCTGGGAATGGCAACCCTAACCCAACCCATTGATTTCCTTTATGGCTGAATAGTATAGTTACAGCCTCATATAGGGTGATAAATTCTAGATCAGTGATTTTTATTATTATTTTTTCCCACTTCTATTGCTTCTAGAATTTTGATACTTTAGCCTGTTGTCCGAACCTCCCTAAAATTTCATTCATTGCTTAAAGTGTGGAAACCATTACCCATATTAAACTTTGAAAAGAATTTAAATTTAGTAGGGATATTACTGGATCGGACCACTTAATGTGTTTTCCCATGTATATTTTAAGATTTATGATATAATTGTCCCTTTTCAGGGGCTCTTAATTAATTGAATATGCTTTTTTTAAAAACCAACAAAATTTAATTGAAGTCATTCCAATTCATTGGGTTGTAGGGAATGCAACGTAGATAAGGGGATCTCTAGGTTATTCGTATATATTACTAATTGTCCACGTTACTTCGGAATCTATAAACTCAATTACTATAATTCAGACCACAATGTAGAAAAGGAGCTTTAAACGTATATCCTTAAAAACCAAACAACGTGACAATTAGATTATATTATATTACATTATTTGCCACCATTGCTCATGGTAAATCTTTTGAATCGTTGCTATGTTATTTTTGGTGGTTGTCGCAAAGTTAACTAGCTAATTTTTGCAACTTGCGACAAAATATTTTTAGAGTGTGAGTAAACTAACTAACTATGTAATTTGACTATTTGATTGAAAAGTTTAAACTTACCCAATTATATATCATCAAGTGAATAATTCAACGTAACTTGTCGGGTATTAATCAATCGTGGTTAAAGTTAACGGTTGACTTTTGATCACGCAAAACAGAAACGTAAGAAATCTAGAAGAAACCAACATTTCTTTACTTGGTTTTAGGGGATGAAATTGAAATAAATTCATTTCAAGAGTTAATAAAGTGAATAATCCAATGTTATAATAACAGGAATGACTCAATACATTCCAAGTCTTTCATTTAAGGAATTCAATAAAATAAAACCTTTACTTCATAGTCCACAAAAACAACCCACAATATGAATATTTGTAATTCTTAAACTAAGACTTAGTAAGTCACCCAACTATACCTATGTCAATCTCCATATAATTCTTGACGATTACTAAACTTAGCTTGATTCAAATTAAAAGCATAAATTGTGTTTGTCGTATAAATTATCTTAACAATCTTCTGGGCACTCAGTTTTTTTTAGAGAGAGAATAAACGGTCGTGCGAAATTGTTCAAAAAATGGTCAAATTTTGAAAAGAAAAAAAATTTATCATTAAACCTTTTCTGAATATGATTACATGTGGATTTGAACTTTATAATCAATAATACATATCATATACATCACATATAATGTTTGGAGCATTTAGATCCTCATTAACATTGAGTGGAGGGTATTTGTGGAAGAAAGCTCCTAGAATGTCTGTACCACAAAAGTATAGATTAAGACAACGAATGAAACAAGTTGATACCAATATAGAAAATATTTATCAATCAATTATTAAGACAAGTGAAAACTTAAAAGATGGTGATGCTACTGGATTAAAAAGAATTGATTATTTGAAGTTTGAATTTCCAAAGGAAAATGAAATGACTCCTCGTGATAAATATACTACTTTTAGTAAAAATGAAAAGAATTATAGAAGAGATGTTCATTTAATTCCAAAATGGACTAAGAAATCATTCAGAGAAAATCCAAAATACTTTTAAGTGTCATTATTGGAATCTACAATTACCAAATTCTGCATTATATATTACATTCATTTCTGTATATTACAACATAAACCACCCAATTTACTGTACATAGTATTCTTAATAGATATAAGTTATTTATAAATAAAAATCTGTAACAGATTAGTTATATCCTTCTAATCTTTCCCAAACATAATTGGAGATAAAATAATCACTATATTGAGGTTCAACTTTTAACACATTTGTCAAGTTAGATTCTTTATTATGGATGATTATATGATCGATTGATCTTGATTGGGATGATGATGAAGTTGATTGTTGACTATTATCGATATTTGAATCATCTAAATCGGTATTATCAAACGTTTCAATCCTCACCCCTAAATTTCGGAATAAATTGATTTGTAAAATACTTGAATCTTGTTCTAATAACTCTTGACTTTCATTATTTTGAGATGATTTATCATTATCATCGAAAACATTAGATAATTTTAATTTTAATTCATTAAGTTCTTTAGTAAGATTATTTTTATTTAATTTTAATGAATTTATCGAACTTTCTAAATCATTTAAATTCTTTGCAATTAACACTTTTAAATCATCTAATTCAATTGATTTCTTTGATAATACTTTAAACATATTTTCATCTTTATTAATCTCACTGGTATGATAATCAATATTAGCATTATGAATGGTGGTTAAATTCTTAATGATTTCATAGTTATAATCACTGATTTTACTTAACACTTTGATCTCTTGATTTAATTGTTCAATTGAAGTTAATAACTTATGATTATTATTGGTTAATTGTTCAATCTTATCATTTCGTATTGTCTTGATTGATTTTATGGTATCTTCTATTCTATCCAATGTCAATAGTTCTGGTTCTATTTCTATGCTATCTATCGATTGCTGTATTATATCTTCAGGTGGCCCTTGTATCATACTGATTGTAGTTGTTGTAGTCTAGTATCTTAACCAGTTGTAGTTATATTGTTGTTTGTTATTTAGATTGATTTGTTTATATTTATTTTGAATATTTGTCTGGTTATGTGCAGTCCAGTCAATAACATCAATAACATCTATACCTCAATATACTAGCTTCATTTCCATAGTGAAAAAGAAAAAATGGTTCAGAAAAATCATGCCAACTTTAGAAACATGGTATTGAAAGAAGCATAAGATCAAATATTAAAGGTATACACTTCGATAATATCATAAACGGTTAACTAAAATATGAGTGAATACGAAAAGTACGGGATAAAGAAGAAAACATATTCAGAAGTTGAATTACCAACCAATCCAAACTTACCACCATGGGTTATAACACCAAAGGAAGAGAAAGTTATTTTTGAAAGATGGAGAAAGAAGACGTTTGCCAAATGTGATGATTTCATTAAAGCATATGTTGATTGTAGTAATAGTTATAGAAATCCAATAGAAGGAATGAAGAAATGTGCTGAAGTTAATAAAGCATCCAAAGATTGTGTGGCCCAATATCAAAAACAAAAATATCTTGATATTGAACGAGATATTTTGATTGAAGAAAGAATTGAAAAGAAGAAATTGTATGAACAAAGTTTAAAAGAAAAGGCTCAACAAAAGTAAGATGGATTAGATCTGTTTCAGAGATGTTATCAAGTGAAAAGATGATACCGTGTATCTTGATGATATGATATGATGAGATCTGATATCTACTGTATCTTCACTATAAAGCTCTCCATAAATTATTGACATAACTTTAGAATCAACAATTATTTATACCATGTAAATAGAATATATATAAATAGCATAATTACCCATTATAATGAATAGCAATGAATTATTATTATACCTACTATGAATATCTCTCTTCCATTTGTCAATTTAATACATAATCACTTACATAATAATGTGACGTGACAATTTTTGCGACAATACAACTTTGAGAAAAAGAAGTTTTTTTTTTCATTGTTCAGAAAACTGACGATAACAGTTTCATTTACAATCAAATTCTAGATAACAAGTTTGATTGCATCATCACAGTTGGTTTGATAACATAATTATAGATTATATTAGGATAGACTTGATAATAAATTAATATCATCTTATCATATTGAATTTGGTTATATAAAGGGTTAGTGTGTTCGTCTTAAGTGGTGTATCGTTCTATCCCCCCTCCTCCTTTCAGTCGTTGCTCCCCATAAAAATTTGTGTCTTTTACTGAAAAAGTCATCCCCCACGATTTTGACTCCTTGCTTCAACTAAATCATTTGTGGTGGAAACTACAATTGATTATCATTATACCTATATATTTAGGTTCAAATCATATACGAAACACAGAGTATCATCCTTATAATCTAATTTAAATAATAATGGTGAAGGCTCGTAAGATTGCCGTGGTTGGATCTCGTTCAGTGGGTAAATCATCAATGACAGTAAGGTTTGTTGAAGACCATTTTGTTGAAAGTTATTATCCAACTATTGAAAATCAATTTTCTAAAACTATAAATTATAAAAATCAAGATTATGCTATTGAAATTTTAGATACTGCTGGCCAAGATGAATTTAGTATTATGAATGAAAAACATTTGGTAGGTATTCATGGTTATTTATTAGTTTATTCAGTTACTTCAAGACAATCATTTGAATTGGTGGAAGTTATTAGAGATAAGATTTTAAATTCAATTGGAACTGATGTTATACCCTTAGTTTTAATTGGTAACAAATGTGATTTAGTTTATCAACGACAAGTTGAAACAAGTGAAGGTGAACAATTAGCCAAACAATTTGGTTGTAAATTCTTAGAAACTTCAGTAAGAGAAAATCTTAATATAAATAGAGCATTTGAGAATTTAATTGAAGAGATTGAAATCATTCATAATCCAACTCCAAAGCAACAAGATAAATGTGTAATTGTTTAAATCTCATCATCCTCATCACCATCATCATCTCATCGTTTATACTAAACTCTTCACCCTACGTACCATCATGAAGGTTCTGATTATATATCATCAACCTTACCTTACTTATGTTTATTGGGCCCATTTATTATTGGGATTATTTATGGTTATCTGCTTATGTCTATATCTTTGATATCTTTTTACTATATTTTATTATTATGTTTGTTTGCTTACTTGCTTGTCTTTTAACTTAGTTTTGATTCTTCTTCTTATCCATTTTACTTCCTGATTTACTTTCTTATAGAGATATTTACATTTGATTTCAATCACTTTAACCCTTGTTATAATATATATAAACCGCATATTTATCAAATACTTTATACTAAAAAATAGGAGTTGTTCCTCACCTTCCCGCATTGCACGCTAAAACTAAAAAAAGAAATTTAATCATAGTGTGATTGTTTAAAAATACTGACAATGTGTTATTTATAACTTCTACCAACCCCTATTTCTATCACCAGAAGTATCACCAATCTCCAGTGATTGTGTTGACGCGTAGTTGTACTTACAATCCATCATGCCTACCATTGATAACCTCGAAGTGAGGAAAACGAAAAAGAAGAAGGATAAAAATTACATCAAACCAGGCCCCATATATTCAGATCAAGATATTCCTTATGATTATATGGTTATCATTGATGCTGGTTCGAGTGGATCAAGAGTTTACGTATATAATTGGTTGAATCCCGAGTATTCATTGAAACAAGATTATGAATTGACTAAAGCCAAGGGTAAACTACCTGCTAATATCGAGTTATTTAAACAATTCACTATTAAAAAGGATGATGAAAGTGAAAGTGAAGGAGAAAGTGATAATGAAACTGAAAATGGAAATGAAATCAATGGGGAAGATAAGACAATTGATGATTCTGACAATGTTGGAAACATTGATGAATCGAATCAAGAAGAACCTACAAGCCCCAAGAAATCTCTTGTCGATATCAAATTTCCTAAAATCAAATCTAAAAAGAAATGGCATCAAAAGATTAAACCTGGAATATCATCATTCAATCAAAGTCCTCAAAAGATAGGTAATCATCATATTAAATACCTTTTAACTTTGGCGAGTTCAGTAGTACCTAAATCTCAACATTATAGAACCCCAATATTCTTACATTCAACAGCTGGGATGAGATTATTAACTCCAACTCAACAACAACAAATCTTAACCAGTATTTGTAATTATATCACTAATAATTCCGATTTCTATATCCCGGAATGTTCCTCCCATATTAACGTTATCGATGGAGATTTCGAAGGAATTTATGGTTGGTTAGCCATCAATTCTTTAAAAGGTTCATTTGATCATCCCGAATTACATAATCATGGTAAACTGCATTATACTTATGGTTTATTGGATATGGGTGGAGCTTCTACTCAAGTTGTATTCCAACCTAATGTAACTGAAATTGAAGAACATCAAAAGAGTTTATATCGTATTAATTTAAATCAATTACCTCAATTAACAAATAGTACTAGTGAGGATGAAAGTGAATTTGATGCCGTGGGTTCTTATTATGTACCAAATAAGGTTGATTTCAATATTTATTCTGATTCATTTTTAGGATTCGGAATGTATCAAGCTCATACAAGATATTTAGAATCATTATTCCATATTTATTTACAAGAACATGGTTTAAACGATCATGATAGATACTATGGAAACATCGGGAAACCTATCGTTGATCCATGTTTACCCAAAGGTTATACTACTACTGCTGTGCTTGATGATTATAGCGTTGATTTTACGGGTGGCAGTGATTTTCCAAAATGTCTTGAAATGATTTTCCCTGTCATTCTGAATAGTACTCATGGTACATTAACTGGTGGTGATAATGTGAACTGTAAACAATTTAATGAGCAAGACCAAGTTAGTTCATGTTTATTGAATGATTTAATCCCTTCATTTGATTTCGATATTAATCATTTCGTAGGTGTTAGTGGTTATTGGGAAGCTATTAATAATTTATTATCTTATGATGAAGCTACAAAAAGAGATGATAATGAAGAAGAAGACGATGAAGATGATGACGAGAGCGATGATAAAAACGAACTGGCTGATACTTATGATTATAAAATAATCTATAAAGAAACCACTAAACTTTGTTCACAATCATTTAGTTCATTAATTGAATTAAATAAATTAAAATCTCCCGAAACAAGATTATCAGAAGAAGAATTAGCTGAATTATGTTTTAAATCTTCTTGGGTATTAAATTTCTTACATTTAGGTTTAGGATTTCCTCGATTTGGTATTGATGATGAACCATCCCAAATCAATAGTCCATTTAAGTCATTACAATTAGTGGAAGAATTAGATGGTTCAGCATTTTCATGGACATTAGGAAGAGCTATACTTTATGCCAACGATGAATATGTCCAAGCTTTCAATAATTATACCTTATCAACGTTGCAACTCGAACAAGATTCTCCTCGAGCTCAAGATTTAGTACTTCGTAGACCAGGATTATATTATTCCGCTGCTCCAAGTGTTTATCATTTCGGTGCTGAGCAAAATGGTATTTATCCTCGTCCTCAGTTTACACCTCCTGATAAAGATGCGAAATATCATCATTATGATTATGAAACAAATTACAAATCTGATCTGAAGGAACTGAAATGGTACATTGAACCTCATAGATGGTATGGTATTTTCATCTTTATGTTCTTATTGGGTTTCATTGGATGGTTAATGCTCGGAAGAAATGGTAGATCGCTTATTTTTGATAAATTGAGAATTAAGTTGGGTAGATTTATGATTCCAGTATTTGGAAACCGTAATAAAAATCAAACTTATATGCCAGTTAAACAAAATCAAACTGAACAAGATGATCTTGAAAATGCAGCTGGATTTGAATTAGATGAGTTATCAAGTGAAGATTCTAAACCAGGAAAATCATCATCAACTGCCAGTGACGAAGATGACATTGATAGACAATTCAAAATAGACAGTGATGACGATGAATAATAGTTAAGACATAGGTATGGCTGCAACAAAATAAAACATTTTGCGGTTCGGGTCGGATTTTTTTCAACTATTTTTTTAGGTCGCAAAAGACAATTTTTCAAAGTGTGGCATTTTGATGTGATATGATATATATTCTAATAATTAAATAAATAACTTTATAAATTAAATAATGTAAGCTAAATCGGGTAAATACTAATTCTAAATACTAACGACATATTTCTCTCCTTTAGCTCCAATAGCTTCTAAATCATTTAAAGCATCATCAATGATATGAAGTCCACCTTTATAGTGTCTATATCTTACAGGCTTTATTTGATGTGTAGTAAACAAATGAGATGTAACGGTAACGAATTGTTTACCAAATTCGATATTTTCATGGAATTGCTTTATGATAACTTCTCTGATTTCAACTTGGGGTGGAATATTCAATTTTGGAATTCCTACAATTCCAGAAAATAATGGATTTATGTCACCGAAATTTGATAAGATATCCAATACAATTGATGAAGTTTCTTTTGAAACACAATCTATACCATACTTGATAGGTCCGAAAGATAAGGCAAGTTGTTTTATTTCTTCAATTGGTAAATGACGATCAACGATTATATCTGCCCCTAGATGTCTAAGATACTCTTCATGCTTCAAGCTTGCGACTAATATAACTTTCAATCCATTTATTTTAGCTATTTGAGTAGCATAAAGACCAACAACTGTTGCTCCGCCCCAAATTATAATAGATTCTTGTTCAGATGTTGGTGGTGGATTAATAGTTAATTGGAATTTAAAACTATTGTAAAATATAACACCAGCAGTAACCAAACCAACACCAATGGTAGCACCATCTTCAAATGAAAAATTCGTAGGTAACTTCCATACTAGTCTTGAATCAATGGCAGTGAATTGTTGGAAAGTACTGGTTCTATTATCTCTATAACTGGTACTACTAACAATCACCTTATCTCCAATAGTAAAATCTTGTTGATTAACCAATTTTCCAGTTTGTACTACAACTCCACTACTTTCTCTTCCATTTATCCAAGGGAAATGATAAATACCAAATTGATATTTTTTACCTTTCCAATCTATTGGATTAAGACCTATAGCTTTGTTACTGACCAAAACATCATGGTCTTTTAATTCGGGTATAGGAAATTGTTCTTGAATAGTTAAAGGATCGTTGAAATGAGTTATCAGCAACACAGATTGATGTCTTTGATTGAAACTAACTATTTCACTAATTTCATCCTCTTGGTCGTCTTGATTGATTTCTTTAATCGTGACTTCCTGTTTTACTTCTTTTGTATCATTAGCCAAATGGAATGTACTGGTTGTTTGACGTGTGACGGTAGACATTATGTGTAATTGTGCCTGATGAACAAGTTGAAAATCATTCGGCTAATCGCCAAGAGGGGGCAATGGAAATGGAAATGGAAAATTGAATTATATTTATAATTGAAGACATATTATTACAAAAAATACGCAATGCAATACCTGAACAGGAGTTGCATATCCTTATAAAATAGAAAGCCATCTTTAAACATATTTGAAGTAACAAACTGCTCTAGATAACCCACCCACAGATGCCTACTGTCCCGACCCGACTAAGTCATAGTATTATTTCAGTCGCAATAAGTGGCTTGTCTCATTAAATTGCAAAAAATGCATTTTGTGCGTGTGTGGTTTTATCGCAATGGAACTCAACCACAGTTTTATATCATGAATGTGAAAAATTGATAATATCATTAAATTTGCGTTTCATTAACTATGTACAAGAAGTTTTATATAAGACTATTTTTTTGATTGATTTATCAATTAAACTTTGAAAAACATATTGATGAATTGACACCCCCGAATCCAAATGAATTACATAATGCATAATTAATGTTCTTGGATTTAGCCACATTTGGTACATAATCAAACACGTTAAACTTGCTTGGATCATCATCATCATGTTTCCCAATATCATGTAAGTTTAAAGTAGGGGGTATAATCGAATCCTTAATTGATTTTATCGTGAATACTGATTCAACTGCACCTGCCGCACCTAATAAATGACCAATAGAAGATTTCGTACCTGATATGGATAATGGTGGCGATGATGAGTTAGAAGTTGACACATTAAATAAATGGTTAATAGCATTATTCTCAGCTCTATCACCTATGATTGTAGATGTAGCATGAGCATTTATATAATCTACTTGATTTGGTTCAATGCCACTTCTCTCAACTGCCATTTTCATAGATAAATATGCCCCATCTCCATTTTCTAATGGAGCAGTTATATGATGAGCATCACCTGAAAGTCCATATCCTTTAACTTCAGCATAAATATCATCTTCAGTTAATCCTCTTTTTAAAGCATGCTCTAATGTTTCTAATATAACTATACCACATCCTTCACCTAATACAAATCCATTTCTAGCTGCATCAAATGGTCTACTTGCTTCTTCTGGAATATCATTAAATTCAGTAGTAACTGATCTCGCACGCGAAAATCCTGCTAATGCTAAAGGATGAATCGATGATTCAGTACCTCCACAAACCATTACATCAGCATAATCATTCTTAATGAAGTTAAAAGCATCACCAATAGCATGTAATCCAGTAGCACAAGCAGTAGACACTGAATGCAAAGGACCTTGGAATCCATATTTTATAGATATGTTACCAGCAGCCATATTAGTTAATAATTTAGGTACAAATAATGGTTGAACTTTTTTATAACCTCCATTACTATAACCTTCAGCATTGTCATACATATCATGAAAAGAACCAATTCCACTTCCCACAGCTACACCAATTCTTTGTTTATTTGAATTTGAATAGTCCAATTTTGAATCATCCAATGCTTCTTTAGTAGCCACTAAACCATACTGAGAAAATAAAGCTAATCTTCGAAGTTCACCCTTTTCAAAATGATCATTTTCATTCCACTTCCCCTCGGAAATTGACCCCTCTGGTACTTTTCCAATTACTTTTGAAGGTATTTGATCCCAACCATCTTTAGTATAGTTTGGTAAAGTCGTAGTCGAAATGAGTCCACTCTTCCCAGCAAGCAAGTTTTTCCAAGTGGTAGAAACACCAACCCCTAAAGGAGTAACTAAACCTAAACCGGTTATAACTACTCTACGGGTGGACATGATGTGGTAACAAGTAATTTTGAACCTTTTAAATTATGATTAATCAGATTTGAAAAATTTAGTTACAAATCATATTCTGTCTCTTCTTTTTCCGAGATTTATATGCAGTACCGGGAGATTTAAGTTCCGCTTTTATTGATTTTGGTGGAGGGAGTACAAAACGCGGTAAAGTTCTAAAATAGCAATCAAAAATAACCATAATAAAAACTTACTTGATTTGGAAAAGAGGGTGGAAATGGAATTATACCCACAATGGTCAATTGTCGGCTTAATAGGCAAGTAATCTAAAAGCATAAACCATCCTTAACAATAACAAACAAAAACATATGACAATAACCCTTTTATTTTTAGAGCGGAGACCTCAGCATCCGCTCGATCTTATTATTAAAGTTAAATATTTTATAACGAATAAATTATTTTTGTTTACCAGTTACTTGATTGAGTCAAATCTTTATGTCAAATCCTCGACAGCTGAATCGAGTAACCCCATTCTGCTTCAAGTGTTATGAATCAAACAATTAGGTTTAATAACCTTAGATCGCAAAATAAAACAATCATAACATAAAAATAAACAAATAAACAAACACGCAAAGAAGAGTTTCTATGTAAGAAGATGTTAAAATAGTTCCGATGGGTGGTTAGGTGGCTAACAGCGGCACTGAAAAATTTCAGAGAGAACAAAAAAAAAAAAAAAATCGAAATCAAAAATGTCGCGAACAAACCTTCTTTAGGATTATACATGGTAATTATGCATGTTCACCAAATTTCCAGACAAAAATATTGAATTTTGTACTTTTTGTCTATTTTTAAATTATTTATTATTAAATTCACCAAGTTGCAGGACTACAGTTGTGAGGTAAAGCAGCGTCGATGCCGAATTGTACATAGTAACCAACTGTTATGAGTCAAATTTAATGTTGGATGATCATAAAAATAGTATACATACACAAGATATAGTGATGATGATGACCTGTAACAAGAATTATTGTGAATCAACAACATATAACTTTGTGGTGAGCCGTATTTTTGATTATAGGGGTAAGTTAAACCAATTAATTTTAATATTGTATTGCCTCCAGGACGAGCATCATTGAAGATTCACTATAACTCAAAACAGTCTCAAAAAAGCACTTTGTCCTTCTCCCACATTTTCATAGATATCACTAACGGGAGTTTAGATATGACTTGTAAGCAAAATAAATTGTTATTTGTTTTGCTTTGATATTGTATCATACCCCATGTCAATTACCGCAAGTGCAAGTAGTAAGCGGTCTACAGTAACCAGCGACAGGTAACAAAGCTAAGATCATCAGACCTTTTCTCGAAATTTGCTATTGTTTAGGAAATGAATTAAATTTCTTTTGAAGGTGGGGGATGTCTAATTATAGAAGCCTCTATAATCGACATGCATAAAGAACAAAAAAAAAAATGAGAAGCAGACAAAAAGTCTACTTTCTTATTTTTATTTTGATCCAGGAGGAGAAGGGGGAAAAAACTCCTATTGAAAAGACGGCTGTTACCACTTTCAGGTTTGCTACTTCCTGATTCAGCAGGTAGTGTCGGTGGTCAAGAGCTATTTCAAAGGTTAATTAATTGAAGTTATATATGTTTATGAATTATAAAGTCATGAATTAAACTAAATAGTAATTGGATTAAATTGGATATAGTTTCGTAAAGGTAGAAATAACACACTAAATTCAAAACAACAAAAACATGAAATGAACTTCATAGGTCACTCAAACTTACAGTTTCATATTTGAGGTTTCAGCTTATATGTAAGTCGACGCTTCATACAGTCAATTGATTCTGTAGTTGGATCTTCTACTAGTAAATGATGAGTTAAGAATGAAAAGTGCAATCGATATCATCAAATTAAAATACAACATTGAAGGGTAATAATAAAAACAAACAGGTACTCTAACTATTAACCCTAGATCCAAGGCTAATATAAGCTTATTACCCACAAAAATTTACAACGCTACAGCCCTGATAATGATAAATCCACGGTAAATGAAGGACAAGAAATTTTTTTTAATTTCAGTACTGTATCAGAATAACAAACAAAAAAATGTGTCGGAAATTAGTACTAAAACGTATTTGTGTTACGACATTTTCTTCCCCTGTCCACCTCAACCCCCTAATAGACCCAAATGCGGCAGAAGTTTATTTTTTTCGCTAAAACTGCCGACATTTTCCATAAATAATACTCTCTTTACCAGTATGGATGTACTACCTGCATGCAATGGGGGTGCAAATTAAGTTTTAATACGCATCAATTATTTTTAATTGTGCATTTTTTTTATTTATTATATTTTTAATGTCCTTGTAACCAGTATTTACCTTACTCTGCTCTATATATAGAAGTATTGCAATTATTTTGTGATGCATAACCATAACAATTATTAAAAATTATACTTAGTGATTTAAGTGGTAAAGATTTCAGTGTTCAACATTAGTATAAAAATAAGATATATATATAAATTGATTAAAAACTCCCCCTTTTAAAAAAATTATTGTCTTTCTTCTTTTATTCTTTTTCTTTTCACTATAATTATTAACTTCAACTTAATAACTTTTCATACATTCGCTTATAAAATGAAATTCACCACTTCTTCTGCTTTATTAGCCACCGTTGCTTCATTTGCTGTCAGTGCTCAAGCTGCATACTCTAATGCTACTTCCACTGTCACTGATATTGCTACCACTGTTATCACCATCACTTCATGTTCTGAAGATTTATGTAAACCAGAAACTGTTACTACTGGATTAACCACTGTTACTGAAGGTACTACTATCTACACCACCTACTGTCCATTATCTGGTGAAACTGAAACTGAAACTGCTATCAAGACCACTGTTGTTACTATTACTTCATGTTCTGAAAATAAATGTTCTCCAGTTGAAGTTACTACTGGATTAACCACTGTTACTGAAGGTACTACTATCTACACCACCTACTGTCCATTATCTGGTGAAACTACTCCAGTTCCAGCTCCAGCCCCAACCACCACTCCAGTTCCAACCACCACTCCAAAGACTGTTGCTGCTGAATCAACCACTCCAAAAGCTTCCACTTCCCCAACTCCAGAAGTTACCACTCTTACCGGTGGTGCCAATGCTGTTCCAATTGTTGGTGCTGGTTTATTAGCTATTGGTGCTTACTTAATCTAAGTGGTTTAATAAACAATATAAAATGTATATTTTCTTTATGTTATAAAACGAAATATACGTTTAATATTTTTATTTAATATTATTTTATTTTATTAAACAATTAAATTTAAATTTTTGTCTGATTTCTTTTTTCCCCTTTATTATTATTTTGTCTGGTTCATTATTGACAAAAATTGTTTTTTTTTGTCTTATTTATTTTAATATTGTTTAATTATGGCATTCTTTTATCCTTCATTCTTTCATTCAACAACTACAAAAAAGAAACAAACAATTCACTGTCATTGCTATTACCGTCATGAACAACATATGCTAATGATATTTTCAGAAATTGTGTTGTAATATTATTGGTTTTGGTTTGACTTTTTCATCTGTGTGTGTGTTTGTGTGTTAACACTAGTTTTAATGTTTAATTTTTTTTTTATTATTTTTTTGTCCCTTTTCAAATTTTATTTTTCCTTTTCTGGCTGCTAACAAATCTTTCAAATTTATTATTTTTCGATATTTTGGGAGAAGGAAGAAATTCTAAGGGCTTCTTTACCCTTTTAAAAATCTCCTTTTAACTACCTTCTGTTGTATTAGATAATGATCTACATTCTTTAGAATTGATTTCTTAATTAACTTGTATGAATTGCACGTTTAATAAGTTAATTTGAGATCATTTATAGAACTGAATATATTTTCCTAGTACTGTTTCTTTTTTCACATACTTTATTTATATATGTACAAAATATATATAACAATAAGCATTATTATTATAATAATTATTATTATTTAATATTTACAAAGGGATATAATAGGATAGAATACGCGAAGTTTAAACTTATAATGAAAAGTTTTAAGCACTGCTGATAGATAAGATCAGGCAATTAAAAAAGGGTGTTGGAAGATCAGATAATAGAATAGTCCAATTAGCTACATATTTCAGGATCAACAATCTGATGCTTTTATAATGATGATAATTACAGTTTTGAACTCTATTAAACGTTCCATCCTTGGTCATTGCAATTCCAAGATCGTACAAGATTTACACACACCAACGTTTTAAACTTCGTAATTGGAAAGGATTGATTGTTTGTTTGTTTATTATTTTTTAGCAGACCGTGAAATTATTATTAATAATTATGATCTCGAAGGGTTATATATGATTTGAAATAAATGTCATGATTTGTAAACAACTAACTGGTTTGTGGTAATACAATTCAGATCAAAAATGGAAATAATTAAATCGATTTGAGGAGAAAGAAAAACTCCCAGACATTTTTTTATTTTATTTTTATATTTTTTGTTCTCTCTCTCCTTTAAATTACCTGCATGAACTCAAACAATAATCTAAAAAAGGCTAAAAAAACGGGGCAGAAGGACACGACTCATATAACAGGAAGAGCTACCAATTATGAATAATAATAATAATAATAATAATAATAATAATAATAATAATACAAAATAACACATACACACATCTTTAAATCTAATCTAATTCTCTCATATATACTCATCATCATCTAATAAATCGTAAGTTGGTATAGACGGCGACGTGTCAACATCTCCATGTGACACTTCCTCTTGGTCAAACAACTCAACTTCATTATCCTCATTGTAGATTTTATCAAACATTAATTGGAATTGTTTATCATATCTGTTAGCATTCAACTCAGATATACCATATGTTTTAATATTATTGATTTCAATTGGATTTGATGATTTAAACTCAATATAAATATCCTTACTAGCGATTTCTAAACTTATTAAACTAACAGGAAACTTAACAACTAGTAACTTGTCATTCGATTGAGTATCTATCTTTTTCGATTTGAATTGTTTAATTTTGAAAAATCGACTTAAATATTTATTAGTAGTAGTCACAACCGTATTACTAATTTTTAATCCCTGTAAATATGTCAATAACTTTTGACCTTGAATCTTATACTGACTAGGTTTAATCCAAATCGATACTTCCCCTTCAAAATCAGGATTAACACTAATGACCAAGTCTGATATCACAATCGTATCTGATAATCTTATCCCAATCGAACATGGTTGATCATTCGTTATAGATTGACATTTCCAACTTTGATCAGTATTAAGTATCACGGAATTAGCATTATATCCAAGATCTTTCACACCACTTCCACTAACATAATCATACCAACCTAATAATAACTTATGACTTATGGATGTTGATGAATTTTTTAAATTTGATTTAGTTAAAAATCCTAATATCCTTGATCCAAGAGTATAATCTGAATAATTGATCTTTATAGAACCATTCGATAATACTTTTAATAATTCACGAAGTAAGATTTTATTTGTTGATTTGATAAGTTTCTCACTACTTTCATTAATATTAGTGAGGTTTGAAGTTGATAAATCTAAGCTATCAATCAAAGTATTGAATTTAGATATAAAGAATTTATTATTGCTTAAGAATCTTTTATCAAGATATCGTTCCAACTCTTGTTTATCCATAAAATGTGTGTTTATAGTAGTGCTATTAGTTAATGGTGCAATTGTGGTTGTGTTTGAAGCATGAGCTTGATGATAATTTTCCACGAAATTATATAAATATTTATGGAATTGGGGAACGAAATGAATTTTGCCATTTTGAATATAGACAGGTACATACTGAGGTAAGTTATTAACAAACTCATCCACAATCTCCTTTTTGATGGAGACTAAATTATCATGAATGGTACTATCATCTAGATTTTCACTTCCTTGAATCAGTTGTAAGAGTGTTATTTCTTGTTTGAAATTATTTAAGTTTTCTACCACAGTTTTTTCTATACTTTCAAGTTTAGTGTTAACCGAATCAAATTTGGAATTAATAAATGATGATGATGAAGAAAGATTATCCTCAAGGAAATCTTGTCGTTTACTTAATTTGTCAGTGATTTCAATTAAACTTTTATAAGTATGAGAATTATCTGATGTTATGGGAGAGGTCTTAGCATCAATTTTCATCAAGATGAACATAAAGAAAAGACTTATACATAATAGACCTATAATAATAAGAAAGACCTGACCAATTGTCGCAAATGCTGAAGTCTGGTTCGGTATAGTGGCCTCTGGTTTATCATCTTTAATCTGTTCATCTTCTTTATCTTCTATTTCTGGTTCGACTGTTTCTGGTTGGTCATCCGATATTTCAACACTTTGATTCTCTGTGGTTGTTTTGAACTCATCAAACAAACTTTGATTTGGTTTATCAGATGATGGAAGTAATGTTTGAATAGGACTATGATTATAATATTTTGATTGATTAAATGATTTAACTCTTTCATTCAAAGCTTTTAATTCTTTATCACCATCACTTTCAGAATCAAAGTCGAGTTCATCTCCTTCGGATTCCACTTCTGTAGTATCATCATCATCATTAAAGTCTACGTAATCATCATCCTCTTCTTCTTCATCATCTGAATCATTATCATATCCATTATTGTTCACTAATTGTTGTTGATATTTTCGAAATGAATCATTTAAATCATGATGTGACAAACCAACAGGACCATTATCATAATCATCATCATAATCCTTCTCCTCCTCTTCTTCTTCAATACCATTATTATCCGTTATATCTCGTAATTCATGATATATTTTTTCATCCACTTCAGTTCTAATGATTGGTTTCTTATGCGATCCAATCAATGGTTTAGCTGGACCAATCGTGGCATGAAGATGAATTGACGCATCATCATCCGTGTCACCATTTATCCTAGGCAATGATGATGATCCTACCATGCTCTTGATGTAATTGAATTGATCTTTGAATTGATATGTTCTGTGGTTTATTTATGATTTATTATTTTTTTTTTGGTATGGTTTTTATTTTTCAGTACGCGTTTTACATTTGCAACAAAATTATTATTACAACCATCCATCATGGTGATGATGAATGATGATTGGTTAATTGTACTCAATTGAATCAATCAAAGATTATAATGTGGTTAATTGGATAGAGCAGATACTTACAGTTACAATGACGTGTTCGTCGTTCTTAAAAAAAGGCAAAATGTTCATTATGGATTTTATGTAGTTATTTATTAAAGTTTTAAAGGATTAGAATTAAAGTAGAACAAGTGGCCCAAAACCATCAAATCAAATCAATTAAATAAGATCAATCATAGAATCAATCAATTAATTAAGGGAACGAATGGATTGATTAGATTTTTTCTAAGATGTTACTGGCACTTGAAATATCAGTAAATCCTAAACTTTCTTCATTTTCTAAGAATTTAATAGTACCATCAACTACTAAACCAGCATATCTAGCAGTTCTAATACCAAACCCAGCACTTGATAAATCTTCAACATAAGATTCACCTAATTCTTTTGAAATCTTGGCTAATGGATCAGTAGCAAATACAACATAGTTTTCTTCATCTTTATAACCTAAAGCTTTACCCCAAGCAGCTAAAACAAATGGATCATTAGCAGTTAAAATAATAATTTTATCAACTCCTTTATCTTTGAAATCTTGTAAATGTTTTAAATAATCTGGGATATGTTGTTCAGTACAAGTTGGAGTGAAAGCACCTGGAGCAGCAGTTACAACCACGGTTTTACCGGCGAATTCCTTAGCTAAATTTAAATCAATTGGATTAGCACAAGCAGTGATATGATCATTAGCTTTTGAATATGGGATATATTTTGGGTTAACGTTGGTTGGGAATTTTTCATTAACTTCGATAGCCATTTTTGAATTAGATTGATTGATAAGTATTAAGTATTACAAGTAAAGAGTAATTGAATTGTAATAAAGAATAGAAGAAGGTGAATGATTAAATTTTTCAAATAGGAGACAGAAAGTGGAGTATTTATAATAATAATAATTCAATTACAAATTGCTATAAGAAAGGTGGTCGCAAGAACCGGTTTAACGAATACCGACTCTAACCACTCACTCTATTTTTTTTAGTGTGGGAGTGTACCCACTAGGGGTGAGAAGGGGGTTAAACCCCATGCAAATATTAAACCATAGTATACATTAAATGGATGATTTGTCATAGATAGATAATATCGATTGATATTATTCATATAAGAAATGGTCTAGAATCTAAGGTTATCTACAAATCATCTTATCTGTCGGTTATAAAAGGCAAATCAGAAACTATCACTGTGTCTGACAGTTTGAATGTATGTATGTCTCAACAATTTTACATGACATAAAATTTGACCCAAATGCGTCTAATTCAAAGCCCGTGATGAACGATGCCCTACAAAAAAACGAGATGCTCTTAATTATTTCATATCAAGTATTATTAGGCGTTTATCACGTCATACTGACAGAGTTCAGCTACGTTTTGATATTTTATAATTGAAAAATAGCTCAAATCAATTGTAATCAACAAACGACTATTTTAATATTCCAGAACTGAACTGGTGTCATCCAAATTCTGAATCTCGGACTTTGTCATTTCGGTTTTTGTCCATCGCTGGATTCTTCTTGACTTAGAATTTAGTGAGACTTAATTCCTTTTTTCTTCTTTCTGGACCTTGTGGGTCGGTAGTGATAAGTGGTGGTGGTGGTGGTGGTGGTGGTGGTAAATGGCGGCTGCTGTTCTCCTTAACTTTAATTTTTTCGTCTTTCCCCCCGGTAAAATAAAGCTCACTACGGAGTGAGAGAGTGAGGTCCCTCCCCAAAAATTTCTTTTTTTGTTGGCTAAAATTTTGTGGAGTACAGCAAATTTTTAGTAATCAAATAGTAACAAAGAACGGTTAGATTAGATAAAATTGAATTGCATTATTGACTTTCTGTGCCTTGATAAGTCTTGTTGATGAAACGAATGATTAACTTCATATAAACAGAGATCAATAACCGTTATTATTTTTTAGCGCCGTTCCTTTTACTGGCTAACCGACTTATTTCCTTTACTTGTACTACCTATCTCATATTGACTATAATATAATATTATTATTTATTTATTTATTTTTAAATGCCTTTTATATAATAATCTATTTACTTAAAATTACTCAAAATAGATTCCTCCTTCAGTGGCTTGGTGGTAATTCCTTTCTTTCCTTGTTTACTAATTTTATTTAACCTTCTAGAATCCTTGATTTTAGAATGTCACTAATGGACTTACTAACCCACCAACTATCGATCCAACATATCCACCTACTAATAATGTAAGTGGCCATTGTTGCCATGGTCTATCCCAATCTAATGGAATAGGTACTACTCCAAACCATGTCCCTATAATAATACCAAAACTTGATGATAATACAGCATGACTAAAGATTAATCGATATATCTTATTAGCTTTAAACACCAATAAAAATTGATTTAAATCAAATTTAAATGAAATTAATAATGGATTAAATAATATAACTGATAAATGTAAACTTAACAATATGGTTTGTTGTAAATAATTGGTTAATGGAGCTCCAAATATGATTATAACTACAAATAATGGTATGGATAATATAATAGACGTAATGATACTACCTCCAATCAATAATGGTACATTTGTATTATCAACCTTCTTCTTCTTAGTCACTTTAATATTACCATAAGCCACATAATTATAAATCACTTCAATTGAAATTAATGAAATCAATCCATTAAATAATACGGTATTAATATCCTCGGTTAATCCATAATAAAACATCCCTCCTAACACCAACAAGTTATGATATGGAACTGTCAATAATGAATACTTCAATTTAGGTATTTGACCTTGTATAACGAGATCCTCTTCTCTTTCTTTCTTTAAAGTATCAGAATCTTTAGCATTAGTAGATGATGGAACACTAGTATCTCCTATATCACCAGTGGCATCAGAATCATTACCCACATCCTCTTTCTCAAATGTCACTGACTTCTTATCTGCCTTAACCTTAGCCATTGCTGTTGGTTTTCAGTTGTTGTTTGTATATGATAATTGAAGTTGGTCTGTTTGTTTGTTTGTAACTGTCAATTTTTAAATTTGGAGTCAACACCCGCGTTTTTTTCACCAACCGTTTTTTTTTGGTTTGATTTGACCATTCTTTGATTTGATCTACAATGAATGAAATAACCTTAATTTAAATAGCACTACATTAGCTAAATAGACGTATAATTGTACTGTTACTGTTATTATTATTATTATATACAAGTTATGCTAACCTATAAACCTTTTAAAACATGTTCGAACTCTATAATATCTTTCCAAATATCTTGAGTGATATCCTTGGAACTGACCTTATTCGATAAATTCTTCTTACGATCTTCATTCAATTTGGCAAATGTCTTGATAACATCATAATCTAAAATAGGTTTGGAATTAGTATCATTACCTGAGATTGAAATACCGGCAAATCTATTCAATCTAGGATTTAATCCACAATAATGAAACTCTTTATCAATCAATTGTTGTTGAAGAATATACATTCTTCTATAGGTTGATTCATTCACAGGGAATACACTAAAGAATGATCCATCAATAGTTGAACCAATGGTTTGATAATCCCCGATGGTAGAACGGGAATAATCTCCAGTATCATAATCATAACTTTCTTCACTCTTAGGAATGGATTTAATACATGTTACTAATGAATTCAATGAAAATGAGGCACGAGATATTAATCGTTGTCCATTTAATGAGGTTGGATCTTCAGGATCATATTGAACTAAGTGTAAGATATTATTATTATCGGCAATTAAAATATAAATCTCTTCGTCTTTACTTATGAAATCAGCACAATTAACATCTAAAGTTTGTAAATCTTTACCTAACATGATCATTCTAAATGGTTCTGCATCAAATCCAACTAACCAAATACTTCTAATTGAATCACCTAATAATACTAAATTTCCAAAACTTTTTGCTTCAGATACATACACCGATGTATCTAAAAATGCCACTGGTACAACCCCATCATCTTCTAATTCTCTTACAATAATCTTTTGACCTTGAGCAGCTAAAAATCTTCCACTAACTTCACAAATAGATGTGACAGCCCCTCTGGTATCTTCGTGGAACATTTCTTTAAATTTATGATTGGTTTCTGGCTTACCTGGTTCAGGAACAATATCAATGATTTCAAATACTTTAAATGATCCATTACTTGATAAATCTTCAATTCTATATTTACCTGTACCAATAGTGATTAATTCCTTCTTCGATTTGAATTTTTTATTACTTGAACCACCTCCAACATCTAATACCATTGATTTTATCGTCATTCCTACTTCATCATCCTTCAATTCAATCGTATCAATCACAGTCCAATTAAAAGGTGAGATCAATTTTATCGAACCTTTGAACGATTCAGGTCTTGGTTTATCAACTTGTACACCAACAATTGGTTTACCTGCTTCATCTAAACAATCATATGGGATTTCACTGATGGTAGATACGGCATATGTATTACTGGTTTCATGGTATGCAATTGATTTTATCAGTTCTCCGATATAAACAGTCTTTATTGGCCAATTATTTTCATAATTGAAATCAGTAGGTAATTCACAAATACGAGCATTTTGAAGATTGTCTAAATAAATTAATCCATTTGTGGTTTTGGAATCAGCATAGAATGAGATTGATAAGATTGGTATCTTTGAAAATTTGAAGATTCGAGGAATAGAATGTAAATTCTTAAGAATTATATATGGAATTATACCAGTCACGAAAATATATTTAAATCCATTTTTATTGGAGAAATAAACCAATCTTCTTTCAATAGCTGTACCTAATGGATAAGCATTATTAGGAGCTCCTGTAATAGTAAGATTCTTTTCCTTCTTGAATTTGAAATTCTCTTCGTCAAAATATAATTTATACATTAAGACTTCACCCCCAATAGTTAAGATGGTTAAAAACTCTTCTTTGTGATCTTTATCACCTAATTCACTTAATATAACTTGTTTTATAAATGGATCAGGATAGATCTGCTTAGGATCGAAGAATCCTAAACTTAAAGTATCAGAAAATTTATCTACTTCATTTAATTGGAAACATTTTTGATTATGGAATCTATTGAAAGCAACAATTCTATTATCACCAGTAACTAATATGAAAGTTTTCAGTTTTGAAGCTGTATCGATAGGAGCTGTAGCTTGATATGCTAATGATGAAGATCTTGATCTCTTTTGTCCACCACTTCCTTTGATAAGAATGTTTATATTTTTCAGAACGGCGCTTAATAAACTGGAATTGGTAATATAACCAGTAGTAATAATGACATCATTTAAAATCTTTGGGATTTCAACTTTAGCAAATGTTTCATTATAAGTATTAATGGCAAAGATTAATACATCACCACTAGATAAAAAGATCATTAAGAATTCATCTTTTAAAGTACTATTTATAATTTCATCATCATCAGGAATAAAAGAATCTTCTAATTCTAATCTTTTCTTAAAAGTGTTGTTATAAAGGACCACTTTCTTAGGAGTGATTTGTAAGATATATTTCCCATTATTTAATTCATGCATTGAGATAGTTGCTTGATTGTTTAAGAAATCTTTTGATTTTAAACGTTGGAATGATTTTTCAATTTGGAAAATTTCTGATTTTAAATTAATATCATCGGAAGTGATTAAATATTTTTGATTTAAATTCCACATTCGATTAACTTGAGAGAAAGTTAATGATGATATAATATTAGGTTGAATGGTTGGAGTCATGATATTTAAACGACCTTGTGAATGCAGTCCTGAATTGGATACAATGGCAACTTCTTTATAGTTTGGATTCTTCAAATTAGCAATATATTTTTCAGTAGAATAGAATCCAAGCGTGAATGAAGATGTTACTCCGAAATTCATTAATTCATCTTGAAGTAAGAATTCAATGGATGATTTACTTAATACGATTTTCTGTTCTTCTTCTTCATCTTTATAGAAATCATCATCATCGTCATCGTCATCGTCTTCTGGCTCTACTTTCTTCACTTCATCTTCCTCTTCTTTAATCTCATCTTCATCATCATCATCTGCTCCTTCAATTCTTAAATTACTGGTAGTAACCGATGTTGAGTCTTTATATTTGAACTGTACCAACGGACTGTCTCCATTTTGATTTGTGAAGAATAATAAATTATTATCAAGGACAGCAATATCACCTGGGAAAATTAAATTAACACTATTATACAAAGATTTATCAATCACTTCAATATTAAATTTTTTAATTGATTTACCATCAACTTCAAAATTAATATAATAAAACTCACCATTACTCAACACTAATAATACACGATGATCATTTGGAATCAATACCACATTACAATCTTCCAATTTAAGATTCAATTCAGATTGATCAATATAATTCTTGGTTGATGTTGTAATGGATGAAGTGAATTGATTGACGGCCACTCTTCTCACGATTCCACCATTATCGACATGGAAAATCTCATTACATCCTAATAAAAGACTCCCATTCAAAGGGGATGGTAGTGGGATGATTCTATCTATATCATAAGGTAAATTTTCAATTTTTAACACACTGACGGTCGTTCTTGAATTTAAATCTAAGGTTAAGATATTGAATTGTAAGTTATCCTTCACTTTAATTAAGTTTCCTGACCAAGCATGACTCTTTTGTGATAGTATGGCTATGGTTGGTTCTCTATAATTATAAAGAAATTGCATATCAACTATATTATCGATGGATGGATCTAAACTTTGACCATCTATTATGAAACTTGAATCGAATACTTTAGCATGTTCAGTGATATTATTGATGGCACCACCGTTGGATGCCTTTGAAATAGATTTCTTTGATGATTTTCCATCCATGTCGACATCTTCATCAGAATCATCATCATCTTCATCTTCATCATTAGTTTCAAAAGGTAAGAAACACAATATATTCTTAAATCGAAGACATGAACATGAATGATATGAAGGTTCAACGATTAAATCTGTTTTAGATAACTTTTCATACGTCAAATTCTGAATAGCTTCATCATAATAATGTAATGAAACGGTTGAAATAGTATGTAATTGATGATCCCATTTAATGATTGAAAATTTAGCAAACTTGGTAGAAACAATCAAATAATCCAAATTTGGATTCTCAAGCGTTCTAATCGCTTTCAAATCAGTGATTTGTCCATATAACTTATATTGATCGATCAATTTCAATCTATATTGAGGTTTATTGGGAGTTGATTTCTTTAATAGTACAACTTCAAAGATTTGAAGAAGAGATGCCTTACCCACAATCAAATGTTTGACATGAGGCGATATGAAATTACAACCAATACTATTACTGATCCTTGACGGTTCTATGAACTCATTGTACCCGTCCATAACTTCACAATGATCAACTTGGATGATTGATTTAATTTGGTTGTAAATAATTTCTGGTATAGCGTATTTTGGATTTTCAGTGTGTGTTGAGAAAAATTTAGAATTTACCGGTTAGAGAGGTGTTTAGATTAGTGAAGGCCTGCCAGTATAAAAGGTCAAGAAATGATATTAACCGTTATAATATCACTTAAACCATGAACTTAATCAAATCAAACTGTGAATCGTACATCGGCAACCTTCCTCCCTCTGCTCAATTATGGTGGAGGTTCAAGTTATAGTAAATTATGTGCTTGATTGTGAGGTGGTGCTCGTCGTCAGTATGAAAAATGACATGGAATTGTTTGCAAATGTGCCCCGAAACCTTTGCGCTAGCGGATTCGGAACTTATTATTCACAATTAAATTTAATTTCTTAATATGGTATTCATTCGAATAGTATGAATTTTGTGAGTATAATTGGTATGAATCATATCTAGTGAAAGTTTAATAGTTATAGAGTAATTTAAGGATAAAGGTCAAAAAGTTGCATTTTTATTGACCAGCCCTGTTTGGAATTTTTTCTGGTAGCGAAGGTTAGGCTGTAAAACCATCAAAGTTTAGAGATATTACCTACAAAAGATCAATTAAGGACCGAATGAAAAAGTTATATTTGAATAATCTATAGAATAAGAAGTAAAAAGGAAGTTAATAGTATACAATAATGATATTAATTTTTTAGTATTGGGAAACAATAGTAGTGAGAGATCAGTTAGATCATCATCATATCAAAAGGAATACAAACGAAATTATTAATCCCAAGAAACCAGAAGTCTTAGCAGTTGAACCAATAGCACCACCTTCATAAGTTGAGAAAGTACTTATAGTGGTTTGATTCACAGCAGAAGTGATTTGGGAAGAGGTTGATACTGGAGTTTCAGTAACAATATTATTAGTTATAACATTTATAGTGGAATATTCGGAAGCAGCAGGAGTTTCAGTTATTTGAATAGTGGTAGTAGTATCTTCCTCACTAGTTGGAGCAACAGCGGGAGTAGAAGATACAACTTCACCTGATAATGGACAATAAGTAGTATAAATAGTATGATCTTCAGTAACAACAGTGACACCGGTTGTCTTTGGAACAACAGAACATTTATTTTCTTTACAAGAAGTAATGGTAATAACAGTGGTTGAAACTAAAGTTTCAGTACTAGTTTCATTTTCTTCACTTGTAGTAATAATTGGAGCTGAAGTAGTTGAAGCAGGAGCAACAGTAGCTTCAGTTGAAGTAGTTTTACCACTAAATGGACAATAAGTAGTAACAACAGTGACAACACCATCGACAGTGGTAGTATAAGTAGTTAATGCTTCAGATTCAGTTGGATCAGCAGAAGAATATTCTGTTGAAATAACTGGAGAAATAGCTGGTGGAACTGAACCAGAGACTGGAATAGCAGTAGTTAAAACGGTTAAAATACCATCAACAGTAGTAGTAAGGGTAGTTGAACTTTCTAATAAAGTACTGACGTAACAATTACCATTGGTACAGACAGTGGTTGTGACTTCGAAAACACCATTTTCAGTATCAGTAACATAAGCGTATAAAGTTGATCTAACTTTTGATGATGAAGATGATGATGATGGATCAGCTGAAGTAGTAGCTGGAGGATCAATTGGTGGGTCTATTGAAGAAGTTGGATCAGTAGGTGGATCTGCTGGGTCAGCTGAAGATGTTGGATCAGTTGGAGGGTCAGCTGGATCTGCTGATGAAGAAACATCTATCACCGGATATGTACTTGCAACTGCAGCATCAGTTATTGATGTAGTTGAATTACTGTATACAAAGGATGATGGAGCTAAATATGTAGCAGATGATGAAGAACATGGCACAGTTGAAATTGAGGTTGATTCAATAGTCAATGAGTAAGAAGATGAAGTTGCTGCTATAACAGTGGTTGCCATAAGGGCAATGGATGAGATAATACCTTTCATTTTTGATAATAATAATAACGAGTGTGTTTAGTTAGGTTTTTGGAAATGGAAAAGAAATAAGATTCAAAAAAAAAATAACTTATTTTTACAAACCAACGTTCGTTGTCATTTCTTTTATATGTTCACTTACTCCATGCTGGATACGATTGATCATACATTGAATCACTTGAAAAAGTTTATCGTCATTGCAAATTGTTGCAAGTTTTAAATCGTTTCATGATGTTAGCTGGCAAATCAGTCCTAAAACGGTAACTCACCAGCTCTAACAATGCAGAAAATATCCAGCAGCCTAAGAAAAAAAAAGTGTGCCGCACTCTCATACTATAAAGGCTGGTTATAAGAAATAAGTACGCTTTCCTAATTGGGAAGGGTGATTCAGCCTTAATGGGATCAAGGTCTATACAATGTATGGTTAGATGTTATTTTCTACTAAATCAATAGGAATGACTCCAGCCTATTGATGTCAGTTTGATAGATTATTTAACAATATAATAGGAATTTTAGCATATTATTGTTAACCCACATACATAATACGTCTTTTGGTCTTTGGACAAAGTGCACGACCACTCAAATTTTTATCTTTTCCATCAGTGGTATTACAAATTATCATAAGAATGAATTTACATGGTTATATATATAAATCAGTGTGTATCAGTTGATTTCAAGATGAAGATTCCATTTATAATAGGTATCATCATAAGTTTGAAACTCATTTATGCCATCACTTCTGATGTTACTCCTTATATCAAAGAATTTGATGATACAAATATAGCTCCAACTTTGGAAAAGTCACGTTATTCATTCATATACTTTTATTCAGATTCATGTGGTTACTGTGTTAAATTCAACCCTGATTTTGAAAACTTAAGTCTTTTATATAATTCAAATCAATCATCCAATACGATTCCTGATATCCAAATTCTTAAAACTAATGCCAGAGCTAATAAACGTGTAAGTCAATTGTTTAGTATTAATCGATATCCAAGTTTAAGATTATTAGATTTTAATACTAAAGAAATCTTCAATTATGATAAAGATAAACGAGATTTACCATCATTGATTGAATTTATTCAACAAAGAGTTCCTGATGCTGTTCCTGATTATAATCATTTCCAATCAAATGTAAATTATTTAGATGATTCAAATTTCGATTTAGCAACCACAAAACCAAATAGCTTAGTGATCTTCACTTTATCATTCTTATTGGATTGGAAAGATTATCACTATCCTAATCATCCATATCAAAGATTAACTCATCATGAATCATTCCAGCATATTAATTTCTCTTTGGTTGATGTTGATAATGTTAATATTCAAAATACAATTGCTAAATATCATATTAGTAATTTTCCAAGTTTAATATATTTCAAAGATAATCATCATTTCAAAATATATAATTCATTCTCCCAGAACCATGTGACAAGAAATAACTTATCCGTTAATGATATTGAAACATTCTTAAACAATTTAGATTCAGATGACGTTCAATTTGGTACTTGGTATGATTCCATATCAAGTTTACAAAAAGATATTGTAACAAACATGAATGCTAATGCTCCCCAACAATATGGTAAAAAGGGGTTCAATGTCAACCAAAGTCAAAACATCATTCAATTAGAAGATCTTGACGATGAATATGATGATGTCTTAAACCATATAGAGTTGTAAATAGAAAAATATAATTTTCCTGCATATACCCCATCATTGTCAAAAAACTGTGAGAGCTTGACGTGTTTGAAAATGTAAAATATCAAAACTCTCAAACATATTCTGCTACAACTGTTTTATCAAATCAGCAAGGCCTTATTACAACTAATAGAATGAATATTTTCAGATTCGTTGGGGATCTTTCCCATTTGGCCAGTATATTGCTTTTATTGTATGCCATTGAGCAAAGTAGATCAAGTAATGGTATATCACTAAAATCTCAATTGTTATATGTGTTAGTGTTTGTTGCTAGATATTTGAATTTATTCACTAAATATTATTCATTATACAATTCCGTTTTAAAGGTCTTTTTTATTGGTTCATCCGTATATACCGTCTATGTCATGACTAATAAGTATAAAAAGAATATAAAAGAAGATATTGATACTTTCCCAATAAGGTATTTAGTTGGAGGTTCAATTTTATTAGGATTAATCTTTACCAGAAAATATGGTATTTTAGAAATATTATGGACTTTTTCATTATGGTTAGAAGCCGTGGCTATCTTACCTCAATTATATATCTTACAAAGAACAGGTGAAGCAGAAAATATCACCAGTCATTATATATTTGCTTTGGGTCTTTATCGTGCATTATACATTCCAAATTGGATTTATAGATATTTTGCTGAAGAACATTTTGATTATATTTCTGTACTTGCTGGATTAGTTCAAACTGCTATTTATTCTGATTTCTTTTACATTTACTATACCAAAGTGATGAAGGGTAAGAAATTTGAATTACCAGTTTAAATGAAGAAGAAATAATAGTGAAGATAAAGAATGGGAGACAGAAGAAAGATCTATCTCTTACAGATTGATAATGAAAACTCTTTATCTCATTCTTTCATATTATATTTATATATATTATACTATACAATACATAGGATTAATCTCTCTTTAATGGATAGTATTCAGTTCTTACACCATCTTTTGTAACAATTAAAATTTCTAAACCATCACCAACATATATATGTCTTTCAGTGGCTGATGAAAATGCATCTTTAACTAATTCTAAAACTTCATCTAATGATAAATATCTTAATTCTTTCTTTTGTTTACCATCTGTACCTGGTTCAAATTGATTTTTAAAATTAACTTGATTATCAAGGAAAGGCATTATTAAACTTGCAGCTGCACCTCCAGCTCTACATTGCTCTCTTTCATATGAACCAACTGGATCATATGAATATACTGCACCTTTACCATTTTCATCTAATCCAGCAATTATAGTATAAACATAATATGGGAAAAATCTCTTACCATATAATAAATGTTGAATATATCTTGCAGCACTTTGAATACTTAATTTCTTTCCACCATGATCAAATTTATACCATTTCAATTGATTCTTAAAACGATCTATTAAAGCAGCACCATCAGCAGCAAATCCATTGGCAGTCATTATAATATCATCACCAACATTAAATACTTTTGGTTGATATCGAGAATGAATCGAATATCCTTCAACTTGTCTTGTATCTCCTGCTAATACAGCGAAATCCTCACCCGCAATTCCTAACACGGTACCCCCATTATCGGAGTATGGATTGAATCTATGTTCAATGGGGACATGATTGACTTCTGCTGAATATTCAGATGCAACGGTTGCGTTCGTCATAGTTTTAGATTATTTGTATGAGGTATGAGGTATGTGTATGTGTATGTTTATGGGGACAAAAGTAATGCTATGGATAAGTTGTTGTATATCTGTTGTAACAAGTTCTTATATATAATATGCAATTGATATGGATTATGATGGCTAATTGGGAGTATAAACTAAGTATCGTTGGGTGGTGAATGGCAACTGGTATTTGGATCTTTTGATATACTCAGATTTGTTGCCACTCTGAAAATTTGGTACACACTATTTTTATTGTGCAACGAGACACGACCTGACTTGGGAATTCTTTAAACACTATTAACAAATTGCAAAAAAGTTTAATACTTCTGAAGTAACCAAAGGATATCATCGTGAGTCATTGTTGATAAGCTCTTAATATGACAGTACGCCGAACTATGACGTATGCAAGATAGAGAGTAAATAGAGAACTACATAACTCAACTGAGTCAAGTTTTAATTAATAATTGGTACTACTAAATTTAATAAATAAAGTAAAGTCATTAAGGGCTATATAACTTCATAAAAAACTCTATATTCAGGAAGGTAATTTGTTATTAGTTGAGTAGATGTATCTATGGATGACTGTATAATCATTAGAGGTTATGCATCGTGGTATGTGGAGTATATGTACAGACTTCTATGGTATCAAAAAAGTGATATAGGAAAAGCTAATGGTAATGATCTATTTCAAGTCAATTCATCTAATTCGATTCCTATTACAATTCATAACACATGAATTAGATATGAAATCAATTGATCAAAGTAGATATACATCATTTTCTACTTATCTTGAGCTGATTGTTGTTGAATTCTAGTTATATAAGCTTTCGATATAACATTCCATGATCTCATATATTTCTCTAAACATTGATTTATACATTGATCTTCTTGACCATTCAATATATTAGATGGTTGAGTAATACATTTTTCAAAGCAATTTTCAGTGATTTTACTAACTAATTCAGTAGCATTTGCAACTGCTAATTCTTGACTAATTTGATTTTCAATCTCTTGTTTAAGTTGTTGAGATTTCCCTCCAGCAGTTGTACTTGCTGTTCCAGCAGCAGCTGATGTTGAAGATCCAAATAATGCCATCTTAATTGTTGTATATTATCAGACTCTGTTGAAACAAGATCCTTTGAAGAAACTAAATATAATTTTTTTTCTAATAGATAGAAATATTGAGACGGGTTACCCGGCTTTTAGATTTCTTTTTTTTATACTATTTGCTGCAAATATATATTGAACTACTTAATTATTTCTTCAACTAGGTTTTTGTCTAAATGCCACAGTCACTTTACGCCCTAACTTAGCAAGCTCAGCCTGCTTTTGTTCGGCAGTCAGACTGATTAAATCTTCTGATTTATCTTTAAATTCGGAATTGGTATACTTAGATAATCCAAAATCGAAAAATATTACGCGATTCCTAGAAGAATCATATCGGAAATTTCGATTATTTACGTCTCCATGCAACAATCCTTTCAAATGGATGTTTTGTAAAGCTTGACGTGCAGCTTCTTGATACTCTTCCTCTGTGTCAGGAAATCCTTCACTGATTTCTTCTAGTAATAGAAAAAAGCCGCAGAACTCTGTTGGCTTATCATTCCCAGCAAGTTTTTCACCTGGCCAGTCTATAAATCCAGACTCGTACATATACGGGGTATAGTGTAAAGTTGGTGCTGGTCCATCTTGTGATTCTGGCTTTTCTTCTTCTGGTCCGTTACTATTATCGTCTCTCAATAATTTATATGAACGAAGCTCGTTAAAATACATCGAAAGAGAAAACGCAAAGGTTTTCTGAAATGACCCACCTTGAGTATGCGAGGCAATTTCTGGAGATGAAACAGGATCATATATTTTAAGTATCATTCTCCTGTTTAGATTTGGTTCCTTTGTGTATGTCAATCTAAATACATTTGAATGATAGTTTGATCCGTTTTTCCAATTGTCTTGAATGGAAGTTATGTCCCGAAAATCCTCTCGATGAATAGTAGTTTTAAAGTTGAGCAACTTTCTATTAAAAAATCCCTTGGGAATCCTAATATCAGTTGGCCTGGAATTTAAATATCTAATAAAATAGTCACCTCTTGGCTTGTATTCGCTGAATTCACTACGCCATTCATTACGCATAAACTCATATTTTCCTGCAGTAACAGCTGTTTTGTCATTAGCAGTCAACTCCATATCTTTAAATATAGAATTAACTCGAAATTGATCAGAAGGAGTAGCATTTTGAATATATCTAAACATCAGTCTATAAAATATTAATGCAGGATTAGTATCTTTGAATTTGACACATTGAATACTGCATTTCAATCTGGCTAATCTTATTTGCGTTAATTCTTCAACTGTCAATTCAGGTGTCTCATTATTAAACAATTTTATGATCATAATACACTCTTTATCAAAAATAAAGCCAATCGATGATCTTAATGTTAACATCTGATACATCGATTGATTTATCAAATCAGAAAAATAAGCATCTCTATCTCTAAATGCTTTAAACACACCTGATAACTTCAATTCGATAGGAATACTAAAGACTGAATTCTCAACTTTAACTTGAAAGCAATAATCAGGAACCGAGATTCTGTCACCGTAGTACTGTGCTTCTACGGTCGGATTATCAAAATCATTCATTAGTAACTCCTTCACAGGTTCTATGAGACCATTGTGCACATTATAGCTAATATTCCACTCCTTAAGTATCTGATTAGGGGGGAATCCGATAAAAGGTAACGAAATGTTTGATATGAGGCCTAGCCGTAACGGTTCTCCACCTCGATCAGTTTCATCTACTACGTTGGCTTCTATCTGACGATATGACTTAAAATATCCTCTTGATTGTGAGAAGGTACCGCTACGATTTGAGACTTTATCATACAAAATTTTCCGCTTCTTTGATTCTTTCGCCTCTTCTATTTCGTAGTTTGGTTCTCTAAAAATAGGAGCTGGAAAGGGTAAGACAAAGAGTTGAGAATAAGCAAATACTATTTCCACTTCATCAACAAGTCTTTCGATATCCATGTCACCAATACCAGCTTCTGCAAAAAATCTTCTTGCAAAAGAACATACGTATTTGCTAAGAAACTTTAAAGGCTGATAGGGTAATTTAAAATCCACTTGATGATAGGTTCTTTCTCCCTCTAATCTATCCGTGTTACCAACATAGTGATGAAAACAACGTAAGCGAAGTGCTATCTCCTTTCGGTAGCCCTTACACTTTTCGTTCTTTGAATCTCCAACAGATATAAAACCAATTTCATTAGTTTCAGCAGATCTAGGAAGTTTACTAAACTCTAAATAGTTATGATTTGCATCTTCGAGAGTAATTTGAAGTAATTCCATACTTCTTCTTAAAATACCATCGTCAATATTGAATTGAATAACCATGGTCATAACACCGTTCTTCTGGTAGTTTGATAAACTTCTAATTACAAAGATAGATTGAACAGTTATGAAATTTTAGAATGAAAATAAATGATAAAGCAGTGATGTTATACATCATAAATAAACAGTTGTGTTCTAAATGAATTTTTTTTTTTGCATATTAATGCTAAATTCGGGGTTACGGAAACGACCTCCGAGGGTGTAAGAAAAAATTAACGTGGTGACATTCAAGTAAACATGTGTACCAAGTGTATACACGATTTCATTTCTTTGATCAAATTTTTTGAATTAGCTGTTGTTCCCATCCTCTATTTTCATGACAGTACGATATGGCTGAAGAAGTTACCATAACCAGTGATACTAAATCAAAAGATAATAGTACAGCCGCTACCAGAACCACCACTAATGTTGATGCTCATTTGTTTGTGTTAGTTCATGGTTTGTGGGGTTCACCAACTCATATGTTGACAATTGAAAAATTGATTAAGGACTTGGTACCACCTGCTTCAAATGAGAAGATCCTTACATTAAGACCACAAAGTTTCAGGTTCTGGAAGACTTATGATGGTTTGGAGTTGAATTCAAAGAAGATCATCACTGAGATCCTTTATGAAATTGAAACCTTAAAAGAGAAGAATAATTATAATGTGGTTAAGATTAGTTTTGTGGGTTATTCATTAGGTGGATTGATTGCAAGATATGTTATTGGATTGTTACAAGAAATGGATTTCTTTGATAGTGTTAAACCAATCTTTTTCACTACGTTTGCTACTCCTCATGTTGGGATTGAATTTTTTGCCAATAATTTCTTTGATAACACTGCTAATCTTATTGGTCCTATTTTATTTGGTCCAGTTGGTAAAGAATTATTTGTGGCTGATACTTCAAAGGCATTAAAGGAAATGGCTGATCCAAATAAGGTTTTCTTTCAAGGTTTAGCTCGATTTGAAAAACATATGTTATTAGCCAATGTTAAAAATGATAGAACGGTTGCATTTTTCACAGCTTTCATTACTGAATATTCTCCATTTGATGATTGGAAATCAGTTAAAATCAAATATATTAAGGATTTACCTCAAACTAGGGTTGGAAAAGTGTTTGTTGGACCTAAATTTGTTGATTTAACCAGAAGTCAATTGTTAACAGTTGAAGATTCAAGAGCATTTAAAGGTAATTTACAAGAAGAAACCTCTATTTTTAAAACTAATATCTATTTAAGAGTATTAGTTATCATAGCTATGGCATCAATCTTAGTACCGATTTGGATTCCATTAGTTTTAACTACCAGTTTTTATGTTTCAGTTTATAGTATGATAAAGATTAGATTGGTTACATTTCCAAAGATTAAACAACATTGGTCAAAGGTTAAAGATACCGTGTATGGTAAATTACCTATTGATCTTCATGATACACAAATTGGGGAAGAACAAAGGCTTCAAAGAAGATCATTATCAAGGCATGAATCATTTAAAGGTGATACTTCACAATTAACTCAAAATGCCATGGATAATTTCATGTATGTTGAAGAAAGATTTACAGGTAAGACACCACCGGTTGGAAATGGTGATGATGAAAAAGAGGAAGAAGAAGAAGAAGAAGAAGTTGAAAATGAACCAACTCCAACTCCAGCTGGTGTAGACGAAGAAGAAGAACTTGAATCTAAAAGTTTAATTGATGTTAAAGCTGATATTAATGATGAAATAATCAAGGCTAAGTTGAATGCTTTAAGTATCAAAGATACTGAATTATATCCTTTATTCACTGAAAAATCTAAATTAAAAATGAATGATGATAAAAGATTCATTATTCATTCTTTAAATTCCCTTGATTGGATTAAAATCCCAGTTTATTTAGATTGTTGGAACGCTCATGATGGTATAGTTAGTCGAAAAGGACCAAGAAGCAATGCTAAAGGTACGTCTACCATTGGATTATGGTGTTCTATCTTAAGAAATCATTTAAAGGAAACATCACCCATAACTACTTGAAATAAATGATCAAATTTTATTGCAACCAATCAATTTGCCGTAATGTGATGGCAAAAAATAAAACGGTTCTGCGAATTTTTAAGTATTTAATTTTTTTTTTTTCTTCGTGTTTACTTTTGTGTAGAAATTCAAATTTTATAGAAATTTATATATATTAATAGCAATCTTATAGTTTGGTTTGTATAGCCATAGTTTAGAAATAGCAATTAGATGTTTAGTCTAAGAGCTGGAAGATAATATAGAGAGATTGAATTTTGAATCATTTGTCTTTTTGTTTCATGAAGAGTCATCAATAAACCAGCATCATATAACAAGAACAAGAAAGAGATTGAAATGTTCACATCAAAGTTCAATATCATTATACCGAAGAGAATACCAAGTATACGGTATGGCAGTAGCATGTTGAATAGATCCAAGTCGATCATTGTGCGATCGAAGAGTACATTTCCTAAATTGAATCTTCCCAAACGACCCATTATGTCCATACCTCGATCTTCATTCATTCGATTTGGAATCATCGGGATTGGTATCACCAGTGGGTTTGTGACATACTCTACATTCGTCATATATGATAAGTATGGGTTTGGGATGGAAGGGATAATATCGAATGATATTCATGCGATAGATACCAGTATTCATGAATTATTACCTAATAAACAACTGGAGACTTATAAAATGGGATTATTTGAAGCATCACAACAAGAAGAAAAGCAACAATATGACAATTATAGACGACAATTGTTAAATGGTTCACTAGGAGTGATATATTATGTTTATTTCACTGTTGAGGATTATATTCTTGATCCATTGATTACATTTACTCGATTTCTTGAATTATCAGCGATCTTCTTACCAGTATTAATAAGTTCTCCTATATGTTTCTTTGGAAGACGTATACGAGATAAGAATCTGACAGAACGGATTCGATCAGGAGCTAAACTTTGGTTTGCATATTTAAGATGGTCAGCTGAAATGGCAGGAGCATCATTTATAAAATTAGGCCAATGGGCAGCTTCAAGAACTGATATTTTTCCAAAAGCTATGTGTGATGAATTAGGGTCGATGCATTCAAATGCTAAACCTCATTCCCTTTCACAAACTAAAATAATCATTAGTGAAAGTTTTGGAAATTTACCCTTTGATGAAATATTTGATGAATTTAATGAAACTCCTCTTGGTGTAGGAGCTATTGCTCAAGTTTATATTGGGAAATTATCTCCTACTGCCATTAATCAAGCTCGAAGTGAGGAAAGGAAAAGCTTACAATCTTTCGATCATGCGCATGAACCATTCTTAGAGAAGATCTTGGTTACTGAACAGAATGATCCTTTAACTTCAAATCAATATGTGGCGATAAAAGTGTTACATCCCAAAGTTGAAATTAAGATAAATCGAGATTTAAAAATCATGAAGTTCTTTGCTGAATTCATTAATGTCATCCCTACTATGGAATGGTTATCATTACCAGAAGAAGTTGAACAATTCTCAGTATTAATGAGATTACAATTGGATTTAAGAATTGAAGCTATGAATTTAACTAAATTCCGATCTAATTTTAAAAATAGATTAGATATTCATTTCCCAAAACCATATTTAAACTTCACTACCAGGAATATCTTAGTAGAAGAGTTCATTCATGCTATACCTATGAGTAAATTATTATCCTTGACTGAGAATTTCGGTAAAAATTTATCAAAAGAAGTTAGTGATAAAGGATTAGATGCATTTTTAAAAATGTTAATTCTTGATAATTTTGTGCATGCTGATTTACATCCTGGTAATATGATGGTTCGATTTTATAAGAATGAATTATTTAAACATGAGAGAGAATATAAGATTGTGAAATCATCGAATGAAATAGAAACCAATCGAATCACCAATGAATTATTAAAATTAGGGGATGATTCCGAAGCATGGTGTACGAAATTATCGACATTATATGATGAAGGATATCATGCTGAGATTTGTTTTCTTGATGTGGGTTTAGTTACTGAATTAAATCATGTGGATCGAATTAATTTCATTGATTTATTCCGATCATTAAGTGAATTTGATGGATATAGAGCAGGAGAATTAATGATTGAACGATCAAGAACACCAGATACGGCCATAAATAAAGAAATCTTTGCTTTAAAAGTGGAGAAATTAGTTGATAGAATGAAAGAAAGAACATTTACATTAGGTAATATTAGTATTGGAGATTTATTAGATCAAGTTTTAAATATGGTTAGAAATCATCATGTTAGAATGGAAGGAGATTTCATTACCGTTATAGTTGCGATTTTATTATTAGAAGGACTTGGAAGACAATTAGATCCTGAATTAGATTTATTTGCAAGGTTTGTATATGCACTTTTATTTGGATTCCCTACTGAAAATGACATTTCAATGTTTTTTATATAGTAGATTGATTTGTTATTTTTATTTAATGGGAATTTCAAATTAAGAACATTATAAAAATTTTACTAACAAATTCTCTCAGTTCATTACCAGTATTAAGACAATTAGGAGTTCTGAAAGAAGGTAGAGATATCTTAAGAAATGAGAATGCGTCAAGTATGGTTAAAGTGTGGTTAGCATTAGAAGTGAGACAATTTATCAATGCTTCTATTCAAGATGTATGTATAATTATTGAAATCAGTTATGACTACAGTGGTAATTTAATTATAATTATTATCATTGTAATTGTGTAACTGCGAAACATAGATCAAAACATTTTTACTAACTGATAACTATTTCTAGATTCATTCCTTAGTTAAAGCAGATATGTTAAGTCCTAATGTATAGACTAGATAACATTGAGGGACTTTGGGGATTCGGAGTAGTATACGGAAACTGCGGATCCTACACGAATACGAATACGAATTTACACACAAAAAAAGGGCGGACCATCATTTTAATATAACTATCTGGGTCGAGTCAGTAATAAATAACTAAGTACTGATAACGATCTACATAGGGATAGATAGTGGGTATGGCATATTATACAGAATACATAGAACGAAATATAATATAATACAAAAAAACATGAGATTATGAACAAATACACATTTTTTTAATGACATAATTCTAATATTTAAACAAGTCGATCAATAATAGTTCATGAGGTTACATTTTACCATACAATAGTTAACCATTTAATTACTTTGCCCATTTTACTTAAATTACGAGGTGTTAGCAGGCAGATCCATCTCTCTTGTTTTAATGATCTTCATCGCTCAAAACATCCAAACTGCAATAATTAAACCAAGAAATGTCAACATAATGTCGTGAAATATGTAATTAGCCCTCAACCGGCGACATACATCGATCTTTTTGGAAAAACTGTATTTTATATGCAGGCGTCTTTGTTTAAAGTAATTCCCCTCCTCTCTCCCTAACCCTCTTAATTTTTTTAAGCTTTTTTTAGAATTTTGACCCTGCTGTAAATACACAATCAATCCAGATATTGAAGTGGTTGAAGAAAGGAAAGGTAAGTGTCGTCCTGATAAAGAAACTGTAATCAATCAGAAACAGGTATCATCAATCAAAGGTTGATCGTGCAAGAGTAATACCGATTCGTTCCCAACCGTTTTTTCTGTATGATTAATCAAAACGGTATAGTCTAAACCTTACTAATTATAAAAAACCCTAATATCATCAATCTATCATATTAACATCAAATATCTTCAATATCATCAATAGGCACATTTATAGACATTCCTTATCCCAAACAAGATGGCTGATACTCTTCAAATATCTGTCAGTAATATATCGTCCCTACAGACAAATAGTCTAAATGGCTATGTATCATCTCCATCTCCATCACCTATATTAGGACCATCATCTCCATCATTCAAAGGAGTCGAGTTCCCAGAATCAAGAGAAACTGAGTTTCTAGAAAAGAATCAAAAAGGTTGGATTCATGGTACGAATGTACCTTATAATGTATTTAAATATGATTTATCAAATGAAAAAAGTACTAAAACTATCTTAACTAAAGAATTTGATCAAGATCATTTTGCTCCTAAGATTGTGTTAGATGAAGTTGAACATTCAGCTTTTGGTGGATTGGATTCAAAACGGTCATCAACCGTCAATTATAGACCTGAATTCGATGATGAAGAAGATGATGATGATCACTCTCATGGTGATATCTTAAGAAAGGAAGAAACTCCAAGTGCATTTTCAGGTTATTATTCCATCCCAAGGACTTCATTAAATATCCCAAACTATTATAGACAAGATCAACATCAAGTTAAATTATTAACTGATATACCAAAACTTTGTTATCAAAGTCATTTCGATTATAATGATTTAACTTATACTTTTGGTGGTATATTAGTAAGTAAATATACTAATTTTAAACATTTGGGATTACCAAAATCAATTGATTTAAATAAAATATCAGTTCATTTCCCCGTGGATTTACCTCCCTTTGTTAATAAAGAAATCTTATGTAATCCTTTCATGACTCAAAATAATCATTTTTACTTATTTAATCCTTTAAGAGGTACTATAACTTATTTGGATACGATTAATTTAACTGATTTCCCGGGTCATTTGAATTGTTTATTAAGTAGTCAAATTTCAGATCATCATATTTTCTTTTATGGTGGATTTGAAATTGAAACTTTATCAGTTGATTATAATCATGAAATTGGAAGATGGATTATTAAAAAGAATTTTAAATTAAATGAAGATGGTTATATCCTTGATATTAATACTTTGAAATTCTCAAAAATTGATTTACAATCAAAATCTAAAGGTGGGTATTTAAAATTAGGTAGATTGGGTGCAGGTATGGTATCAAATATTTATGGTTTTAATGGTGCAAATACAAAGAGTACGGAAGGTCCAGTAAGTAATAATTCAAATTCAACTACTGAAGTACCAAAATATCCTGAAGATAAATCAACTCCCGCTTCTAAATCTACAAAATTAGGCCCAGTACTGACTATAAGTCCTGTTTTAAAACCAATCGCTTCTCCAAAATTATCTCCTACAATTCATCCTGGTTATAGATTAAGTGATATACAGAATTCTTCATCAAGTGGATCTACTAATAATGATATTCCAGAAATTCAACATACTCCATCATCTTTAAATGCCTCTTTTTCATTTCAAAAACCAACTTCTAATCCTAATGCATCATTAAATAAAAGCATTACTAATCAATCATCCCAATCCGCTCAAAGTTCATCAACTGATTCGTCCATGTCAAAGATATTTCCAAGTGTATCGAATTTAAAACCAATTCTTTCAAATAATGGCAGTAGTGGAGGTAACACTAGCAATAATAGTAATGGTAATAGTAGTCCTTCAACTATAAGTAATACTCCTAGTAATGGAGTTTCAACCCCATCTAATAATAATGGATCAACTCCCATGTCAGTTCCACCAACTCCAAGCAGTACAGTATCAAAAATGACTAATGTATTTTCAAGATCTTCAAAGATTTTCCAAAGACATCATCATCAAAGACAAACTAGTACTTTGGATTCACCCAAATCACCTCAAACTCATCCTTTAAAGAATACTTATTCAAAACAAGTCAAACAAAATCGTTCTAATTCTCAACATTCCTCAAATGGTAGTAGACCCGCTTCACCTGTTCAAATTGATGCTGCAGGAAATCCCGTTCCCTCTGCCACTGGTAACATCAAATCAAAAGATGCCATTCAATTGAAATCTGAAGTAAAGGCCACTGATGCTAGTGTGATTGGTGATTACTATCCATATATGAGTCCATCCCCAGATCCAGTTAAAGGAGCCAATGCACCTGCAGTAATCAATCCTGATCCTAATAAGTTTGAAATCACCGTTAAACCTATTTCAAATCATAGTTCATCTTCTTCAACTATAGGTTCTGGAGTAGGTAAGAAAGTTAAAATCAATACTAATGGGGATTCCAATGGATTTACTAACAAAGATTTATTAACGGTTAAAGTTAATGATGGTGGTGATAATGAATCAATTAATTCATATATGGATGATGAAAATGTGCTTTTATTTTCCGATCCTGTTCAAAAATCAGGATTAGCGGGTGTGTCAATCTTTGTATTTGGAGGGTTTGTAAGTGATGTTGATGAAGAAACAGGATATCAAACTTTCAAAGCTTCGAATGATTTAATCAAAATAGATTTGGCCACTAAAGAAGATGATACTCGTGGAGGATTTTGTTTCCAATCGGAAGCCATTGTTACTGGTATAGGTCGTGAAAAGGAATGTCCATTTTATCGTGAAAATCTGGATTGGCCAACTCCAAGAGGTTATTTCGCCAGTGCACTTATAAAATATAATGGTAAGAAAGATGTTGAATGTGAAATTGATATTGGTGGTGGGGCAAATACTGTTGAAATTGATAATAATGAATTAAAGAGAGTTTCAACTATAATTAGTAATACTTCATCAGTGGGTGCTTCGTTCCATACTAGTCAAAGTACCAATGGATCACTTCTTAATAGACAATTGGAAAATTATTTTGAAGGTAAAGCTATGTTAGTTCAAGGTGGATGTAATGAAAATCCAGAATATTTTAGTGATTTTTATTTATTTGTTTTTGATACTGCAACATGGGAAAAAGTTTCAACTTATGCATTTGATTATTATGATATTCCTCTTAATAGTCCTTATGATGATGATGATGGATCGAAATATACTAAAGAAAATGAACTTGAAGAATCTATCTTTAATGAAGCAGAATTAAGAGCATGTCATCATACAGCATTATATTATCAAAATGAAGAATGTGATTATCTTTTCTTTATGGGAGGATTTTATAATGATTATTTAAGACATTTTGATTCTAAAGCTTATGAATCTGATAAATATGATATTACAAGATTATCTAAATTCCCGTTTGCTATTAATAATACTAATCTTTTAAGAATTCCAGTATTGAATTTACAAACTCAAACTTGGAAATTTTTAAAATATTATTATGATGTTAATAATGTTAATAGTGAAGTTTATAATGAGAAAATATCTAATAATCAAGGATGGATAAATTCAAGAGTGATAAATTACGGTGGATCAATCTCTTTAAATGGGAAGAGTATAACTATATGTCATGGTTTAGCTGCTCCATGTCCTGAAAAGAAGAAAGATTTTGATACCCTTAATCGTCAAGTTCCTCCTAATTTATTACTTTGGGGTTGTCATGTTCATTTCACTTTCCCAAGTTTGTAATAGTATACTATTCAACAACATACTTTAATGACTTTTTAACTTTATATATCTAATGAATTCGTGTAATAATAAAACAAATAATTACTATTTAATTTGCAACTGTTGTAGGTTCATAATTCCTTTTATATTGATGACTAAGTGATTATATAATCATCAAAAATAAATTTTCATCAATGATTTTTTTTTTTGAAGTCGCAACTTCATTTGGAGAAAAATGGATGGAAGTTAAAATATAAAATTGCCATCTTTAAACCTGTTTGATCAAATATACAATATACACATATAAATAGATATAGACAATGTTTGGATTAGGTGGTGGATCAACTCCTCAAGTTTCTTCTCAACAAAAGCTTCAAGCTGCTGAAGCTGAATTAGACATGGTTACTGGAATGTTCAATCAATTAGTTAATCAATGTCATAGAAAATGTATTAATAAAGCTTATAATGAATCAGATGTCACTAAACAAGAAGCTATCTGTTTAGATAGATGTGTATCTAAATATTTTGAAACTAATCTTCAAGTTGGTGAAAATATGCAAAAATTAGGTCAATCTGGTGCTTTTATGGGTAGACAATAAGTATAGTTAGAGTCCCCACGATGAGGGAAGAGTCGGTCAAATAAATCAATCTACAATGATGACCTTGATGGGATCTGCTTTACTTTCTGTATATGTTAAACTAATTTACTTTTACATTCTGTATATATTTATTATCTTATTTCTTTATTTATTTTAAAATATAGAAATTTAAAAAATCGAAACAATCCATATCTAATACATATTAATTTACGATTGCACTATTTGAAACATGAACATTTTTATTAAATATGAATAAGTATATACAAGAAATAACTATGAATAAAGTCTATAAGGGAAGAAGCACCAATCAATTCCAATTCAAAGATCTAAACACCCGTAATTTAAACCCTTCCCACGTATTTATCTTTGGTCTAACATCCAAGTAAAAACTTGCTCCTTGACCTGCCCCTCCATAGAAGTCAATCACATACTCTACATCGACTCCACAACGATTAATGGTCCAATCATGTCTATCGAATGGCTTTTGATATCCTAAAAATGTCGAATTGAACCAGGCTCTTGGAGTTAATTTCTTCAGATCTCCTTTAAAACTAGTCAACGTTATCCCTCCACATTGCTCTATAGTCTTAGAATAAGTAGGTTGTTCCCATTGTAAAATATGAGTCCATGCTCTCTCATTCACAGCATTATGAATAGGCACGACGGTTTTCATATCGGTTGCTTCTGGATTCCAATTCTTTCGTTTCATAGCTTCATAGAATTGTTTCTGAGAAGGATAAATCCAATTCGATTCGGATGATGTACGAGGAATCGAACTTATATCTCTATCAGTTGGAAGGGCAATATTGGATGTGGTGGTATCTTGAAGGGTATTGGTTAATTCAGCAGATGAACATGATTTATTGGTAGAATCAACTTCGATGGCTTCTACGGTGGAAACAGATACATTCTTAATCCAAGCCTCTCTAGTAGAATGATCTACTGGACATGCAGATTGTGCTGTTGTACTTGCTAATGATGGTGATGAGGTTGGTATGGATGTAGATGGGGTATTACTAATTTCAGGTTTGGATTGGTCAGGTTCACTCCATAAAGCTTTCAGTATCCATGATGATCTAGCTGAATGATCCACAGGACATTTAGGTTGATCGTCTTCTCCTGCCATTATTGAAAGTATAATCTATGTTGATAACAATATCTCTTGTACCCTTACTAACATAAATTTAAACTGACATTACGGGACAAAACAATCTAGAGGGAAAAAAAATTGATCTTACGAAAAATTTAAATAAAGTCACGTGCGCTGTTTTTGTAAGTAAATATATAAATATTATCTATTATGATGAAAGACAAAGCTATAAATAATACAAATTATAATAATAATAATAATAGATGATGATGATGATGTATTTTAGCTATCGTTGAATGATTATAGCTTATATGGTCTTATGAACCATTTAGATAAATTCAGTTCGATAGAACTGAATTAGTGAATTGAATTACTTAATAAATCTTCTTCTTTTCATCAATGGAAAATTCTCCAGCACCAGCATTAACAATAATCAATAATCCACCCACAATTGATAAAGTTTGAAAGAATTCATATTTTAAGAAATCACGAGTTGAATCATGAGGACCATATTTCCAAAATTGATTAGCAAAGACATTATAAGTAAATAAAAGAAGAGTTAAGATAGCAGCAGCAAATTTAGTCTTATAACCGACAATGATTGAACCACAAGAAATTAACCCAATTAAAATGACAAATAATCTTGTAATTGACCAAGTTGATGAAAATACGAAACCTAAAAATAAAAAGATTAAAAGAAGTCTACCTGCTAAAAGAAAATATTTCTTATTATCTTGATTATTAATCATTGGTAAACCTGGCATATTTAAACTTCTTTTATCTCTAACAATTGAATCGGAAAAGGCAAGAATTAAACCACCAACCACAGAAAGATTTCTTAAAATAAATTTACCTTCAAATATTAAACCATAAGCAAGACCTTGAAATACAACCACACCAATTAAAGCACTAGTTGAAATAGTTTGTAATTTTCTTAAAATTAATAAACTTGAAGCTGTAACCATAGTAATGATATTTAATACTAAAAACAATACGGTAAGCCATCTCCAAATTTTTCTATAATTATGTAAATAATAAACTTGTTCAGCCCATTGAGTTATAATTCTTAAAGAATCTTCAAAAAATGTAGCCACAAGAAAGGCTCTACCTATAGCAGGAACATAAGGTTTTAAAGGTTTGAAATGTTCATCTATTAAATCTTCCACTTTTTTAGTAAAATCTTCAAATTGATCCAAAGGAGATTTTGATGATGATACAGGACCTATATTATTGGGAGGGGGAACTCCACCTTGAGGTGGTACGCCACCAGCAGGACCTCTATTGAATTGATCGTTGAATTGATTATGACCACGGTATGACATTGGAGTTGTGATATGAGTCTATGAGATTAGATGGATGTAGTTAATTAGTTTGATTGGATGAATGAAATCAAAAAAAAGTTGCAAGGATAAAAACACGCTTTGATTTGATCTGTTTAAAGGTGAAAGGTGAAAAATGAAAATGCCGAATCGAAACAAGTTGAAATGATCCAGAAAAAGACGATGATGAAAGATGATTGGAAATACCAGCTGATATGATACTTTATATATTGTATCACCCTTTACTATATCAATTGATGATGCTCTCAAGAAGAAAGTAACTTTGGGGTAAACCTATTTTATTTCAAAAGAAAACTTGACACGCAAGAACAAGTTGTCACTGAAAGAATTATTTCGTTCCTGGAACTAGTGAGAGTGGTGGTCGTGTACTTTTGTATGATAAATTTTCGCAGTGTGATTTGTAAAACAAAAAATTGCTTAATTGGGAAATAAAAGGGAAATTTCTGAAACTTTATTGAATTATTATTTTGATGATGATTTGATGAAATTGATTGAATGATACTTTTACTGTTCTTGTGACCGTTATAGGTAAGTGTAATTGAGAGTATTATACTTGGCATCGATGTTTTGAGTGTATTTATATTTTATCATCCTAATACGTCAATATTTAATCAACAAGGGTAATCCTTTCTGAAACATTATTCGAAACAGTTGACACTCTTGATTGAATCAATAATAATAACATCATCATTCATTTTAATCTTGGGAGATGAGATCAGCCTTTCATCATAACTATTTTTATTTGGTCTTCATATGATCACCTATGGAATATTCACATGGAAATGAAAAGTTATCATAGTCGTCTACCCTTATGCTAGACGCCTTTAGTTTATTATTTCCAACTTTAATGTTAAGATATCTAGTATATATCTAGTTATATTAGATAAACTAACAAATGAAACTACTTTACTCGTATAATTTAGTAAAAGATGATGTCAAATTCATCAAAGCCTTAATTCGAGTTGCAAAAATTTGTCTAAAATTAAATTTTTACAGATTATTATTTTACAGGTTATCTAACTATTAGTTACTATAAATAATTTGATTAATCTTTTCTTAAACTACCCTAAAAATCTATTGAAGATAGGGTATGTATTGTTAGATTTGATATCTATCTTCTTCCTATCATGACTTTTTCTTATTTCATAGTATTTTTATACAGATAGTTGAAGCTTTCAAAATGTGTAAAACTGTAAAATGCCATAATCTGTATAAAATTTAAGGATCGTAAATACAAATTTAAAAAATTAGATTCATTGTTTTTATGTTATGAAGTTCTTGGAATGTTTTTGGTAATAGAATGATTCTATTAAGGATGAAATATAGAGTCTCAATATATTGAAAGATATGGGTGTGTTTTCGTCAATCTAGAATAGGATATTTAATTATACTAACGATATGACATGGCGTTTCTGTCAACCAGGTTGCGATTTGATATTTCTCATCGTATTCCCACTATTACTAACAACCATTTTAGAGTCATTTACTAACCTACTTAATTTTAGCTAAAATGTAATAGCTAAGAATTCTTTTTCTCGAATATGGTAATTTCTTTCGGCGTTTTGAAGTATAGTAGCTAATATACAAATTTATTTATTTATATATAATTATAAATTGTACTTTTATGTTTTACTCCACCAACATAAATTTGTAAATTGTAAACTTTACCTTTCTTTACTTATTTCTTTCTTTCTTCTTTACTCTCAGTAATGTTCAGAAATTATAAAATATTGCATGATATAGACGTTGAATCTTCAACTTCTTCAAATCCAGGCTAAAGACATCATATATAATCTTTGTGGATATCTTTACCAAATGGGATCTAGTTAATTCAATCTTGGATTTGGTAGCTTTGGTAATAAGCTTTATTGCTTTAGCAGTATCTAGATATCTACCTAATGAGATGATCACCTATCAAGTGTCTATGGTTTGTAGTATGTTAATAGAAGAAGCCATACTATTCGATCAATTGTGCTAACTTTGGTTAATTTAAGGTTTATTATAGACATAAATTATTATCTTTTTGGCTTGGCGGTACCTGTATATATTTATTTATAAACAGATAGCTATCATATCATTGATATTGACCCACTTATTCGAAATTAGGCTATTCTATAATCAAGACTTTGAATGTTTATAATTGAGTTTTAATTTAAAAAGTACTAGTTCATTGGATAATCTAAATTTTAGTTTAAAATATTCTAGTTAGATTTATCATCAATTTTTAACGGAAATTATCATACAAGTTTACTTACAGAATACACCTTGCTAAGCTCTTTAAGAACATAATACATAACCAGATTACAAATATCTGCTAAGGAATCATAAAACACTTCTCTTCATTGAGAATATATTATATTATAATTGAAATAAACAAGATATACCATCATTAAGGGTTCAAATTTAAATCGCAAGTTGCAAAAAATCAATAAAACATTTACAGGTTAACCATCAATTTTTACAGATTATGATCACGTGATTCGTTTCGAACTTGCATCTTCGGACAAACCTGAGAATTTTTTTAGTTTAAGGGTGATGCGGTGGCTCAATGGTAGAGCTTTCGACTCCAAATCGAAGGGTTGCAGGTTCGATTCCTGTCCGTGTCAATTCCTTTCTTTTTTATATTTTTTTTAAATATATTAAAGAAGATTAGCTGTAAATTATCTTAATGTCAACTACTTATCTACATTTGATATACGATTACCTTTTTATTCGAATAACTCTAATTTAAATGCATGATATCCTATTAATTCTTTTAAATATATAGTACAAACTGTAATGGACTTCAATTCTTTGCTAATTTTGAAGCTCTAACATTTCCATGTTTCCTAACTTCATCATCCATTAAATCTCTTAATCTGTGAGTTGCAGCAATCGCTATACCAAGGATAGATTCTAAATTATCAAGCGGTATTTTATCTTCCAACATTAATAATGCCAATTTTTCAGTCTTCCCTATAACACCAATCGTCAATGTACTTATATCTTTTTCTTCTAATCCATTTAAATCTAATAATGGAGTTTGATCATATAAACCAACACTTATACATGAGACATAATCATACATTGCTATACCAGCATCTATAAGAGCTAATGTTATAGCATTGGTTACACTTGCTAAAAGTCCACCATCTTGAGCTAAAACCGTCACATCGACTTGAATTAAAGTTCTAGGATATAAATGACACATTACACTTTGTTCAAATGTTCTTTCTAATGTAGCTTTTAATTCAACCATTCTCTTTTCAGACTTTGATCTCTTCTTTCTTTCAAATGTAGAAAAACTAGCCACTGAAAGATTCACTTCAATAGTAGCCTTTGTGGAATCAGCTTGTGATCTAGATGAAGGCTCCATTGGACCTTGAACCATGCAAATGACCTTAGTATTACCTTGTTCAACATATGATGAACCATCAGATGAATTTGGATGAGTATTGATCTTCGATTCAAATCGACGAAGTTCATTCCACCTTCGTCCATCTAATCTCAACCCTTCAGGGGAATATATTTCCATTCGAGACATTATGCTATAATGTTATGTAATAAAGTTGTCCTGTCTTGATAATCTAAACAGATCTTTAACAGTATCTAGTTCAACTTCAAATATTCATCTTCTTCATCGCACATATTTAAATTTTTTGAAAAATTATTACATGCAGGAAATATATATTTTTTGGAGGGAGACATATCTATCTATAAACTATTTATGAATTGTCCTAAGATATAACAATTAGAGAGGAAGAAGAAGATTGAAGCATAGAATAATCCATGATCGAATGTACTTATTCCTAAGAATTCCAATTGATATGCGAAATAAAGCCACAGACCTTGAGAAATTATCCATAATATAAGAAGAAATATCCCTTTTGCTGCAAATTTCTTACTAGTTAATGAAGATTGAGATAAAAAGTGTGGTAAGAAGATTAAGAACCATATGAAATATTGAGAAGTAATGACTTTATTGAAAGTCACAAAGGCAAATGTTTGTAAGAATAGGGATGAGATGATATCACGTTGAGCGAATACTAATGGAATCGCTACAGCGGAGATGAATAATTGAGGAATGAATGCAAATTTTTCAATATCTTGGAATGAAGGTGGGGTGGTTATGGATGACTTATAGTATAGTAAGACATTATAGATGGAAAAATTATGTCTGTGATCGATTCTTACTAAGTGATATAAATAACTTTCAAATAAGAATTCATATCCATAAAAGTAATACATCATCGCATTTAAGATACTGAATACTGAAAGTGATACCAATATAAATTGAATATTCTTAACATTTAAGAGATTAAGGATAGGGATATTTATAAATGGTTTCGATTTATTCGACAAATAGTAAGCAATAGCTGTTAAATAGATGATGGGATAGATCTTAAAATGAATAGCTAAACCCATCCATAATGCTGATATGAAAATATTATCCTTCATTAAAAAGTAGACAGATGCCATTATCATCACAGTCAATACACTTTCAGATGAACCTCTGGTACTAATTGTAATCACCATTGGATTCAATAACCATATGGAAGATAGTATTAATGCTTTTGAATGACTGATTTTACTTGTCTTTGAGATTTGAAGTAATTTACTAATGATATAACCAGTAATTAAATCACTGAACATGAATATGAATTTCCCAAAACTATATGTTTGTTCACTCCAACAGTTAGGAGTCAATATCCATGATAATAATGGAGTGTATCTATAAGTTTCTCTTTTATATGGCGACTCACCATTGTATACATAACATGCTGCATCTGAAAACACAACATAATCAATATCAGTATATTTCACCGTCATATACTTATCTTGATACAATCCAAATAAGAAGAATCCAATTCTTAATACCACTGATAGTATCAACACATGATTAAATGACAATTGAAACATAATTGAGTCCAATGTGAAGTAGATTGATTTGACATTCTTCACCATAATTGATAAAGTTTTTGGATCTCACATTTTTTTTTCACCACCAACCGTGTAAGTCAAAAAAAAATTGTGTTTGACTGATTCCCCACAGATAATCTTAGAACAGGAAATATATCACCAACCATGTCAACAAACCCTCAAGAAGAAGTGTATAAGGAATACTTAAACTACGACTGGAACTCATTTTCTGATTTCCAAGATGGTGTAAAACAAATTCTAGATAATTACTTAGATAATTTAAAGGAACTGAATCCATCCACAATTTCAATTCCAGCATTGGATCAACAACAATTAATAGAACAAGCTAAATCATTTTATTATTGTTCTCATACGGGAAATATCTTAAATATTGACGATTATACACAATGGAAGTTACATAATGGGGATAAATATGATAAAAATAAGAAAATAACTGAAATTGAAGAGGATGTTAAGCCAAGTGAAGAACCAGAAGCTACAACTGATAACGCTTCGTCCGATCCACCATATTCATCAAATTATCAAGAATTAGTGGAATTGATTGTTTCTGGTAAACCTGTTCCTGGTATAAAACATATCCCAGATACTGTTTTAAGTGATCAAAGTTCAACTTCAAAGGCAAGTCAAAGAGTTAAACCATGGGAAAAGAATAATACTTCTACAACTACAACCAGTGAAACTTTGAATTAAAAGTTTATATTTATATAAGATCTATATATATTAATGCAAAAATCTCATAGAAGCTTCAAACGCGGCTAAAGCAGCTGCATTAGCCGGGAATGATCTTAAGATCGAAGGACCAAACCCTCTTGTAAACCCTTTCAATCCTCTTTCCTTATGGATATGTTTAACAGCATCTATCCAACGAGGAAACTTTTTCTCTGATCGTATAGGACTATCAGTCATTATAGTTTGTTTAACCACATCAGCAGGATAAGCAAAGATCCAAAATACGGTTGCTGATAACCCACCAGCCCAGAAATTTATAGAAGGATTTGACATTTTAGTATTATTTTTAAACCATTCCGTAAATATTTCATATGATCCCCACCAAAAGATGAAATTTGTTCTAAAGATCATGGTTGATAATAATCCACTATAGATGCCTCGTATTCCTGATACTTTATATAACTTTTGAGCTACATCTAACGGACCAGTATAAACTTTAGATTTAGCATCATATTGAACTTGTAATCTTGCTTTGAATTGTTCAATGGGGGCCGCTACAAACGATACCGTCCATCCACTACCTAAACCAGCAATTATATGACCAAATAAAGGTAATTTCTTTTCTTCAGGGTATAATTGTTCATGAACTATTCTTCTATAAACATGTAATGAACCTAACATGACTGAATCCATTAATACCCATCCAATCAATGGAGGAGTGAAACCTTTATAAAAACCTTTAGGACCTTCATTCTTTAAAGTTTGCCATACACAATCCATTGGTCCCTTGAATCTTCCCTTTGCAGATGTTTGTAATCGTACTTTGATAGTATCAAAGGGATGACCCACGGCATTCTTGGTTACTCCAGAAAACATCCCAGCTATAAAACCAACATATCTTGGAGGAGCACCCTTTTCATGATGTTCTTGGCGGTCTAGTATTTCATCTTCTTTGTCTGTTACAGCCACAGATGACATATCTATAAGTAAAGTCTTGCTTGATTGAAGTGAAGTAGATGAATGTTGATGTAAGTTGGTTGATTTGATTTAGAGTCATAAAAAATTCCAATCGCTATTTTTCTGAGACCGTCACCGGCCACAAGGGCGCAACCAAATGTTTTTAAACTTTTGAATTATACTGTGATCTATATCATTTGAAAATAGATATAGTTATAGATGATTATGCTTACAGGATCTATAATTAGAACTTATTGAAGACACACTAATCCATTATGGTTTGAAAGTGCAAGAAGCAGAGCTAATCGTGGAAACAACTAACAAGAATACATCCATGTTACATTCTTTAGATTTCCTTGAACTAAACCAAATCTAACAGATTCCACTATTAGTAACTGCTCCATGATCTTACTATATAATTCTACATATAGATCATATCAACAATAATCTTTTATTATCCTAAATCATAAATTGCAGCTAAATTTCCATAGATCAAAGATGTCTCTCTAACGACATTTTATAATCACGCGACATTACTAAATATTTTTGTTCTGTTTGACATTTAAAGAAAATCAAATTGAATTTAACACTTACAAATATATCATCTTTTCATCTTTATCTGTTAGGATCAACCCAAACTATATCACCATATATTTGATCATGAGTCAGCCTCAGGTCAAAGTTGAAAGTAAAGTAAAGGAGGAGAACGAAGACAATGGTTTAAGTCTGGCTACTTCTACTACTACCACCAAAGTGAATGATACCAAATCAAATTCAGATGATGGATGGCAAGAAATTCCTTTGAAGTCATGTAATAAAGAAGAACTCAATGATATCAGATTCCATATCATGAAGTTTCAAACCAAGCAAGATGTGCGTATTGTGGAAGATTTCACCAAACCAGTAAGATTACATAGAAAGGATCCTCGTAATATTCAATTTCATTTAACTAGAGAAGAAATGGAAATTAGAAAAAGAGAACAAGAAGAACTCAAACGAGAGAAGGAAAGAAATGCCGAAGAAGCTGCTAATGTCAAAGCGGAAGAAGCCAACGATACATCTGTAAATGATGAAAATGTAAAGGATGATAAAAAAGTTAATCCTGAAATGGCTCAAGTTGCACCAGCAGGGGGAGCCAGAAAGAATAAGAAGAATTTATTCAAACGTAAAACCAAACAAGTTAATATCATGGATAGTGCCAAAAGAAAGCTTCGATATGAAGAATTTTATCCTTGGGTTGCAGAAGATTATGATGGTAAGAATGTCTTTGTAGGAAATTATGAAGGTGGTTCAGCTGATACCAATCATGTATTATTTGCATTTGATAAAGATGGATTCAAAGTGGTTCCTGCTGAAAAAGTTTATAGATTCACTCCTAGAAATAAATATGCCACTTTAACTCTTGAAGAAGCTGAAACTAAAATGGATAAACAAAATCATGTTCCAAGATGGTTAATGAAACATATGGAAGATAGTCAAACAGATCATAGATTTAGAAGAAATTTATTCACAGAAGGACGTTCTATATCAAGAAATACTAATGGTGGAGGGTTAAGAACAGTATCAGGAAGTGGCAATTTTAATGATAGAGATTCTGATCATGATGATTTAGATTTTGATGAAGAATTTGCTGATGATGAAGAAGCTCCAATAATGGATGGTGATGAAGAAGAAAATAAATTATCAGAACAAAAGATTAAAAAGGAAATGTTAAAAGCTGCTCATTTTGATGGTCAATCAGATGGTGATATTGATGAAGATTTAGATGATTTATTTGATACTGAAAAATCAAGAAAAGTTGATAAAGAAGGTAAAAAATTAAGAAAAGTTTTAAATAAAAGAGAAGGTGGAGTATATGATAGCGACGATGAAGATGATAATTTAAATCCATATTTATCTAAATCCGATCTTGAAAGTGATGAAAGTGACGACGAAGAAGTTAAAAAGGAAGGTGAAGACGAACAAGCTTTAGCCGATGATAAGAACAATGTAAATGTACCAAGAACTATCTTTGCTCTTGATGTTGGTGATGGTTTTGTTGTTATAAAGGCACCAACTGAATTCTTAAATGGATTTCCAAAAGGTGAATGGGTTGCCAATGGTAGAAAGAGATCTTCACCAGGTGTAACTTCACCAAAGAAGAAACTTAAAACTGAAGATAAAGGTGCAGTAGTTACCAAGGTTAGTGCATCACCTACTCCAGAAATCCAAGCTGTTGATTTAACTTCAGCTGGTCCAGATGGATCTTTAGTTACTATCCAAGAAGTATTGGATATTGTTATTGATAATCCATTAACCACCAAAGAATTACTTTCTCAATTAAAGAGTAGAGTAAGTGCCCATCCTGATAATAAACAAAGAATCATCAGTATAGTCAAACAAAAATTAAGATTACAGGACTCCAAATTAGTATTGAAAGAACAATAAATGAGATTATTTATTACATATATGATACAAATTGAATTTTTAGTTTAGTTTTTTTTTAGCTTTTTTTTAGTATAGGCTAGTTTATACAAATTAATGAAATTAATAATGCTATATTTACAAAATTTCTACGATTTTATCATCATCATCATCACTTTCTTCTTCTTCTTCTTCTTCTTCTTCTTCTTCCGCGCCTTCTGGAGCTTCATCTCTCATTAACATTTGTACTAATCTATCACATAAATCAGCCACACGTTCTTCTTCAACTGCTTTATGTAATTCTCTAACGATAGGATAGACTGATTTTTCTCTAAGGTATTCTCTTAATTGTTTAGTAGTAGTTAAAAGTAATAAAGATTCTAAATGAGTACAGATAATTTCTTTACTTGGATCTCTTTGTTTATCAGATGGTAATAATTGTAATTCTTCAGGCAAGTTAAACATATCATCTTCATCGATTTCTTCTGGACCAGCAATAGGTAATAAGATATAAGGTAATAAATTAATCTTTTCATCATTCATTAATTTCCAATGAGCATTAGAATCAAATAATGAATTTTTAATAGTGGAAGCAACCCCTTCTCTTCTAATTTTGGAATCGTATTTTTCAGTAAATACTAATAATTTAGAAATTGGGACCACATTATCATAAGCTTGTTCATTAATGAAATAATCTTTACCTTGACTGAATCTTGAAATATCAGCAAAGAAATAAGCTAAATAATCATAATTAGCATATGGATTTAATTTTCTATCATTACCCTTAACGAAACAATCCATTAAACAATCCATACCATGGTTTGATTCGAAAACTTTCTTTTGTTCATCATTATGAGTAAGAGCGATATCAAATACTTTATTTATAGCATCGTTCTTGGCTAAGTTGGTTAATAAAATACACATGATATCAGCATTGGAGTTCTTTATGTTAACGATTTGACCCACTAAGAACTTTAAATATTCGAAATCTTCCACGATTAAGTTTCTCATAGTGAGATCATCACATAAGTTAGCCAATACAGTGGTTGACTGTTGTACTGTGATCTTACCAGTTGATTTACTTAAAGTCTTTAAATCTTTGATAGCTTCATAATTACCATAACTGAACACTTGTTGATGGGCACCTTGGGAGTATCCCACTAAATTATCCAAAGCAATCAGGACCACGGCTGGTTGTGGGGAATGCAAAAGCTCCACTAACTCTTCTAACTCTGTAGGCATCGTCTATATTCTAATGTGATTAGTAACTGGTTTCTTCTTGCTATATCAAATCAAAAATTTTTTTTTTTTTTTTTCAGATTTTTTTTATTTTTTTTATTTTTTTTTTGATAGCGCAGAGATGATTAATAATTTCGCAGCTCTTTTTGAATGCAAATTATGTAAATTCTATTTAGTTGAAGTTTCTACAACGATAAGTTGTACTGTTTATATGTATTGAAACGTATTTAACTATCTAAGTGGCAAAGAATTCATCAGTTAAGGTATCTGTAACTTGTAAATAATAATAATAAAATGCTATGATATAATAGTGAGAGTCTAAGATAAGTCTTTCATCTACTGAATGAGCATGTCCACCACTGAAATGAATACCTGGCTCGTATCTAAAGATATTAGGAGTTAAATCCCAATACGATTTGGTATCAGTATTACCTCCTTCTACATATGGAGATGCTATGATGGTTTCATTCGATGAACCTACTAAATCTTCATACAAGTATCTTAATGAACCGGTAAAGATATCCCAACTACCACCTGAAGCTGGAGTGACCGGTGATGGTTCTAATGCCATGGTTGGAGTGAAGTTGAAATATCCATTGATAGTAGGTTTTTTAATTTCTTTATTATCAAAGATTATTCCTAAATCGAATTTGGTAGCTACTTCTTCAATTTGTCCAATAAGCTTATCAGTGACAGTTTTGACACTTTCTTCAACTGCAATTCTATGATTAACTAAGACACTAACATGTTCAGGTAAGGCGTTTGATTTCACTCCTCCTGAAATGATATCAATGGCTTGTGAGGTGGTGATAAGATACTTTGAATGTAATTGATTAGTAATATAATCCATAACTTTAGAATTTGAACTTTGATCTAAATGAGCTTTCAAAATACTCTTTTTAATATCAATATCAATCGAATCTGAATGTTCAGCTATACATTGTAAATGTTGTAATAATGGATTAGCATTAGTTATAATACTATCGAATTGAACATCTTCGATTTTATTTATCAATTGGGCTAAGATACCAATTGATGTATGATCTGGAGGTACAGATGAATGACCTCCTGGAGTGTATAATTCAATCACAGCATCCAAGTACCCCTTTTCAGAGGTTGATGGTAAGATAACTTTTAAACCTTCAACTTCAGTGAATCCTGTGGTACCTTCATCGATTATTTGGACTAATGATTGAGTACCATATTTATTTTGTAAGAATTTTGAAATTTCACCAGCACCAGTTCCATCTGATTCTTCATCATATCCAAATCCTAAGATGATAGTTCTTTCAGGCTTGAATTCACCTTCACTCAATAACAATTCAATCGTTTCTAATAATCCCACTAATAAATTCTTACAATCAGATACACCTCTTCCATATAAGAATTTCCCATCATACCCACCTTCAAAAGGAGGATAGGTCCATAAATCAATAGTTTCTTTCTGGACTGGAACCACATCTTGATGAGCAGTAAGTAAGATGGGTTTCTTATCAGCAGTACCTTCCCAAGTGAATACCAAAGCGAATTTATTCACTTTATCCACTTTTAAATGTTTATGGACCAAGGGGAAAGTTTGTTCAAAATAATGATGTAATTTTTCAAAATTTTCCCATAATGGTTCTAATTTATATAATTCTTCATGAGTTTCAGCTCCATTTGGATTAATCATATTATCATATACTTCAGTAGGGATCTTGACTGCACCAATGATTTTTTCTCGAGATTGAAGTTGAAAATCCTTATCATGTAAGATTTTATGTAAGGTTTGATTATTATAAAGATAAGGAAGGGGGTTTACTTTCTTTGGAATTGGGCATAACCCATCTGGATTAGAAGGGGCTAAACGAAATATATCGGACAATTGACTTTGAAAAGCTTCAAAATTATCACCATGTTGTTTAAGTGAAGTTTGAATGTTGCTAGATATAACTGATGAGAAACTGAATAATACAGTGGTTAGAGCAAGGATAGATACGACGATAATTTTGATTCTATTAAGCCTAGATCTGGCTGTATGTTTTGGAACCTGTCCAAATGGTGATAAATCTTTCTCTGACTCCATTTCTACTCAATTGAAGTCAGTTAAACCGTGCTTTATGAAGAAGAAAGTGGTATAAAATTCATATTTAATTGCTATTTGCTCAAATCTTATCTCGCTTTTGGTTCCCTTTTTTTTTCAGTTCCCATTTGAGGTATAAATCCGTTGTCTAAAATCGCGCCTATTTGTGTCAAGGCATTATCCATACGAGTACTCTACAATTACTAATTAATGTATAAATCTAACAACAATGAAATAACATATAGTTGTATCTAAAATATAATCTAACTATAAATAGAAGTGTTCTAAAAAATCAAACATCTGATAACAGCTGAACTGACTCTCTTAATATTGAGAGAAGAAAGCAATTTGATCAGCTAAAGCTTGTTCCTTAGCAAACTTAACAATAGGATCAGTGATATCTCCTCTAACTGTGAAACCATGGACAACACCAGAGAATAAATCAATTTGGTATCTGGCACCAATCTTAGTTAATTCCAATTCAGTTTGATGTCTTAATTCAACAGTGAAGATTGGATCAGTTTGAGCAGCAGAGATGATGATTGGTTTAGCAATGGCTTTAACTTCATCAAGGGTGACGAAAGATGGATGAGCAACGGCACCAGCATCTAATGGACCTTCCTTAGTTAAGTTATGAATAAGGTATTTAGCACCATAACAATAACCAATAGCACCAAAGAATTTTGGTTTCAATTCTTTCTTAACAGCAGCTAAGAATGGATCAACAATTGGTGAAGTAACATCTGGACCATGATTACCTAACCATTCCGATAAATCACCATGAGTAGCAGGAACAGGATCAGATTTTAAAATATCAGGGATCAAGACATGATATTTTTGTTTAGCTAAAGCATCAGCAATTAATAACACATTGTTATATTTATGACCGTAAATATCAGTAACAATGACAATGATTCTTTCATCACCATGTTCAGCACCAACTTGATAAGTGTCTAAACCAAAGAGAGTTTTATGAGTTCCAACTGGGGTACCTTCATGTAAAGAACCTTGAATACAACAAGCACCTGGAGGATTTGAAGCCATTTTGAAGTGAAAAGTTTTTGATGAAATTGTCTTTAGGAAGTATCTAATAAGTTAAATGATAACAAATTAAATCAATTGAAGATGTAGAAGTAAAATGAAAGTAAAAGGGAGGTTAATTGAAAGATTGAATCGGGATAACTAGTTTTGACGTAAAAGGGAGTGCGGATACCGAAATTTGAAATTTTATTGGGCAACCAAAGGGAACCTCCACAATAATACTAATAAAATTACTAAGCCAAATGAGCCCATACGGTTAAACAATTATGCTACCAGATTTGATTAATTAATTAATTAGAACATAATGCATTTATTTAAAACGTTAAGATTATAAAATTTTTGAATTTAATTTATCAACAAACTAAAAAAGTAGAAGAGGAGGAGGAGAAGAAAGGAACCAGTCATAAAAAAGAATAATAATGATTGAAAAATGATAATATATAGAAAGTATGTACTTTTTTAAATTAATTAATGAGGATTTGGATTTGATTAGATCTATTAGGATTGATTTTCAGCAGCTGTGATTTGAGCTTGTTTAACAAGATTGGCTGGAGCATCCATTCTTGGTAACATAACTTCAATCATTCTAATCTTTGAATTCTTACCAAATTCTTTATTCTTGAATAAAGCTTCAGCTTCACCAATAGTGGCGATTCTAATGGCATCATAATGTTTAGCTTTAAAAGTTGGTAATAAAGCTAAATTTTCCCATGGTTGAATATCATTATAAGAAGCATTTTCACCATGAATTAATCTTTCAATAGTATAACCATCATTATTTAAAACAAAAAGATATGGAGTAGTACCATGTCTAATCATAGTGGAGATTTCTTGAACGGTTAATTGTAAAGAACCATCACCAACAAATAAGATAACTCTCTTATCTGGATCAATTTCTTGAGCAGCCATAACAGCTCCTAAAGTAGCACCAACTGCAAACCCAATTGAACCCCATAAAACTTGAGAAATACCAATAGTATTATTTGGGAATCTGGATTGAACAATACCAAAAGCTGAAGTACCAGTTTCAGTAAGAATAATATCTCCTTCTCTAAACCATGATGAAACTCTAGTCCATAACCATTCTTGAGTTAATTTAACATCACCAGTGGCTGGAGTATTGGCTAATTTAATTTTTGGAACTGGTTTAACTTTATAATGAGCAGAAGCTGGACCAACTCTTGAATTTAAAGTTTGTAAAGCTTCTTTCATTTGAACCCCTGGGAAAGTAGCTTGTCTAATTTTAGTATGATCAGAATGGAATTCAATAATATTTTTAGTCTTGTATGAATATGAGAATGAACCAGTGTTGAAATCAGATAATAAAGCACCAACAGATATAATTAAATCGGCATTTTCAACAAATTCTTTAACTTCTGGTTTAGATAAAGTACCAACATAAACACCACCAAATCTGGCAGCAGCAGTTTTACCAACACTTAATCTGGCAGTAACTTTTTGAATTAAATTTGGATCATCTTCAAATAACTCACCATCAACACCACCTTCATCAACTGAACCTTTACCCATTGGAGTAGTGAAAACAGGGAATTGAGTAGTTTCAATTAAAGTACGAACTTCTTCTTTAGAATCATGTCTTGAAGCACAAGCATCAACTAAAATGATTGGATTTTCAGCTTTATGAATCAATTCTAATACAGTTTCAATAACTTCTTCTTGAGCATCTGGATCATTTGGTTGTAAAGCTAAATCAATAGGAGTTTCTAATAAAGAAGCTGGAACTTTTAAATCAACCAAATTAGCTGGTAAACCTAAATAAACTGGTCTTTGTCTAATCCAAGCAGTTCTAATACATCTATCAATTTCAGCGGGAGCAGAATTAATATCAGAAATAAAAGCAGTGGTTTCAGAAATATTGTTGGACATTCTATGGAAAACAGTGAAATCACCATTACCTAAAGTATGATGTAATAATAATTGTTTAGCTTGAGATGAGATGGATGGAACACCTACAACATGTAATACAGGAACATGTTCAGCATAAGAACCAGCTAAACCATTTAAAGCAGATAATTCCCCAACGCCAAAGGTGGTAACTATACAACCTAAACCTTTAACTCTGGAATAACCATCGGCAGCATAGGCAGCATTCAATTCATTGGCGTTACCAGCCCATCTTAAGGAATTCTTACCATGAGCTTCTTCAACTTCATAAATTTTATCTAATAAGGATAAATTGAAATCACCTGGAACACCGAAAATGGTATTAACTTGTAATTGATGCAATCTTTCGAAAAGATATCTACCTAAAGTAATTTCAGCCATGATTGATAAGTCAGTGGATTAATTGTTTTGAATGTAATGTAATGGTTTTGTAACTTTGATAGTTAATTGTTTAAATAATTTGATGGGGGATTTTTCAGATTTTAATTATGCGTATACCTGGAAAAATTCAAATTTTTATGATTTCTATAAATAGGATTTTGTAATTTTGCAATTGATACCAGTTATGGAACTATGTATGCAATTGATAATATGGTTTTTAATTATATTTGATGGAATATAAAAGTGAAGAATTAAAAGACTAAAAAGAACAAATCTGAAAATTATAAATTTAAAAGATGTTAAACCCCATTTATATATTGTTTAAAATACATCACCACTCACCATCTCCTTTGTCCTTAAATTTGAAAATGGACGTCGTTCACATAATTAAAAAAAAAAAATAAATAATAAATAAATAATAATAATAATAATAATATGTAAGGTAATTAATGGAAGGAGACCACCAGTCATCGAACCACCCTCATGTTTAAAATTAAGAAATCAGTTGTTTTTGGTGGATTTCGGAAACTTAACTGGAACAGGAGGAGTGCAGCAGTGCAGGGAGGGCAAGCAAAAATTAGTTACTGAACCCAATTTTTTAGTGACAGATTCCACACAGAACAATTATTTTAAATCACAAAATAGTTAGTCAATCGGATGATAGACCTCCTCTGTAACAACATACATAGTTAACATAAATTATACGGTATACTCCTCTTCATTAAGGTATCCTTAACCATCTATTTTAGCCACCGACCATCGCATCCCTCCCATCTCTCTCTCCCTAGGCGCATCCCCCCTAATTCTTCTTAATTTCCATAAGCGCATGGCCTGATGGTCTTTAGCACATCTTCTTTTTTTCCTGTTCTGTCCGTGTATGCGCATACCCTGTTTTGTGGCAGTATGCGCTAACAAGTCCCAACCCATTCCATTTTTCCAATGCGCCTCCCTAAATGCATACTAAATCAAAAAGGTCACCCTCAAATGGATCATTATTCTATTATCCGGTCTCTTACCATTTTCCTTAACTATGGATGCGTTTACAGGGTTATGCGCCAAGATGACCTGATCATCTTTATCCCATTATTCATTTATGTTCTTGATCTTTATTATTTCACAACTTCAAGATCAACAGTACCCTTAACCATAATCAGTTACATCATAATCATAATCATCTGTCATTATGCTTCTTGTTCTTTCTTTGTGATTATTTATAATTCATGCATCAGATTGATATCGGTTGCATTTTTTTTTTATTTTTATCGATTATTACTTAATTTAGGTTAACATTAAATCATATGATCTATGGATGGATGTATGTTTGTTTACTTTAAAGTTAACCGTTAAACTTTTCTACCGTTTACTGCTTGATTTGACATATTATACATTCAATTAAACTACTATTAATATTACCTAATTTATAGATATTTCATCATCACTATAATCATTATACTCATTATCACCTACTTGATCATCTTTAATCTCTTCAGTCATCTCATCCTTAGTAACACCCACCTCTCTTTTCTTACTCCAACGCCTCCAATGATAATACCCTGATAACTTCACTTTTAACCCCTTATCATAATTCATAGCACTTAACACTTCAAATATCACGCTAATCAATATCAAAACGATATTAACAACTGCAAATATAGTTAATGATATCCTTCCTGGGAAATAAGATCCCGGAATAATGTCCGCACCATAAGCAATATCATATTTAGTATAAATCAGGACGAATTTAAATATTATAAAAGTTAACCCTAGTAAAAATCCACATGTTGTAAATATCGTTAGATAAAGATATTCGCGACATGTTGCAAAATCACTCATGATTAAAATTATTAAACTTACCGGGAAAGCAGTAACAGTAAGAATGAATTGTTTAGGAGTGGTATTAACATTAGTATCGATTATAACTAATGATTGAATTAAGAACCCAATAAAGAAAAACCCTTCAAATATAACCAATGATCGATGAATTTGAAATATATTATACATTCGACGGATCTTTAAATTAGCTCCGATTTTATAATATCGTGAAAATTCTAAACTTTTCCTTAATCGGAATTGGAAAATCACTACTTGTACCAAAAACAATATCGCAGTAAGCCCTATCATGACGATATTTATGATTCGAATACTTAATCGTTTTGAATCTTCATTAACCATATAGATCTCCAACGTAAGTCTCAGTTCATGATATTGAATCCCACAGAAGATTATCATACATCCATAGAACATTAGCAACATGATTATAAGAAGATAATTCTTAGTGGTTATCCCAAGGTATGTTAAAAGGATTTGAAAAATCATAGCAAATACAAATATGGCCACGTACATTGATATTTCGGTATATTTCGAAACGGCAAAATCAGTCTCATGTAAATGAATCATGACAAGGATATAAACTTCTAATAAAATGACTATAACAGCAGATATGATTGAAATAATCATGAATATTCGGGCACTGGTATTAAATTGAGGAAATCGTTTCGTATATATCGATGATTCAGAAATACTTCTTCTTTTCCCCTCTGAATCTAAATTATTAAGGTATAATTGGGAATCCAAGTATTGTTGATGGGGTATGAACTGATCTCTATCAGTTCTAGAATAATCATCATCAGAACCGACTTCTTCATCATAATTTAATGGTCCTGATTTAGCATTGTCTAATAATTCATTCATGGCATGATTTTGATCTGATCGATTCAATCTCTGGGGTTGGGCTACTGGTGTAGGCCCTAGTAGTACATCATTTGGTTCAATATAAGATGACATTATGAGCTCAACTGAATAACCATTGACGTTTTAAAATTAATAAAATATACTTAGATAAGAGAAATCAGCCTTTCTTTATATGATGATTCTTTTTCGTAAAATTTGGGGTCAAAGCCTCACTCAGGAACCAAAAGAAAAAAAACGAATAATGACTAAAAATAGAATTAATTTTTAAATGGTGCCATATGTTATTAAACCGTATGCAAAGAACAACTTGATATGATTATAGATGACTTGAAGAATATGTCAAGAAAATTCTATTCATTAAATTTGAAATCTATACAACTACTTCTACTTTCTGCAACTTTTTATATTAAATGAATTATCTAATTTACAATCCAATGTAATCTTCTACATTCTCTTGTTTAACACCTTCTTCTTCTTCATGTAAATTCAACCATGTAACATTCTTAAACTTTTCATCATGTTTCGTTTCTTTAATAATATCTTCAATATATTGATCAATCACTAATAAACATATCGCGTCGTATCCTCCTGCTCCTGGAACTACTCCTCCAAAACTACCTGCTAATAAATTGCAATTATCAAGTAATTCTGTTTGTGATTCTGGTTCAACATCTGCTCCTGATAGTTTGGTTAATGATTGTAAGTTTAATCTGATTTGATTGATAGCATCCGATAATGCTTTGAATTGAGGCGATGATGATGAAGTATGTGATTGGTTTATTTCGGTGATATACTTTTCTGGATCTTGATTATAAAATTGATGTAAATCATGTAAGACCTTAATTAAATTCTCATTACTTGCATTCAAATTATGATATAATAAATCACTCTCTTCAAGTTTTTCACGTTTCCAATTTAAGATCTTACTTACTAATTTAGGAGTTTCAGATCCCCCTTCAATATCACCCATTAATAATCTGATTTTAGGTGGTAAAGTACATTGATCATGATTGAAATCCCATTCAGATTCAATCAAACTTTTTAATTCGTCTATATTATTCACATTATCACCTGTTAAGAATGGCTCAATTAATGATGGTTGAAATCTCTTATATATAATGGATCCATATACAGCAGCTGCCACATCAAATCCTGATCCAATCTTCTTTTGAGCATAACAATGAGCTATTTGAGCACAATTATGAACAATATGTTTAGAAGTATTAGTATTGAATTGAGGTTCAAAGTATGATAATAATGCAATGGTTAATACTGTGACTAAACCTGCGGATGATCCTAATCCTGTCTTTGCCACTTCATTGATTGCTTTTTCATGGTATAAGAATTGTTTATGACCATTGGAAGATACTTCTGAAACAGTGTTTTCTTGAGAATGATATCCAGCATCAGAATAAATGGTTATATTGATATTGAAATTATGTTTAGGTTGAATATAACTTAAGATAGTAGCAATGGTAGCTTCTATAAAGGGATTCTTTCTTCCATTAATCTCTTTCAAATCCTTAAAGTACTTGTCACCATCAATTATATACTCCCATTCACCTTGTTTGAATTGGGGTGATGAAATCTTGATCCTCCTTCCATTAGTCGAGGTGGTGATATCGGATTCCACAATAGAATGCATTCGAGATGACAATGCTGTAACATATGAATTGTAAATTGGATCTAATACCAAGTATCCACCCGCTATCAACGCCTTCCCTGGAGCACTGAAAGCTCTTGATTGACCCATTCTTCTCTTGATTTGTTGGTGGTGTAAATAACGTGTTTATGATTTTTCAAAACTTTTCAAAGATCTGAATATTTTTTTTTGGTTTTGGTTTTGCGGTTACTCATAAAAAGTTGGAGTTATAAAGTTCACACCACACGATACTTATAATTACACCACCATTCAGATATAACAACAGCATAATGGTGAAGTTCACAGTTGAGGAAGAAGAGAAACTCAAACACGAGAAAACGATTGGGATCATTGGATTGGGTGATATGGGAGCACTTTACGCCAAACGATTTAGTGAAGCAGGTTGGAAAGTAGTAGGATGTGATAGAGAAGATATATTCAATACAACTGTGGATAAATTCAAAGATGAAAAGTTCACCGTGTTAAAGAATGGTCATTACGTGTCTCGTATCTCAGATTATATCATTTATAGTGTGGAAGCTGCCAATATTGATAAAATTGTATCATTATATGGACCATCTACAAAATTTGGAGCTATAGTTGGAGGTCAAACATCTTGTAAAGCTCCTGAAGTAGCAGCGTTTGAAAATACATTACCATCTGATATCGAAATAGTTTCAGTTCATTCATTACATGGTCCTAAAGTTAGTACTACCGGTCAACCATTAGTTTTAATTCAACATCGAGCTAGTGATGAAAGTTTTAAATTTGTGGAATGTTTAGTATCTTGTCTTAAATCAAAACATGTTTATCTTTCCGCTAAAGAACATGATAAAATCACCGCTGATACCCAAGCAGTTACACATGCCGCTTTCCTTTCTATGGGGGTAGCTTGGAAATCATCAAATCAATACCCCTGGGAAACTCCTAAATGGGTTGGAGGGATTGAAAATGCAAAGATTAATATTTCATTACGGATATTTTCGAATAAATGGCATGTTTATGCTGGACTTTCTATTACTAATCCATCAGCTCATGATCAAGTATTACAATATTCTAAATCTACTAGTGAATTATTCCGATTAATGATTCAAGGTAAAAAATCTGAATTAAGAGAACGATTATTAAAAGCTAAAGATTTTGTGTTCCATCATATTAGTGAAACTAATGATTTATTATTAGATGATGATATTTTACAAAAATATTCTTTAAGTAAAGTTCCACCTGGTGGTAGACATCCAAATTCTCATTTAGCATTGTTAGCTATTGTTGATAGTTGGTATAATTTAGGTATAGTACCATATGATCATATAATTTGTTCAACTCCATTATTTAGAATATTTTTAGGGGTGACAGAATATCTTTTCTGTACTCCTGAATTACTTAATGAGTGTATAGAAGTTGCGGTTGATGATGTTTCATTTAGAGAAGAAGATTTGGAATTCACTATAGCTGCTAGAAATTGGGCTAGTATAATTACATTTGGGAATTTTGAATTATATAAGTTAGAATTTGAGAAGACACAAAAATTCTTTCAACCGATGTTTTCAGAAGCTAATGCTATTGGTAATGAAATGATTAAAACCATTTTAGAAAGAGTTAGAGAAAGAGAAAGTTAAACTTAAAAATATTTGGTAATAATATAAATTGTATTAGATAAATATAAAATTATTATAAGTACATAAATAGAAGGGTTAAATATTTTCGCTTTTTATGGGGAAGAAGGAAGAAGGTGAATAATGACAAAGGATTATAGATATTTTTTATGTGTGTATAAGATGTATGAAAAGTTTTGATCTCTAATTTTTAATTGATGATGATATGACGGGGGTGGTATGCTGGAGGGAGGAGTGACTGTTGATTTCAGTTAATTATAATTGTTCATCTTTTATAACATCCATTAACCAATCTAACCCTTCAGTTAAACCTTCACCTTTAATAGCACTTGAAGCTACAATACTCCAACTTCTATCTTTAAGATCAGTTAAATTAAGAGCTTGAGATACTTCAGCAGCAGTCATAGCACCAGCTTGATCTTGTTTATTAGCAAATACTAATAATGCACTATCTTGCAATTCTTCTTCTTTTAACATGGTATGTAATTCTTTACATGCAATGTCAATACGATCTTTATCAGTTGAATCAACCACGAATATTATGGCAGCAGTATTACTATAATAACATCTCCAATATGGTCTTATCGAAGTTTGACCACCTAAATCCCATATATTTAAAGTTAAATTTTTATATTTTAAAGTTTCAACATTGAATCCAATGGTTGGTTTGGTGGTTACCACTTCACCTAATTGTAATCGATATAACACAGTGGTTTTACCTGCTCCATCTAACCCTAATATAAGTATTCTAATTTCTTTCTGTACTCCCCATAATTTACTGAATATCCCAGCAAAACTGAATGCTTGACCCATATTTGTTTAATGTTGATGATATGATACTATATGGATGACGACACTATGTGTATGTTGATATATGATATTACAACTGATGAAAGAAGTTGTAAAATAGGTTGGACCAAATGAAATTAATAATCAGATTTATGAACACCGTCAGTCAGTTTATTATGCGTAATTTTAAGATCCCTGCGTTTCGTCAATTTACCTTAGAATGATTGATCTTAGGTATGGACTAATTTGAAGCTGGTGATTCCCGATGTAGATATGATATCGAGATCTATCTAGATGAAATAATATATGATCTGTTTTAAAGGTTGGGATGGCAATGTTTTGGTAAAACCACAGACCGTGAAAACAGAGCACTCATTTTCAGTGTTGGCAAAAATGACAAAAAAATGCGTCATGTGATTGACCATGTGATCTTTTTTTAGTTTAGTGTCTCCTTTTTAAACTGTCATGACACAGACCAAGAAATTGACTGATGTTTGATATAGAAAGTATGGATTGATATTGATATAGATCAGAATTAGTTCAATTCATATTTTAATATAGTATAATTATACTCCATATACAGTCATACACATATAGTTACAATGTCAGAGGCCCCTAAAGGTATATTAAGGAATAAAAGAGATTCCAATCCAAATATAATTGCTCCAGACCAATTGGATCGTCAGGAAGTTATAAAGAATACTCAACTTAATGCTCAATTGGCCCAACAATATTCCAGTGAAGGAGATAAAATAAGAGCTTTGTTAGCTGAAAAGAAGAAACATGATCATGATGGAGAAGAGGGTGAAGGTGGAGAACATACTAAAGAAGGTGGTGATGATCAAAATCATGATCATCTTAAATGGGATGAATTGAATCTATATCAAACTGAACAAGAAAAATCAGCCACCATGAAGATTGATGAACCAAAGACTCCATATGAAGGTGGTTTCAACCCTGATGGTGAATATTATCGTGATGATCCTGAAGATGGTTTGAATGGTACTGATCAAATTCCTGATTTTGAATTAGGGGAAAGTGAATTTGATAATCTGAAAGATAAAAGTAAAATAGAATCCCTTCATGGCGGAGAGGTGATTAAAGATCCAGAATATGATGGTGATGAAGATAATGATGATGAAGAGGAAGAAGAAGAAGTTTCAGCTGAAGAAAGACATAAAAGATTTGAAGAAATGAGAAAGGCTCATTATCATATGAAAGGTGAAGTATTACATCATAAAGTTGATTTAGATGAATAAAACTATAAAATCATATAGCTTGATTAAATGTATATCTAATTTTTTTTTTCTTTAACTTTACTAATTTATATTAATTGTACTTAAATATATATGGAGGGTTCTAAGCAGAGAAATATTTCAAGTATGAAGCTTCAAGTTTACCAGCACCAACCAAATCTGAAATAATTGAACTGAAAGCAGCTTTAACAGTAGCAGCATCAGCTTCAACAACTTTTGATGAAACATCAGCTAATTGAAGATCATCGAATTTTTCAAGTAATAAATCAACATCAGCATCAATAGCAGCTGATTTATCAGCATCACCGAAATAATCAACATCTTTAACTGAACCTCTAACATTTCTCTTTTGTTTCTTTTTAGCAGCTTTAGCAGCTTCTTTAGCCTTTTTAGAATCAGCTTTCTTGGAAGCATTTTCTACAGCAGCCTTTTTGGCAGCTTCTTCTTCAGCAGCCTTTTTAGCAGTAGCTTCTTCAGCAGCTTTTCTTGATCCAGCTTCCTTTTCCCATTTCTTAGCAGCTTTTTCCTTTTTAGCAGCTTCCTTGAAATTCTTAATTCTTGGATCTTCAGCATGAGCTCTTTCAACTAAATCTATTAATCTTTTATTATCTTCTTGCTTTAACTTCTTTCTTGAAGCAATATTTTTACGTTCAATATAACGTTTATGATCTCTATTGGCAGTATCATCTGGAACATCTTCATCTTTAAATTCAAAAGTTCTCCAAGAATCAAATTTACCCCAGAAACTATAAAAGGCATCAACTTCATCTTTAGTTAATTCAGGTCCTCCTAATTGAGGAACTGGTTGTTTTTTAGAAAATCTTGATTCACTTTCAAATACTGGACCCCAAGCTTCAAAGAAATCATATTCAGATTTAGCAGCTGGAGGTTTAACATTAGCACCTTCATCAACAGAATCATATTGTTGTCTCTTGGTGGAATCTAACATAACTTCAAGAGATTTTTGAATGATTTTAAAGAAATCATCTTGATCTAATCCACCGGAAGCAGATTTCTTATCTGGATGATGTTTTAAAACTTGTTTTCTATGAGCTCTTCTAATTTGATCTTCAGTAGCTCTGAATCTTAAATGAGATAACCCTAACACAGCATAAAGATCAGCAGTTTTCCATTCTCTTGGATCATGAGCTAATAACTCATCAGATTGTTCTTCGTCGCCTAAATCTTCATCTTCGTTTTCTTCCACTTGTTTCACATTCTTTTCAGCTTCTAATTTTTCAAATTCAGACCAAGTATGACCTCTTAAAGTTCTTGAAGCATGAGCTAAAAAGTAACGACCAACAGGTTCTATAGGACGACGGATTGGAGTAGTATATGGGGATCCAGCAGTGAAGGATTCACCGGAACCAGATGGTAAAACGATAGACATTGTCTTGGTATAGTATATGTTCTTTTCTTATGAAATCAGAATCTTTAAACCTTTCTGTTTTTAGCTTCATGGTGAAAAAAAAAATTTTTGTGATGAAATGGAAAAAAAATTATCATACTGAAGATTACGCGAACTTTCATTAACTCAGTAAATTACAATAGGTTTAGATATTATTGAAGTGATAACTACAATCAATGGTTAAAAGAGATATGTTGGTTGTATGAATGTATGCTACAACTCTACAATGACTTGAATTGATATTAAATAGATAGTTGATTTAAAATGCTGTAAAAAGAAATAAATAACTATGTATCAGAATGAACATTAATAAAATTGTGATATGATGTAGTGTTTCAAAGATTCAATTGTTAAATCAAGATGGTATGGTATGGTACAGGAATATGTATTTAATCATTGACACTCATTCAACATAGTTTCATTTATAGTATACGAAGAAAGAAATATATGTGTGATGTGTGGGTTGTTGTCTAACTTTATCAGGAATAGGTTTATGACTGTTTGATGGAGTAAATGGGATTATAGAATGATCAGATTAATAAATCTATTCGTCATCTTCTTCTTCACCGGCACCTTCAAGGAATTTAACTTTAACATCTTTCCATAATTTACCTTTATTATGATTTTCATACCATTTAGTAACTGTTACATCAAAAAAAGTTTGGAATGCAAAGGCTCCACCAAAGATAGTGGCAACATAGATGGAATTTCTTTGAAAGAATTGAGTAATAAAGGACTAGAGAGTATAAGTTAGTATCTTGTTATTCTGATAAATGATTAGAAGTCATCATTGTTGTTTGATGGAGATTCATCTATATGATTCAAACTGTCATTCAATGAGTATGAAAGCAAACTCAAAAATGAATCAGTCTTCTTCCAAGTAACAAGTATCATTCAACGTAGACATTGTAAGTTTTACATACCATTATATCTTGTTATGTGATTTGATTCTTCTTTAAAAGCTTACAGCTAATTCTATAAATGGTTTACAGTTGATTTTTTTTTTTCAGTTGGTTTGGTATAATACAATTTTGAGCATGAATTGATTGGCTATAGAATTGGTACATGCACGCACATAGTTAAGACAAGTTAAGTATATATATATAAGTAGATTCTATAAACTAAGTATAAAAGATTCTATAAAGATTGTAAGATTAATCTATTCTAGTTTAGTATATTCTAAGGTTTCAGTGATAGTTTCAGTGGCAGAAGCTGGAGCAGTTTCTGGAGCTGGAGATTCACTTTTACCAGCACCAGGATATCTTGAACCTTTATCTTTAGACTTTTTCACTTTCTTTTCACCTTTTGGATTCACTTCAGGATAACCATTCTTTTGAGCAGCTTGGAATTCAGGACTAGCATCGAATTGGGTTCTGATTGGAGCCAATAAATCAACAATTCTTTCAGCTACACCTGATTTAAGATCAACTGGAGATAATTTTTCACTTTCATAATCAGCTTTTAATTCATCAATTGAAGTATAAGTAATTGGACCACCATATTTTTCAGGTCTATTTATTTCTAATTTGAATACACCTTCTTTATCAGCTAATAATTCTTGAATTGGTTGAACAACAAATTCAAGGAAAGCAATTAACCCATTATCTTTTATATCACCTGGAGCACAATAAGCACTATTAACCTTCTTTCTTACTACTTTTGGATCTTCAATAATATCAATTTTAGAATTTGGATCTGAAGCACTCATTTTACCACCTTGACCTAAACCTGGAATCATATGATTCATTAAATGAGCTCTCTTTTTATAACCAAGACTTGGTAAGTTTTCTTCAGCTAAAACAAAGATTTTTCTTTGATCAACACCACCAAATTGAGCATCAACTCCTAAATGTTCTTCATCAAGAGCTTGCATTAATGGATAAATCAATCCTGATAATAATGGATTAGAAACTTGTTTAACCACATCGGCACCAGCTCTTTTAGCATCATTTTGAGAGACAATATTGGATAATTTAAAAATATCTAAAGTATATTTTTCACCTAATTGATAAGATGAACCAGTAGTGAATTTTAATTTATTAATTGGAACATTAATAGATGTTAAAATAGATTTAACCACAAATTCATAATATTTAGCACGATATTGAACTACTTCTAATGGAGCTTTCATATTATCTAAAAAGGCATGTAAATCAGCTAAAAGAATAGTAACTTCACACCCAGCCTTTAAGAAATGAGCTAATTTAATCATTGGTACAAAATATCCACAATGTGGTTTACCAGTTGGAGCAGTACCCCAGTAGAGTCTTAATGGTCTCTTTTCCTTTTCCAATACATCTTTAATGATTTGAGCATTTAAGACTTCTTGTAAGTCTTTGGTGATCCATCTGTATTGCTCTTCAGGCGAAAGTTCAACGGACATGATGATGATAACTGATGGTGAAACTAACTTTGATTGATCTGGTTAAATTAAAAAAATTTGTTCATTTAAATTTGAGTCACAAATGAAAAAAATTTATACTGACGGGTCGCACTATCAAATATTTAAGCTAAGCTAAATTTGGAACCCTAAATTAAGACCCTATTGATAACAACAAGTTATGAGAGATTGGTGCTGTTGAAGATTGAAGTTGTTATCTGTAAATTTAGAAGCATTCATGATCATGTGAAATGGTTACTTATCTCTACACTTAGAATTATAACCAGTACATTAAGTATACCAATAAATATATATATATTAATCTATAATAATTACAACTTAAGTTTCCTTGATAGCAGCCATATCAAGAACTTCTATACTACCTTCACCTTTACCAACTTTCTTACCTTCACCTTCTTCAATAATACTCACTAAATTTCTATAATTGATAGGATCAATGATACCAGTACATTGGAAAGTTTTATCATTCTTATCTTCATCTTCAATATGATCAATATATTGTTCAATATCATCTTTAAAAACCTTTGGATGTAATTTTCTTACCAATACTATTTTAACCTTCATTTGAGCTCTTGCAATGGGAATAATTTGCTTTTCCACAAGTAATTTAATAGCGTCTAATGCTTGTAATTTGGCAGGTTTAGTAGGATTTAAATGGAATTTAACTTCATTTAATGCCTTTTGAATCATGGTTGGTGGATATCTCTTTTTAGATTTTGGATTTATACATTTTGTAGAGATGATAGTTAAGAATTCATTTTGCTTTTGTTGTAAATTAGCTGATCTTTCCTTTTCATTTAATTGAATTTCACCTTTATTTAAGATTTCTAAAATGATTTCTTGTTGATTGGTACTACCAAATGATTCTTTTAAATCCTCATTGTTAGCCACTTGACCTTTAGATACATTTTGAAACACTTGAGGAATTTGTAATACTTCATCAAGATCTTTTTCAACTTTCAGTCTCCAATCTTGAACTTTATTCTGATAACATGCTATTTCAAATCTTTTTCTTCCTTTCTTCATACGAACTAAGGAAACATTAGTCAATTTGATCTGACTATTAGGTTGATTTATAACCGCCATGGCTGATGTTATTGTTATATGGTTGTTTAGATCGTAGTTGATGATAAATTATTAATAAAAACAGTGCTTAAATTTTTCTATTTGTGCTGTAAAAATAAATTGAGGATGCCATCAAACAGAATTGTCATGTCGCAAAAGTTATGTCGATTTTTTCCTTTTGTCATTTTTGAATAAATTTATTTTTTGCGACATAAGAAATGACAAAACAAATCTGAAACCGAAATAGACCCGTCTAATTATAAATCAAAGCTATGGATACCTCTTTTGACTTCATGCCATTTTTACAGATTGATTCAGATCTTTATATCATTTGTTCAATATTCATACTCAATTGGAGCACTTAAAGAAGATGAAGCCAGATTTACTAAAACGATTTTTAGTAGAGCTTCCATCTCAAATGAGAGCCGCTCATCCTACCGAAGTTGAATATTTAATCTATCGAACTTTATATTATGCAGCATCTGATGAAGGTGAACATTTATCGTTACTTTTCCCTCATATATCTGATGATGAAATAGCAGAATTGAATGGATACTCCTTTGAGATCGGTTCTTATGATAAGAAACCATTTTATAATGTCAAATCAAGTGGATCTTCGTATTCTCATCCAAAAGGTAAAGCTTGTGCAAGAAGAATGAAGAAAGACGAACCAATATATCGCTGCGAACAATGTGGGTATGATGATACTTGTGTATTATGTGTCCACTGTTTCAATAGATATGATCATGTCGATCATAATGTTTCTGTATCAGTTTCCAATGGTGGATCAGGTATTTGTGATTGTGGTGATCCCGAAGCTTTTAAACCACTTAATTGTCGTTGTCAATCACAATCAAACCCATCTATAGATCTAAGTGAATTAGAATCTTCATTAAGTGAAACGATTAAGATTTGTCTTGATTATATCTTGGATGTAACCAATTTTGCTATACAAACTTTACCATCTGTACATGATATGATGAATGACAGTAGAGTCAATTTATCTCCTGAGATTGTTTCTGAATTTTCATCATTACCAAGTGAATTATATGGAGGTGTACAAGATTCAAATTTTAAAGATGAATGGTTCTTAGTATTATGGAATGATGAACGTCATAATTCAACAGAAGCTAAAAATGCTATTAAGAGTGGTATTGGAGGTAGTGAATCAAAATTAGAAGATTTAACTCATGAAATCGATTCCAAGGGAAGATGTATAATTCAAGAATCTAAAAGTGTATCAAGATTGATCAAAACCAAAGATAAAGTTGAAAGAGGTGGCTTGATCGCTACCATTGTAAGTTCAAGAGATTATGCCAGGGATAACATTGTTGAACATCTTATAAGTTGGTTAGTTGATATAGTACAATTCACATCCAATAGTAGTTTCAGTGAACTTTCAAAGTCAATTTTAGCAGAGTTATTACTTGAACCAGGACACCAATTATCAAAACCATTACCAAGATCATTATTTAATAGAGTAGCACATGGTTTAGATGAATTATGTTTCGTCAGTGGTCTTGTGTTGGATAATGAATTCCCAAATATGGGATTATGTGAAGTGAAACGTCCATTTGAAGCTGGAGATTTAGAAAATCGAGCAAATTTCGTATTACAACCAAAAAGTGATTTAAATTTTATATCGAAATCAAGATTGCAGTACTTCTTATTATTTGAAATTAGATTAACAAAGTCTACTAGAAGGAAATTATCATCAATTTTCTTACAACCTATAGTTTCTGATTTGGATAATAAAGCAATTTTCGCTAATCAATTCATGGAAATCTTCCCCTCATTATTCTCAATGTTAGCTATAACTGATAGAGAAGAAGATTTAAGTTCATTACATGAGGTTTCAGTTCAAATCTTAACCTGTCCAACTTGTGTATCTCAAATTTATCATAATAATCAAATTGGTAATATTTTAGGTCCATTATCGTATATCATTGAAAAATATTCATCAGAATGGAATGATGAGGCTGGATTCCCTAATTATATCGAACCAGCTCGATTTGACTCTAGTTCCTTAGCTATGAAAAAAGCCATTATGTTCGGTGTTGATACTGCTAAGAAAGTAACTGATAAGTCTTTTGCAGGATCAAGCATCTCTGGAATGTTGGAGAAAGAAAACTTCTTCTTACTTTTAATGTTCTTGAGAAATTTCCAAGGTTATTGGCCATTAATAAGGAAGTATGGTACTCATGTTGAACTTGAAAGTTATGATTTCAGAGTTCATTTAGAATTCTCTCTTAAAATCCTTGAAATTACAAAATCAGTTGCTACTTATGACCTTGCATTAGATGATGAAGTGAACGCTGTCAGTTTAATTATGGATCATTTTGAATTATTACCAAAACAAATTGATTCTAAGGGAAGGATCACATTTAGAGTCAGTAAGGATCCCGTTTCATTTATTAATTCGATTAATTCTCTTTTGTCATACATCTTACAAGCCAAAGGAGTCACAAATTTCAGTACTATCTTATCTAAAATTCCATTTATCTATGTGTCAGATTTTTCATTAAGAAGTATCGTATTAGGATTTCAAATTAAAATTGGATTTTGGATAAGAAATGGTGTGTCTGCATCAAGACAATCGTCGTTATATTTTGATCCCGTATTTGCTGATCATACTTATGTCAGAGATTTCCATTTGTGTCAAGTTGGAGCCATTTATGATAATCCTCAAGAAACATTATTAAACTTTTTACATAGATGGGAATTATTGAAATGGTATGAAAATAGTGAATCTCATGATAAGACAATTTATGAAGATAGATTTAATTCAATTTCAGAAAAATTCATTATTTTCCTTTATAATTTAATTACTGATAGACTGTGCTTTCTTAAAACATCAGCTGAAGAAAGACTTTTCCAACAAGCTAGATTGCGAATCTCATATTCTTTATGTGAAGAACCAAGATCATATTCTGATCTTAGAAGACATGTGGGTGATGAAATCAATTCATTAGAAAAATTTGATGATCTTCTTAGTGAATTAGCTGAGTATCAAGAGCCAACAGGTTTGACTGATACTGGTTTATACAGACTTAGGGCTTCAAAATATGAAGACTTGGATTCCATAAGCTTGTTCTTAGATTCAAGTAAATATCAAGAAGTCTCCGAAACTTTGATCAAGAATATAGCTAAGAATAAGGGTATTCCTGAAGATGGTGTTATTTTAACTCCTAAAATTAGTACTAGTGGTGATGAATTTGTCGATAAAAATATTGGACAACTTGTTAAATCAAAAGAATTTGCAAAATTAATCTATAAATATTTACAAGTTGCCATTGATACCTCCGATGAAACTTATTTGCCTCAGTTACTTCATCTTATCCATGCAGTTTTAAAGGATGATGAGTTATTATTTGGGGAAAAGTATTTAAGTGAACATTTTGTTAATATTTCGATTACAGACTTATTATTAACCATTGTGGAATCTACCATGTCTAAATATGTGGTTCTGAAAGCTGATTATCTCGTTGATCAACTTATCTCAAAAGACTCAAGAATTATAGAAAATTTAATAGACTCGTTTGGTGAAGAGCACATCAAATCATATAAAAGAAAGAAGACAGTTGAAACTGAAGTTGAAAAGAAAAAGAGATTAGCAGAAGAACGTAAAGCTAAAATTATGAAAAAGTTTGCTAAAAAGAGAGATAAATTCCTTCAACAAAACTTAGAGCTGAGTGCAATTCATGATAGCTTAAATGAAAAGGAAGAGCATTCCTCGTCGGCTACTTTGAGAACTTGTGTTTTATGTGGTGAGACTGAAGCAACTAATGGTCCATTTGGTATCTTGGCTAGTGTTTCTGAAGCAGCAACGTTTTGGAAAGTTCCTGAAGATCGTAATCGAGTTAAGATTGGTTTCACAAGATGGAATGAAAAAAAAAATGATCTCTCTATGGAGAAGGTTTATGGTGAAGGTTTTAACTACTCGTCTTTTCAAAGTGAGTTTAACAATAAGATGTTTAGAGGAAATGTGTTTACGACATGTGGTCATGGTATGCATTATGCATGTTATTCAAGACCTTCTCAGGAATTAAGTCATTTTGCTTGTCCATTATGTCATAATTTACACAACAAATTCATTCCTTCGTTTATTTCACCATCGACTGGTGGTGGTATTGATATTGCTGAACTTTCAAAGGCACCAATAAATAATAAATATAATCAAATTCTTGCATCAAGTAGTTCTTCAAAGTCAAGAAATATAATTGAAGGTTTGGTTCATGAAGATTATATTCATTCACCAGATACAGATTTCACTAAATTTGCCAGAGTATTGGTTGATAATTTGACAAATATTGCTAGTGATAGACGATACCTAGTAGGTATTAATAATAATGAAAAATATTTTAACAATTTACAGAACATCTCTGTGATGATAGCTGATACAATTAGGATGAATGAAATAGCTACAAGATATGAAGGCGAAGAGGCATATAGTAATTTCTTAAAGTTAATTCCTAACCCATCAAAAATATTACTTCGTTCGCTCATTCAATGCAGAGCTGTTATGTATGAATGCAGAAGCTCACCCCTTTTATTGAATTCTAAATATGATTTGTCTTTTGAAGTAGAGTCATTCTGGAATTCTGGAAATTTATTGGATGGTGTATTTAATGAAGTGTTGCTGCTTTATTTCCAAACCGATGAATCTCTTTTGACTTTAGGACGTTTGGGAATGACTAAATTATTGACAGTAACATTATATTCACTCATAAGCAGACATTTGGGTGATCCAGGCTTTCAATTTTCTTTATTGGAAGTGAGGTCGTCTTTAGAAGATTCTACGAAGAACTCATTTATTTCTCTTATGAAATTAGTGTCTGATCCAATGGGTGACTGGGAGATTGATTATGAAAGTTTGGCTGAGAAATTTTACTTTGCTACGGAAATGCTTATGTTGCCATTTTTGAGACAATTGGTTATTCTTGAAGACTTAATTACCTCAGAACATATTAGCGAGAATACATTTCAATCATTAGATAAGTTTGAGAACTTAGATTCAGAAATATTATTACAAGAACGTATCGAAGATATAACGGCTTTGACAAAAGTTCTTGGTTTGCCAACTTTGCCTGAGTTAATAGATGGACTTATCTCTCAACGCTTTGATTTTGAATCAAAAATCTTAGAGATTGTTTTAGCTGCTAAGATTCCTAAATACTTCGATGTAGGAATTCTTGCCCTTGAATATCCAGGTGTTGTTCTGTTAATCGATATGGTAAAGGATTATAATGCTTGTGTGATCGATTCGAATAATAGTTCACCCAAGGCTGGTTATGATAAGATTGTGTGTTTGATCTGTGGAAGTAGAGTTAAAAGATCAAAGGGATCACAACATTTAAGTGAATGTGCTGTACATACAGGTGTCTTCTTTATTCCTAGACTTAACCTCTTACGAATTATAACTCACATTGATCACAGTCCTATAAATGTTGAAATATCAGGTCCTTATTTAACTGTTCATGGTGAAGTAAAGAAAATTAGTAAGCCTGGAAGTGCCAGTTTGAACAAATACAGGTACGCTGCTTTCAATAAGTTGTGGTTGAATCAAGGTCTTCGTTCGTTTGTAACAAGGAATATTTTTAGTTCAAGATCCGAAGGCAACGTAATGAACGTCTTTGTGGAAGAAGATGATCGCATGGATGAAGATATGGAAGGCATGGATGAAAGTAGCGATGAATTCGATGAAGAAACGTTACCTGAAGATATAAATAATTTCTTATGGTAAATATGTATATATAACGGAAATAAATTTGCATGTATTTAAAGTTCTATAAACTGTAATTATAAGGTATCCCAACCTCCCATATCCATAACACTTTCGAGATTTCTCACAATAATATTAGGGACATTGTGTTGTAACCATACGTTTCTCATAAAGTCGTCATACCTTGCTTTCATTAAATATAGAGTTTTGGGCTTCTTTGATTCTCCTGGTAATTCACCATGTTGATCCAAGAATGGAGCATTATAGAAAGAGCCTCCATTTTTATGTAATAAAAGAAGGCCACGATCCTTCGGAAGTAAAAATATACCAACATCGTTAGCACATTCCTTCAAGTAATGTGTTGTACATTGACCCTCGTTGCAACCAATAGCTGACTTCTGAATGTCAACTACTTCACCACAGAACAAACAAATAGCAGGATCTTCTATGGACATATGTGGATTATTGTATTTGTCCAGATAATAATACTTTGTAAAAAAGAAATCAAGACGATCTGGAAGTTCTGTCAATTTGACTATTCCTGGATATTCAAGTTCTTTGATGGTGAATTGATCAGGGCTAGATCTTGTGGATATTTTAAGATATGATACGAAATTATTGAAGATTGAGCTTTCATAGCATTTCTCTTGTGAAACGAAAAGATTCAAATATTCAGAAATGAGTTTCACATTTAAAAACATACTTAATCTGTCAGCTTCTAAAAACACATCGGGATATGAAATTTGTACATTTTCATAGTTTGCACATTGAACAAATGAATAGATTGCAGCTCTTCTCAAAAACGGAGTTGTTGTTTTCACAAGCATCGAATAGAATACTTGAGCAAATATCTCATCATTTTGAAATTGATCTTCATCACCGGCATTATCATGAACCAATTTTAATTTCTTGAATATGGTCTTAACCGCCTTGATAGTTTTCGAGTCAATTCCTTCGATAACAGGAATATCTAAAATGGAAAATTCGGAACTCCTATACTGATCATGGTTTACTAATTCCTTCACTATAATATTTAATGATTGAATAATGTGTCCAATCAAACAAGTATTCAAAATTGCATTGAAAGAAAATCCAGCTGATGGTATTGGAAGCGTACTCACTAAAGTTTCCAAGAAATCAGATTCCATAATAGATGTATTCATCATGGGTCCCGACAATGAAAGTAGTACGGCAAGACTCTTTGAGTAAACCTCATTGCCAGGGTTAGGAGCTTGTAACCAGTTGTTCATTTTCATTAACACACTAGAATTACGGAACTCACTTAAACTTCTTAAGTTAATCAACGATTTATTAGAAAGTTGAGAAATAAGAAGTTGGTCCTTTGAACAGATTCCTCTTAAAGATATTTCAAGGGATTTAATTGTGTTTGCTAATATAAATGTACCATCCGGTTTAAATAGTTGAGGAAATGTTAAACAAGATAATATCTGAAACATCTTTCTTAATGAAGATTTGAAATTTTGTTGTCTTAGACTATCACTTTCTGAATCCAGAAATATAGCTTCTTTTTCTATCGGCAGTAAAATAGATAGCTTTTCAACATCACTCTTGCAAGACTTTGTAAAGCCTTCATACCACTCTTTATCGTGTAAAAATTTTGGGGACAAGTTTTCGAAAACATTACCTGATGAAGGAGTCAAAAACTTTCCAAGACTTCTGTTATTGGAAGTCCAAAGGATAGGAACAAACAGATTATTTATAGCTTTACATAAAGGACAAATAAACTCTTTGTGTTCTATATTTTCCGGTGTGTTTCTAGTGATCTGTATTTGATTACTTCTTGAATTTATAAAATTCATGTAACACAGAAAATGCATACCATGACCACAACTAACAGATACCAACTTACTATCAACATGGTCTTGATTTGAAAATCCAGGGCCAATAACATTGCTTTCTTTTACTTTATGCATGTATGACTTCCATTTATCAGACTTGGCTTCAGTGTTGGCATCTTCGTACTTGTCTAAATTGGCACCATCTGAAAAGGATTTAACAAACCAATATTTGTCATCGAACGGTACTGTTCTGAACTCTGAAGACTTTGTAACATAAGTCATTATTCCAAACGGACTTTCTTCAGCAGCATTTTGACAAAGTAAACAATGTGGCTCGGGAAATCTCCACCCAAATTCTTCATCATAATCTTCCATTTCTATATCACTTCCATCGACCGTTTCAAAATTGTTTTTCTTCAAGAAATTAGACTGGCGCTTTTTGAACTTGGCCAATAATTTCGCTTGTCTCTCATGCGCAATACGTTTCTTCTTTTCATATTCATTTTCATCTCCTACTTCATTCGTACATAAATCGACTTTAAACTGATCGAATGATGTAACTTGTTCACCCAATATTTTATTAAGTGTATGATACTTATCTTCGAACACTTTCAAAATATAACGAATTTTCGAATGATGATTCTTGAACTCTTCATTACATAAAAATTCATAAAGCAATACTGCAATTGAAGTATGATGATTATCAGAAACATTCACAAACCTATCGTAAAATGAACCGTATTGAGCCATATCAATTGTATTTTCAAAAGCACATATGTGAATTAAATGAAGGGCGGTTTCTAATAAACTTTCAGCTTCCGTACCTTCCTTTCTGATGTACATGAGTGTCTTGATTAAGAAATCAGAGAAATATGTTGATGCTGAGAAATTACCAATATATTTGAAATTACCTAACTCTTCAGGATCCCTTAATTTTGGTTCAATAACAATTTCGGAAATCGGTTTTCTAATTCTCTTTCTAGTTCTTTCTTTAACGAATTTAATAGCATCATCTTTAATATTGGTAGTATAATTGAAATAATAAGGATTGATCTCATCGAGATATTCTTCCTTTAAGTGATAGACTCCAATGTCACTAGCACCCTTTGGAGGAACAAAATTTGTCATTTCTGTGAGAATGATATCGAATCTTTTCTCAGATGTGATATGATCAGGGATTTGTGAACACATCTTGGTGTAATTCATTGCACCAAAACATAAGTTATGAATGATTTCAGTTTTTATTCTGATTCTATTAACCACTTCATCTTTCAAGCCTCGAAGGTATAAGTCTTCTGTCAAGGTGTGAATGAAGAAATTCATACATTCCTCTAACATATAAGGAAGAGTTTTCAGATCATAGATTAACTCCTCTTGGTCAGATGCATCATTAATCCAACCATCCATCAATAACCAACGACTGAACAATAAAAAGCAGACCAAGTTTGGACTATTAGAATTAATAAATACTTGAGTTAAAAATAAATCTCTCATGTATCCACTTTCACGAAGACCAGTGCTACGATATAATTGCAATTGAGATCTAACACTAAACCCATTTCTAACCCAAAATCCTGACTTTATCTGTGACATTAAAACAATGGTTCTGATAGGATAATCAAAGATAGATGTTAAAGGGTTAGCAAGATCCATTCTTTGATTTGAACATGCTGTATTCTTTGATGATTCCAATACTTCAGCCAATTCTGAAGGTGATTTAAATTCTGATAATTCAATTAACCAACTTAAAAAGGAATGAATTGGATGTAAGAAACTTACTTTTTCTTCATCGATTCTGAAATGTTGAATGATATTACCACCGATTGGTTCTTTGGAGATTCCCTTTTCATTAGAGAGATTCACATCGACTGAATCATCAATAAGACCTGGATAATCATTCTTTTCCAATCTCAATAAAAACCCAATCACGTAATTAATGGCATTTTTCGATAAAGATTTTCTTAAATCATCATCGGTTAAATTGCAAAGACAATGAGCGATATATTCACCGAATTGATAAATAACCAGAATAGCATGGAAAAAAGCAGTATAATCAGGGCTTTCATATTCAACGTGATTCTTCTTTTCTCTCTTCATTACTGGTCTACCTTGGAATAAAGCTAAAATGTCACAAGCCATAGGGATGATATTATTAGTTAAGATTGACTTAGAATCACGACTTCTACTTAAGATATATCCAATATCAAAGAAAATTTGTCCCCATCTTCTATTCTTTAAACTTTTCATTGAAATTTCATGAGTGATTTCTATTTCTTCTGGTGATCTGATTTCTTCAACAGTTAAGAATCCATAGATAGATGCAAAAATACGTGACACATCACCATGTTGAACAATTGAAGTGGAGTTGGATGGACAGGTAAATAATTGGGTTGAAAGAGTACACATTATATTCAATTCTGGTTCTCTATCCATGGTGAGAAACATATCTGCTATGGTTGGATAAATATCGACATACTGACACGAGATGATATTCTTATAACATAAATTTGTAATCAATGAAGTAGAATATAAATCATGTAACAAAATACGAATGGATTTCCAAAATCTAACATCCAAATAAATTAAATATTGTAATCTTGATCCAAGATGACTCTTACTTATATCATAATCATCTTCAGTTAAATTATAATCACATTCTTGACATATATCATCAGGAAGATTCCATTTCGAAGGATGGAAGAACCAATGGGACAGAGCTTTCTTATTACAATTGATTTTGGGTATTTTTGAAGTTGGATCTAAGGAACCAACTTTATAATGATATTCTCTACTACTAGCGACAAGAAGTCCACTATTCCATTTTCCACAAAAGGCACTGCAGAATAAGTTTTTAGCTGAATTATTAGTTTTGAACATTTCACTTTCTGTCAAGGTATATATCCAATTCAAGATTTCATCACACATATCTTCTCTAAAGACATCTCTATGACTTCTTATACATGATGCTAAACCAGTAGCACTAAGTATCTTTTGTCTTTCTAAAAGTAAATCAATATCATTAGAACTTATTACTTTTGCCATACCATAATTTTGAACTTTTTCAGTAACCATTACAGCAAAATTTTTCACTTTTCTACTTGCTAAATGAATTCTTTGAACTGCATCACGATATTGTCTTATTTGATCATTATAAACCATCAAATAATATTTTTCATTATTAATATCATCAATGTTTTCTAATCCATATTTATTAGGATTCAACGATCCAGTTATCTTTTTCAATTCAACTTGTGCTTGAGAAGCTTCATCAGGATCTTCAAATTGAGCATCAGATTGACTCATAACATCAATAACATAATCTAATAAGATTTGAATAGTTCTTAAGAAGGAATCTTCTAAATCAGATGGCATTTTAGTATTTCTAGTATTCAAACTTTCATCATCTTTAACAGCATAAGGACAAAAATAATCTTTAACCCAAGCTTCTGGATCACCACAATCACAAACCCCACCATTTTCACGTTGACATATTGTGATATGAACTTTATGACCCTGATGATATTCTGGTTGATAACAATGTGAACATAACGCACAAGTATCATCGAACCCACATGTCAAACATCTATAGATTGGTTCTCCCTTTCTGAATATTCTTGCACAAGGCAGATTAGCATGGAAAGCATGATGATTATGAGTATCATATTTTGGATCTCTTCTTTTAAGATTGACTTTATAATAATTGGCAAAGAGCCATTCGTATTCATTTTCGACTTTATCTATCATTGAATCAACGTTATAATCCCTATTATTAGGGAAAGCATTAGGAAATAACCAATTTAGATATTCGCCTTCATTAGATACTGCTAAAAACAACGCCTTCCGTATTTGTTGTCTAACATCTTTACCAAACTTGAAATTTGATTGAGAAGGTAACTCGAAGAGGAACCTCTTCAACTTATCAGTCCCGTTCATGTAGATAGATGATACAGATTGATCTGGTTGATGTATTTTGCCTTTGATTTGATGTTTTGGCTGTCAGATCTTGATTAGATAAATACAATTTTGCAAACTTTTTTAAAGTTTACCCGCACCACCAAAATCAATTTTTTTTTTGCCTCTTTAAAAACTATTTTGATCGATAAACTTTAACTATGAGAACTATACGTACCAACGGTATCACATTATCACCATCAACAACCATAGTTAATAAGATCAATCAATTGATTGGTACTAAAGCATACACTATATACTACAGATAACACATACATCATGTCAACTAACGACGAAATAATATATTATCCTCCTAGCATACAAACCAATAAACAAAAGTTACAAAGAGCTCAAGATATAGCGTCGTTGGTTTTGGGAGTAGGATGTGGAATTCTAACTTTAGAATCAGCTTATGGGTTTGTGTTCTATTTGGCTGGAATCACACTTACTAATGGTATATTCCTTACTGCTTGTTGTGAAGGTAAACCAGAAAAGTTCTTTACAAAGCCAAAACAAGAAATATTCTTGGAAGGATTGTTTAATAATGTGCCTGGGTTTGTTATGATGTGGTGTTTGATATATGCATTAGTTAAAGCTAGTTCCTGATTCGATTGAAGGTGTTGACGAAGTTCAATCTTGAACTTATAGTGTATGGTATCGGGATTATATCAGTTTGTTGATTAATTACTATGTAATTAACATGAAAAATCTCTACTAAATAGGTTAATAGAGGAAAATAAAACGAATAATGTCTATAAGTTTACAATCTATATTGTAATTGTAGTAGTTCTAGTGACTATTTCACTGGTAATTTCTACGTCTACCACTTGAGGCTAAGTAAAAATTAGTGAGCATGATCTCCCTAAAACCATTTGTCTCCGTTCCACCACCTCCCACTTTCTCACTCACTAAAAAAAATGTGGTTGTTGAAAATCTCCAACCAAATCAACGAAACACATATTATCAACTACAAACTACTATTATCAATTGAACAATCAATAGTGTATTTCATATCAATTGATCGGTATCATATATATCATCCAAGTTATCTCTATCATTCACAATGGAGAAAATTGATTTATCAACCAACGCCAGAAAGATTCAAGAATCTTACGATAAGGTTGTAAGAGGTGATCCTTCTACTACTTACGCAGTTTATAGTGTCAACAAAGATTCATCTTTAGAAGTCAGTGAAACTGGTAATGGATCATTAGATGAATTTGTCGAAAGCTTCACTGATGGTCAAATCCAATTCGGTATAGCAAGAGTTGTTGTGCCAGGTTCCGATGTTTCTAAGAATTTATTATTAGGTTGGTGTCCTGATAATTCCCCTGCTAAATCAAGATTATCATTTGCATCCAATTTTGCTGATGTTTCCAAAGTTTTAAGTGGTTATCATGTTCAAATCACCGCTAGAGATCAAGATGATTTGGATGTTGATGATTTCCTTCATAGGGTTGGTGCTGCTGCTGGTGCCAGATATTCAATTCAAACTAGTGGATCAACTGTTGTCAAACCACCAGTTTCAAAACCAATCATAGCTAAATCAACTCCAAAACCAGTTCCTGCTGCTTCTAGTACTCCATCATTCATTCCAAAATCAACTGGTAAACCAGTTATTGCCACTAAACCAAAACCAATCATTGCTTCTAAACCAAAAGTTACCGATGATGGTTGGGGTGATGAAAAAGATGTTGAAGTTAGAGATTTTGATCAAAAACCATTAGATAATGTTCCATCTGCTTATAAACCAACCAAAGTTGATATTAATCATTTAAGATCTCAAAAATCGGATACTATTTCATCTACTCCAAAACCTTTCAAACCAGTAGAGTCCAAACCAAAGGATGATGAAGATAATGAACCAAAGAGTTTGGCTGATAGAATCTCTTCTTATAAAGTAAATGAATCAGAAAGATTAACGGAATTACCAAAACCAAAAGTAAGTCATTCTGTTGCTGCTCGTTACGCTCCATCTGAATCAACTCCAGCTGTTTCGGCTCCTAAATTCGGTGCTGTTCCAGGTCAAGTTAATAATGATAGAAAGGATAAAGTTATTGGGGGATTATCTAGAAATTTCGCTTCTGAAAATGGTAAAACTCCAGCTCAAATCTGGGCTGAAAAGAAAGGTAAATATAAGACTGTTCCAGTTGATGATGAACCAGTAAAGAGTGAAGAACCTGAATTAGCTCAAGAATTTGAAGAAAAGGCAGTCATTAAGGAAGAACCAGTTATAATTAAACCTAGTTTCGGTGCTCCACCAAGAAGAACTTTACCACCTGTTCAAGCTGCAAAAGAACCAGAACCTGAAGAAGAAGAAGAGGAAGAAGAACAAGAAGAGACAACTCCATCTTTACCAGTTAGACAAGCTGTTCCAGAACCTGAAGAAGAGGAAGAAGAAGAAGAACCAACCCCAAGCTTACCAGTACGTAGCTTACCACCAGCTCCAGTCAAAGCCGAAGAACCAATTCCTGTATTGCCTTCAAGAACTGCTGCAGCTGCTCCTACTCCAGCAAAGAAAGAATCAATCACTGCTACTGCTGAATATGATTATGTTAAAGATGAAGATAATGAAATTGGTTTTGATGATGGTGATTTAATCATTGAAATAGAATTCACTGATGATGATTGGTGGACTGGTAAACACTCTAAGACTGGTGAAGTTGGTTTATTCCCAGCTGCTTATGTTAAATTAAACACCAATGGAGCTCCAGCTGCTGCTGCTGAAAAAGAAGAAGAGGAAGAAGAAGAAGTTGCTCCACCACCACCAGCTAGAGCCGAACCAGTTGTTGCTGCTGAACCAAAATCATCTAAACCAACTGCTGTTGCTGAATATGACTATGAAAGAGATGAAGATAATGAAATTGAATTTAAAGAAGGTGATTTGATTGTTGAAATTGAATTCATTGATGAAGATTGGTGGTCTGGAAAACATTCAACTTCAGGTGAAAGTGGTTTATTCCCTGCCAATTACGTCAAATTAAGCGAATAGGTTTAACTTTCCATTTGCTACTGTTGTTGCTGTTTATTATTATGATTTAAAAAAAATTCTACGATTAAAAGAACTGAAAATTTAAAAAAAATTAAAAAAAAAATTTCAAGACACATTCTATATTTCTCCACTTTATTTTTATATATTAACTTAAGATCTATAAATTTCCCTTTATCTATGTAACTTTTTCATTAAAATTATCTTCTTTATTTAAGAATTGTTTAACTGCTTCGCCCCAAGCAGCTCTCTTTTTGTAAAAGGCTAAATCATCAGGTAAACTATCAATAGCTCTTGATAACTCTTCACCTAATCCTTCAGCTTTAATTTGTTTCATAGGAGTTAAGTATGTTCTGACTGTCATAATATTGGCTCTCAGTTTAGGTAATCTGGTAAAGATTTGACGTTCAACTCTTAAGAAACAAGCATCATCGAAATCAATTTCATCATAGGAAAGTTGTTTTATAACTTCACCTTTACGACCATGATTTGAATCAAGACTGAAATAAGATTTATGAGTTTGAACCGACCAATTATGTCTTACCCAAAGATCTTTCGGTTGCAAATTATTAAAAAACTTCCCCATGGATAATTTTAATCGATTTTCATATTGGGGTACAGGACCATGAATGAATGAGATTGGTTTATTATGACCATGACTGGGATCAAATCCCGCGGGGAATCCAGTGACACTAGCACGAAGAATATATTCTTCATCATGATTATTAGGATCATCTTTAATAAGAATAAGGAAATCTTCTTCGATATTAGCTGCCAAGTATAAAATTAATTGATGAGGAGTATAGTTCTTAGCATATTTAGGGAATTCTTCATCATTAATTAAATTCTTAATCATTCCATTATACCAATTATACTTGAAGTATTGAGGATACCGAGTTAAAAAGTAATTAGTAACAATCTCATAAAACTCCTTAACCGCAGCAGTAGTGATGTCATTATCATAACTTAATAAAGTATTGTTTGGATATAATTCAGTAAACTTCTTTCTTAATTGAGTTTGTTTTAAATAAGTATCTTCAATTAATAACCAATCTTGAGGAGTTTTAACTAAATTCAGTAAATTCATCGACACATTGAAGTTCTTCTTTTTCACAAATGGCCTTATAGGTAATGGTTTAGTATCTTGCCAACTGAAATCATCTCCAACTGGAGGGAACTTCCTTACTAGGATTGATTTATGTTTAGCATTGAAATTATATAATTTGAATAATCTAAGTATTGACAATGTTATCGTAGCTCCAAATGCTAGCACAAGCACATAAAAGGCATAGTCTTGACTATTCACCATCTTGATAATACCGTTCTATACCTCTATCTATATCAAATACATCTTCACTAGAGATATTCACCAGATATATATATACACAAACGGTACAAAGGAAAGATGGTTCCGCTTTTCTTTATCTAGAGGCTTAAGTAATTTGAGTTAAGCGCGACCATTTCCCAATGCGGTAACCAATTGCGGAATTTTCAATTTATAGCTTTCGCAATTAACTATAATAAGGGACATGTAATTACTACCGACTTTTACAAACAATGGGATAAAGAACTTTTAAATGACATTAATTGCATAAATAATAAATAAAGAATAAATGTAAAAGACAAACCAAACTTTTTCTGAATCTATAAAAATGATAAAAGAGGAGCGTGGGTGGGGGCACAACTTATAAGATCATATCTTTCATTAATAATTGAGTATAACTTGATAATTCAATTCTTTCAACATTAGGGAAATTTCTCATTAAACAATGTAACGGGATTATTTTTTCATTATTTAATTGGAAATCGTCTATGTAAAGACCTCTGATTCTACCTATCATGAAACTCATCTTTTTAAGTATATCATTAGCAATGGTAACTACGGTATTGAAAGGATTTGTATCATTGGAAGGATTATAATTTGAATTGATTAAGAAATCATATGGAGATGATGAAGTGGTTGTATCGATTGAGACTGAAGAATCGAAATAGAAATAGACATTTTCAATCTTTTCAAACACAGGATGGGATTTATATAATTTATTAGTATTGGTGTAATTATCAAATTGGAAATATTTAGCTAATAATTCATCATCAGTTTCAATCTGTTGTTGTTGTTGTTGATGATGATGTTGAACATTAAGGATAGTACACTTATTATAATGGTCGATTAAATCACTTAAGAAGTTTTGAATATATGTAAGACCATTAAAGAACATGAATAAGACTTTCCCATTGAAGACTTTATTAGGGAAATTTTTATTTAAATGAGTGATTAATTGATTGAAATTATCTAAATAAGTTATACTTGAATTAAAAGGGATTTCATTATTAGTATGTTCATTAATTTCAATTAATTTAGATTCAACTTGATTAATAGTTCCATTAGATACTATAATAACTTCATAGTCCGATTTAGGAACGCAAGTAAATTTTTGAATCATATTTGTAAGATATTTAATATGCAAGGGGGGAAGGAGGGAGGTTCAACACGAAACGGAATAAAAGGTTCGTAAATTGATAACGACGACAACGGGATTTGACAGGAATAGATAATGCAACCTTGGTAAAGTTTGTTCTTCCAATCGATAAGATTAAAACAATAACAAATACGATCAAAAGATGCAAAAAAATAAAATAATTAAGACCTAAGTGCTAATTTTTGTATTAGTGAATATAACCAATTTTGAAATTATGGATTTTATTGGTCTGATAAGGAAAATTGATTAATATTTATAAGGCACTTTTAAAATGACCAAGTAAATTAATATAAAAATTAATTAAATTAGGTTTCATAAAAAATGTGGAGAACTAAAATGAATGGGGTAACAATTTTAAAAATCGGGTTATATATAAATTATACCGATTTCCTTATATTTCACAAAGGAGATTTCAACATTTAATCATAGTTTATGGATGAGAGTATGAGTTCGGAGTATTTGTATTGAGGAGATCTAGTGGTTAGAACTTTAAATGGTATGGAGGAGGTGGTGGTGAAAAGTTATAAGAATCCAATTTATTGACTCCTATATTGTGGGATTATCACTGTAAAACAAGAATATCAAAGTAGAAAGACAGGGTCATTTGAATATGGAAGGATTAGGAACTACAACATCTTAACTATGGTAGTGGTGGTGGGACGGATCTCCACATTACAAGTGGGACATAACAAGACCCACAGAAAATGATATAATTACAACAATTGTTGCAATAATAAAATACAACAATGATCAAAATGCCTTTCCAATCCGCGCTTTGCCGTTTCATTTTTTTTTTCATATTTTTAGTTTATACATTACTTCAATGGTTTAACGGTAATATACTTATAGAGAATGTTTAATTTGGTGTTAGAACATAGTGGGGATCAGATGTTTAACGTGGGTGAACTTATATGTCCGAGATTTATAAAGTTTAAATTACACCATTCATAGTGGATTTGACTGTGTTATAGTTGTTTGTGATTCGGAGACCCCACCTTTTCCAAGGAATAACATAAAACCACAACAGTATGATTTCTTCATAGCAATACCCAGATATTATTGTGTATCAGGTATGCAAAATTGTGGATGATGTTTACGTGTAAGTTTAAGATAGGTTAGTGGCTCGATTTCATTCCAGCATGTGCTTCTTTCTCATACTGACTTCAAGGACAACTATAATAACAATAACTAAAGACAAAGTCCGAATGAATGATCCTAATAGCGATCTTCTGTTTTACTGTAGAACGTCACTTGATCATCGTATAAGCTATAATTACAACCTTCTGCTCTATATTAAAGCCCAGCATTAAGCAACAGTAAAAGAGATCGACCCCACATTTAAAAAAAATTTCTTTTTGTTCGTTCAATTCGCAACAATTTTTTCAAAATGCCACTTTGGGCGGGCCGTCGCAAAAATACAACATCCATACCAAGAAAGAAACAACTGAAGGCTATAAACTAAAAAACTATAAGCTGATGTTCTGTCTGTTAAGTCACTAAAAGAGTTAGTGACACTTCCTCCTTGGGGAATTATATTAATGCGCTTTTGTTCCATTTTCTACTTCGTGTTTTTTTGTTTATTTGAACTGTACTATGATGAAAGGTATAACTTATAACTCTTAATAATATTTAAGGTTTAATATTTATATTTTTGATCTTAGTTGGTAGGTTTTCATGTGGGGTAATAGCAAACCAACAATTTTATAAAGTAGAGCTTATGGATGTTGGTTCCTGATTTGTAGGTGGTCCGTTATGACGGAGAAGAGGATGTGGGTGTGGGTATTGTTTCGTGGCAGTGATACTATAAGTTCGTAGTTACTAGGCGTTTTATGCTTTACGTTTACTATTAATAGTCATCTCCGGGCAGGCTTAAGTAGAAAATTTTTCAACCAGGTTATGGTTGACAGTGAAGTTATCCCAACAATTTACATACAAGAGTCAAATGAATTCTCCATCAGAGTCATATCATGAAGTCGAGCAGACCTCCAAAACGACTTCTTCTACAAATCACTTTCATCTAAACGAAACCAAAAAATATATTAAATCGCAAATTATACACACTAAGTAAGGTTAAATTCGCTAAACACAATATGAAATGAAATGAAATTAAAATGAGAATATGTTTTCTATAATTCTTACTTGAATAATTAATTATCGTCATTGTTGTCGTCATGTTGATGAACGGTATGGTCATCTTCTATATCACTACTTGCATCGAGGATTTCTTCTGTATCGAGATTATCTTCATGATCATTATCTTCTTCAATGAAATTTTCAACCGCTGTCACTGCTGTCACATCTCCTGCAGTGGATGTGGTGATATCATTACTATCTTCTTCTTCTTCTTCTTGATCACTATTATATGAAGGAGGTCTTTCAGGACGGGTGACTGCTATACTATGTAATGTAATTCTTTCATCATTCGAATTAATATCACTATAAGCATTATAACTAAATTTATCTTGATCTATAATATCATCATTATCAGATCCAATGAATTTACCTTCATTATTATTCCCCATTTCATCATTATGAACATCCCAAAAATCAGGAGGGAAATCATTTTCACGATCACTTAAATCATTATTATCATCATCAATTTCAGATCTTTCCAATAAGATATCACCATTGAATTTATTATAAGCAGGTGGAGCAGGTCCATTTCCTTCTATAGGGGCTAAACCCCAATTTTTAACATTGGCCTCTATGAATACAAATCCTCTTTGTCCTAAATTAACATGAACAGTGGATAAATTATTAGCACCGATAATAGGAAAGATTTGACCTTGATGAGGGATTTTAAAATTCTTAATATGACCTCCGATTTTAGATTCATTTACTTTTTTCCCATTTCTAGTGAAGAATACCGTCCCACTTCTAACTCTATAACCTACACCTATCACATCTCCCACAGCGAATTTAGGAAATGGAGGATCATATTCGAATTTAAATGGTTGATTATAACGTCTATACCCGTTGGAATCATACGAGATGGAATGGGCGTGTCTACCGGGTAATCTAAACCATGGATATGGTTTAATACTGAATCCGATGGAGATGACGGTTTCTTCAGGGTTGGGTAAGGAATAAATTTTTGATTCGAAATAATAAACATCATTTTTCATAAGTAAAGGATAATTGGTCATGATTGAGCATTCGAAATTCTTAAAGAAATCCAATTCGAATTTATTCAAGATTATGATATCATTATTAGTTAACAGACTATCTTTAATGAATTCATAGGCATTTACCCCTTTTTCTTGGATGGATAAGTTTTGTGAAAGGGTTAAATCACCTCTGAAATAAGGGATTGATTGAAGGTATTCTTTCGATTGTAAGTATAATTCTAATTCATTGGAGTTTAATTCAAGGTATGCTTGATTTTCTTCTTGTCTTGATAAATCATCATCATTTAATCTTAATTTACGTTTTATGATAAAGAATACAATCGATGATACTAAAAAGATAATGAATAACGTTATGAAAGTGAAGAAAGTGATGAGGAATAATTCTCCTAATGATTCATCGACATCAGGATTTGGATTTGGATTTGGGGTGTTACCATTTTGAGGAAATGAAAATCGAGGTGGAGGAGTTTGATTTGGATTATTAAGATTATTATAATTGCTTCGTTTGAACAGAACGGGATATGCATGAGTTGATTCCAATAGGAATATCAACGATGATAGAAATATGGTCGACATATTGAATATATATATATATATATATATATATGTTGTTTCTATGGGATAATTCGATGGGGGTATGATGTATCACTAATTCTATCTATATGGTGAGAATAGGGGTGTTGAATGACTGAGGTGGTGGTGAGGCGAAAAACAAATGATAACAAAACTGGAAGCGAAGTCTAATGTGGAGATTGTGTAATAGGGGGCGAAGGCAGGGTACTCAGCTATCTACTAACAATCAAATGCAAATGTATAAATGGGAAAAGGTATATAGACTATGAATAATAGCTAAGATGAAACAAGTGTAATATTGAAATGCTTTATGTTTGATATTTGATGATGATGAAATTAATAATTGAAATTAAATCTGATGACTTTCTATAATTTATGTCTGAAGTTTCCCTTTTTCTGTCTTGTCTTGTCAAATTTTTATGTCATTTTTTTTGTCTTATCTTTTCTAAATTGAGTAACGTGACTCGTCACGTTACTAGATATTTTTAAAAAAGATTTTACGACACCAGCCATTTTTGGTACTTAACAGCTGCAATTTACAACACAATTAACTAATTATAGAAATAATTACATCCTATTGCAGAATAATATAGTATTATTGATCTGTTACTAATGATTCACAAAATCTAATCTAGTCTAACAATCCGATGCTTCTATTGAAACATAGCAAACTACCACACACTCACCTTTAATTAATTGATTGACGAGAAAGAGCCAATCATTAGACGATTTTTATGGTTTTATTTATGGGCTGGATTATAACATTTTCTTGAACACATATGATATGTATGTACATACGTATAAACTTACTCTGATGTACCCCCAACCTCCTAACTTCACCTTGACAAAATTCAGTAACTATCTTTCATAACTCTTACCGTCATTGATATTTCCTTATTAGTCTACTTAACCCAGCCATTTAAAAAGAAATTTTCTGTTTACATCAATTTTTTTAGTTTTTACAGCCTCTTCCACTTCACTCCTTCAACGCGTAAAAAAAATTAAATGTTTATTTTCTAAATATAGAAAAATATTTAACTGCAACTGTCAACTATAACCTCTTAATTAGTTAGTGTAGTAAGATCATGTATTATGTAGTACATGTAGGAGGAATCTGATCTCATACCCAAACAAACAAACAAACACACAAATAAGCATTGGCTTTGGATTGCTTGTTTTTATTTATTTATAGGTAATCATTTCTATTTACTTTTAAGTTTTCTTTCTTTTTCTTATATATATATATTAACTCTACCGGTTAACCGCTTGTTTAACTTACTTCATATAACCTTCGTCTAATACCTTACCACACTACTACTCCCCTTATAAATCCATCCCTATATCACTTACGAAATCATCTTTTCCCAATTTTAAGTTATCAAATACGAATACAATCATCATACATATATACAGCAGCACTCACAATATGAAAATTTCAACTCTTTCCATCATATTATCAAGTTTGATGGCTCTAACTTCAGCAACAAATTGTGATCCATTAACTTCATCCACATCATGTCCTGCTGATCCAGCTTTAGGCTCATCCTTCAGAGAAGATTTCCAACTGAGTCTAGGTCAATACTTTGAAAGTACAAATAAACCAGGTGCCATTACTTTCGCTAGTGATAGCGGTTTATCCATGACTATCAATAAACGTTTCGATAATCCTTCTATTCAATCCAATTTCTATATCATGTTCGGTAAAGTCGAAGTAGTCATGAGAGCAGGTGAAGGTACAGGTATCATTTCATCATTTTTCTTACAATCAGATGATTTAGATGAAATTGATATTGAATTATTCGGTGGTGATGGTTATCAATTCCAATCCAATTATTTCATCAAGGGAGATACCACCACTTATGATCGTGGTGAATATCATTCAACATCAAATAATCCCTTGGAAAATTTCGAAACTTATACTCTTGATTGGACGGAAGAAAGTTTAACTTGGTCTTTAAATGGTAATGTGGTTAGAACTTTAACTCCTGATAATCCTCAAGGTTATCCTCAAAGTCCAATGCAAATTTTTGCTGGTATTTGGGCAGGAGGGGATCCTTCCAATGATGAAGGTACCATTGAATGGGCAGGTGGTTTAACCAATTATGCTGATGTTCCTTTCACAATGGATATTCAATCCATCATCGTGGCTGATTATTCATCAGGTAATCTGTATTCTTATAGTGGTACATCTGGAACTTGGCAATCTATTAATGCTTCCGGTGGTCAAGTTAATGGAAGATATCAACAAGCTCAATCTGATTTTGAAACTTTACAAGATGGTGGTTCAGTTAGTAGTAAACAATTATCATCATTAGTTATTGCTGCCAGTGGAACTACTTCATCTAGTAGTTCGAGTAGTTCAACCAGTAGTTCAACTAGTAGTTCAACTAGTAGTTCTACCTCTACTACTTCAAGTACCACTACTACATCCTCATCATCATCATCAACTACATCTACTTCAACCACCACTTCATCTAGTTCAACTTCAACTTCACCAACTTCAACATCAACTTCACAAACTGCTTCAACTTCAGTAGCAGCAGATTCATCCATCGAATCATCATCATCTCCATCTTCAACTCATTCATCCATAACTGTATCATCAGCCCATTCATCATCCCCAGCATCAAGTGCAGCTTCATCATCTTCAGCAGCCGTCTCATCAACTACATCAGGAAACGACTCCACCATGACTTCCATCTCATACATCTTAACTTTAATCGCATTATTATCATCATTCTTAGTTTGATGATGATCAAATAAAAGTACTAAATGAAAGGACAAATACATACTACAGGTCAGTAAAATTGTATATATATAATAATATATTTAAATAGATAGATTTAATATAAATAATCCAAAAATATGAAAAGAAACCAATTTGTGGATAAATAAAATCACTATAAGATCAAATCAAGTTATATAAGTTACGAATTCAAAAGTTGCAAAAATAAAATCAAGAAAAAAGAAAATCGACGACCCCGGTGAGGATTGAACTCACGATCTTGAGATTAACAGTCTCACGCCTTAGCCAGCTTGGCCACGGAGTCGAATTTCTTGACGAAATTTTTTTCCACTCTTTGCGAAACTGTACTATCACGGCACGTGATTTGTGACTTTTGAAAATTTTAATATTTAAATAACTTAATACTTTACTACTATACAATATGATATTAAAGGATTAAATGAATAAGAAGGTCTCTTATATTGTATCAGGTTGGTTAAACGTAAGGCAATTTAATTTTTTGGTGGTTAAATTTAGAGATTTTTAAATTTTGATTTTTTGCAATTTTGACCTCAAAAATAGGGTAACCATAACTTTATATATCAAATTACAATATGGTATATTTAACACTATTTAAAACTATTCAAACTAATTATTGGTTTTAATACTTGATACAGTATAGTAACACAACACACAAGAGCCAGAAAGTACTCCAACCATAAACAATTTAAATACATAATCCCAAATCGAATCTTCTCTAATCGGTTTCTTAAAACTTTCACCATCACCATTAACTTCATCATCAATCTTATAAGTTAAATATTCCACTGCACGTTTATACTTATGAACCAATGAATCCTTTGAAGTTGGGTTTAAAACTTGGGGTGGTAACATCATTGGAGGTTTATAAGTTAACCAAAGCGGTTGGATTGGTGTATAATCATATCCGAATAATTGTAATTTCATGTCTCCGAAATAACCATCAATTTCAACATTAAAATCAGCAAATATAACCTCCTTATTCTGATTAAATCTCATATATGTTGAAATTCCACCATCTTGACATGGTTCACTTAATAATTGTCTCCCATCGATTTTAATAGGGATTAATTTCAATTGTTTAGCTTTGAAATCATATTCGTATTTCCCATGTTGCCAAATTAAACTTGCTGAAGGACAAGAATGATTCTGAGGATTAGAAGTGACTTGATATATGGATTGTTCGAAATTACCTTCTTTATCAAATGAATAAGCAAATCCAGGTAACGCAGGTTCAATCAATAATTCATCAACTGGATCATAGAATGTAGGTCCAGTCATGACTTTTCGACTAAGACTTTGCCAAGTTCCTTCTAATTGATTTCGAATATCTTGTTGAGTAACGTTGGCTCCTGATGTCTTAACTGTTGCAGCTGTGACAAGGCAAGTCATCCACATTAATACAATCAAGATCAGGGTAGATAATCTCGTCATATTGATTATTACACTTTATATGTATCTATGATGGAGTGAAACTGTTTATGCAAAGTCTAAAAAAGAATAAGAAAAATGAATTTAAACTGAAAAAGGTTATTCAACATTAAAATAGATCAAGTTTAAATCACATCGATTTATAAATATTTCATTCTGGAAATGATTAGCAGAATATCACTTAAAATTGCAGCAAAAAAAAACGAGTTGCCAAAAAAAAAAAAGAAACTCACATACATTCAATATTTCTAAAAAGAGAGCAGATATACACCATCTCTATTAAAGGTATTTGAACCACATTCAAAGAGCTTTATCAATCTTTTGCCTTTTATGACGAGCGGTAAAAATTGTGGAAGAATAGAATATTGAGTTATAAGAAATTCACTCACATTATCTGGTAAATAGAAATATCCTGGAATATTAAGGATATTACACCCAGAAAGGTCAATTTTCAAAAGATTATTGGTATATTCACTTGATTCTTTCTTGAAAAGTGGAATATTCAAGTCATTGATTTTATTACATCCTAAATCTAGATAGTTTAAATTTCTAGGAGGTAACCAGTTGATCAAATAAGATTGATTTATTAAATTATAAGCCAATGATAGATATCGTAAATTTATCATCTGTTGCCAGTTCTTCTGTAGTTCTGAATTATTATATTCCATTATGTTTGTTATTCCATTATGTGATAAATCCAAGTATTCCAATGATTCTGGAAATATACAACCACGTAGATTTCTTAAGGTTTTTGATAATTTCAATCTCTTTAAATTCTTAGGAAAATTCACGATAGTATGGGGTTCGCCAGGAAATTTAATATTTTTTAGTTTCAAGTCTACTATTGACTCAGGAAATGAGTAATAACCTGATTCATCAGTTTCTAGATTCAAATCTATTACGAATTTAGTATACGATACTACTTCCAAACGTTCTAAGCCTTGTGGTAAACCACCAACTATGTAATTCCCAAGGAAATTATTCCTCAAAGTTAAGGATTTTAAAGAAATTGGCCAACTTAAAAGTTTTACTGTTGTATCTGATTTCCACACTGATATAATATGAATGTATTTCAAATTGGGAGGCCAGATGATTTCTTGGCCTTTTCGTGAAATGAAGCCATTATCGATTGAAAGATATTCCAATGAATGAGGCAAGATTTTCAACAAGTTCGAAGTATCAATACACAGAAGTTTCAAAGTTTTCAACTTGTTTAGTTTAGTAAATAGTGGAAATTTATTCATGTATATGAGTGTCATGTAAGTAAGATTTAAAGGAATATTATCAAATGTATCCTTGAACAATCTTTGTTGACTCAATTTGGTACTAAATTTTTTCAACCATATTATATCACTTGTACTACGAATATAAAATGGAACTATAAGATACTTGTCGTTCTTAAAAAAGAAACCAATTTCCAAAAATTTCAAATTTGATATTTGAAGTACATTTAACGGAATCCCAACACCTCTCATTTTACCCACATACATCTGTAATGAAACCTTAATATTGTCAATTGAGTTAATGAATTCTGAGTTTTCAGATATGTACTTCTCAACGTTCCTCACACTTCCATATATATGAATACTCCTAGGTTTAAAATTAGTTGGTAAACTCTCCAAATACAATGTTGGTTTTGTCGAATAAAAAGATTCAAAGAAGTTGCCTAACATTGATCCCATAGTATTTTGTCCATGTTTTAACTTCCAAATGATCAAATCCTTCAAAAATGCGTCATAAACTGCGGGATGAAACAAAGTGGTATTCAACAAACATTCAATCAAATCAACGGAAAGTAGGTTAATAATGTTAATTATGATATCATCTGGAAACAATAGAAAGTAATTGGTAAGGAATCGATCGTGTTTACTCATATTGACTTGATGAATATGAGAAATATAGAATTGTGTTTTAAAATATTCAGATTTATCTACATTTATATACCCCTTGTCATACGAATGCAAAAATTATAGTTGCCGCATTTTGTTGAACCTTACTTCAACCAGCGTTTACCAACAAAGTATTTATAACTACAAATTAATGGTAAATGATAAATTATAAAATTCTCTTTCTTTATTCTAATAAAAAATAAAAGGAAGATATATAAAAAGAGGAAACACTTTATTAAAAACTTTAAAAGATTTTTGTTTTATATAATATAATATAAAGCTTGGGTAAAAAAAGGTTTTTTGGGATATGAATGGGGATGAATGAATGAATGAATGAAAAGCTTTTTCTTTTAAACAAACAAACAAACAAACAAACAAACATAAAAGAAAAAGTATATAAAGACGATAACAAGAAAGGGGGTTAATCAAAAGTAGTATGGGTAGTAAAATTAAAAAAAAAAATATTCCAAATAATGTATAAAAATGAACCGGTAAAAAATCTTTTTTTTTTAAATGGGGGTATCAAAAAGAATCAGTAGTTAAAAAAAATTTAACTAAATTGACAACCTAAATCATATTTCAAAGTACCAGTTGAATCCCAAACACCCCAATGTTGTTCAACATCAGAAGTACCGGAAGTATTTGGTTTCCAAATTTCATCATTATATTCAAAAACAGCGACATTAACACCCCAACCTCTTAAAGCACAAATAGCATTTTGCCAATAATTAGCAGCATTTTCAACACTTGGAACTGAATTTTCAAAAGCAGTTCCATCAGTTGGCCAACCAGTTTCACCAACCCAAAAGGTAATATCAGTTGAACCTTTAGTAGTTTGAATAACTTGTAAAGCTTGCATAATATCATCAAAGAATGAATATGAAGCATTTTGATTAGTTTGACCTTGCCAATAACTAAAAGCATTAGCAAAAACAAAATCAGCAGCTTCAATAGCAGGAGCATTAAAAGCATCAACTAAAACATTCCAAGAATCAACAGTTCCAACTGGAACACTACCATAAGATACACCATTTTTATCATTAATACCTTGTAATAAAGTTTTAATGGTTTGAATATCAGCAGCTAATTGTTGAGCAGTTAAATCACCTCTATATAAAGCTTCTGAACCAACCATAAAGTTATAAACAGTATCAACACTAATAGTTGGTAAATATTGTTGTAAAGCTTGTTGTTCAGCTTGGAAATGAGCATCATCAGTTGGCCAAATACCTAACATTAATTGGAAACCAGCTGATTCAGCGGCAGGACCAATATTTTGTAAAGTATTACAATCAGAAACGGCATAAGTTTTAACGATTTTAGCGTAACTGGCCATTTCAGCGAAATCAGCGGCATATTCAGTACCAGTTTTACAGTTACCAGCGTTATCTTGAACACCTAAATTGAAGGCAAGCTAAATTTAAAAAGTAATGTTAGTAAAGAGTTTTTTATTTTATTTATTTTGGTTAATCAATCAAAGCGGGTAATCGATACATACATCACCAATGGCTTGGACGGAGACAGTTAAGGCTGCGATGGCAGCTAATAATTTGAATTGCATGATGGATTATTATATTCTATGATTATGAAAGGGGTAGATGTGTTATAAACGAATGGATGATGTGAGTTAAATTAAATTAAATTAAATTAAATTAAATTAAATTAGAAAATATGAAACGATCGTTGTTGAGATTTGAAGGACTCGGGATGGAACAAACTGATTAATGAACGAGATCTACTGGGATAAATGTAGATATGAGGACAAGACAGTTAGATGACTGATGTTAAACGAAAGGTATAATTTGATACTTTGTATGAAGAAGGAAGAAGAAAGAAACAAATTACAACTTTTGTTATGAGTAAAAATGGCAGCAGATAAAATTTTTTTTGAAACCTCCACTGGCACCAGGCACCACCGACCGCTCAGACATTTTTTTAGATCTCTCATAGTTAATTTTTTGTCTGTCTGATTTTTTTTGACCCTTTCCTTTTTTTGTTTTGGTTTGTTTTGGTAAATAAAAAATAAATAAAAATAAATAAACATTGAACGCTATTTGTGTGCAGTGCGTTTCCCATTTGGGACAGTTCTAGATTTTTACCACTTCTATATTTAGAAGTCAATTTAGCAGCATGCAGGAGCAGTAACACAGTACTGTTTAAGGAAGCTTCATGTCCCTTTCCGTAATATGTATAAACCCCCCCACCCACCAGTAACAGGTCTCTTTTGATTGAACCCTATACATACCATCTGATAATAGTTGATATCTTTACTCAATAAGTCAGACCAGTTTCATTACAATCTAGATTTAATATAATGGTTGGTTCATTCATTCGACTATTGTTACAATGTTTCTACATTAACCTACATCAAGTTGAATGTTACTTACTGTTCTTTGTGTATAGAATATTTTCCCTTTTAAGTAATGAATTTTTTCGGGAATTATATACAGGACAGAAATATGTCACATGCTAAATCACATGACTTTTTTGAATTTTTGTTAGTTAAAAGAAAAATAGGCAACTATAATATTTTTGCAGTCACCCCTAAAGGTAATAATGAGCATAAAGTCATATTGCAAATGTCTTCTTTTCTTTTATTCATACTATCGCATCATGGATTACAATACTATATTCCTTACGAAATACTTTCTATCACTACCAAATGATATCATAATTGATATCATTCATTTACTTCCTCCTCGTTTTATTGAATGTTTATTGAATACAAATGCATTTGATTTAGTAGTTTATCAAGCATTCTTGAATCATATGATTGTTACTAGACAACACACAAATCATAATTGTATGTCTATGGGATCTATGTTATACAAACATTATAAATCTTTTGAATATTCGAAACTAGATATCGTTTTATACCACTGGCCATTAAATTTTCTACCTAGGAGTATTCATATTTTTGGAGATGAGAGTGATTTGATGAAATATATTTCAGACAACCCTACCTTTTTAAGTTTCATTGAAGATGTTAGAATTTCAATAAGAATGAAGTGTGGACCCATACGAGGAAAAGTATTTCCTTCAAAAGTAATTCAAATTCCAAATTTGAAAAGCTTGGAGATTCAATATGCTTTTAAAAACAATGTATATGTGGATCTTCCAATCAAAAATTAATAGTACAAGTGATTTGTTAGATTTGAAACAATTTTTGAACAAGTTAGGTAAACCTCAAACTATTGACGATGTTCTTCAAAACTTACCTATCTCAATTGAATCCTTTAAAATAAATGATATTCAGAGTTTTGCTACTCAATTTAATCATCTAATCAGTTTGAAAACTTTAATTAGTAATAATTGTTCTAGTTACTATTTATATACTTTACCTCATTCTTTAGAAAATCTCACTTGCTTTAGAGTTCATTTTTATAATATGAGGAATGAACCTCAATGGCCTTCTAATTTAAAAAAAATTCATTTGGAATTTTCAAGGTTCTCATTCTTTAATACGATAACATTTGCAAACTGGCCTAAAGGATTAATTCACTTAGTCTTGAGACAAAATTATGCACCATTAAGAATAAGTGATTTACCTGAATGCTTGAAATATTTAGAATTGAAGGGAACTGGTGCCACTCGATATATTCAATTTACTTCTCCATCAGATTTTGGTAATGGCAAGATATTTCCTGAATCATTGAAACAGTTAAAATTATCAAGGGTGAAGTTTACAGACTTGTTTGATCAAAGTATAGAATTTCCTAGACAATTAGAGAGATTAGAAATATCAAGTTGTTCAATTGCTTGGGTTGATTGTATATTTCCACCCACATTAACACGTTTAGAATTATGTAACATTACCATACGAAGCTTAAATGAATATAATTCCAAATTCAAAGATTGGAATCAATTAGTCAATTTAAAATATCTAAGCTTCAAGGGATCTTCTTTAAAATGTGGATTAAAGACTTGGTTACCCCCTAAAAGTTTAAAAGTTCTAAATTTACGTAATACTAACATCAGAAGTTTAGACATTGCAATGTTCAAGATAATTAATAAGGAATATACTAGCAACCTTACTGAAATAGATGTTTCCAGAACTAGTATAAAAAAAATACCAACAACTTTTTATCTACCATGTAATGTATTTCAATTTGATATAACTGGAAATAGGTGGAATCGTATTTTTTTTCCAGTAACCATACGTAACAAGATCATACGACTTTATAAATAGTTATATACCGCCTTTTTATAATAGTTAATAAATTTTATATGCTTAAATTTAATATAAATCATGTTGTAACTATAATTTTTCTATCACATTTTATGTAACCAAGCAGAATAAGAATAAAAAAGATAGACAGTTTACACTGTTGTATACTAAATATGTCATATTCATTTGGTTATTATGGATATCAAATCAACAATGGTTTACAACACTCTATTCCTTACCAAATATTTTGTATCACTTCCAAATGATATCATAATTGATATCATTCATTTACTTCCTCCACGTTTAATCGAATGCTTAATGAATACAAATGCATTTGATTTAGGGGTTTATGATGAGTTCTTGAAGCATCTGATTGTTTGTAAAGAAAATATATGTGATACTTATATGTCAATCGGATCGATGCTAGACAAACCCTATGAATCATTTAGTTATGTGAAATTAGATATAACTCTAAGCCAATGGCCATTAAATTTTAGACCACGAAGTATTCATATTCATGGTGATCATAGAGATTTGGTAAGGTATATATCTTCCAATCATGCCTTTATTAGTTTTATTGAAGATGTTAGAATTTCGGTAAGAATGAATTATGGACACCTGAGAGGAACTATCATATCTCCAAAACTATTTGAAATTCCAAATTTGAAAAGTTTGGAGATTCAATATCATTTTGGCTGCACTGGATTTATAAACATCCCATTCGAAATTAATCATAAATGTGATTTGTTAGATTTGAAACAATTTTTGAAGAAGTTAGGAAGATGTAAAAATATTAATGATGTTCTTCAAAACTTACCTACCACAATTGATTCCTTCACTATAAATGGTATTAATAAGTTAGCTACTAGATTTACTCATTTAATCAATTTGAAATCGTTATCTGTTACTAATAGCAACATAGACTCGTTAATTTACCTACCATATTCTTTAGAAAATCTCACTTGTTTTGGGAGCCAATTCAAAGAGATGAAAGATGTTAGATGGCCTTCTAATTTGAAAACAATTGATATGGAGGCTTCCGGAATTATATATGATGATGTGGTTACATTATCTAATTGGCCAATTGGATTAATATCTTTAACCTTCAAGCAAAACTATACTCACTACATTATAAGTGATTTACCAGAAAGTTTACAATATTTAGAATTGACTCCAATTAGATATGATAGTTATATTCAAATTCGGTCTCAATCATTGTTTGGGGAACATTACACATTTCCTGAATCTTTAATAGAGGTAAAAATATCATGCATCCATTTTTCAAATTTTGTTGATCGACCTATGGAATTTCCTAAACGGTTAGAGAGATTGGAAATAACATCAAGCCTGATCGCATTAGATGATTGTATATTTCCAACAACATTAACGTATTTAGATTTAAGCTACACTACCATAAACAGTTTAGAAGCGTATAATTCTGAATTTAAAGATTGGAATCAATTAGTCAATTTAAAGTATCTAAACTTGAAAGGATCGTCTTTGAAACAATATGGATTAAAGAATTGGTTACCCCCCAGAAGTTTAAACATTCTTGATTTAAGTAGTACTAACATCAGAAGTTTAGATATTCCAATGTTCAAGGAATTAAATAAAGAATATACCAAAAATCTTACTGAAATAGATGTCTCTAAAACTGGCATTGTTAGAATACCACAAAATTTTTATCTACCAGAAAATGTTGATCAATTTCATATAAGTGAAAGTAGGTTGAACCCTAGTTTACTTCCCGTAACTATACTTAACAAGAAATTTACAAAGATTATTTCTCCACTTTTACCACCCTTGCACAAATTATATAATCCTTATCTTATATAGTTAATAAAATTACACATTAAAAGTAATACCAAAAATGGGGCAATTATAATTTTGCAATCACATTTTACTTGTCACCAAGCAGAAGAAGATATAAAAATAGACAAAAGATATGCTCCTAGTATTTAATCCATGTCATAGTCATTAGGTTATGACCAGTTCCCAATTAATCATGGATTATGATACTATATTCCTTACCAAATACTTTCTATCATTTACGTATGATATCACAATCGATATAATTCGTTTACTTCCTAACCCTTTGATTGAATGTTTATTGAATACAAACGCATTTGATTTAGTGGTTTATAATGAGTTCTTGAGGCATCTAATTGTTTGCAAAAACTATGAAAGAAGTTCAAAGTTTGTTATAGGAGCAATGTTAGAAAACTCTTTAGAACTGTTAACATCATTTAATTATACAGATCCAGATTTAACTTTACATAATTGGCCTCAGAATTTTTCACCAAGAACTGTTCATATTTATGAAGATTATGAAGAAGTGGAATTTTATCTCTCTTTTGATCATGAGTTCTTAAAAACGGTTCATGATATTAGAATTACAGTTCTGATGTCGTTGGACGAATTAAAAAAATATGGTATGTTTACCAAGATAATAGACTTCCCAAACTTAACAACATTAAACATTGAATTTAATTGTGGAATTGAATGGATTAAGTTTCCCTATAATTTTAATGGCAAAAGTGATATTTTAGAATTCAAGAAATTTGCTGAGAGGTTAGGTAGTCCCGAGAGTATGTATGATATTACTGAAAGATTGCCTATCAGTATTGAATCTTTGCGTGTAGGAAATATTATTGACTATGCCAATTTAAATTATTTAATGAATTTGAAGTCCATGTCAATAACTTGTTTTACCGTGAAAGATTTGAACAATTTTCCAACTTCATTAGAAAAGCTTAGTCTTTCTAGTTGTACATTCAATCGTTTGATTGAATACATAAATTGGCCACCAAATTTGAAATCTCTTAATATCGAACTAAGTGAAATGTCATCAATCAGAACCTCAGTTAATCTTGTGAATTGGCCAAAAGGTTTAACAAATCTAACTTTGAACAATAATAAATTTACAAGTTGCAATATAGGTAATTTACCTCAAAGTTTGGAATATTTAGAAATAACTTCAAAATCAAGTTATCCAATTAACTTTAATAGTGAAGTTCCTGATGGTTATTGTCGCACATTTCCTAGATCATTAAAACAATTAAAGTTAAGCTCGATTACATTCGCAGATAGTCTTTATTGTGATATAGAGTTTCCTGTTAAACTAGAGAAATTAGAATTGAAAATTGGTTTGAAAACACTTATTAGTTATATATTCCCACCTTCATTGACAGATTTAGACTTAAGTTTCAATAATATAACAAGTTTAGAAACGTATAATTGCAATTCTAAAGACTGGAAACAGTTAGTGAATTTGAAACATCTAAATTTGATGGGAAATCCTTTGAATGTTTCTGGAATAAAGAATTGGTTACCCCCTACAAATTTAAAACATCTAAATTTAAGTTGTACTCACATCACAAGTTTAGAAATGGAATTGTTTAATGAATCAAATAAGAATTATACCAATAGTCTTACTAAGATTGATGTTTCACACACCTATATAGTTAGAGTACCACCAGATTTCTATTTACCGGATAATGTTTATCAATTTGACATAAGTGAAAGTCACTTGAACTATAACTTTCTTCCTGTATTGCTAGGTAGTAAGAAATTTATAAGGGCTGTTTTCCCAATTTTGCCTCTTAATAATTTTCATAGAATATTTTATAATACTTAATTTATATCTTTTAACTTTCCATAATTAAACATAGTAAATGCATTTTGGAGCAAAGCTATACCAATACAAAAAAATGCGGTAACTATAATTTTGCAGTCATCTTTCTGTGAAGTAAAGCAGAAGAGAATATAAAATATCAAATATCTTTCATTCAAACGTTAATTGTAATTTTTTCATATTTATCAAGTCAAAATGCTTTACGACGGTGAATTTCTTACCAACTACTTCTTATTATTTCCAAATGATATCATAATTAGAATCTTTCATCTACTTTCTAATGAATTAGTTGAATGTTTGATGAATACAAATGCATTCCAAACACCAGTGTACTATGAATTCTTGAAGGACATAATCATTTATAAACCAAAGCCAAAAAAACCAATGAGAATGGGATCAATGTGTGGGGCATCATATGAACCATTTATGGAAAAACCACCAACATTAGCATTGAACAATTTACCATCTAATTTTATACCAAGGAGTATTCATATTCAGGGTAACATAAAAGAAGTTAAGGCCTACTTATCTCAAAATTCAAATTTTATAAACACCATAAAAGATATCAGAATTTCATTACGTATGGATTTACGTCCAATCCCAAGAGTTGGAGTTCCCCCAAGTATAATTCAATTACAAAACTTGACATTATTGGAGATTGCTTTTCATTTGAAGCCATGCCAGTATCTCATAATACCTTTCAACATTAATAATAAAACTGATGTATTGGATTTGAAAAACATTGCTAGGAAGATGGGCAAACCAAGAATTTTCTCTGATATTTTTGATAGGATACCTTTAAACACTTCTGTTTTAAAGCTTTTATACATGGATGAATTCCCTCGAATTGCCAATTTAAACAATTTGAAATCATTGAGCCTCCTTCGTTGTGATACTTCCGAATTTATCAATACATTGCCTAAGTCATTGGAAAAAGTTTGGATCAAATATGGTCGCTTTCCAGACCATCAAATCGTATGGCCACCTAATTTGAAATCCATTCATCTTGAGGGAGTGGCTTCATACAATACATCAATAATATTTACAAATTGGCCCAATACATTAAAATCCTTAACTTTAAAGAATAATTCCTTTAATAATCATGACGTAAGTAATTTACCAGGGTGTTTGGAATATTTAGAATTAGAAAATGATCTGTATTGGAGAAAATGTACTTTTATTCTTCAATCCGATGAGTCAGGTCATCATACGTTTCCAGAATCTTTAATACATATGAAATTATCAAAAGTTGAATTTCCTGAAGAACCTAATACTATCTTAGATTTTCCTAAGAATTTGAAAAGATTGGAATTATTGAAAAGCCTGCTACGTCTTGAAGATTGTATATTTCCAGAATCATTAGAATATTTGGATTTGATTGGAAATAAAATTGATAACATTATCAGTTACAATAATCCAAGTTTAAATACAGACTGGCAACATTTGATACATTTACGTCATCTATCACTAGAAAATAATTCATTAACCCAATCTTCTTTAATGGACTGGTTACCCCCTAGGAATTTAAACTATCTAGATCTACAAGACAATAACATCCACGACTTGAACATTTCCCTTTTCAAGAAAACGAGCAAGGGATTTACACATAATCTTTTGAAAATTGACCTTTATAATAATGAAATCAGTAATATTCCGTGTGATTTCTATTTACCAGATAATTTATGTGAATTCTTTATCAGATATAGTTCTTTTCCATCCCGATTTTTTCCAATCGTCATAAGAGGTAAGAGGGTAACAGAGGTTTTCCATAGAGGAATTTTGTGAAAGTTTTACTTTGGAAATTCAATCCGAAAGGATACGCAGAAATATATTTTTACCTATTTATTCGTTTATTATATACATATCTGTCTAATCAACTTTAGTTAAAGCAATTAATAAAGAATCTTCGATTTTAATACCATTTGGTACATTTAATTTACTATCGAACATTTGACCTATATTGTCAACACCTGGTAAATTGACTTGATCTTGTTTAAAACTCTTATCATAATCATTGTAATTTCCAATCACAATCAAAATATTCCCCTCATCTTCAGCATCGTTCAGTTTATGATCAGGAATTTGAACTAAAGATTCAATATTGTTGTAATTGTTAAAATAATCATCACAGTGAATGAATATACTCTTACTATATCCATCTTTATTTGAACTTTCTGTAAATAATTGATTGAACTTTTTCACTAATCTTATGTAATAACCGAATGATGACTTATTCCCTTCAATCCCATAAGCTTTCAAGGGAGAAAACAATGGTTTTATTCTTAAGATCAACTGTCACACGTGAATTGACAGGAATTTCTCGTTTAATATTCGACAACTCAAATGGTTCACTCTCACCAATGTTTACATATTTTGTAACTAACAACTTATGAGGATTCTTTTGACGAGATATACTTCCCTTTGATTTCTTGGTGATCTTAGGAGTTTCTTTTGGAATGGTTATACCTTCTTTAAAGTCTTTATACACTTGATTATTGGTCATGAATGGTAACGTAGTGATTTTAGGTAATTTCCAGGCATGAGTAAATTTCTTTAATATTTGATATTGACTATTTTGATTTGAAAATAAACTCTTGATAAGATATGGTGGAGTAATGAAAAACTGTAATAAACTGGCCAACAACAAGCCATCAGTGAGCTTAGAAACAGCCGGTTCTTCTTCTTCTTCCTTTTTAACTACTTCCTTTGGTTTATTATCCATTATGATATCTTCATCATTAAAGTTAAATTTCAATTTCTTACCACCTTTATTACCACTCATTTCAATCACTTTCTTATCTTTTGAATCTTCATCATCTGAATTCGGTATATCTAAAATAACAATCTCTACCACGTTATTATAAATAGTACAAGCTTTAGCTACTTGATATGCAATATGAGTTATTTGATCTAAATTATAAGCATTTTTATTTGATATTATTGTAGATGGTAAGCAAATTGAAATCAGTTTTTTGCTGGATTCAGTTGATTTTGTAGGTTTCTTAGTTGGCTTAGAAGTGTCGACTTCTTCAACAACTTTCCTCTTGGCCATCTTGTTAAGTTATTTGACTTATTCCATTAATCGTTTGTAAACTAGCTTATAGCTCTAATTCTTTTCTTTCGTCTCATCGATGAGACCAGAAAAAAATATGTCGCTGGTGCAAAAAAATATCGTACCCTCGGTTTACAAAATGTCGGACTGAATTAGCAACCAAATTACTACATCTACAACCTTTGGAGTTTGATTTTAAATAATGTGAATTCCTTTGTTTTGAAGGTTAATCTACGTAACAGAAGTTCATTTACGAAATAAAGATTTGAATGAGCTTTTATTGATCTTAGTTGAAGACATGTCAATCACACTATTATGTGAAATCTGCTGTCTTATTTTGTATTCTAAAATTTTGATATTCAAGCTGTCGATCAAATTTGAACTCAAATTTATGCAATTTAGATTTATAGGAGGCCACCAATTGTTCAAGGAATTTGAATCTAATAAGTTATTATTCAATATTAATACTTGTAAATTGATAAGAGATCTCCAATAGTTTAGCAGGAAGCGATTCTCATAATCTAATAGACTTTCTATCTGATTACAACTTAAATCCAAATAGATTAAAGAATTAGGAAATATGAATTGCTTTAAGGATTTGATGCCTCGAGATATTCTCAATCTTTGTAAACCTTGAGGAAACTCTATAACATATCTATGAAAATCATGAAAGGTAACACCAGAAATATTTAAGCTTTTCAAAGATTTAGGAAAGGAATAGGAACCAAAATTATAAAGATCAAATCGAATTAAAGGATCTTCATAAAATACAAGGTGACTAGCCAGGGAAACTATGCTTAGATATTCTAAACTTTGAGGTAGATTTCCCATACTGCTGAGTTTATAAAACTTATTATGTTCCAATGTCAATGTTTTTAATTTAGTAGGCCAACCAGATAATCTAACTAGATTTTCATCATTCATATCACATTTTGTAATCTTCACAACCTTCACATTTGGTGGCCATGAAAAATCTTCAGAAACGGAAAATTTGGTTTCTATAATCCTTATCTTTTCTAATGATGGTGGTAATTTGACAAATAATGAAATATCAGCGAAATTGAATTCCAAAAATTTTAAATCTTGAAATGTACCAAAATTAACAAATGGATTTCGTAAAAGTCCTCTACATATCATATTGTTACATCTTCTTGGAAGTATATCTATAACATTTTTAAAATCCTTCATGTAGCTTAATGACTGTGAAAAATTCTCCAAGTTCATTAAATCAATGATATATTTAATTTCTTGTTTGGTCAAGAGATCTCCAGATGGAGTACGAATGTACCATTCAACATTTTTTATATTTGGAAGTTTTAATAGTTCAGGCACAAGCTCAATCTCTTTAGATTTATATAAGTCAACAATTATAGCAAGTGTGATATCCTTGACTTTAATCAAGAAACTGTGATTGTCAATTAAACATGTGTGTAAATGAGTTATGCCTCCTTCAAGATGAACTTTAGATGGTGTTATATTACTAGGAAAAGTAGGTAAAATGAAGTCTAACAGCATACTTTCAAATGAATTATAGCGTTCTCTTAATTGAACCCCCATATTGAAATCACCATTGATATCAAGGACAATTATTAAATCTTTCAAAAACTCAGTATAAATTATCGGATTAAGTGTGTTGAATGCAATAAATATTTGATTAATCCAATAGTCTCCGATCTGACAATTTGAATTATGATTTCTTTAGGAAGTAACGGGAAGTAGTTAGCTAAAAATAATGTGTCTTGAAACATGCTGATAATTCTGGGATACGGATATCATCTTGAAACGTTACAACAAAAGTCTGTCCATAGAATTTATATTATGCCAAATTTCAAGGCAGAATTAATGTTGCCAAATTTTAATATCTACGATTTGTTGAAATCTTCATGATTTACAATTGAATATATTATTAGTATTAATTAAACTACTTAAACTATTAACTTTTTTTAGATTTGTATTGGACTTATCTCCAAATTTCTACTATTCTGTCTCCAATAATAATTCTAGATAAGTTCTTCTTATATGAAGTGCTTATTTGCATAGGAATCTTTTTCAATGGATTGTCAGTTAAATACAATGAATATAAATTCTTTGGTAAATATAAATTAGGCGGGATTTCCTTAATCTTACAAGAAGAAAGATTGATGACTTTTAACTTGGAGGTATATTGATTCATCTTTACTGTAAAAACAGGAATATTCAAAGTTTCGATTTTGTTTGAACTCAAATCTAAACGGTTTAAATTGCTTGGGAATAGCCAATTGCATAATGATTTTGAATCTAATATATTTCTACCCAAAGTTAGTTCATTTAAATTAACTAGAGAACTCCAATTCTTGTTTAACAATATATCATTATAGCTTGTTAAGTCATCTATCTTATTATCATTTAATTCCAACAAAGTTAGGGACTTTGGAAATATCAAATTACTCAAAGATTTCAAACTTCTCGTTATTTTTAACCTCCTTAGATATTGAGGAAATCTAATAACACAACTAGATTGATCATAAAAGTTAATTCCAGATATCTCTAGTGCCGCTAAAGACTCAGGAAATGAATAACTTGAGATAGAATTAAAGTTTTCAGCATCAAACCGAATCGATGGCTTAGTACTGAACCCAAAATCTCTGTTTGTATCAAGATCAGAAATATATAAATATTGTAGACTGTCAGGTAAATTTCCTATACTACTAAATTTGTAGAATTTATTATTTGTCATACTCAAAAGTTTTAAACTCTGTGGCCAGTTTGATAATTGTCTTAGAGTTTTATCATCCATCAGGGCCTTATTAATGTATATGTTCTTCAACTTTGATGGCCACTTAAATCTTTGCGATATTTTGAATTTAGCTCCACTAATCTGAATGGTTTCTAAAGCTGAAGGAAGACAGTCTAACGAGGGAATATATGTATCATGAATATGAATTAATTTTAAATTTTGCAAATAAACAAAGCAATCAGTAGTGGGAACACCTCTACTCTGTATGTTATCAGTTATACTGGGAAGTTCTTGAACAACTTGTTTCCAACTACCATGTGATTCTAATTTTTTAGCGAACGATCTTATACGGTTTAAAGTATCACCTCTTGCGTTATTAAAACTTGAAACAATAAATTCTGAGTTATTGTGGAGATATACCTCAACAAACGTTAAGTTAGAAAACCTTAGCAAATCAAGAAGAATCTTAGTATCGCTTAAAGAACCCAACTCTAAACTAATTGAAAACCTTACATCCTTAACTTCATTTAATATCTTTAAGTCTTCACAATAATTAATGACTGCATTGACATTTCCTATAAAATGAATACTTGCTGGGATGAAACCTCCAGGAAGACATTTTATAGTATAATCTAGATTGGTTTTATGAAATGATTGAGATTTTCTTTTGAATGTAGTACCGATAGTTACTCCAGAATTCTCAGTGTATATTATTATATCTTTCAAAAGTTCATCATAAATAATTGGTTTAAGAGTTTTTGAGTGTAATAAAAATCTGATTAACCCATTAGGATTTAATTTAATGATTTGAACTATAATTTCTTTAGGAAGTGAAAGGAAATAGGAATTTAAGAACAGCTTCTCGTCCGACATCTTGTTGAATGCTATTGATAAAGTGTTCAATAATATACCCAAATCAATAATTCAACATCTTTATCATTATTTATGCTAAATTGATACTGCAAAATTATTATGGCCAAAAATTTGTTTTACGCTTAAACTAATAATTGCCTTAAATGAACCAAATAACGGTACGACTAAGAATGTGACAAGTCGTCAGTAATCTTTTCATTTGGCGAAAACAAATTAGCTAAATCCTTTTGAAGGAATGACTCATGATTAATCTTTAATTTTGTAACATTAACTAATCCTTTCCAGTCTTTCTCTAACATTTTATTATTATATGTGTTTAAATCTGATATCTCGTTATCACTAAACTCTAAGCAAATCAATGATTTTGGAAATATACATCTACTTAAATCTCCTAAACACCTAGCAATCAGCAATGTCTTCAACTTTTTAGGAAATTTAATAACACATTCAGGAATTTCATGAAATCTAATTCCTGTTAATTTTAAGGTGATTAAAGACTCAGGAAATGTATAATACAAATAGCCTCGAAAATAAAAATGGTTGTCAAATTCAATTAATCCACAACCACGAAGTCTTTTGTTATGGTCACGTATTTCCAAGTATTCTAAATGCTCAGGTAATCGACCAATACTTCCAAGTCTTTCAAATTCATTATTTTTCAATGTTAATGACTTGAGATTTTTAGGCCACTTAGATAATTTAAATAAAATGTCATCTTTCATTGAACAATTTTCAATGCAAATAGACTTTATATTCGGTGGCCATGAAACTCCTTCATCAAACTTTAAGAATCCACAAGCATTTAAGGTTATAGTTTTTAATGTAGTAGGTAAACCCTTCAATGTATTTATATTAACTTCCAGAAAAGACAATGATTTCAAAATTTGTAAATGTTCATATTGGCTAAACTTGAAACTGTTACTAGTTATTGAAAGAGTTGAACTTGATAAGATGTCCATAAGCATGGCAAATGTTTTAACATTATTTAAATGCTTTGCAAATTCCAATAAACATATTATATCACTCTTCGTCTTAACTCTGAATGGAATCCTAACATATGAATTCAATAAACAAAACTTAAACTCAATTAGTGACAAGTTTGGGAATTGAATTAGCTTTAAAAGACTTTTAGTATGCAAAGAGGAATTTAACTCTAACACTAAAGAGATTCTAACTTCATTAGCTAAAATCAGACTGTTATGTTTTTGAAATAAAAATTCCTTTACCTCTCTAACAGTTCCATCTAGATGAATACTTTTTGGAATGAAAGAATTTGGCCAATTCTCTATAGTGAGCTCTGGGCTCATACGAGTAAACGGTTGAAATGATTTATTTAGCATGTAGCCCATTGTCATATTAGCTTGATTTGGTTGTTGCTTACATATCACCATATGCCTAAAGAATTCATAATATATTTGGGGTTCAAACACCTCTGTCTTTAGTAGCACATTGATTAATGGAAGAGGCAATGAGCGAAGGATATGAATTATAATGTCATTTGGCAATAATAGAAAGTATTTGGCAAGAAACTTATTCTCGCAGTCATTCATAATGAAAATGTTCTGGGTTGGTTGTCTGAAAGTATAAAACTTAAATTTGGTTTCCTACTTCTAAAACTCTGCTATTTTATAGGACTATGTCATAGATATTTGGTATGCTCAAGAATGACTGCGAAATTAAATGTTCCACAAAATTCATAGTCGCTCAAAATATTCCGCTATAGATTATGTTCTACTCAAAATAGTTATTATTTTTATTTATAAATATAATAAAATCATTTATATACCTTTATAATTGAATTTCCAATAATAATACTTACGTATGAAGTATCATGGGAAATAGGTCCTTGCATAGGAATGGACTTCAATGGATTACCTGTTAAATCCAATGAACATAAATTCTCTGGCAAATAAAAGTCAACTGGAATTTCCACAATTTTACATTGGGCAAGATTGATTTTTCTTAGATTGCAAGTTTGTTGTTTCATTCTTTCTTTAAAAATTGGAATATCCAAATTATCAATTTGATTTGAATTCAATTCCAAAACTTGCAAGTTGATAGGTGGTAACCAATTTTTCAACGCATCTGAACTTAGTTTGTTTCTACCCAAAATCAACTCTTTTAAATTTGTTAGTTGTTGCCAACTCTTATCTAACATTATATTATCATAGTCCGACAAACTCACTAATTTATTATCTGTTAAGTCTATATTTGTTAATGACCTTGGAAATATGAATTGACTTAAAGATATCACGCTTCTTGATAAAGCCAAATCTCTTAATTTTGATGGGAGTTTAATGATGTAATTAAGATCGTCATTAAATGATATTCCATCCAAAAAAAGAGCTGATAAAGAATCAGGAAAGAGACAATCCAAGCATGAAGCAAAATTTTTAACATCGAAACGAATTAGAGAATTTGCGCCGAATTTAATGTTATCAGAATCTTCACTTTCAATAACTCCAGCAGCAATACATAATATATCTAAATTAGTCAGTAAATTGAGTATACTGCTAAACTTCAGAAACCTATTATTAACCAATAACAATGATTGTAAATGTGAAGGCCAACTTGATAAGCGAGAAAGAGTTTTATCATCCATTGATGAATTATAAATTGAAATATAGTGTAACGCTGGAGGCCAATTAAAATTTGGAGAAATGTTAAATTTACTTCCCTCAAATGAAAAAATCAATAATGCTTCTGGTATATACCCTAAAGTTCCAAAATCATTATTATGAAATGTTCTTAAAGCACAACGGTTCAAATGACTTAATATTTTATTGGTGGAAAGTTCACTGTCTATGTATTTGTCAATATAAGCTTCGTTTTTTATTATTCCACACTTCATTGACTGGCAAGGTACATACTTAGGAATTCTTTTAAACAATTTTTTCCAGTCTTCAATCTTTCCTAAACTCTCACCAAACTCTTTTAAGCTAGCTAAATGAGACTCAGTTTTGATTATGAAAGTTAATGCTAGAAACTTTGACTTTGAGTATATATAAATTTCAAAATATTCCAAACCTGGTGCGTAAAAGCACTCCAACAGTTTCGCTTGTAATGGAGAACCAAATTCAATACAAACTGAAACTCTAAGTCTTTTCATTTTAAAATAACCATACCTTTTTAATTGATTAATGTGTCCTTCAATATGAAAAATTTTATATGGGAAATATTGACGTATTTTTTCGTTAAACGGGAATATTGAAGGCATGGTAAAAGCAAATTCTGGCTTATTGGTAATGAATGGTATATAGGGTTTATTTACCTTGAATCCCATTGTCATTTTTCCATTTTTTTCACAAGTTATTATATGATGATCTAAAAGTTGTTTGAGGATTGGTTTAAGAGTTTCCGAGTGTAATAAGAAATATGTTAAACCACTAGGTGTTAACAATATGATCTCGACTATGATATCATGAGGGAGTAATAAGAAATAATGACCAAGAAACAGTCTATCATTAGACATTTTACTTATTGATTGGTTTGATAATGATATGACGAGGTTACATTTTTAACATTGAATCGATTCTCTATTTTATATCAATCCCTTTATTATGCGAAGTTATTACTGCAAAATTAAACTTGCCGCATTTTAATAAATTGAGCAATAATTCTATGCAATATATATTGTGTGAAATTAAAAGTGGGTTTTTCTAAACTATTAACATGTTAGTTAGATTAAAAGGATACTTTTTGGGAGATGGAATGACATTTATGGTTATTCTCTCATTTTTTATAGTTACCGGAAGACCAATAAAGGTATAGATCCCATTACTTAGACCAAAATCAAATACATTAGTAGGTAAATGAAAATCATTAGGTATATCATTAATAATACAGTAAGCAAGATTTATAGATACTAGATTATTAGTATACTCTTTTTTTGAGTGTTTGAAAATCCCAATATTGAAATTATTAATCCTTGTTGAGCTCAAATCAAGATATCTTAAACTCTTAGGAGGTAACCAATTAATGATACCAAACAGAGATATTAAAGTTTTGGAAGCTGTAAGACACTTTAGATTCACAAGCTGGTGCCAATTTTTATTTAAATTTGGACAATCATAGCTACTCAAACTAAATATACTGTTTTTACTTAAATCTAAATGAGTTAAGGAACTTGGAAATATACAAAATTTTAATGATTTTAAACCTTGTGAAATCTTTAATCTTTGAAGATGATCAGGAAACCTAAATAAAAATTCAGGAAATTTATAAAACACTACACCAGTTAATTTTAAAGTTGTTAAAGATTCTGGAAATATATGATAACCAACGTTGAAAGTTCCTGGTTCAAATTCAATTCTTTTTTCCTTATAAACACCATATTCATCAGCAATTATTTCTAAATATTCTAAGCTTGGTGGTAACTTGTCTATACTACTAATTTGGTAGAACATATTATTTCTCAAACTAAGTGATTTTAATGAAAGAGGCCATTGTGAAAGTGTCAACAACCTATCATCATTCATATGGGTATTCTCAATAACAATAGATGTCATATTCGGTGGCCATTCAAAATGATTATTTACAATAAACTTGTCACAATCTCCATTTATTATAATACTTTCCAACGAATCAGGGAAGCTTCCATTATCCAATTCAACTGTTAGCTTTTCAAGTGATAAACTTTTCAAATTATATAAATGAGCAAACAGAATTTTCTTAAAAGATTTGAAATAAATAGATTCAATTGAAATAGGTAATATGCTAATAATTGCAGGAAATGTTTTCCTAAAAGCTAATTTCATAGTGAATGATAATATATCTGTTAAATCATCTGTGCTAATATGCAACACAAGTTCTGAATCATTATTCCAATTGAGCTTTATTTTAAACAATGAAACATTTGGAAATCGAGCCACCTCAGTAAGACCTTGAGCGTCTTCGAAAGTTTTGTAGTCTATGGATATTGATATATGAATTTCTCTAACTAATCTCAAGTATTTACGATTTTGGAATATAATCTGTTTAATTTCTTTCAAAGTCCCATCAAGATAGACTCTTCTTGGCTTAATATATAATGGCCAATTTGGTAATATAACCGGTAAATATTTAGTAAATGGTTCATACCAATGTCCTAGGGTTGTTCCTATAGATATAGAATTTAGTTTTATATCTTTACAAATGATAATTTGATTTAAGAATTCTTTATAAACTATTTTTTCAAACCCATTTGTATTCAATAAACATGCAATTAGTTCAGGTGACTTAATTAAACGAATAATGTCAATTATGATATCATTTGGAAATGATAGAAAGTATTTAGCAAGGAATTGAGTATTATAATCCATCTTTATTGATTTCAGAAACTGTTATCTGGAATAAAGGAAAAAAGGGAAGTTAGTCAAATTATGTCTATTTTTCTTATTCAGATTTGAGCATGCTTTAAAAAAACGATTGCAAAATTATAGTTTCCCAAAATAAGGACCACACAAAAGTCTTTTCGCTCCATAAATACTGAGTTTTACGCTTGATATTTGTTTGATAATATACATTTTACAGATAATAACTACAGTGGATTAGTTTAAATCAAGTATATGTTAATTGTTTATTTTCAGCGGCTTGATCCTAAAAATATCTTCCTTTCGTTTTGCGTATCCTGTTTAAGACCTTATGTCTAAGTATCATAGGGAAAAGATTTAAGTCAATTGAATCTCCTGTTAGAATAAACCGATACATATTTTCAGGTAAGTAAAATTCTGAAGGAATACTTCTTATTGCAGAATAAGAAAAGTCTAATTTACGTAAATTCATAGTATATTGCATGTTCTCCTCCTTAAACATTGCCATATCCAAACTCCTAATTATTGTATCACTTACATCTAAATATTTCAAATTTTTAGGTGGTAACCAATCGGATAACTCAGAATGACCCACCTTCTCCAATCTTAAATGTGTCAAATTAATTAATTGTTGCCAATGTTTATTTAAGAAAGCATTATTATATTCAAGCAAATTATCTTTACCACTTACAGGGCAATAATGCAAATGTGTCAATGAAGTCGGAAAAGTTTGCCATTTTAAAGTTTCAAAACATTTTGATATTTGCAATGTATCTAGCCTTGGAGAAAATTGAATTTCACAATCAGGGTAATCAAAGAAATTAACACCAGATATTTTCAAATGTTTTATTGATTCTGGAAACGAATAATGCCCTTGATCGTTAATCAAAGGATCAATCTTATTTGATTTTCCAGTTACGTTTAGATATACCAAATTTGGAGGTAAAATACCCAAACTGGCATACTTTTCGAATCCAGTTCCAATTAAAGCTAAGCTGGTTAAATAATTTGGCCACTGAGATAGTTTTACTAAATCAGCATCATTCATAGGCGTTCCTTCAATGTAAATCGTATCCATATTGGGTGGCCAAGAAAAACGATCTAACCCCCCTTTGAATCTACTGGAAATCATTTTAAAATGTTGTAGGGATTTGGGCAAATATTTGATTGATTTTAATTCTACCATTTCAAGTGATATATATGTTAGATTACTAAAATGATCTAAATGATTGTCAACTACCATTGAATTAAATATCATAGTAGAAATTTGTATCGGCAAACTTTCTATAACTTTATTTAAATTTCGAGGTTTACCCAATTTAATAGCAAATCGGTTTAAGTCATTTAAATCACTCTTATCACCAATATTAAAAGGAATATTAAGAAGCGTTTTACCTCTTACCATAAAATCGATTTCGAAGAATTTTAAATTAGGAAGTTGAATAATATTTCTGGGAATGCCTACTTTTAATATTGGATGTAAATCCATCATTATTGAAATTTTTATATCATTGATGGTAGTTAAGTATTGTGAATACTGGATTAAATAAGACTTTACCTGATGATAAGTTCCATAAATATGAATACAACGAGGATTGAAATGTAATGGCCAAGCTTTCAATTTTAGTTTAGGTCAACAAGCATACGTTCTTGGATAAGGCAGACCTAAATTGGATCCAATAATCGGTTTGGCATTTTTGAATTTTGTTATTTCAATGATTATATCATCCAAGATTTGATAATAAACTTGTTGATCAAACCCATTGGTATTCATTAAACATTCGATTAATGGAAGCGGAAGTGATTGAATGATATCGATTATGATATCATTGTGGAGTAGTCGAAAGTAATTTGTAAGAAATTGAGTATTGTAATCCATGTTCTTAGTTATATGATTATCAAAGTATTTTGTATAATAGTCGAAGAGTTTATATTCTAGTTAAGGTTCTATTATGCTTCGAAAATGATTGCAAAATTATACTTTCCCAAAATTATCGTCTCTCACAAAACCTTTCTTACTCTATGCTACATGTCAGAACATGCAGTTTTATGTGTCATTTGTGTCTTATTGTTACATGTATAGTATTTTCCTTGTTTTATTTTATTTTACGATTATAATTATGTAGTTATCTAGATATTTTCAAACCATTCATGTCCTATCTCAGCTTCAAATGTTTTGAATGTCTTGGTTACGATCTTATGTCTACAACTCTTTGGGAACAGGTTCAAATCAAGGTGAGTACCTGCTAGAATAAAATGAAGAAGTGAAAAATGGGAGGAGGATTTCTATTGACAAAGAATAAGATAAGATTATTAGTGTATGTTTATTAGATTCCTTGAATATGGCAATAAGCAATTTGGGTTGAATTCAAATCTAAGTATTTTATACTCTTAAGAAGAACCCAATTATTAATACCGGATTGATGTAATAATGTCTTAGTAGCTATGAGGTGTTTTAAATTAATGAGTTCTTTCTCCCAAAATGTCGAATCTTAGATCTGCCATCTTGTAATAGGCTTTACAAATAATCTATGCCATAGAGTACGTATATAGAAATCTATGTATAATATTCTGCTTAATGATAAAAGTCAGATTTAATGGACTTCAGAGTCATAAACCCAAGTTTCAATAAAATAGAAGAATTTGGGTTTTAAAAACTTACAGTTCAACAGCAACTTTTAAAAATTATTTAAGTCTAATTTTAGTTTTGAAAATATATATTGGCCCAGGGTATATTAGTTGAAATAAGTGACTGCTAGATTACTATTATAATTACGATGAGATATCTTTTGATTAGCTTTATTTACCTATTAAAATTGGTTTCATGTCTTCATTTCAAACCAATCATAATATATTGGGGATTAATCACTTACAATCTTATACCTACAACTTTTAGGGAAATCATTTAAATTAAGGCCCGTGCAAGCTAGAATAAACTGATGAAGATTTGCTGGTAAGTAAAAATTAGGAGAAATATTTTTATTTTTGATATAAGATAAAGCGAGATCAAGTATAATTAGACTATTCGTGTATTTTTTGTTCTCTTCTTTAAACAAGGCCACATCCAAACTATCGATTGATGCACTTTTTAGATCTAAATATTTCAAGCTTTTAGGTGGAAGCCAATTCATTAATCCTATTTTCCCACAACATCTTAATTTTAAATGGGTTAAATTTGTAAACTTTTGCCAATTCTTATTTAAGGAAGAATTATTATACACAAGAAAATCGTTATGATCAATACCATATTCCAATTCTAAATGTGTTAATGAAGTCGGTAAGAATTGCCATCTTAAAGATGATAAATATTCTGAAATTTGCAATCTATATAAATTTGCAGGAAATTGAATCTCAAAATTTGAATTATCAAAGAATTTAATACCAGATATCCTTAATATTTTTATTGATTCTGGAAATGAGAAATTATCTTGTTCATCAATTAAAATCATATTTCGTGTTGAAGTGAGATCTAGATATTCCAAATTTGGAGGTAGAATACCTAAACTACCATACCGTTCGAATCTGGTTCCTATCAAAGCTAAATTTTTCAATTTATTTGGCCAATGGGATAATCTCATTAAATGGGTATCACTCAATGGAGTTCTCTCTATGTGAATTGATTTCATATTCGGGGGCCAAGAATATTGATCCATTATGCCTGTAAAATCACACAGAAGTATCATCAAGTGTTCTAATGATTTTGGTAAATACTTCATAGATTTCAATTCTACCCTATTTAATGAAAGTGATATGAGATTAATCAAATGATCTAAATGATATTCAATCTTCATGTCCTCAAATTCTAAAGTCGAAGTAGACATTGGTGAATTCTCTATGACTTGATCTAAAGCTTGAGGTTTATTCAATATTTTGGCAAACCTTTTTAAATCATTCAAATCACTCTTACATCTAATATTAATAGGGATTCTAACTTTTTCTGCCTCTTTCCTAATCCAAATATCCAACAATGATAAATTAGGAAGTTGAATAATTTTTGAAGAAATACCACCTCTGAATAGTGGTTTTAAATCCTTAACTATTGAAATTTTTATATCTTCAATTTTGGATAAATATAGATAATGTTGCATTATATAACGCATAACTTTATAATGACTTCCTTGAATATGAATACACCGAGGCGTGAAATGTAATGGCAAAGTATCCAATCTTAAATTGGGGTCATAAGCATAAGTCGATGTTGGGTAAGGTTTACCTACCATTGATCCTAAGCTAGTAGGTTCACGAGTGTGGCCTGTAGGTATGTAGACAATGATATCTTTTAATATCTGGTAGTATACTTGTTGATCAAATACATCGGAATTCATTAATTCTTCGATTAATAAAAGAGGAAGTGATTGAATGATATCGATTACGATATCATTAGGGAGTAATGGGAAGTAGTTTGTAAGAAATTGAGTATTGTATTCCATCTTCTAGTTACATGCTAATCAAAGAACTATGCTAAACAAATCTAAGGGAAATTAATCAATTTATATGGTTTCATAGAATCGTGTTCAATCTTTATCATGCTTGGATATAAATTGCAAAATTATAATTTCCTAAAATGATATGCAAAAAATGGTTTTCTCCAGAGATACTGGAAACACAGATTTACGGGTAACGAGTATTGATCAACCACTTCAACTACAGTACATTAGTTTAGATTAAGTATGGTTTACCTAATGATGATCCATAACTAGGTTCAAAACTGCGATAGGGAGGGATGTAGATGATGATATCTTTCAAAATTCGTTGATGCACTTGTTGTTCGAATCCATTGGTATTCATCAAACATTCGTTTAAGGGAAATGGGAGGGATTGGATGATTTCCACTATGATGTCATCAGGGAGTGATCGAAAGTGATCTTTAAGGAATTGAGTATCGTAATCCACGGTTGTTATCTATCTGATGTTGTGATAGTAAAATATGTGTTGAATTTTATTTTCTACGCTTAAAATTGCCGTAATCAATCTGTTGTAATTGACTACTAAACACTCTGGAAAAATTGATTTGTTTTGATCCTCTCTGAGAAATTTTCAACTCTTTAATAACCACGTCTACCCGGTGATCAACTATATTCATTCTAGTTTAAAAGGGGTTAAGATTAAATTTCAATAAATTCATCGATAAGTGCTCATACTGCCGAAAAACGACTGCAAAAAAAAGCATCTCGCAGCAACAAGAATTCGAACAATGGACAAAATTTTATATAATGCAATATATGTATATTAAGGATAAGAATTTTTTTAATAAGTAAGTCTTTTTTAAAATAATATAAGATAATAATAAGATAGATAAAATAAAGATAAAATAAAGTTATAAAAAGGTAAAATTTTTAGTAAGGATAGGGTAAGGTAAGGTAGGTAGGTTGTAGCAAACTATTTACGAATGGAATTAATTAAAATCATGATGAGGGTGATTTTATAAGTGGGATGGATAGTTATTAACACGTACGAAAAAAATGAACTAGACGAGACTAATCTTCAGTTTCAACTGGAGTTTCTTCAGCAACTGCTTCGACTTCTTCTTCCTTTGATTCTTCAACAGGTTCAGTTTCAGTCTTGGTTGCAGCTTCTTCGGCATCTTCCTTTTCAGCTTCAGCTTCTAATTTAGCAATTCTAGCTTGAGCCTTTTCAATATTAAGTTTAGTTTGTTCATCTTGTTTGGCAGATAAAGCAGTAAGGGTTTCCTTTAAGATGGTTATAGTTTGAGGAACATCATCTTCTTTAGTTGGGAAAGGAATTGATAAATCACTTAAAGCCACAATGATTTCTGGATCAACAGTAAATTTCTTTTGAGATTTCTTTTTTGAACCAGTACCACCAATTTTCTTAGCTCCTTTAAAGAAATCTTCTCTATCTTTCTTTAAAACAACCATATCAGCTGGCATTTCAATAGTTCTAGTAGTAGCTGAAGTAGTAGATAAATTATCAGTTTTAGTAGTGGTAGCAGATGGTTTAGTATAAGAAGGATCGAAATGAGATAATAAATTATGAATTGAATTAATTTCAGTTTGGAAAGCAGGAATTGAAGCTTCCGATAATTGTTTATCAGCTTCTTCTTTTAATCTTGATTGTCTTTCTTGTTGATATTTTAATTTATTTTCTTCTTCTCTCTTTTTCTTTTCATCAGCTACATTTTTTTTAAATTTAGCAAAATCTTCATCAAAGGCAGTTCTTAAAGATCTAATTTGATCATATTTTTCATCTTTTTGTTTTCTAATATCATTTCTCTTTTTAATAAGATCATTCTTTTTAGCAAACACTGATTTATTAGCATTATTAATAGCATCTAATTCAGCTTGAATTTGATCATATTGAGTAGCTAATTCTTTTGGTTGACCAATTGAATTTAATTTTTTTTTTAAATCTTGAATTTTTTCTTTATCTAAATCAATTAAAGCTTGAATTTTTTCAATTTGACCAAAATCTTTTTTTAATTTTCTTAATGAAGACATTTCTTTAACAAATCTTCTTTCATCAGCTAATTTTAAATCTCCATTACCAATTAATTTATCTAAATAAGCAATTCTTTTATCAATTTCATCGACCGATTTAAATTGATTTTTTGAAGTTTGTAATTGAATTTCAGTAATTTTCTTTTTTAATTGAGTATCAATATTTTTAATTTGATCATTAATTAAATTTCTTTCATTTTTAATGGTTGATTGTTTTGAAACTAAAGTTTTCAATTGAGATTGTAAATCATTTCTTTTTTCATTAGTTGATGAATCAATTTGAGATTTATTAATTTGAGCATTTAATTCATCATTACTAAGATCTAATTTTTTAATTTCATTTCTAATGGAATCAATTTGAGATTTCAAAGCTTTATCATCAGGACGTTTAAAGAACTTACCAGTGAAGCCAGAGTTGGCATTAGTGGTTGATGATGATCCGTTAGATTTAGTGGAAGTAGACATATTGTATAATAAGTTGTCAAGGAATCAATGGAGGTAGGGAAGCAGCACGAAAGAGAAAAGGGTAATGTGAAAGTAGTGGTGATTTAAGCCCTCAAGTTTAACCTAGTAGTTGAATGGAATGAATGAGAGTGGTTGATTTGATTGATCAGTTAGATGCCTGACTGATGGATGGATGGATGGATGGATGAGATGAGATGAATCAGATGATACTACACAGTGATGATGTGATGGTGTAAGAAGAAAGATGATGATATTCGTTGAAATGCTGTAAATTAAATTAAATTAAATTTGTACACCTCACTCACTCACTCACCGCCAAAACTTTGAAAAATTTCTGATCGTCGTTCGTTGAAAAAAAAAAAAAAATTTATCTGTCTGTCTGTGTTAACTATGAGAATAATTAACTATGTAACAGTGAGGTGTCATATCTGTAACTGTCGTGTACTATGATCAATAATTATTTATTAAGACTGCAAATTATCAATCAGTCAGTATAATACTTATATATTGATATGAGATGATATAATACAGGTATGTTACAATGGTATGAAATATTCAACTTATAATAAGATTAACTAATAAGATATATAGTAACAAGAGTTGATCAAGTACTAACTGTATGACCTCATAACTAATTAACTAAATAATATACTTGTTTAATTATATTTAATTCATGCCTTAGACTAATTAGTTATAGTTACCCCCTTTAATTAACATATCAATAACTCCTCGTCATAATAATATAATCAAACCTTAGTAACTTAAATCTCAACCGTTTATACCATTAGTAGTATATCTGATTGATAGATATGAGCTCATGTGATGGTAATGTACTGCATATAAACAATAGATTCTGATTTCATTTAATTTGGTAGCACCAGAGAAAAAATGTCTCTGTATCAAATGTCGCTATAGTTGTCGTATAAATTGTCGTTTATAAATAAAAACGCGACAAAATTTTAATCAAAACAAAAAAAAAAAAAAAAAATTTCTTTTTTAAAATAAAGCATACCAAAATTTTAAAACGTCAATTTCAATTCAATTCAACTCAACCAACCCATCATCAAGGGTCAACTATTCCTATCCCAGTTGAACCAAATCTATTCAATCATATCTCATCTTATCATAGACATTCAGTCGTGACTTTTCACTTTTTTACTCCTTCCTCACTCACTCACTCATTTCATTCGTTCATTCGTTAGTTAGTTCATATGACTGCATCAGAATACGCCAACTTAGTTGCAAGTCTTACCGATAAAGATATCTTAAATAAATGGCCTGAAATCACTCCTTTAAAGAAAATATCAGGTATTCCAACCTCCAACTCCGACATTAAAGACAATGCTGATTCATCCCTTTTTGAAGGTCATGATGAAGAACAAATCAAATTAATGGAAGAATTATGTATTGTCTTAGACAATAATGATAAACCTTTAGGAGCAGGGACCAAGAAATTATGTCATATTATGGATAATATAAATCAAGGTTTATTACATCGTGCATTCTCTGTGTTTTTATTTAATGAAAATAATGAATTATTATTACAACAAAGAGCTGATGAAAAAATTACTTTCCCTGGTATGTGGACTAATACATGTTGTTCTCATCCTTTATGTGTACCAAAGGAATTAGGTATTTCATCTAATTCAGATGATTTAAATCAATTACATAATGCCATTGAAGGGGTTAAAAACGCTGCTCAAAGAAAATTAGATCATGAATTAGGTATACCTTATAATGATTCTCCATTAGAAAATTTCCAATTCTTAACTAGAATTCATTATAAAGCAGGTAATGCTGGGGTTACTAATAATTCAGAATCAGATTCAAAATGGGGTGAACATGAAATTGATTATATTTTAATCTTAAAAACGGCCAATGATATCACTATTAATCCAAATCTTAATGAAGTATCTCATCAAAAATTCGTTTCTAAACATGAATTAAAACAAATGTTTGAAGATGAAAAATTAATCTTTACTCCATGGTTTAAATTAATCTGTAATTCATTCTTATTTAAATGGTGGGATAACTTGGATAATTTATCCCAATTTAAAGATGATAAAATTCATCGTTTACTCTAGTTTAGTTAAGACTCTCCTTCCTTATATTCATCCATACACTTTTCCAATTGTATTAATTTCTAGTTTTATTCATTCTATATACGTACAATAATAATAATAACACATTAATAATCCAACATTTTTAAATGGTTATAGTTATGATCTCCTTAACTTTAACTCCTCTCCTCATACTGATCCCGGAGGTGTAAATTCGAAGTCAAAAAAAAAGTAAACTTCAGAGGAGTCGAAAATCGGTCACATGATCAAAATATTCTGAGCTGAGTTAAATTTTTCTCTTTACAAATCAAACTTAGATTCCCACCATTGCCAGATAGCTGTATAACTTAGTTCAATTATCCATCTAGATCATTCATTTATTGGTGGATTCAATTGAAATAGTTATTCTTCATCCAAACACACGTCAATCACATATAAAACACCCGCGATTCCAATCATGATAAGAAGTATACTGCATCAACATCACCACCAATTATTCAAATCACTTACACAATCAACCACAGTATCATTCCGTACATTGGCTACTTCAGCAGATACAACTAAAGTAAAACCAAGGAGGAAAAGTACGAAATTCACCGATGCATTGAATAAAGGTCCTTCATTTGATGATTTCGTCAGTGGAGATGCAGCTGAGAAATTAAAACTTATTGATCCTTTGGAATTAGCTAGAAAAGATCCTGATCAAAGATTACCAAGTTGGTTGAAAGTGCCTATTCCTAAGGGGAAAAGTTTTAATAATGTCAAGAAAGATGTCAGAGAATTGAAATTATCCACTGTTTGTGAAGAAGCTAAATGTCCTAATATTGGTGAATGTTGGGGTGGGAAAAAATCAGAAGCAACCGCTACTATCATGCTTTTAGGTGATACTTGTACTAGAGGATGTAGATTCTGTTCTGTTAAAACAGATAGAAACCCAGCTAAGCCTGATCCAATGGAACCAGAAAACACTGCTGAAGCTATTAGTAGATGGGGATTAGGTTATGTGGTGTTGACTACTGTTGATAGAGATGATTTAATCGATGGTGGTGCTAATCATTTAGCTGAAACTGTGATGAAAATAAAACAAAAAGCACCTCAAATCTTAGTTGAAGTATTAAGTGGTGATTTCAGAGGGGATTTAGATATGGCTTCTTTATTAGCTAAATCTGGATTAGATGTTTATGCTCATAATCTTGAAACCGTGGAAGATTTAACTCCATATGTCAGAGATAGAAGAGCAACTTATCGTCAATCATTATCAGTATTGGAAGCTGCCAAAAAGACAAAACCAACCCTTATAACCAAAACTTCCTTAATGCTTGGACTTGGAGAAACTGATACTCAAATCTTACAAACTTTAACTGATTTAAGAGAAATCGGTACAGATGTAGTAACATTCGGTCAATATATGAGACCAACAAAGAGACATATGAAAGTAGTGGAATACATCACTCCTGATAAATTCGATTATTGGAGAGATAAAGCTCTAGAAATGGGATTCCTTTATGTGGCAAGTGGTCCATTAGTAAGAAGTTCATATAAAGCCGGTGAAGCATTCATTGAAAATGTGATTAGAAAGAGAAGACATAATGTAGGTGAAGCTCCAAGATTGAATCAATCAATTAATCCAAGCATATATAAACAAAATGAATAGACTCTGGATAAAAGTTCTTTTGCATTTTATTTAGATTGTACATAAATACTAATAATAATAATAATAATAAACGGAAATTTTTAATATGATTGATAATACAGATTGTTTATTAATGAAATAAAATAAAGTTTTTTGACAAATACAGATAAAGAATAAAATATAACCTATAAATCGTAAGAGTATTTGGTCGTGTGGTTGTGTGGGGGATGATTAAAAGTTCGGAATATGAATATCTAACACTTCTCTCTTTTCATTTGCTAATGGACTTCCATTTTCAAAAATACATTCGAAATCTTCTAAAAATACTCGTAAGACTTCCACTGATATATTCAAGGTAGGTGAAAAAACAATACAAACATTTCTTAAATTCATTCTATTGTTTTGATTTTGAGCAATGATTTGAGTTAAGAATTTAAATATCACATATGATATATCATAATGAATTTCATCCACATTTGAAAGATCATTAAAATAATCTCGGAATACATTGGCTAAGGATGTAGGTGGTAAAGTTTGATTCTGTAATATCACATTATGAAGATGGTTATAATTCTTTAATCCTAAGATTGGTGTAGGTAATTCTCGAAGATAAGTTTTAAAAAGTCCTGCCACGGTATTTATATCAGGATGTAATTCAGAATCAGAAAGATCAACATCATATTGATGATTAAATTGATCTTTTAATTGTCGAATAGCAGTAGCTGATCCACTTAATCGGAAAATACCTTCTTCATAAATAGCTCCAGTTCGAGTTAAATAATCCAAACATCTATATATAATACTTGGAACACTCTTACTTAAATAAATATGATTAGAAACATTATAGGCATCTTCAAGTTCTCTACCGAAAATCGATTTAGCTAATCCATTTTCTAATTGCATTTCATTTAAATATTGTGCAAAGGCTGATGTTGAATGAGTCATATTAGTATTGGAAGGTATAGGAGCAGCAATACTTGATGTATCAACTTCATCCAATATATTCTCAGTAGATAATTGAGATGAATTCTTTTTCCCGAATTGAAATATACTTCTCATTTTATGTTTCTTAGCATCTTTAATTTCTTTATCCTCTAGTGATGTACTAGTAGTATATGAAGCTTGATCGTTTGAATATTTACTATTCAGAGAATATGATCCATTGGTATATTTTCTTGAACTAACTTCAAGTTCATCAGGATATCTTGATCCAAGCGTATCGACAAAATCTTCTGATTCAGTAGAAATATTGGCAGTATCATTGATACCATTAACATCACTAAATTCAACTAAGGCTGCTACCCATGCATCACGTTCAGTATCATCTTCACAACAGAAGAAATACTTAGGTAAGGATGAAGATAATTTCGATGATTTTTGTTGTTCAATAATTAAAAATCCATGTCTATAACCTTTATCTTCTGCCACTGAATCTTGAGATTGAGTACCGATTTGAGCTCCTTTTAATTTAACTTGTTCAACTAATGGTCCACCTGGGAATTCATAAATTTCTAAAGCTGGACCATCAACTTGACACCATCTAATTTTCCATGAACTTCCTAATCCTTTATAACGACGAACTAAATAACCTTCCTTTCTTGCTCCACTCTTATAATCATCCAATGGTGATATTATATCAAGTGAGATATACTTACAGATTCTATAAATAATCAGTTGAGGAATATGAGGCATATGGAATATCGATTTGAAATAGCCTTGTAATGCCACTCTTCTTTGATCGATCTTACTAGGTGCAGTTGCAAGGAATACTGATTTATCAGGTAAAGTAGGTAATCCAAAATATTGAACCACTGGTCTTATTTCATTATCAAATGCCACTAACTGTGAATAAGTCTTTCTAATTCTCCACATTTCTTGACCTGATTCTTTATCATTAATAGAGATTGTCACATTTGGATCATCGGTTTTCTTTTGAGTAGGGACAGAAATCGTACTGGCCACAATCAAATTTATGACTCCAAATTCTTCAGGTTTAATAACTAATTTAGCATCATCTTCATGTTTTGGCGTACCCAATACATTAAAACTTGATCCTGGAGTTTGAGCTGAGAATTTACTTTGAGAATCAAATTCAGTAGTTAATGGAGTTCTTAATACATCATTATTATCCATTCTATGGGAACTTAATTGTCCTGGACTCTTTTGAGAATGAGTGAATGAACCTTGTACAGGAGATGAAATAAAACTACGACTATCAACATCCAAGGCAGGATTCGGTATATCATTCAATTTCATATTGAATTTACCAGCTGATATCACATCAGGAGTAGTAGGTGCTCTCTTTAAACTACTAACTTCACTGCCACCATTGAACTGAGTAGTAGATTGAGATACTGGTGAGAATTTATAATTACTTGGATTAGGACTAGTACCACTTTGAGTTGCCAATACTGTATTTAATTCAAATGCAGCAGGTGATTTCAAACCAACTGGTTCTGGTTCATATGATACTGTTTGTGGTTGGGGTAAATTGGATTGAGATGAAAATGTTTGTGATGGTATAGAACCATATGATGGATTTGAATTTGGAGTTGGATTTTGAATATAAGTTTGATCGGGAGAATTTAAGCCGGTACGGGAAGTTTGATTTTGTAAAGTAGGAGGTAATTTTATTTTTGATTTATAAGAACTACTAAGTCCAGTATTGCCTTTAGGATGTGAATATGGTGATTGATTAATATCAATGGGGTTGGAAAGACTATTATTATTACTGTTACTATTGTTACTATTATTGATCGTTATAGGAGTTAATGAACTATGATTACTTGTAGGTGTTGTAGATGATGATGACTGACCATTTAAAGGAGGTCTAGCAGTTGATGATACATTACTGTTTGATGTATTGAGGTGTAAACTTGGTGTAATTGAATTGTCTTTTTTAAAGTCTTGAATGTTATTATTAGTAGTATTACCATTTAGGATGATAGTCTTATCATCTAAATTCTTACCAAATGAAGTTGAAGATGATAAATTACTTATGTTTGATGATGAATTGGGTACACTTAATGAAGGTGACGTATTTGAATCAGTTGTATCTGGAATAGATTTTTCATTTGAATTACGTCTTCTTCGTGATGATCTTGATGGGATTTCCGTTGGTTCAATGATTGGTATTTCTTCAGTAGGAGTTAATGGAAGTGGAGATCTACTAATGGTTCTATCTACATTATTGGAAGTATTGATTAATTTAAGTGATGTAGATGAAGGAGTGATAGCTTTAACTGTCTCTATAGTTATTGGTTTAACTTCTGGAGTTTCATCACGAGACGATTTTGCTGTATCAAAAGATGAAGTACTATGATTATTATGACTTATATGAGGTAAAAGATAGTTTAATTTCGAAGCTTCTGTTAATTCAGATATTTTTTTATCTTTATTAATTAATATCGCCTGTAATTCTCTATTTTCAAATAACAATTGTTCTATGAATTCAGAATCTGTTAATTCAGATCTATCGAATTTAGGATGTGATGGAGGTAAGTTTTGAGGGGGATTTCGCTTACGAGCATTAGTTGATGTACTTGTAGTTGTATTTGTAGTTATACTCGTTGGTATGGTTTGATGAGAAGCCATGGTAGCTTCAGTCATATTGAAAGTAATCTATTACGGTTTAGATCACAATAAGATTAATGACGATGATATAGGACACGCCAAGGATGATAATATTTAAGTTGGAGAGTTGAAAGGAATGTAATAATGGTGATTCAAATTAGACGATACTCGTATAAAATTATTTGGTATAGGCAGCAGGTGACGCCTTTACTTCATGAACACCAGATAAGAATTGATGGAATGTGCTGCTACTATGATCTGATACCAGAGATGACGACGAAGGATGAATGATTGATGATAGTTGGTCTAAACCTAATTGATCAAAGGATTGGTTGCCATTTACTATTATTGATGGAATTGACTTTATTGTGAATATTGAAAATCCTGTTTCGTGTTTGAAGTAATGTCGTATTTATTTTTTTGAGAGTAAATGTCGTACGGTTATAGTTGATAGGGCTGACACAGACCCATTATATAATATGCTACCATTCCAGATGAGGTAATTAAAAGTGGGCTTGTTTAACTATAGTTCGTAGATCATGTCTATAATGATCCTCATTCCAATCACAAGACTTCTTCTCTTTATAATCTTCTCTTGCTTGTTCCCATACGTGGTACCTACTTTAACTTATAACAGGTTTAATTTCCTAATTAGTAAAAACGAGATTAACTTTTTTTAGAATGTTATGCGACATTTATACCGATTAGGAAATGTTTCAATAATCTTTTGATCCAAATTTCACTATTTATAACCATTTTTTGTAGTATTTGACTATGTTTATGATCTATTACAATATTGTACTACTTCACTTATCCTCTATAATCTATGTATACCAGTTTAAACAGAGTTCTTGCTGTCAAAATAGAAGTATTACCCAATTAAGAAATAAAAATAATCTTCAACCACTTTATGCAGGATCTAGCCTGGTTTAACGTAAGGCTTTATCAAATCTAAAGTGTAAGTTAGTTATCACGAATGGGGGATGGTTGGTTATATATTATATGCACTATGTATATGTAGATGAATATGTAGTATGTATATGTAGCTATGATGGCAAAAAATATCATTAAAGTCCTATTTATACTTGGGAAGTCCATTTAATGCCGACTCTTCTTGGATTTGTTGTTGCTTTTGAGCAGTAGCTAATTTCTTATAATATGATCTTGTATGTCTCATAATCTTTCTATCGTCTTGGGGGTCGGTCTTTAATGGACTTTGGGAGACTTCCAGTACTCGGTTTGGATGATGATAATCCATGATTTCTTTAACCATTTTATTTACTGGCTCACCATCATCTGCTAATTGTTGTTGAACCTTTTGTAATTCTGCAAATTGTTGCTGTTGTTTTAGATCTTCTTGATATTGATAAATATAATTAGTAGGTAAAATAGCATTAGGCATCATGGATCTACCTAATTTAATCACCTCATTAGCCCAAATGGTAATATCACTTTGTGGTTTCTTATATGGAGTCCAAGTCTTCTTACATCCTTTCACTAATTCTTTCATAACTTGTTCTAAACCCCAAGTTTGATTCCAACTAACTTCATCATCATTGATTAATCCAATCAAATGAGAAAAGATCCCGGTCGATAAGGCTCCATCACTATATCCACCTTCTAAAAATGATATAACTTTCCCATTAGTATGGATCTTAGCTAACTTAACCACATCCTTAGTAAATGTAGCGTAAAATGAAGTAGGAACATTGATTCCATGTCTTTGCATTTGAGGATTTTCATACTCTGAAGCATCAAATCCAGCTGAGATGGTTATCAAAGGTTTGAATGGCATAGGAGGGATGGGTTTGTCAACTGGATCTTGATATAAATGAGGCTTGACTAAGTATTTATTATATTTATTTAAATCAATCAAATATTGTTCATATTCTTGTTCATATTGTTTTTTTGCTGAATTTAAAAATTGATTGGCACGATTTAAAATCGTCACATATCGAGTTTGATAATGTTTATAAAATTCTTCTTCATTATTCCATTCTTGTAAATGAACATTCCAAATATTTAAATCATGATCCATGATACATGTTGATGCATTTTTAATATTTTCCTTTGTAGCATAACCAAATTCAGTAGGATATGATTTAATATCATGTAATGAGAAATATCCTACTTTAGGATAGGTAGCGAATCGTTTACCATATTCATTTCTTGGATTTGATTTTGGATCTAATTCATCATCTTCAGTTTGACCATAATCACCATGGAAACCAGCTCTTTCCCAACAAATATCTTGAGATCCATCTCCATGATGTAAATCAATATCTAAAATCACACAATGACTTACACCATATTTTTCAAAGGCAAATTCGATCCCGATTTGAACATTGTTTAAAAGACAAAATCCACTGGGTAAACATGCATGAGAATGATGACCAGGTGGTCGAATCACTACAAAGGCAAGATTATGATTGGTTTTCAATTTCTCTTGTTCAAAGTTATAAAGTGAATCCACTGCGGTTTCAATCGTTCCAATAACTCCTTCAATAGCATTTATGGTCTTGGGGTTTAAATAAATATCACCGGTATTCCAATCTTCTGGAACTTCCAATTCATCCTTTTGTAATTTCTCATGACTTTCCAAACATAATTCAAATAATTTCTTGGGCCAATTCTTTCCATGGATTTTCCTGACATGAGATGAAAATAATGAACTTTTCTTATTTGAATTAATGATCTTATAATAGAATGGATACATGGTTAAAGCTGATGCTACCCCAATACATGATGCTAATAATCTTTGGGGTCTTTCAAAAATAGTTGAAAGATATGATTTTGAAACCCAATTTCTTCCAAATGCATGTTCAGGTGAGTAAGGTGATAATATCACTAATGTCTTTTCGTGCTCTTTTATATATCGAGGAGATTCAGTGGAGATATGAGGATTTGAATCTAAGAAATCATTATACGCTTTATTAAATCTCTGTAAGGAATGATCGATCAAGAATGATGGTTTTAAGATTGATTCATATTTGGGATCAATTTTATCTTTGGTATAATAGTCTTCCAATCCTGGACTGGGAGATTTCTTTAATTTTGCCAGTGCTGATGATGGTGGCGGAGGAGGGGATGTTGAAGTTGTTCTACCATTTGATTTCGTGGCATGTTTAGGTAGTAAGCTATATCTTCTATTAGTTTTGAATTTCGGTATTTGTTCCAGAATCAATTCTTCTTCTTCTAATTCATCAATATCCACTATACTTTGATCACGAGTGTAATTGAAAGTAGTGTTGTTATTTAACACGGTATGATCAATTGAAATATCTTCAACTTCATCATTGGCAGTAGGTCGAATAGTTAAAGTAGTCTCGAATTGACTGATTAATGATTCTTCAATATCATCATCGTCATGCTCATGATGGACAGACTCCACTTTATTCTGCCTTAACTGTCGACTCCTAGACATGGTTGTGGTGGTGTCGATATGAAATCAATCAATTCAAATTGCTGTGAAATTGTCTTTGCTTTGATTTGACGTGGGGCGACAAAGAAGACACCGAGAAACAATTATAATGAAAGCTCAGAACTGTGATTCTGATCTGATATGGATATGAGATTATATATAGATTGTACTATACAATTGACTTTACTTCACAAAACTAACCAATACCAAAACAAACCGTTATAATGATAATTATGAATTTCCAGGCCAAATCATAAAATTTCAATTTCAGATCACAAATAAATTTGTTTGGTTCACTCGCAGGAGTCGTTTTAAATCAAAACAAAAACAACAAAATCTAAAAATCTGTAAAGTTTAAACCTAAGAAGTCTAACCCTATCTACAAGGTATGTATGGTTGGTTTGGGGGTATGTGTTTTGTATATTAGAGGCTTTTTGGTATAGGTTGTATATAAATAAATTTACATGGAAAATTCAAACTGAGCAAATACACCATCTTAAAAATGAATAATACATATATGGGTTGACGGGTTATAATAATAATAAAAATAACAAATAAATCTGGCGTGATAACATTAGCAAGTAGTGATAGTGATAAATAGAAATAACAATAGTAGTAGTAGTAATAATGATAAATAATAATAGAATGCTATGAAATGAAGGTAGGATGTCAACTTGGGTAGTTGGTTGGGACTATTCTTCACCATTCACTCTCCCCAGTAGCTTTGTGAAATACATAATCCTTTCCATCAATATTGGCAATTCCTTCCTTTAAATTGGACTTCCACTTATTCTTGATTCTTTGTACTTTATCATATAAACATAACATAAGTTGACCTTCTTGATCTCCACTTTCTCCGTCTGATTTATCACTTTCCAAATCATCATCTAAATCTGAATTAATATCATCAGAATCATTGAATATATCATCGTCATCTTCATCATCATCATCTCCAAAGTTCCCGTCTCCTTGATCAATCTTCTTTACTTTCTTACCATTATTCTTTGCTTTAAGATCCTTCATGAATTGCTTAGCATCATCGGTATATACCGTAAATTCAAATGCACCATCAGATTGACCTATGTTTGGTAATAATAATCCAGTACCATTATCAACATCAGTATTTTCATTCTTCAGCGGCACTTCAGCTTCAAGTCCATGTTGAACTGTTGGATATGTTAATACACCATTTTGAATAGCTGACATTTCTATACCTGAACTACCTTCTCCAAGTGCATATTCACCACCATCTCCTCCAAGATCAGAAGGAGCATGTGAATCACCAGTGGGAACACCATCGTCAGCTACCGCAACACTAGAACTAGGCATATTATCTTCATCATCCCAAGAGAACTTAGCAACTTGAGTCTGACTTAATTTTTCACACCATATTCTTCTTAATTCTTGTAATGTGGATTCATCAATCCCACTATTTTCAAAATCTTGTCTAGATTCATTGATAACATCTTCGACAATGTTCTCATACAATTTTCTAGCCTCAAAGTTAGACATTATGATATGATTTGATTGATTGTGAAGTTCTATAATTAGGCAATACTATGTTGAACCCTCCTTTTTGCCTCTCCTCCTTATTTGGTTCTTCTTTTTTTTGATTTTTTGATCTCTGTTTTGTTGCAACTATCACTGAAGACGTACAATCACAAATCGTTATGATAAAGGAACGGAATCAACGTCTTGATTGATCTTGTAGTTACTATATTGAATGAAATACAGTCGTTGCTTTCATTAATAACTTGTTGTCGTTGACTTTTCAAATTTGATCATGAATTTCTCAATTTATAGGATTTCAAAAAAATTTTAACGGTCACGTGAGTGAAATATCCTGCTAAATTTTACACTTATAGTTTCCTAAATTTAAACGTCATTCAAAATGTAAGTTAATGTAATAAATAGGAAACTTTTTGTATATTAAGGGTGAGGGAAGTATATATACTAAGAGATTAGGATTAGTGTCTTGAACCTCTATTACTATTGCCAGACTTTTTAGGACTAAGACGACTTGTCATATTTGAACCTTGATATTGTAATTTATTAACATCAATAAACTCAGTTAATTGACGGATTTCATCTAAGGAATTATGTAATTTCTTCTTTAATAATTCAACTTCACGTTCAGCGTATCTCTTTTCTCGTATAAGGGATTCCTTTTCCTTTTCATAATGAATCTTAACATCACCTAATTTCTTGGCATGTTTTTCAGCATATTCATGATGTAAATATTGAGCAAGTCTCTTTACTTCATTATCAGCTTCAACTTTGGTGTTTTCAACTTGATCAGTTAAACTTTCAACCTGTTCAAGAGCACTATTTTTATCTTTCTTTAAGTTATAGATGGTTTCTTCTAAGGAATCAATTCTTTGACTATATTCTTCTTCCTTTTTATTCACTGCTTCAACTAATTCCGTCATTTTACTAATATCTTCATTTATAATATCATCTTTGTCCTTTAAGATACTTTCAAAATTATGAGAATCATTCTTTAATCGAGCATTAGATTCTTCTAAATGATCTAATTTAACCGATAATTTCTTATGAGAATCTTCCATCTCTTCTAATTCAGTCTTTAAACTCTTAATCTCATGTTCATATTCTTCAGCTTCAGCTAAATTCTTGTAAATTTCTTCTTTCTCTTTATTTATATTGGCAATGGTGGTTTCTAATTCATTGATCTTGGTATTAGCCACTGATTCAAATTCTTTAATTAAACTTTCATTCTCAGCATTGGCAGAACCTAACTCAATATTTCTAGCTTTTAATTCATCTAATTTAGTATATAATTCCTTTTGTTGAGTTTGTAATTTCTCAACTTCAGAACTTAATTGACTATTCTGAGCTTTATATGCGTCTCCATCATTTAACAATTCTTCCTTTTCCTTTAATAATTTTTCAATTTTAATATTGTATTCGATGTTTAAACTGGTAGCTTCTGTTAATTGACGTTTCAAATCATGAATTTCATTCGCTTGGGATTCAACCGTATCATTGAAACTCAGAATCTCCTCCTCATGTTTTGATTTAACATTGTCTAACTTCGATCTTAATCCATGTACGGTATTTTCTTTCATTTTATAACTTTTTGTTAAAGAAGCTAATTCACGTTCATTATGTTTTAATTGAATCGAAAGTATTTCTTCATTATTTCTTAATTTGGTCTTTGTTTCCTTCAAACTTCTCACTTCCTTTTCAAATTGAATCAAAGTATCTTGAATATGGCTTAATTCATTAGAAAGTGTCAATATCCTATCATCTTTAGTTGTAAGTTGGGAAATGAAATCAGATGTTCTCTTCTCGTGGTCTCTTTGAATCTTACTTATATGTTCAAGTGAAAATACTGGTTTTGAGTTGGGTGACATTAAGAAATTTATAGTTGGTTCATTCTCCAATCTTTCATTATCAACAATTTCTTCATCATTATGATCATAATAATGACCAGTCTTACTAACATGGTTCTTCAAAGGACTAGTTGCGTCTCTTAATCTAGATGTATTATGACCATCAATCTCATCTTCTTCTTCATCATCATTATCGCCTTCAAGTACATTATCTAAAGTATTAACTCTAACATGTTGGTTGGTATCAGGACTCTTGGCTATTGGTTCCGTATATCTTTGTGGAGTTATTAAATCTTTAGCCACATCTTCCAGCCTAATGATCTTACCAAGTTGAGTATGAGTAATATCGGAGGATATAAATTTATTATTATGGAGACCTGTTAAGCCAATTGTATTTGGTAAGATGGTTTGACTAATCGTATTTTCAATACGACCATAATCTTCCACTTCACTATCACTGTCATTGTCAACAATGGTTGGATTAGTGGATTGTTGAATCTTACTCACATTCGGTGATGATCTGATTTTACTGACATTAGGAGACGATTTGGACAATTGACCTACTAAATCTTCTTTGTAGAATACTTCATCTACTTGAATCAGATTTTCATGATCATTAGCATTGGTAACTATCTTAGCTATTTTCTTAGCTGATCCTTCCTCAGATTCCACCTCTGCTTGGGTATCTTTTTGAAGTTGAGCAGCTGTACGTTTCAATGGTGAACTATTAGTATCATTGGCACCATTTGATTCTATATATTTAAGTGCTGGAGAACTTTCGAATGGATTTTTATTCTCCTTACCATCATCTTCATCATCACCATTACCCTTTAGTAAAATATCATTCAATTTCGAATCTAATCTTATTTTCGATTGCCTTATACTTTCAATATCAATTGGTTTCTTATTGTAGTTCAATCTAGGTGAAGTCAATGGATAGCCACTAACCACAGTATCTCTGTGAGTTTGAGGTTGTTTAGCTGACCATGATTGTTTCTGATATAACGCTTGTTTACCACTTGCAATCAAAGGAGTTTCAACTAATGATTTTCGTTTAGGATTACCAAGTGTATTTCTCCTGATATTATTAGTGGAACTACCTGCTCTGGCACCATGCTTAGCAGTCAATCCATGAGGATGTTGTATGATCAAATCAGGAGTCTTATGATGATTGGTTTCTGGTAATAAGTCTTTGATCGGAGTCTTGACAGGTAACTTTACTGGCGAGAATGATTCATCAAAGTTGATGTTTGAAGACGTATTGGCAGGCGATTGCACCACTCTTATTGGTGATGTGACTTGACTACTCATAGTATCGATACACACCTCCTTCTGAAGTGTTTGTTTTGATGATACTAAATGAAAACAAACCTGTAATCAATCTGTTGCTGTTGTTGTTCAGTAAACTTTTTTTGGTGACTTATTTTTTTGTTTACATTTTGGAAAAATTGTTACGCGTCACAAAAATGAAGAGTTGCAAAACCGCAAATTATGAAATACTTGTTTATCAAAACATAATATATTATATTAATTATAAAAAGAGGAGTTGTATATAACGTATTGATATCATTAAGACTATAGAAGTGTACCGACAATAAATAGAATATGGGGTGAGAAAGAGAATGTAGAATAAAAATGGGAACGTAAGTTTTAAAAGGATTCGTAATGTACAAAGGAGAGGAAAATCAAACAAGATCATGTTTAACCTAACTGACGGAACGTTAGAGTTTTATAATGTTGATTTCATTTATAAGAAGTGGAAAAGACTTCTTTTGGCTGGGCCAGCTGTAGAAGCAGCAGAAGCAGAAGTGGATGGCGCGACTGATGAGTAAACTGTAGCATTGTTACCTGCTCTTGCAGCCGAATAATCAAAAGAATATGAAGCATAACTTGAAGATGGATCAACTGAAGTTGAGGAAAGTGAGGAGGCAGTGGTGGTTACAACTTGAGTGGAAGTGACATCAATGTAACTTGTAATAGTGGTGATGTTACCAGCGTAAGTGAAAGCTGCAGTAACTGGGTATGAGGAAATAAATGTAGAGGTGAAAACAACTGCACCACTAGAAAGTTCTGGGGTAGCTGTAACGGTAACAGTTTCAGTTTCAGTAGCAGTTACAGTAGTTGGAATACAGTATGGAACTGAAGAAGTAGATTCTACTGGTTCAACTGAAAGCAGACCATCTGATTCAGTAATTGTAATATACTTTGTAATGGTTGAAGTGGTTAAATCTTGATAAGTAGAAGTTAAAGTATTAGTTGGAACTGAAGTTACAACACCATTTGATGTAGTTGATCCATATAAAGTCACAGTAGTAGTGATAGTTGGATCAAGAACAAGAGCATCGACCACACCAGATTTCAAACTAGCAAGTTGTTCACTAGCACTTGAACCACTTAAAGTGATGGTGGTTGAAGGTAAAGTGACTGTAATATAATCATTGACAGTAACGGTGGTATTAATATCAGCACTACTTCCTGGAGTGGTGGTGGCTGGATCGTCAGAAGTAGTAGTAGTTGGATCCTCTGAAGAAGCTGGTGGATCTGATGACACTACTGCTGAAGTAGTTGGATCTACTAATGATAATGTACTTGATGATGCAATAATGTCTGCTGTGAATCCTCCGGATGAGGAGGAAAGTTCAGTTGAACTTTCAGTAGTATTATCATATCTTTTGAGCATATCATACCTCTTGAAAGGAGAGGCACTGACTGAAGATGCCAATAGAATTATTGGAATAAGGACGGAACGCATTTGTTTGGGTATAGAATATATTTGCTAACTGATTGAACGAGTGATGGTAGTTGGAGGAAAGGGTATACTTTGAATAAAGGAATGGACGCGACTAGTGTACGCAAGCTATAGTGTATAACAAAGTAAGAACAAGTAAATAACCAAACTATATCTAAGAACGAAAGACAAGAATTTAAACTGGAATTGGTAAAACGAAATAAATCAAAATACAAAATAAATATAAAAATATCGTGGAATTGAATTGGTTATATAAAGAATTTCAAGTAAACTGTCATCCGAATCAAAAGCTGTTCATCGTACCTACTCCTTCCTCCTCATCATCTATCAAACAAAGGCACCCTCCCGCAGTATGGTTTCATAGTATTATTTTGATCTAGTATGTGATTATATTCTGGTATAAATCAAACACAAACAAAACCCCTTCTTGTTTACAAAACAGTCGCGTAAAATTCTTAATTTTTTTTAGTGAAAGGGTGCAAAACGCGCGCGTAAAAAATTGTGATTTAGTGGAGACCATCACTAAATATTTAGTGAGTGACTGGGGGAAGACAATAAACCGTTTCATACGTCATTACATTATGAAAGGATTGTTACGTTTTGAAGAAGGTGACTATAGTTTCTACTTTCATTTCTTTCATGAGTATATTTTTGAAAGGAAAGATAATGATCAAGAAAGTGTTGAAGTCATGAGTTGTCTTAGTAACAATCATTAGTTAGCTTCTACGCCAAGCCGGAGGCTGTCACCAACAGTTGTAACATCTGCTAATGTTAGAAATTTTTTCAGACACGTATTGAAGTCAACTAATGACTTCACACTACTGGCTATGCAAAGTTTCACCTTTACAAAGTTCAACTCTCGTCAAACTGATAAAATTCATCCTGAAACATTTGCTGTTTTGCAATTACCTATTTAGTGCATGCCTCACTGTTACGCAAAACTCACACCATCTTAAATATATATACACTAATTGAACTTAGTTTTGTTTCAAAATAATTTTGGCATGTTTCAAGTTTAGGGCACATTTTATTGCTTTGCCCTGTTTCATCTTACATTATGATGAATATGTAGTTTCAAATAGGTACCTTAAATATGTTTATAATTAATTGATTATAAGATCGTGTACATTGGCTGAATCATCAATGCTATATTTAGTTCTTCTTACACATACTTGTTGAAGGTTTCTTATTAGTTTTTCAATTACCTTTTTCTTTAACTTTCAATTATTACCTGGTTTATATCTTTCAAATTTAGGTTCAATATGTCAATCTTTCCTATAAGATTGGTTGATTCCTCCATACCTCTTCCTTAATTGGGAAGGTAGTCCGTCTATCGAAAACTGCGGCACCAACGAAATAGGAAGCGGAAATACGGCCCAATTAGGAAGGTTGCCCTTTTTGGACGAAAGCGACAATTAGTGGAGGCAGACAGACAGATAAAGATTTTTCAAAATTAAACATAATCCTTAGATAGTCAGGCCAGAGTCAATTGTTGAGCTTGGAGGTATATAATTGAATCCCTTTTCTTCATATTTAAACTTATCCTTTTCCAATTGCTCCTTTTTTTTGAAATACCTTCCAACTTTCTAGTCACTGAATAGATTTTGCAATTCAATTTCTTCAAGATGCTTGGTTTACCATTAGATGATAAAGTATCTTCTAAAAGAGTTCCTACCATTGTAGGTTCTATTGTTATACTTTTAACAATCCTCTTTGGAACCAACTTATTCAATTACCTTAGAATTGAATTGGTTCCAATTTCAAATACCGACTCATTATGTCCTTTACATGAACCAGTTGTTCCTGAATCATTCATTACTGATAATTCCACAGTTTTAACCATTCTTCATGATGAAGACTATAAGTTGAACTCCATTAAAAAGTTAGCCGGTGCTATTCAAGTTGATACTCAAATCTTTGATAATCAACCTGATGTACCTGATTCTCCTGAAACTTGGGTTAAATTCATTAAATTCCATGAATATTTAGAAAAGACTTTCCCCACCATTTATGAAAACTTAGAATTGACTAAGGTAAACACTTATGGTTTAGTGTACTTCTGGAAAGGATCTAATGAAAGTTTAAAACCTTTAATGTTAACTGCTCATCAAGATGTGGTCCCTGTTCAAAAAGATACTCTTGATAAATGGACTTATCCACCATTTGAAGGTCATTATGATGGTAAATTCATTTATGGTAGAGGTGCTTCAGATTGTAAGAATGTTTTAATTTCAATTTTAGAAACTGTTGAACTTTTATTAAATCAAAACTATCAACCTCAAAGATCTCTTCTTATTGCCTTTGGTTTTGATGAAGAAGCTTCTGGTGTTGTTAGTGCTTCTGCTATTGGTAGATACTTAGAAAAGACTTATGGTAAAGATTCAATCTATGCTATTATTGATGAAGGTCCAGGTTTAGCAGCTGATGATTTAACTGGTACTATCATTGCTACTCCAGGTACTGGTGAAAAAGGTTATGTTGATATTGAAGTTCAATTAACTACTCCAGGTGGTCATTCATCAATTCCACCTGATCATACTTCTATTGGTATTTTATCTGAATTAAGTTATGTCATTGAAAAGGATCCATATTCTCCAATCTTAACTTCCAAGAATCCAACTTTAAGTTATATGCAATGTTTAGCTTTGCATGATTCAAAATCTAAAATTTCAACTTTTACAAAGAAATCAATTTTAAGAGCTGGTTATGATAAATTTGCTAATTCTCAAGTAATCAAATTAATTCAAAAGAATAGATTCTCCAAGTATTTAGTGCAAACTTCTCAAGCTATTGATATCATTAGTGGTGGTGAAAAAGCTAATGCTTTACCTGAACATGTTAGATTATTAGTTAACCATAGAGTTGCTATTGAATCTACTGTGGGAGCTGTTAAAGACCATTTTGTTGATAGAGTGATTGAGGTTGCTAAGAGACATAATTTATCAGTTAAAGCCTTTGGAGAATTAGTACTTGATACTAAAGATAATTCGGGTGTATTTGAAGTTAATGTTTTCTCAAGACCATTAGAAACTGCTCCAACCACTCCATTAAATGATAATGTTTGGAAACATTTAGCTGGTGTTACCAGACATGTATTTGAAGATTTAATTTATCCTGAAATCGATTATCCAATCGTCACATCACCATCCATCATGACTGGTAATACTGATACCAGACATTATTGGAATTTAACTAGAAATATCTTTAGATATTCTCCATTCTACGTTCAAAGCATTGTCGGAAGTACTAATGTTCATAGTGTAGATGAAAAATTAGCCTTTGAAGGTCACTTACAATTAACTGCCTTCTTCTATCAATACATCCAAGCAGTTGATACACCAACTGCTGATAATTAGAGTCAATTTTAGATATATTTCCTCTCGTTTACAATATACGTTTTAGATATAATATTTAACATATAGCAATCGTAAAAATTAAGGCGCAAGCGCAACTTATCGCAGTTGAGCGGAATCCACAATTTTAAAAAAATTCCGCTTCCCCAGTCATTTTATCTCCTTTTTTTTAAGGTAAAGCGATATTTGACTCCTAATTATTTGAAGTTTGCTATATATACAATTCTTCTTCCAATTCTTCAGTTCAATTCAATTGATCGAGGAATCATATAATTAACCTTAACCATGGCCATTAGATTACCAGACGAAGAAGACGTAGCATACGCCAAGAAACAAATCCTTGATAGGAAAAAGTCCGTTGCTGTAGTCGGCTCAATCTTTATTTTAATCGTGATATTTTTCACTACTGATTTATACAATTATGCTTTGATTATTGCTCAACCAACCAATAAACCTGGATTATGTCCACTTTACGATCCCATTGTTCCAAAATCATTCATCAAAGATAATTCAACTGTGTTAACTATCTTGAATGATGAAAGTTTTAGATTGCAATCGGTTCAAAAATTAGCTAATGCAGTGCAAGTTGATACTCAAATCGGTGACGATCAACCTGATGTCGATGAAGCTCCTGAATTATGGGAACAATTCAAAGGATTCCATGCTTATTTAGAGAAGACATTTCCTACTATTTATGCTGAATTGGAAGTTGAATATGTCAATACTTATGGTTTAGTCTTCACTTGGAAAGGGATTAATACTGGTTTGAAACCAGTGTTATTAACTGCTCATCAAGATGTGGTGCCTGTTCAAAAGGATACTCTTGACCATTGGACTTATCCTCCTTTCTCGGGTCATTATGATGGGAAGTTCATTTATGGTAGAGGTTCATCTGATTGTAAGAATGTTTTGATTGCTATTCTTGAATCGATTGAATTATTGATTGAGAAGGGATTTACTCCATCAAGAACTGTTATCGCTGCATTTGGATTTGATGAAGAAGCTTCAGGTAGAAGAGGAGCTTATCATATTGGAAAACATTTAGAAAAGAAATTCGGTAAGGATTCCATTTATGCTATTCTTGATGAAGGTCCAGGTTTAACTCTTGATCCTATCTCAGGTCAAATCATTGCTTCACCTGCTACTGGAGAAAAGGGGTATACTGATATTATAGTTGAATTAACTACTCCTGGTGGACATTCATCTGTCCCACCTGATCATACATCGATTGGTATTATCTCCGAATTAGGTTATTTCATTGAAAAGGATCAATATGGTCCAATTTTTTCAGCAAAGAATCCTCTTTTACAATATTTACAATGTATTGCTGTAAATAGTGATAAAGTCCCTATCCTTACTAAAAAGGCTATTTTAAGAGCTGCTTTTGATAAATTTGCTAGAAGTAAGATTGTTGAAAGTCTCACAAAAAATCCTATAACCAAATATTTAATTCAAACTTCTCAAGCTATTGATATTATTAAAGGTGGTGAAAAAGCTAATGCTTTACCAGAAAATGTTAAATTAACCGTTAATCACAGAATCAGTGTTGAAACTCGTGTGGTTGAAATTCATGAACATTTTACTAAAAGAGTTATTGAAGTAGCAAAAAGACATGGTTTAGATGTGGTTAGTTTTGGTAAAACTGTCTTTAAAGGTGATGGTAAATCAGGTACCTTTATTATTTCTTCACCACAAGCTTTAGAATCAGCTCCTGTTTCTCCTGCAAATGATACCGTTTGGAAATATATTGCTGCTTCAACTAGACATGTATTTGAAGATGTCGTATTTACAAACTTGACATATCCAATTATTGTAGCTCCAGTGGTTATGCCAGCAAATACTGATACTAGACATTATTGGGATTTGACAAGAAATATTTACAGATATTCTCCATTCTTTGCCACTGATTTCAAAGATAGTCATATTCATAGTGTTGATGAAAGACTTGAATTTGATGGTCATTTACAGTTACTTGCTTTCTTTTATGAGTATATTCAAAATATTGATACTTCTAAAGCTGATAATTAGAGTATTACAAAGTGATAAGATGATGTTTCTTTCTTTTTATAAGTGGTGTATATTCTTTATTTAAATACAGTACACATTATTATGTTGAATATTACTTTTATCTCTTGTAGTAACAATAATAATAATAATAATAATAATAATTGATAAATGAAATATAGATTGGAAAACTAAAATACAATAAAATCATACATGATTTTGGGAGTGTGACATGTTATTAGTCATTAATAGATGATGATGGAAATATTACAAGTCGACTTTTAGGGATGATAACATTATAAAATGTTGAATAATGATGACAATTTAATAGTTGATATATGTCTGAATGAGATAATGAAGATGATGGTGAGTTACGAATGCAAAATCGGTGTTGAAATGATAAGTGAATAAACAAATCAACCTAATTAATATCTTTCTTTTCTAATGGATTATATCTTAAGAACTTTTCAATTAAATCAACATGAGTTAAAACCATTCTTCTACAACAATATCTCTTCAATTCTAATTTATCTAAAGCGTTACCTTCAGTCATGGATTCATCTTGTAATAACTCCAAGTAAGCTTCCCACTTGTCACCAACAACCTTACCACATGAAAAACAACGGATTGGAATAATCATCTTGCTTTCAACTGTCTTCTTAGGTTATACAAATCAAATGAAATCAGTTTAACAACTCCTTCATCATTTGTCATTTTCAATTTTGAAAAAAAGTAAAAAAAAAATCGCATAAAAAACTGCTCACGTGATCATTTTCTCATCGGAATTTTCGTTTTTTGTTACGTCTAGTGTTGCTATATGCACTCCCTACCTGATAATTGTAGGCAAGAGCTACCTTTTAACTATAACAACCCTTAATGATTGTAGAAATAGTTAATAATGATTAATTAGAAAAGATCATTCTATTAATTACAGGGGTTTATTACATTATGTCAGATGGAAAGAGAAGAAAGAGGGAAAGAAATGAAGTAAATCTTAAGATCGATCATTCTCTTATTGAAAAGAGTTTAGTTCTACTTAGGCAAGATCAGAAAGATAAAAATCATAATTACTTAGATCAAGTCAGGAAAATCGATTTGTGGAATTTGAAAAGGATAGGGAAGTAGAATTGTGTTTAGAAAGTGATTCGACAGATGAAGAATGTGAAAGGTATAGGAAAGAGGTGGCAGCCAGATTGTACTACTTTCATAAATTTGTAGGAAATAAATCTACTTTTGAAGGACCAAGAAATTATGAAACTGTTCGATTTGGAACTCATGCACCTATTCCAACAAGTATCCATTATCGGATATTTACAATGGCCCTGGCCATAGGGATGGCTGATGAAAGTTTTGTTATATTTTGTACAAATGTCTTTACATTAAGTAGAATATTTAGCTTTCCCTTTCAATCAAACTTCTATCACGATCAAGAAATGGCTATATCGGAATCAAATAGCAGCAATATGTATCCCTTATTTCATATATTGGAGGTGGAATATCTTAGTCATAAAAATGTCTTTGACGATTATCGTCAAATTGTAGTCGAATACGTGGAAGAGAATTATGATAAATTATTAGATTCTACTAGGATAACCAGGGACGATTTGAAATTCCCAATGGAAGTTTCAAGCTTACCCCAGTATACAATATATGATAAACGTTCTTTTATTAAATATTTGAGTTATCAATTTTAAATCCTTTAAGGTGGCTTTTATCAGAATACAACGTTGATTATAGGCCTGAAGAGTTATTGGAAAATATCTCGAGACCTGATATTTATTTGAGTCAAGTGTTAAATGGAGTAAAATTTGCAATACCATTGGAATTTAAGTTCTCGGGATTGATGGAAACATATCTTGAGAATGGTTGAGCTTCTAAATCACCTGATTTATCAAATGCTTACCTTGAGCTCACATATAGTTCATGGAGATGTTAGACAGGAAAATTTCAGATACGATGCTCTTAAAAGAAAAGTTTTATTTTATGATTTTGGCTTATCCAAAGTGGTTAATGATGATAAGTCAAGAGAGTTCTTTGATCCACTGATTTCATCCGGGCCAATCGATTTGTATAGTTTAAGGATATCTGTAAGGAAGATTTATCTTTCAAGGCCATCAAAAAGTATTAAATAAGTGTTTAATTTATATGGACCTTTAATTTCGCAGTTTTTAACAGATGATCACGTAATCAAATTTCTCTTACGCTTATTAGCATAGTCTTGCTATATGCACTCCATTTTCATATTATAAGCGTATTAAATTAAATTTACTTCAATTATCTTTCTCACATGTAATAAAACCTGAAAGTCACTTGTCTAAATTTGGATTATTACTTCATGTCCTATCTAACTAAAATCTGGATGAAAGAACCAAGAGAGTATATTTTCAAGATTGATACTTGTGTTATTGAAAAGAGTGTGCTCTTAATTAAGCAACATCTGCAGGATGTTAACTACAATTATTTACAAGAAGTTAGAAGGATTTCTCAATTTGAAGAATCAGAAATGAATCGAGAAGTAGAATTTGAGTATGTGTCTGACTCAGTTGATGTTGAAAATGAAAAACTTAGAAAAGAAATGGCCTACAGGTTATTCTACTTTCATAAATTTGTTGGTAATCAACTGACATTTGAGGAAACAAGAAGATATAAAACTTTCTTAATTAGTGATGGAACAGATGTCACAGCAGCAATCAATGTTTTTATGGGATGGATGATCCAAAAGATGGATAAAGTAGAAACAATCCGGTATTTAGATTCATATTGTGGAAATATATTAATCCTTTCAACAATATTTTCTTTTCCCTTCCCACTGAATCAAGATGATACCCCAGATCAACAATTAAAGGAAAAACTAACTTCTTGGGAACCATTTCAAGAAGATTGGTCAATGCAGTCAATATTCAATGAGTATGATGATCACAGTAGTGAATTTTTAACTTTCTTTAATGAATATCGACAACTTAAAGTTGATTACAGTGAAGGCGATTATGATGTACTATTAGATTCCACCTCAATACTAAAGAGAATTGTAGACCGTGCACTTAGTTTTCCTTGTGTTGTTTATACCACTTCGGATTCTAAACCGAATTTTGCTGTAGTTTTTAGTAATGCAATTTTGTATCCTGTCATAATGCTCTTGAATCTTGAGTTCGGGCATATTTTTACTGAATATAAAGACATAATCCAAAACATTTCGAGACCTGATATTTATTTGAGTCGTCTTTTAAATGGAGTAAAATTTGCAATTCCATTAGAATTTAAGTTCTCGGGATTGATGGAAACATATCTTGAGAATGGTATAGAGTTAGTTGAGCTTCTAAATCAACTGATTTATCAAATGCTTACCTTGAGCTCACATATAGGTTTTATCTGTGATAAAGATTCTATACTAGTAATCAAACTATCACCTGAAATAAATCCAACTATGACTACTGACTCATTGATGCTGATAAAAATGGCAAAAGTAAACTGTGAAATAAATTGCTACAACTATAAGAGTCTTGGATTTAGTCCGTCCTTCTTGATTTATAGTTTAATCAAATCATACTTCGAAGAATCAAGCACAGACAATTTACTACTTGTAAGAGGTATATTTGAATCTATGAAACTCAAAAATGATGAGAAAGAAGAAGTGAAAAATGGGAAATATAATTTCTTAGTTAATGAATGGAAAACTGGTTTCAGAGAGTACAAGTTGGAAGGTGATTACTACGTGAGAGATGATATAAGTAAATTAAAAATACCCACAATATTTATAGAAAGAATATTTGATGAAGATATTAATTTTGAAGACACAATCCACCAATCAGAATTTGAGATAGTTGGTATTATTCAAGAAAGTTCAGATGAAAGAAAGCATAACTCAAATGTTTACAGGGTAAAACGATTGAAAGATGAGAGTGTAAATCCTTCTATGATTCTTAAAATCTATGATCCTACAACTTCCACATATCTTAAAGGATATACCCAGGTTCTGACTTTCTGGAATAGTAATTTGTACTGTTTGGGAATGTTTCTAAATGAATTAAGAGCTTACCGTATGTTGGGGAGAAGAAATAGTCGTGGAATATACATGGAAATACCACATTCAGCTTCTGATACTGAACCTCAAGATGAGGAAAGTGCTGCTCCTTACATCTATTCATATGGCTTCTTAGATTGGATCCATAATGGAAAACGATTGTGTGGTTATTATTTGCTTATGGAAGAAGTACCATGTAACTATCCAGATACTGAAGAAATATTTCAGATATTGGCAGAAAGTTCTCTTCTTCAAATTCATTCTAGGAATATTGAGCATGGAGATATTAGACTTGAAAATTTCAGATACGATGCTCTTAAAGGAAAGGTCATATTTTTCGATTTTAGCTCATCAATAGTCGACAAAGAAGAACATTCATATCTACCGACGTACCGCCGTAACTAAAATTTATATTTATATTTTAAACTATCATCAAGCTTAATTAAATAAATGTGTAATGCTAAATTTTGCAGCATTTTATTGTAGACAAATAATGGTAGTGACCATTTTGCATGGCTTTTGTTATTTTCATTTGGATTACTTACTCTATCTGATCTCTGAAAACTCTTGATTCATGGTCTCTGATCCTCGTAGAGTGTTATCTTTCTAAGTTGTTTCACTTGACATTAAATAAATATGTCATCGTGAGAATCAGTATCTTCGCTTAGCACCTATATACCAACGTTATTATGATTATATTGAATATCTTCGGGCTATTAAACACCTCAATACCTGATTAATCATTATTTTTAATGACTGTTAATTTACACGGTCTCTAGTCTCAATATGCCTCTCAATGGACATTTATTACTCTAAGCTAGATTTATCTCAATTAACTCTTGTGGTTTTTTAGCCTTATTTCGACCCTTGGGATGAAGCGTATGTTCAGATTACTTCCATGATAACTGCATCATGACCCAGAAATATCATTTGGTAGAGTTATTTTCCCATCAATGTTGATAATTCTTCAGAATGTATTCGGACACCGACGTTTCTACCTTCTTTTGTATCTTATGCATTTTTCAGTATCAGATGTTCTATCACTCATCCTTGGAATTCTTGTCATAATCGATTGTACTGGCATCTATGTACTTTCGTCATGCAGGATGATATTTTGCAACTTGAGTAATCTTTATTTCGAGATAATCTCTAGTGTTTCAACGTTATTTTATCTCTTTAGGCTTCTGTATTTCAGTAATCATATTTCGCATTAATGGCATATTCTGGTATCTGATCCTTGTGTCTAGCTTTTTTCACTTATTTATGGCATCTATTGCATCTTTAGTATGACTTCATCTCACTGAAATAGAGACTTAAGTTTTAACTTGAATAACACAATGTGATATGGTGTGACAAGGGCTTATGGATTGGAGATTACCGAACGGGAGAAGAATTTGTGGCTTTTACCTACTAACAGAGGAAACGTCTAATGATTACCCTGGTTCAGAAGAAGAATTCCAAAATTTAGTAAGGTCTGCTATAAAAGCTCTCCATTCAAATAATGTCCATCTTGGAGGTTCGGAAAGCATTAGTTATGACGCCATTGACAAACAAGTTATATTTTCTGATTTTCAAAATTCAAGACGAAAAAATGGGTGCTTGCTTTGGGATAATCAATTATATATTCCTTCTGGAATTATTGAAAATTCAAGAAAGCATCAAATTGTCCTCTTAAAGGATGCAGTTCACGAATCTTTTAAAAACAAGCGTTTATAGTTCAATAGATTTGATAAATATATATATATATATATATATTTTCTTATATATGTAAGTGTCTTTTTTGCAATATTTTGATTCGCATGATTGATCACGAGATCGAAAAATCTCATCGATTTTCTGAAAAATAATTTTTTGCTATGATTTTTTTTAAAGAGATGGTTGTAAGAATTTATCAGTTTTAAAAGCAAAAGGATATATCATTAGAGTTTATTAAGTATGATGACTACTTCATCTACAGAATGGTCATCTTCAATGGCAACTGGTGGGAAACCAGTGTATCTTGGCAACTCGTCGTCTTCTGCCTCTATTTTCTCCCATGATGGAAGGTTTAATATTGTAATTTTAAGTCATCAAATAAGAGTTTACTTCATATCAACTCGTCAATGTATAAGAACCATTGATCTTGATCTTACTGAGTTGGCCGATATCAAGTTGGATGTGGTCAATCCTAATCATGTATTATTATTCAAATCAACCGGTGAAGTCATCACTGTGAATTGGAAAGAGAAGGTATCTCAACCTATAATATCTTCCATTAATTTGGAACTTGCATATTCATTATTATCGATTATATCTATAAGAGATGATTCATATTATGTTATAACTGGTAAGAAGGATAAGAAAGCTTCAGGATCTCCTCATACTCGTTTCATTCAAAAAGTTAATAGACAAGATCCATCTGATATCATTAAAATATCTGAAATTAATAACATTATAAAATATAGTATTTCCCTTGATAATACTAAAATTGCACTTGTTCATAGTAATCATGAAGTGGTATTGGTTGACTTAGTGGATGTATACAGACACGCTAAAATCCATTCCAATGATCAAGATCAAGATTCATTATTCGAAGCATTATCAGTGGAAAATATTTCATTCCCTTATAAATCATCTATAACATCATTAGCCGTATCAAATGATTCAACTATAGCATTAGGTACTTCTTCAGGTACTATTCAAATCTTATATGGTGGATTAGCTACTGAAAAACCTCAACGTTTACTTAAATGGCATATTGATCAAGTCAAAGCTTTACAATTTACTCCTGATCATACTTACTTAATATCAGGTGGTTTAGAAAAAGTCTTAGTATTTTGGCAATTAGAAACTGATAATACTCAATTCTTACCAAGATTAAATGGTACCATTGAAAAGATTTCTCTTGATAATAATAAAAATGAATTTTATTCATTATTATTAAATGTTTCACCAACAAAATTAAATGATGATATTTCAAATGATGAAGATAATTTCGAAGTTTTAATAATATCATCAGTTGATTTAGTATCAAGATTATCGATTAATACCATCAGACCAAAATTCACCAATAATTTAAAATCAACTTTAGCAAAATCAAAAAAGAAATATCTTAAATCACCATTTGATAAAACAAAATTGAGACATGATTATTCTACTGTATTTGAAGTTCATCCAAAAACCAAGAATCTTTATTTCCCTAATGAAGCTGTCATTCAAGCTTATGATATCATTAAAAATGAACAAAATTTCATTCAAAATGCCGCTCCCGTATTAACCACTGGTAAAGTTAGATCTGAAGTTAAATTATTAGATCCAAATGTTTCCTTAGTGTCTTTCACTCAAGATGGTGAATGGATGTGTACATTCGATAGTGTTTCCAATTCAGAAGTGGATAACTTATTATCAAAGAACGATAAACAATATGCTTTAAAATTTTGGAAATTTATAGATTCATCAAATAAAAATGACAATAATAATGCTAATGCCATAAATAATAGAACTGGGTATTGGGAATTATCGACCAAAATCATTGATCCTCATGGAAACTCCAATCATATTTTATCCATTAAGCCAGCTCCAACTTCATATTTCAATGGGTTAGCATTCTTAACTGCTGATAATAAAGGTGGTTTAAGAGTTTGGAGACCAAGAATTCCAAAAGAAATTTACCTTACCATTAAAAATGGAAGTAATAGACAACAACAAACCGCATGGACTTTAAGAAAATCAAGATCTGGAGGTGCTATAGATTCAGAAGCCGTTGATGTATGTTGGTCAGATGATAGTTCGATTATAATTCTTGCTCATGAATGTTCCATCATCCCTATTGATGTACAAACTTTTGAAGATATACCTGAAGATGTATTCAATATTCCATCTTTATCAGGATCAAGAATAAGATCATTATCGATCGTGGACAATAATTTAATCGTCTTATCCAAAACCAGAATAACTTCATTCAATTTACTTACTGGACAATTAAATGAATTAGTTGCCAAAGTCAATACTACTTTAGGAGGAAAGAATTTAATTTGTATTGATTCAAGAAATAATTTGATTTGTTTGGTGGTTAATTATTACAACGATGAATCGAATGACTTCACCATAAATTCCAAAATTTTAATCTTTAAACCTGACCAATTAAAACCTATCTATACACAATATCATTCTCAAGGTATCTCAGCCATTCGTTATTTCAACTCATCATTCATATTTGTTGATTTAGATACTAGAGTAGGACTCATCCAACCAACTTCCGCTTCCCCATATAATCAAATTGAATTGGATGAAGATAATGAATCATCCAATATTGCTGACGATTTATCCAACGATATTAATAATATGTTGATTAGCGCTCAAGCCACCGCTGATATTATAAATGATCGTAACATAACCGTCCATAAGCAAAATCAAACTAATGGTAACAGTGACGTTACCGCTGGGGAAATTGATTTCAATAGAGTTATAGATGTTCATACTTTCCAACCTATATTTGAAAATATGGAAGGTTTAACCATTGATTCGATCTTTGATCGCGTTACTAGAATACTTAAATAGGATATTATTATATACACATTTATATAAATAAATAAAAAAGTTCTTGTATGTATATTTACTATAGCAATTATTGTATGGTGTTAAAAAAATATCACGATATATGTACAGGGTTTAAAAGTTTAATAATTATATGGGAGGAGGGTATGAACTAAATCATTATGCTCCCCAATTAAATATCGATTGATGTTTGGGTATATCTTTATCATTTGGATTTGAATTGGATCCTAACTTACCTCTTTGGATAGCTAAGACACTTTCGATCTTACTCAAGGCGTTTTCTAATAAATCCTTACGTTCTTGTAATTCAATATGTTTCTTAATCTTTGGATCTTCCTTTGCGAAATTTTCAATTTCTTCTTTAGATAAATTATTAAAGAATTTAATATCTAATTCACGAGGGAAGTTATAATAAAAATCACTTAACAATTCGACATTCAAGAATAATATCGAAGTGGATGTGACTTTCGATGCTACGGCATCTAAAAAGATTTCCGGACATTGATATTTATTCTCCTTCTTTTTACATTTTTTAGAATTCTTAATGAATTGATATCTCATTTTAAGTAATGATAATCTTTCCTTTAAGAATATAGCATCTTCCCCACGTTTAATCAATGTAGGGGAGAATCCCAAAGTTTCTGGAGAATTAAAATCAATATCTTGTTGTTGTTGATATTGAATTTGTTGTTGTTTTAATTTTTCTAAATAGGTAACCACTTGTTGTAATTTCCTACCACCGATTTGTTTCTTTAAATTATTATAAACTTCATCACATTGTCTCATTTCTTCTTTTAATAACGTAACAGCATTATCTTTACTTGATTGCCATTCACGATCTTCAATTTCAATTTCATATTTATAAGGTTTAATACAATTTTCAACTTGATCGGCTGTGGAAAAGAATTTTGTTCCTAATACACTCTTAGCAGCATCTTTAACAGCATTCTTGGCCATTGGATGATTTCTTAATTGAGTATTATTAACTAAATTTTCAACTTCAGTTAATAAGGCATTGGTAACTAAAGTAGTTGATAACCTACCTACCCCTAATTTAGTTAATGAACCCGTAGTTAAATCCAATTTCTTATGCCAATAAAGATCATCATCAATATTAGCGATCTGAGATAATTCCCTTAAATCAGGTTCGAAATTAGGTGAACTATCCTTTGATAATGAAAATGGTTTATTCCAATATCTTTCAGCTAATAAATCCAATACCTTTTGGTCTAATTCATTCTTTAATAATGCTTTTAATTCACGTCTTGAAAAATTATGGCTTAATTCCTTAGTGGCCAACTTTAACATATCAATATTATTAGCTAAATACATTTCTGGAGTTAAAGAACGATCATTGAATTGAACTTTAAATTGATAAGAAGCTTCTTCTAATTCTTGTTGAATAGTGAAATGAGTTGGAGCTAATGATGCTGCCATTGATTTTTCTAAAACTTTCATTAATTTCCGTTTAAGATTTCTAGTTCCTGTAGTAGTACCACTAAATTCGGGTTTATTTTCTTTAAAATATGTATGTTCAAAATTTTGTTGAGCAATATAGGCTTGAACTCCAGTAAGAGTTTTTCTTGAAAATAAACTTGAACCAGTCTTTGTAGGTTTTGGAGTTTTTGTAATAACACCCACATAACCCATTTTTAAAGGATATTTTCTATTAGTTAAGATTTTTGTAGCTTGAATTGGATCAACCAAATCAATTTTAGTAACTACTCCAATAGTTCTTTCCCCTCTTGGATCAGCGAGTCTTGACGCTCTTAAAGCGGCTGAATTAGCTAAATCGACATCAGCAGCTGATATAGCTAAGATAATATTTGGAGCTTCTAAATATCTATCACATAATTTACGAATTTTTTGTTTTAATTCAAGTGGTTGATCAGCCGCTTCCACTTGGATATAACCGGGTAAATCGACCAATGATAAATCAGGAACTCTGGGAGATTTAATAGTAATTTGAATAGGATCATTTGAAATACATTCATGTTCAGGAACGGCCATATTCAAATCAAATAAAATCTTTTGAACTTGTTCAAAATCAGTTAAATTATACATTTTCAAAGCAGGGAATTCGGCTACATCAGCAGCAGATTCAGGACTATTGATTAAAGTTAATTCAATGGGTCTTCTAGTAACCATATTTGAACCCTTTGGTAAGAATTCATGACCGACAATACTTTCTAATACTGATGACTTACCGGATGATTGGGAACCAATCACTACTATAGAAGGTAATCTTAACCCATCATGATCTATAGTTAATAATAAGTTTCTGATTTCAATCATTTGTCTTGTTAAATTAAGCATTTCATCATTAGTTTCATCATGAGCAAAATCTATATCATCATCGTCATCATTATCATCGATTAAAGTCTCATCATCATCTTCGTCATTGTTATTGTCATCATCTTCTTTATCTTCATCTTCATCTTGAGTTAAGCCTACTGCTGCAGCAGTAGTAGCACCCACGGCAGTAGCAGTATCACCATTGCCACCTGATCCACCACCACTTCCACTACCACCATCCGATCCAGCTCCAGAACCATCACCATTTGGAACCATTGATTTCAAGAAATCACCTGTCTTATCGAAGAAATCAGTGAAACCAGATAATTTATCTTGAGTATAAGTTGAAGCTTGTTCCACTTTATAAGCAACATACGATCCACCTGCTGCCAAAGTACCACCTAAATAAGCCGGAATCTTGGTGATTCTAAAGAGCATTTTGAATCCTATATTTCGTTTTGATATGATATTATGGGATGGATGATGGATGGATGGGATGAGATTATTAGATGATGTACGTAATGGTGATGTGCTATTTGATAATAAAACATGATATAATCTTGATTTTGTAGGATGAAGTAAATATGAGGAAGGGGTTAATGATTTTGAAAGCATCAATTTGGAAGATGATAATATTCGTGAGGGTATGATAGACCCTCCTCCTCTTCCTGGTTGTATTAAGGATCTATACATTTGATTATGGTAATATATGATTAATTGATCAAATTAAGGATTGATTCATGGGATGCTGTAAAAAAAAATTTAGAATTGTACGATTGTTTTTGTTTTTGTTTTTTTTGGTTTGGTCTTAGTGGCGATCTGATCTGATATCAATTTACAGCAAATGCAAGATAGTTTACCATATAATTAATAGGAATGTCTACAATGATTATGCCAATCAATTAATATGATAAAGTATAGTTAGACTATCTAATAAAATATTGAATAGACGATTCGAATTAGGTAGTTATAAAAAAAAAAATTACGGAACAAACATTTAACGAATTGCCCCCTGCCAGAATTGAACTAGCGACCTTTGCATTACAAGTGCAACGCTCTACCACTAAGCTAAAGGGGCATAATTTTTTTTCAAATTTAAAAAAGTAGCCGTTTTGAGGCATCGATAACCACTTTGAAAAAATAGGGGTAAAAATGGCCTAGATGAGGCTGTTTTAGAAGTAATTTGAACTGTAACTATGTTCATTCTGACTTTATGATTCTGTTAAATGTTTAAAATATAAGAAAAGTGAAATATTGGTAGATATATGATTTAAAAATGAAAATATTCAATAATTTTGATAAATTTGACAAAATGTACTAAGAAAAAAAGATCTCAGAATTTATATTGCTAATCATGATGAAATAAGTCTATCATTAATTAGATAGATTGCTTTTAATGATGATTTACTCTATTAATAACTTATGATAAGTTTTAAATAGCAACTTTAAGATCAAGATAATGTATATAAATGTATTAATAAGCTGATCAAAATACTAGATTAATCTTTTATAGATATGCAACCAATTAAAGGTATGGTGATGGCATAGATATGTAAGAACTAAAATAAAGTTGAACCACAATCGGTAAAAGTTATTTAGTGAAAGTTACATAAATTATATAAGATGACTAACTAACCATATTCGTAACTATAATCAAAGCTAATAGCAATGACAATGATAATCATAATACAATGGGGAGGGGGGGGGGGAATGTCAATTTTGAAAGCGCAATTTTATTTATTTTTTTATTTATTTATTTCAGTTTCCATGCATGCATCTGATTTCACACATATTAATTAAATTTCATAATTAAACTTTTCTACCACTTCTTATCACACTAGCATATATAAAATGAATCTGAGACATATACGTCAAAAATAAGCTTTTAAAAGTGGAGAATGGGTATGACTGGGAAAAGTGGTGTGTAAGTAAGTACGTACGTACGTACGTTACATATGATTAAATTAAGATGATCAACTGATTAGATCACATAAGTAGGTAAATGCAACGTAGTCCACAGTTAATCATAAGTTAATGAGTAAGTTGAAGTAATGATTTACTATTACCCCTATGTAACTGAAATAAGAGAAACCATCCCATTACATTGTTTAATTATAAGTTAGTTGTTAAGTGGGGCGGGTTGCCGAGGGAAATGAAACTTTCTTCCTCTTCGCAGCGTAAGTTACGCAGAGAGAACAAAAATAGTGGAGTCTCCTCACTAAAAAAAAAAATCATTCAAATCATCGCACACTAAACTGAATCAGTAACAGTCTGCTGATAACAAATAAATTATAAATAAATTATAAATTACACTGTCAATTTCTATTTTAAAAAATTTGTGTTTCAGTTTTGTTTGCAACCAACCTATTCATACTTAACGGGATCTATCATCATCCATCCATCCATCAAACAGAAAGACTCAGTCTTAACTTAACACTACCCCTAACTTCCTCCTCAGCCTGGTTGATCTCCTCTCCCGCTACTTCCCTTTACGGTATACCAAGTGATCTGTTCATTTCTTTTTTTTTTTTCCTTTTCTTAACTGAGATTATGAATCATCACTGGTCCGTCAAACAATAATAACAGCAACAACAACTATAATAATCATAGTTCATCTATCTCCTCATTTGATCGTTATCCCATTTGATCCTACCCTACAGTTATCCCATTTTGTTTCTCATGATAATTTGATCCATCTTTCCCCTATTATTTATTCCTCCTCCATTAATTTATTTATTTATTCATTTTGATAGATACCTCATACACATCTTATTTATTTATTGTACAATATCTACCATCATCTTTAATATCTGTGCCTTATATTTATTTATTCATCCATTAATTCATCTATTCCATTCTGTAATCATACTACTGCCCTTGTACCCTAATACATAATCGAACATTCATTCATCCCGATCGGAATCTTATATCCTCCCCCGTTTATGCATACTATTTTAGTATAAATTTTTATCTTCTGTTACGGCTGACAGTATATCGGTAATTCATTTCATTTTAGTTTTATTTAATTCATCTTTCATAGCTTGGCTTATCTTTTATTTTTTTTTTCATTTCATTTCATTTCAGGTCATATATCCATTCATTCCTTCATTTGCATTTCTATCATGATTCAATTAATATCTCCTGTCGCTGCTACTACTGCTACTACCGCAGCTGCAAAAGTTTTAACTAATCAATATTTATCATCTCCTTCATCTTCTTCATGTTCTTCATGTTCAATAATTGAAATTAATAAAGCTAATTCCTTTTCTGATTTACCTCCTTATAAACAAAAATCAACAACAACTCAAACTCATTCTAAAACTACTCCTACCACTACAACCACCACTACATGGGATAATCATAAGTTAAAATTGAATAAAGCTGAATTGATTAAATTCTTAAGAAGTAAACTCTTGAAATTACAAGCTAATAAACAAAAATTATTGAATAAGTTAAAACAAGAGATTAATGAAAAACATAATCGATCCAAATCTCCAAAATCATCATCCGTGAATATTAAAGTTTATACCAAATCAACCAAACAACAACAACAAGAGCAATCTTATGCTGATGATTATTATGCTGATATAGTCACCTTTGTTGAAAATTTAGATTTGAAAGATAACTCATTAATTATTGATGGTACAGATTCAAAATTAATCAATGGAAAACATAATCATCAGCATAATCATAAACATCATTCAAAATCAATATATTCTACTCCGTTACAATCTCCATCTCCACAACTCTCAGTCTATAATAAACAAATCAAACAAATGCAAGAACCAACTCCTCCTCCTGCTTCTCCCCCAGTTATAGGTGAAAATGATCAAGATGGTTCATTATTACCTCCTTATGATCATTATACCAATACTACATACCTTGATAAACCGATAAGTAATCCATTACCCACTACTATCAGGTATAAATCTCAATTGAATCAATTATTATCTTATCAACAACAACAACAACAAAAGCAATCATCACCCCAATTACCAGACCAAAATCAATTCCCACCCCAACAACCCATGTTTTATCCACCTCCACCTATGATTAGACAACCAGGGTTGAATTCTTCACCTCCAATCGTTGCACCACCTACTATTCCATATATCAAATTAAAACAGTATATCATGGCGGAAACTAATCAATTTTTGAATTATTATTTGATGAAATTACCGAACGATGAATTCAAATTATATGATTTTAAACCATTACAACATGAATTATATAATGATCAAAAATTGATTAAACGATGTTCATTATTGTTTATCGTGGTCAAATTGGTGGTATATGTAAGTTTGGTCATGATTGTTGTGATTCATTGTTATTAGCCTACAGGTTATGCTATGCTATATGTCTTACATATTATTATATCCTAATATAAAAATGGTAATTATATTTTTAGTTGTAGATATGAAACAGTTCATTAATAAGACTCAATGATCACTTCAACCTATTTCTCTCCATCATCAAAGTATACCAAATCAAGAGATAAAACCGTTTTGTATGACCTATATTAATATCCTAACTCCAAATAAAGGATTTAAATAATAATGGTAAAAAGGGCTTTAATTAAATTCCTATAAACTGCGAAATATAATTTCTTTTAACTGCGAAGCCATCGCGGACATAAATGGAATTATGAGGGTATTAACGGATTTTTTCCTCCAAATATCCAGACCCATTTATAAAGTATATATATCGAACAATTGGCATGTAAAATTCGATAATTAAGATTGCAAAGAGTATGAATAATTGTATATAGATCATAATTTGAGTTAAATATGTCAAATAATTCATCATCTACTTTATCATCAACTTCACCAGAAAGGTCGTCACCAGAAGAAATACTAGATAAACATGACACGATAGAAGACGAGATCGAAGAACCAAGCCAGAAATCAAAGAAAGATGAGGTCTTCATAGAGAGTAATGCCGGGGACGGGACCAGAAGAGAAGAACAATATATCAAAGGTTATAAGCTTGTGCTATGTATATTTTCATTATTATTAACCATGTTCTTAACATCCATCGATCAAACTATTGTCGTAACTATCATATCTGAAATTGGGAATAAATTCGATGGATTCGATAAGATCAATTGGCTAAGCTCAGGTTTCTTATTAGCTATTTCAGTATTCACCACTATTTGGGGGAAATTATCTATCATTATAGGAAGAAAATCTGCCATTAGTATCGCTATTATACTTTTTGAAGCAGGTTCATTATTATGTGCATTAGCAACGAGTATGAACATGTTAATTGGGGGTAGAGTGTTAGCCGGTATTGGTGGAGGTGGTATCCAATCATTAGTATATGTGGTGATCACCGAAATCATTCCTATCCAACATAGAACACTTGGAATGATATTAATTTCAATCACTTTCTCCACTGCATCTGTCATTGGTCCATTAATTGGAGGAGCTCTTTCGAAAATAAGTTGGAGATGGTGTTTTTATATCAATTTACCAATTGGAGGAGTTGCATTTCTTTTCTTACAATGGGCATTCAATCCTCCACGTCCAAAGGGGAAGATCTTATCTAAATTCAAAACTATTGATTATATCGGTGCCGTAATGTTATCGATTGGACTTGTGTTATTCTTACTTGCGTTAAGTTTTGGATCATCAAGTCAATTCTCATGGAACTCAGCTGCTGTGATATGTTCTTTCGTATTTGGTATTTCATTTTTAATAATATTTTTGATTTGGGATCTTAAATTTTCAAAATATCCTTTATTAGCCCCTGATATCATCACTAATTTTTATTGTAATGTATCGGTCTTAACCATCTCAGCTACTTTCAGTTATCTTATCATATGTCAATTATACTTATCAGTTTATTTTCAAGTGATTCATGGATTAGATGGTTGGCATTCAGGTTTACATCTTTTACCATTGATCATTTCATCCGTTACAACCTCGATAACAAGTGGATTGGTATTTAAGAAAATCAGAACCGTTAAGCCATTTTCAATCTTTGCTGCTATGTGTGGATTAACAGGAAATGCGATATTAATGCTTTTAGATGTTAATTCATCATTAGGACAAATCATTGGTCTTTTGATCTTACCGGGTATTTCAACTGGTTTACAAATGCAATCATGTGTAATGTTAGCCACGATGAGTTTACCCAAGACACCAGGAAGTACCATTATGGGTACGACTTATTTTAATTTCGGAAGATCTATTGGTGGGTCTATTGGAGCAGATTTAGCTACGTTGACATATACGGAATCATTAAAATCTATGTTAACTTCAGCAATAAAGTCAGAAACTAATCAAGCTATTTTACAAGAATTAAGTTCGGTTAATATTGATACTATATTAGTTAACACATCACTTATCAAACAATTAACCCCTGAAACTCAATTCTTCATAAAGACTCAAGTCATGAAAGCTATTAGAAATGTATTCCATTTAACTGCTGGATTAGGCGGATTAGCACTTTTGGCATCTATATTTCAAAATAATAAATCAATTCCAAAGAAAAGTAGAGGGGCCGATGAAGTGGAACTTAAAAGTGAACAACAAAAGAAGGAAGAGGAACAAAATGGAGAGAAAAAAGTGGAAGAAAATTAGGAATATTTACTTGCTTATACTTATATGTATATATTATAGAATTCTTGCATATTGCATTTTAATAAAATATTAATAATTAATTAGATTTGATGAGAATTATCTGAATATTTTTGCAACCAATGATTTTTTTATAAGCCTCTTACTACTACCTTAAAACTAAGTTTAGCCCTGAAAGTACTTATATCTTCTATAACAAATATTTATTAAGGAATGAAGCAGCATAAGTTTGTCATAAAGTCAGTATTTCAGAATATGTCTAATACCGATATATAAACTACTACTACGCGAATGGACAACGAAACATTGTTTCACTTCCACCTCCAATACGCCACATAACTGCAATGATATAAGACATAAGTACGTTCTGGTGTAGACTAACATGTCAAACATTTCGTTTTTATAAAAGATAAAAGGAAAATGCAAATCCCGACAAATAAGGAGTTAGAACGGAGGAAATAAAAAAATATCAAGCCGTTTAATCAATAATGTATTTGCCGCTCTGTTTCCATCATGAATTACGATTGATGATATACTTGGTCTAGTTTGTGGCAACTAAAGGTTATAACTCGGTATTTAATGGACATACAGGGAATTATCAGGATTTAGATAGAAAGTGACACAAAAGCAATATCAATTTAAGAAGTTGCAAACTATATAAAACGAGATATAAGATTGAGCTTTATGATGATAATATAAAACTGTAGTTAACTCTATGAATGTTAAACACAACTAACATGTCCAGTAAATCAGTATCTCCATCAGAGTCTACTTCAGACCATTTAGAAGAAACAAAAAACGAGATCATTGTTCTTCGTACTAATGATCTAAAGACTACTAATATTGAAGAGCCAAGTCAAAATTCAAAGAGAGATGAAGTGTTCATTGAAAGTAATGCTGGTGATGGTACTAGAAGAGAAGAACAATACGTCACTGGCTATAAACTTGTGATTTGTATTGTTTCATTATTATTAGCTATGTTTTTAACAACATTAGATCAAACTATTGTTGTGACTATCATTTCTACAATCGGGAATAAATTCGATGCCTTTGATAAGATTAATTGGTTAAGTTCTGGATTTTTATTAGCAATGTGTGTGGTTACTACCATTTGGGGTAGGATTTCAATCATTGTTGGAAGGAAGTTAACATTAAGTGTCGCTATTATTCTTTTTGAAGCTGGTTCATTGATTTGTGCGTTAGCAACGAGTATGAATATGTTAATTGGTGGTAGAGTGTTAGCCGGTATTGGTGGAGGTGGTATCCAATCATTAGTATATGCTATTATTTCTGAAATCCTTCCTGTTCAACAGAGAACATTTGGAATGATATTGATTGCACTTACTTATTCAACTGCATCAGTTATTGGACCATTAGTTGGTGGAGCACTTTCGAAAATAACTTGGAGATGGTGTTTTTATATCAACTTACCAGTTGGAGGAATAGCATTTGCTTTCTTACAATATGCATTCAATCCTCCACGTCCAAAGGGGAAAATTTTGGTTAAGTTCAAAACTATTGATTTCATAGGTGTTGCAATGTTGGCCATTGGACTTGTATTATTCTTGCTTGCATTAAGTTTTGGATCATCAACTCAATTCAAGTGGGGTTCAGCTGCTGTTATTTGTACACTTATTTTCGGAGTTTTATTCTTAGTTATATTCTTTGTTTGGAATCTTAGATTTTCACAATACCCCTTGTTGGCACCTGATATCATTACAGACTTCTATTGTATTATATCTGTATTGACTGTCACAACTACATTTGGTTTTCTCTTTATTAATCAATTATATTATTCGGTTTATTTTCAAGTGATTCATGGTTATGACCCTTGGAATTCAGGTTTACATCTCTTACCACTGATTATTGCATCAGTTACAACATCCATACTTTGTGGAGCAATATTCCCAAGAGCAAGATCAATTAAGCCATTTTCAATCTTGGCGGGAGTGTTTGGAGTAGTAGGAAACGCTATATTGACGTTTTTAGATGTTAATTCATCATTAGGACAAATTATTGGTTTCTTGATTTTACCTGGTATTGCAAGTGGTATGCAAATGCAATCATGTATTATGTTATTCACGTTAAGTTTACCAAAGACTCCCGGTAGCACAATTATGGGAACTACTTTTTTCACTTTTGGAACTTCTATTGGTGGATCAATTGGAGCAAATTTAGCTACATTGACATATACAGAATCATTGAAATCGATTTTAACATCAGCTATGAAATCAGAAACTAATCAAGCCATCTTAGAGGAATTAAGCTCAGTTAATATTAACACGATATTAGTTAATACGTCACTTATCAAAGAGTTAACTCCCGAAACTCAATACTTTATCAAGACCCTAGTTATGAAAGCTATTAGAAATGTGTATCATTTAGGTGCTGGATTAGCTGCAATTGCGTTAATTGCTTCATTATTTCAAAATAATAAAGCTATTCCAAAGGAGAGTAAAAGTTCTGATGAAGTTGAACTCAAAAGTAAACAACAAAAACAAGAAGAGGAAAAGGAGAAAACAATAGATAGTAATTAAAAATTTACCCCATATATTGTATATAGATTAAGGAACCGTTTCCTGTTATATTTAATAAAGCATTAATAATTATTAGACCCAATGACAGTATTGTTGTGAATACTTTTGGTACTATTTTATGTGAATTATAAACGGCTCACTGATATATAATCCATGTGAACTGCTTTGGATCATAGAAGTATTTCGATGATGTAAAACTACCTCCCAACCATATTAAAGTCTATTAAGTATCATTTACTATATACTTAAGTTTTGAACACCTACTGTATAACTTTCACCATGAGATCAACAATCTCTACACAATACAATATCCGAGTTACACCAATTGAACAAACTCCGAATAAGGACTTAGAACGGATTAACTACCCATTCATAATTCTATCTGAAAACAGGTGGCAAACTTGTTTTCGCATGAATTACGGTTGGAGGATGCAACTATTTTATTATGGGACCAAAATTTGCAACCCGGATTTAATTCCCCGGTTTTGGATGGAAATAAAGGGAAATATGAGGGTGTAGAAACCGGGTGCAATTTATAACCATATCATTGTTATAAGTTGCAAAACTATATAAAATGAACCATTTGATTGACATTGATGATGTCAGAAGAGTTATTATACTATAGTTAGTTTCTTAAATTCGTAACTGGAACAGAAAATTAATATGTCAGGTAAGTCAGTATCTCCATCTGGGTCAACTTCAGACCAAGCAGATGAAACAAACAAGATCGTTGTGTTTCATACTAATGATCAAAAAACAACTAGTGTTGAAGAACCAGGTCAAAAATCAAAGAGAGATGAAGTTTTCGTTGAAAGTAATGCCGGTGATGGTACTAGAAGAGAAGAACAATATATGACTGGTTATAAACTTGTGATTTGTATTGTTTCATTATTGTTATCTATGTTCTTAACTTCGATCGATCAAACTATTGTCGTGACTATCATTTCTGAAATCGGGAATAAATTTGATGCCTTTGATAAGATTAATTGGTTAAGTTCTGGATTCTTATTAGCAATTTGTGTGGTTACTACTATCTGGGGTAGGATTTCAATCATTGTCGGTAGGAAATTAACATTAAGTATTGCTATTATTATTTTTGAAGTCGGTTCATTGATTTGTGCATTATCCACAAATATGAATATGTTAATTGGTGGTAGAGTATTAGCCGGTATTGGCGGAGGTGGTATCCAATCATTAGTATATGCTATTATCTCTGAAATCCTTCCTGTTCAACGTAGAACATTTGGAATGATATTGATTGCACTTACCTTTTCAACGGCATCAGTTATTGGACCATTGATTGGTGGTGCACTTTCTAAGGTTAGTTGGAGATGGTGTTTTTATATCAACTTACCAGTTGGAGGAGTAGCATTTGCTTTCTTACAATATGCATTCAATCCACCAAGTCCAAAGGGGAAGATCTTACCAAAATTCAAAACTGTTGATTTCATAGGTGTTGCGATGTTGGCCATTGGACTTGTGTTATTCTTACTTGCCTTCAGTTTTGGATCATCAAGTCAATTCAAGTGGGGTTCAGCTGCTGTTATTTGTACACTTATATTTGGAGTTTTATTCTTAGCTATATTCCTCATTTGGAATCTTAGATTTTCAAAGTATCCATTGTTAGCTCCTGATATCATCACCGACTTTTATTGTATCATTTCTGTATTGACCATCACTGCCACTTTCGGTTATGTCATTATCAATCAGTTATATATATCAGTTTACTTCCAAGTGATTCATGGTTATGATGCTTGGCATTCAGGTGTACATCTTTTACCAATGATTATTGCGTCAGTTATAACTTCAATACTTTGTGGAGGAGCATTTCCAAGAGCAAGTTCAGTTAAACCATTTTCAATTTTCGCTGGGGTATGTGGGTTAGTAGGTAATTCTATTTTAATGCTTCTTGGTGTAAATTCAACATTAGGTCAAATTATTGGATTTTTGATTTTACCTGGTATTTCAACTGGTATGCAAATGCAATCATGTATTATGTTATTCACGTTAAGTTTACCAAAGACTCCCGGTAGCACAATTATGGGAACTACTTTTTTCACTTTTGGAACTTCTATTGGCGGATCTCTTGGTGCAGATTTGGCTACGTTAACATATACAGAATCATTGAAATCTATCTTAACTTCTGCCATGAAATCAGAAACTAATCAAGCCGTTTTGCAAGAATTAAGTAATGTGAATATCAACACGATATTAGTTAATACCTCACTTATCAAAGAATTAACTCCTGAAACCCAATATTTCATAAAGACTCAAGTTATGAAGGCTATTAGAAATGTATATCATTTAAGTGCTGGATTAGCTGCAATTGCATTAATTGCTTCATTATTTCAAAATAATAAAGCTATTCCAAAGGAGAGTAAGAGTTCTGAAGAAATTGAAATTAAAAGTGAACAACAAAAGAAGGCTCAAAGAGAAGGAGGAATAGTTCAAGATAAAACTGACGAAAACGAGAAGGAGAAATCTGTAGATGAAAATTAGAAAATATCATTTGTATATTTTTATAAATCATATATAAAGTAGTATATATACGATTGTTTGTTTTTAAGAGCATACTTTTTTTTTTCGCAACCATAATTAAAATCAGTTCAAGATACTATTAATTAAATCAATTAATTATGAGCTTCAAGACCTTTTTTAACTTCTGGAGTTTCAGAAAGCTTGGTAAACCATGGACCAAGATATTCATATTCAGTAATATCAATATTAAAATTAGCTACTGATCTAGCCCATCCAAACACTGAGAAATCAGCGATGGAATAATGAGGACCAACGAAATAATATCCATTGTCTTTATTTCTACTGACAATATCATCTAATACACCCAAGATTCTTTTGACATCAGTTGTATAACGTTCAATGGCATAAGGAATCTTTTCTGGAGCAGCTCTAGTGAAATGACCCAATTGACCTGTAATTGGACCTTGTTCAGCAACGGAATAGATTAAATATTCCAATTGTTTATAATATTCAATAGTACCAGGTTTGTAAGAGAATTTATAATCTTTATCATAAGTATCAGCAAGATATTGTAAGATAGCAGCAGTTTGACTGATGGTTACACCAGTATCGGAATCAACTAAAGCTGGGATTCTACCATTTGCATTTATTTTCACAAACCAATCTTGCTTTTGTTCATTTTCTCTAATATTAATCTTTTGAAGATCATATTTTAAGCCTAAGAATTCTAAGAAGATGGTGATTTTGTTACCATTTGGAGTACCGGCAGAGTATAATTTTAAAGCTATAACGGTTAGTTAGTATCATTATTCATGTCATATGATATCATTATTTATACATACTCATTTTGAATAGGAATTGAGTTTAAGAAAGTAGGGGATAATGAAATATTATCTAGCGATCGAATTGAGTAACTGGAAATAACACTCTATTTATAGACGAAAACTATTGGAGATTAACCTTAACAAGTAATACAGTAATAACAGCCACAGTTAAACGAATTTTTGAGGAGTATTTTGCAAGCCAGATCAAAAACGATGAAAGATTGTTTTTTAATTTTTCAGCAGCAATTCAATTGGTCTAACGTGGTATATGACAATCAATTCAATTCAATTGATATAGAATTTGTTTCAAGATTAATATGAATAAGAATCAATTGACAAATGTTTAATTCTAATTGTGGGTTAACCCCCTTTTTGTACTATCACCTAATCCCTGATTACAAATTATGGAGATCTGAAAAATTGATTACATAATCGCTTACGTAAGCCATATAGTATAGTATATATAGCAATGTTAAATCAACTATGGATTGTCACCATTTTATCTGATCTTAGTAATTTGTTAGATGTAAAATAAGTGGATTAATAATTGAACTTCTTCGGTGTTATCATAGGAGATTGCCGAATACTCTCTGATCAGTTAATGAGAGGAAGTGGCTTGTTCGATATTCGTTTAATGGTTTTTGCTCAAGTTTCACTAACTCTGACCTATAGCATTACATCATTCTTATTTAAGGTTTGTAGTTATGGTAATTGAACGTTTATGGAAAATAGTCGCCTGTTTCGTATATTTTACTACGCCAACCGCTTATAGAAAAGTCGATCATTTTCGTAAGACACCATCAACCCCATGACCGTAGATCCAATTTGAACAGAAACAACAGTTCAACGGATAGACATGTTCCGAGTATGATTGAATGTAGTTACCCCTGAACAATACCCACTTGAATCAGAAGAATAATGAGCCCCAGCTCTGAAAATTTGCAGCACATAAGACTCACATTACGTTTAGCGATTAATAAATGAATGTAACGATTGTTATTAAATAAATAGAAATTATGAAATTTGATTTCTTGATAGAATCACATTAATATAGAATAACATAAATAAGAATAAAACTAAAACTAAAATAACATCAATAAATAAATAATTAATTAAAATAAATAAGTAAGTAGTAAGTAAATAAATGAATAAATAAATTTATAAGAAGAAAGTAGTAATAACAATGTATGTTTTTTATATTATGGTTTTTTGTTTGTTTGTATATCATCACATATTTTGGTTACCAGAACCAATTTATAAACCGGAAACGAAAAGGAAAAGGAAGGTAAATATTATCATCATCATCACCAGTCTAGGAAAGTATTCTTGATTCATTATCGATTAAAAACTTTCTGATTTGAGCTAAACTTCCACTCAATTTCTTAAAGATTGATACTTTAATGTTGGAATCATATAAATAATTCATCACTGTTTCTCCAACCTTTAAAATATTCAATGTTTGTTCTAAATTTTGATTATTAGATCCATCTGAAGAAGATAATGTAGAGGCTTCTCCATTGTTATGGCTACCGCCTGTACCTTGGAATAAGTATAAATTAGTAAAATCATTTTCTAATTTGATATTATTAGGATTGAAAGGAGCATTACTGGACACACTATTAAGATCAGCCATATTATACTTCAATTTTAAGAAATTTTCAACTTTATCCAATAATTTTAATGTCATACTAAAACGATGATTCAATTCAAATAATAAATCTGGTGAATTATCATTACTATTATTAACAGCATCATTATTAGCATTCTTTCTTATAATGTAAATGGAAAATACTGCTAAGATAGTAAACACATGGAATAACATTTGTGATAAGATGGAATTGGTACTATTATCAAACTCTTCATAAATTCTTAAATGAATGAATTTTTCGAAATTAACTAAACTATTCTCTTTTTCACTAACAATGTTGGATTTATCTTCAATCAATAAACTATTGAATTCAGGATTATTATCAGGGGACGAATGAGAACGTTGTATTTGTTGAGGCAGATGTTGAGGGAATGGTTGATTGGCATCAAGACTTCCATTACTATTTAAGAATCCAAAATCAGTATTAAACATTCCACCATTTGTAGCCTCTTCAGTAACATCTTCAGACTTGAACAACACTAATTTAATAATCATTAAACAACAATCAATGATCTTTAAATAATCATTATCATTAATATTAGCATTAGCATTTTGAGGATTATTATCAATTAAAAACTTATTAAAATTCTTAGTTAATTCATCGAAATTTCTTAACCAACTTTGTTCTTTAACTAATTTAAAATCAATTAATGAACTAATTTTAATGAAATTAACTAAAAGGGCATAATCTAACTTTTCAAAATCTTGAGATTGCAATTTGGTAGTATTGGTAGTTGGAATGAATTTAGTTAAATAATCTAAAATTGAAGAAATATCAATATTTTTCATTTCTTGATATTGTCTAATTTCAAATAATCCATGACTTATACAAATGAAACCATATTTACTTAATTGATTCAATTGTTTAACAGTAGATGATTTAGTTAAACCTCCCTTTTTAGTTAAATTCAATAATAAATCCTTGTAAATGATCTTATCACCAGTACTTAAAAATCCATCAATGGTAGTAGTGGAAAAATTATTGTTATTATTCTTATGATCGAATTCTTGAAATTCTTGATAATTTTTAAATCCCCATAATGTTTCATTGACTTGATTTGGAATTAATAAATTATTTAAATCATTAATACTTAAAGTTAATGGAACATTATACATCATCAATAAGAAATTGGTTAATCGATAAATCATAAACACAATTCTGATTTGAGATTGAATATTAATATTATTCTTGAATTTCAATTCATCATTGAAATTATTTGGGAATAATGATCCTCCACCACCATTTTTGTTATTACTACCAGTTTTACTACTATTAGTTGGAGTTGTAGCATGAATAGTTGAATTTAATTGATTAAAGATTTCTTCATCTTCACCATTAATAGAAAATAAAATAACTCTATTACTCTTGATTGAAGTCTTAACTAATGAATTTAAAGCATTCAATTGACGAATAACAATATAAACATTATTTTCATTATCAGAAAACAAACCATAAATCACTGATAAAGTTAAAGATTGAATTAACCACAATGGATTAATGGTCGAATTTGAATCCTTTTCCTTCTTACTTCCACTACTTTCATTATCACTTCCAACTGAATTTTTTCTACTTTCAAGATAAATATGAATGGTTCTTCTGGAAGCTTCATAAAGATGTTCACTATCGTTTTTATTATTGGAAAATAATGCACCAATAGTGGCAATCAATAATGGTAAACAAACTCTGGAACTTTCATTATTAATATCTTCATTAGCAGTCATATTCATAACTTCATATTCATTCAATTTAGAAGTATGAATAAATGGGAAATGAGTTAAAAATGTCTTAACAAAAGTAGATAAATAAAACTCCAACTTTTCATTAGTTGGAATAGTTGGAGTCATAATTCCACTAATTGGATATTTAGATAAGGATTTATTAATCATATGTCTTAAATTATTCGTGAATAACTTATTCTTTGAAAAATTACTTAGTTTATATTTTGCTTTCCAATTAGATTGAGCTGGTGGTACCATAGTTTGAACAAATTGACTATTACTGAATTGATTGAATGATGCTTGTTGTTGTTGCTGTTGTAATTGAGGAATACTATAATGGCGACCTGGTTGTTGTTGTTGCAGTTGTAATTGAATAGGTTGAGGTGGTTGAGGTTGAGCAAAACTCGAACTATCCAATGTAGTTTCAATATTCAATAATTGAGCATGATCTAATGTATTCATATCTATAAGCATATCCGAATTTGCAGTTGCAGAAGCAGTACTACCAGGACCATAATGTAAAGAAGGACTTTGAATTTGAGGAGAATTGGTTTCAATACCGGATGAAGAAGCTGAAGGATTATCACCATAGAATGAATAACCATTAGGCATGAATTTAGCATTAACGTCGAATTCATGAGTCAATTCATCAATATCATTTAAGAAATTGAGATCAAAGTTCGCATTGGCAGTATTAGAATTATTATTATTATTGTTATTATTATGGACATTAAAATTAGTTGATGGAGTGGCAACAGCGGTTTTATGAGATTTTAAAGGATGTTGGAAAGTTGCATCATGATCATCGCCTTCCATTATTTCATCATCTAATTCTTGTTTGATGGGACTTAAAGACTTGAACATATGGTGCATTTGTTGTTGTTGTTGATGAGGACCCAAGCCTGATAATTGTTGTTGAGTATGTTGTTGATGATTATGATGATGTTGAGTTTCTAAATCGGCATTGAAATTATCAAACATTTTAGCTGATAAAACAGTTTCTGGAATATCATAAAACGAGTATCCGAAATCATTTGGTGGATCTTCATGAAGTTGATTATTATTGACATTAGATGGATTAGTATTATTAGTATTATTATTGTTATTATTGGATGAAGATGTGGTTGATTTGGCAGCTTGAGCAGCTTGAGCAGCAGCTACACCATTTTGTAATTCCTGATTAGTAATGGTTGCTGTTGGCATCATATAACTCAAATTATCAAATCCATTAATGCTATTCAAACTTTCTGATTGACTCATGGAATTTGAAGATTTTCGAGAAATTGAATGATGAAGATGACTATTGCTATTGCTATTACCTTGAATCATACCAGTATTAGTCGAAGAAGCCAATGAGAATGATCCATGATGAGATACATTTATAGGAGGAGTACCATGATTTTCATGATTTAACGAAATTGAATTTTGTCTCATCATTGGAGTATTGGCATTATCTGATAATCCAGGAATGGTGGATAAATTATTTAACCAACTCATTTCATCATTCATAGTTGATGGCATTAATTGCGGAGTTGAAAATTCAACATTATCTGAATTTGGATACATTTCACTAAATTCTGATATACTCATAGCATAATTTGCACCTGATTGAGCTGAAAATGATGCTCCTCTTCTATTTCTACCCATGATTTTTTTACGATTATTATCTATAACTTGACGTTGTAAATTATTGGTAGATACAATGGATGATTTTCTAGTTGAATTAGATGATGAAGAAGTTGAAGTATTCTTTGGAGTTGATTTAGAAACTTTAGAGGTTGATTTTGATGATTTTGATTTTGATTTTGGAGTATTATTAACTGTATTTCCTGCAGTTGAAGATGTTGAGGGTATACCGATATTTGATTCATGATTGAAAAGATTGAGATTAAACTCGACATTATCATTATTTTTTGATGATTGATTAGAATTGTTATTATTATTATTGTTATTATTATTAATGTTATGAGAATTATCAATTAAAGTATGATCGTCATCTTCTTCATCATCTTCATCATCTTCGTCATCATCATCCAACATCATATCATTCGAACCTGAGTTCGACATACTGCTTGATCTTTTGATAGATTTTCTTCTTAATCTAGTTATAGCATCAGAACAACCAGCATGTAATTTTTGAGCATGTCTTAATAATAAATCTCGTCTTGAAAATTTACGTTGACAAACTCCACAACTAAAAGGTTTCTCTTTGGTATGGGATCTTTCATGTCTTCTTAAATGTTCCAATCTTGCGAATGCTCTTGTACAGACTTGACATACGAATAATCTTGGTTTACCCAGAGGAGTTGTACCATAAGCTGTTAATTCAAGTGGGATATTCTTTTTACCACTTTTAGTGGTTGAATTTGAAGTGGTTGAAGAAATGCTGTCAGACCGATTAATAGATTGGGATTCCGGCATGGTTGAATTTGATGTATTCATTGAATTTGAATGAGATAAAAGATTGGCAGCACCAGTGGTGGATGATGTATTACTATTATTGTCTAATTGGTTATAATCCATGGGGAAACTAGATTGAAGTTTTATTTGTGATATCATCTAGATGGCTATTGGTGCTTGGTTGTACATACTATGGAAGGTCGATAGATTGATTGATTGATTAGAGATAGGGGATGGATTGATGGATGGATGGATTGGGTTAAGGTTGGAGTTGGTTGTAAAAGTAATTTGGATCTTATTTACAACAAAAAGTCTTTTTCAAAAATTTTAATTTTTTTTGTTAAAAGACAAAAAAAGAAAAACAAAAAAAAAAAAAAATGACAAAAATAAAATTCTGTTTTTTTGTCTGACTTTTTATGATTTCTCTCCTTTTTCTAAAATTCAGACACAAATCACTTCACACAAAAATAATTTCTGACACTTAAAATAAAAGTTTAAAAATTTGAATAAAGTATGGCGGTTTGGATGTTTATGGCCCGAAAAACAAAAAAATTTTAAAAAAATATTTCTATTGTCAAATTGGGGGCAAGTAATACAAAACTAAAGAATGTGTAATGTGGTTGTTTGGGTTTTGGTATTGTCAAGAGAATTTTAGGTTATCAGTTGTTGGGATTTAAAGATGAGTAAGTGATCGAGTGAGTGAGTGATAGTGAATGGTTAGCTAATGAGTTTTCCCTTGATTTGATTTGATTTGATTTGATCTGATATGAGCTGATTGAACTTAAGGAGCTATCTTGAATCAAAAGATTAACAGTCAATTTGTCAGTACGTAATGAAAAAAAAGCTCTCGATGAATTGAGAATAATTGTCTGTCTGTAAAGTAAAGTAAAAGAACAATCAGTTTCTTTTTTTGTGACACACAAAATTGTTTTTTTTGTATGGGGGAGTTTGACCGTAACGTAATGTAAAAATACCGCTCAAAAATGTGTGGATAGCGGAATCGATTTGACTGATTTGATTAAGGGAAACGATCAAATGTGTAACCGAAATGAAAAAGTTAGTGATAGTTATAGTTGATAATCTCTTACTTATTGATAAAGAGATATGATAAACCCAATGACCAAAAAGTTAATTCAACAGCAATGTAATTGGAATTAAATTTTGTGTAGCCGTTATGAGTTCAGTTAAAAATATATGAGAGATTGTCAAATGCAAAGGCGTTGATATATATAAATGTTACACTCTATTTATGAGATTTAGATTGATTTATACGATTATGACTATATTCTTACTATATCATAAGTAATTATGGTTAATTTATGGGTAAGGGTATATGGACTTTGAATTGACGGCTCGTATAGCGGTTTTAATTAATATTCCGTGGGAATTATAACCCCCCCCCCATAAAAAGCTCACAGTTAATAATCAGTTTTGTCACTCTTTTCCAAGCTTTATACTTGAAGTGTATACCCGATCATTATTACAAACTAATTCCATTCTGATTCAAAGACTATTACTAATTTATATATATTGCAGCATCTTTATTGAATCAAGGTTTGATTAAAACCATCTTGACTGGTTCAGGCCAAAAATTCCACTTTTCATTTACATTTTCTTTTCTTTTTTTTTGGTTTATCTTACGTCGTTTTTGTGGGGTAAGTATGACCAACAAAAAAAAAATTGTTTTCCAGGGTCAACTCCGACAATTAAGTGAGAGGACAAAAAAAAATAAAAAAAAAAAGACTGTGAGTGTAAAAATTCGAGTAAATTATCAGACAGACATTTTATTTTTGAATTACCCCACCTTTTCCAAGAGAGGACAAAAAAGTAAAAGTTTAATTTATTATGAGGACACACAATACAAAAAGTATTACTAACTTTAAAATAAAATGATGATGATGAATCTTAGCCGCCGGTCAATGGGATAAGTTAGCCAATTACGGCCCTTAAACTATAACTAATTAATGACTGACCTCATAAGGGATTTATTATACCAATATCGTTAAAGGGATATAAGAAAATTGAACTTCATAGTAACAATTTAAAATCAGACAATTCAACAATCCATTTCAATCCACGGAGAGTCATCATTCTCCTGAAACTCCGAATAGCAAATTGGAAATATTATTGAATCATAACACATAATATTACGTTCATAAACATCGTCATCATTGTTGTTGTTGTGGTATAAACTTTTCTGGGGTCGGTTTACCCCATATTTTTCTACAAAAGTTGGCTTTTTTAGAGACTGCCCCACTGTCTGTACTATAACTAAATTAGATTGATTGCCCCCTTTTAAATTTTACCCTTTTAATTACAATTATAGTTACAATTAATAACGAACGACAAGTAAAATAGTACTATGGCTGTTAGTATAGTGTGATTTGTTAGTATAATTAGTTATAGTGAGTATTCTACTTATTAAAGAGATAAAAGTAATAATTACTCTGGATATAAATGTTACGGCCACCTACACCACTCCGATGAAACCGTAACTAATGATCCTCTTAACACTTAAACAATCAAATTGTAATCAAGACGACCATTATTGGTTTAATTGTTCCTAGTTTTAATATCTCGCTGTTAATAAACACACTTCAATTAAACCCGCAGTAAAATCGTAATGGTGACAATTCTTTATAGTTTCAGTCACATGACATAAAGCATGACTTCAATTTTTGCAACTTTTTACATAAACTGGAAAGTATAAGTGGCAACTTCTTCATCTTAAAATTACTCATAATTTACTTAATTCTTTATTAAACTATCAGAACTAAAGTCCTACTAATACAATGTCAGGGAGCACTCAAATCTACAATTTCAAAATTGATAATAGTCTTATCATAAGAAGCATTCAATTAGTTCAAACTTATCTCCAAGATGCAAATCATGATTATTTGGAAAATGCTAGTCTTTTATATTTTAAAGAATTGGAAATGAAGCGTGAAGTCGAATTTGTATCTGAATTAGATTCTGAAGTCCCAAATTTCGAACCATTTAGAAAAGAGATAGCTCATCGCTTACTTTGTTTTCATCAGTTTCTTGGTAATACAGGTACATTGAATGAACCTAGACATTATGATCAGGTTGAATTAGAACCTCCTTTTAGACCCATGATGCTTCTTGAACGGTATTTGGCGTTCATTGCAAGAAGATATTTTAGTCAATTTGATACATTTGATGAAATGCAGATTGAAGCTCTAGTTAACAAAGTATGCAGGATATTCATCTACTCTCAACTATTTGTATTTCCCTTTCAACTGCCAGTATGTGACAAACAATGGAGCACAATAGATGCTCCAGACCCTAATTTGAATGTCCCAAAGAATCCAAGTACTTATTATACAAGCAGCAGAAAATTTCTTGAAACCCATAGTCAGATAATACCTAATGTGATTGACGAGATTGATAATAAGATAGAATCAGTAAAAGTATCCTTCGTAATGGGAATTTGTCCACCAATAACTGAGATCCTTGATGAAAGATATCACTTGAAAAGTACGGTTATTCTGAATGTAATGAGAGGTATATTGGTACCATTAAAAGACTTATTAAGTTGGCACTATGACGCAGAATTAATGTCACAAGTCTGCTATGACATTATATCAGCTCCTGATTTTTGCATTCATGTTGGATTTAGAAATTCAATGACTTACTTTGATTTTCCAGTTGAAGTGAAGTATACAGGTCTATATGACTCATATATAAAAAGGGATATAAACTTTCTATATATCACAAACCAAGCCTTTTACCATATGCTTGAAAATTACTCATCAATGGGGTTCATTATTGATAAAGAATGTATTATGGTCATAAAAATAAATAACAATGAAAGTCCAAAATTAAGTATTGATCCATTAACTCAACAAAGATTAGCAAAAATCAAATGCAGTATACAATGTCATAAATTCACAGATTATAGTCCTTCATTAATCATGTATAGACTGTTGTTGACTTATTTTGAAAGATACACTGCCGCGGATAGTATTAGAGTTCGAACTATATTCGAGCTGATGAAATTGACTTAAACCATAGTATATATACATATCTAAATCTTCCTTTTAATTGTAGAATATTAGATACTAATATGATTTGTCGTTGTGGTATAAACTTTTCTGGGGTCAGTTTACCCTATATTTTTCTACAAAAGTTGGCATGTAAAACTCTATATATTTAGGTGAATGAAATATTGTTTGAACATATCGGTGTAGAATAGGATTTCTGTGTGTGTAATAGTCACTTAGTAGGCTTTGTCAAAGTACGATACCCAATGTTGTAATTCTTTGGCGGTTAGGGGATCGGCTAAGTGGTACAAGTTAGTTTTGGAAGCGTCAATCAACAGTAGAGTATTGTTCACATGAATGGAGGTGGAGGTCCAATGATCGTCCATAGGTGACACTTATTGGGCATAAGAAGTAGAGATGTGTGACATATGGTTTACAAGCATCGGTAATATTATGAAAACGTGACTTAAGTTTAATTAGGGATCCGAATGGTACTGCATGTAGACATAGAGCTCTTGGCGCGGCGCAATACATTGGATTGCGTGCAGGAAATAATCTTAAGCATAACAAACAACAAGCACAACTCATAACTCTTTACAAATCAAGCCAATCAATCAAAACAATCAGAATTTACTAATTAAATTCATTATGAGTTTAACAGAAGATATCCCTGAGTTAGAGGTTGATAATATACAACTTGCAAACAACAACGACTACCATTTTAAGATTGACAAATTCCTTATTGATAAGAGTATATCATTAATACATCAATATTCGACAGATGTTAAGCATAACTACTTAGATCAAGCACCATACAATTTCATATTTAAAGAGCAAAGAAATCAAAGAGAAATAGAATTCAAAAGTATTGAAGATTCAAGAAAAGTCGATTATCAAGGTTTCAGAGAAGAAATTGGTCTACGTCTTTTTTGGTTTGACTTTCTAATAGTCATAATTAAATATAATTTATAATTGAATACTTAATATTGTTACCCTTTCATATGTTTGTTGGCAATAAAGAAAGACCTGGACGAGATAGGAATTATATTGATGTCGACTTCCATGAGCAACATGGATCTACCCGTTTTCTTTGCCAACATTTACAAAGCGAAGCCATTAAATATGCCATTAAACACAACATACAACTTCCGGTATCCTTTGCTCAGATAGTGGAGCGAGTCTTCTACTATTCGGTATTTTTCGCTCTTCCTTTTCCAAGACAGCAATATTTAACTCTCGAGAGATTTGCTACTATCCCGGACTCATATGAGCCACATCGGAAGAAGCCAAGAAAGAATGCAATTTCAGCCGTACAAGGTATAACCACTAATATAAGCACCAATGAATCAAGAGCAACAACTTCAGCATTTACAGAAAATAGATCGTTCTATGAATCGTACAGGCAGTTAGAAGTTGAAAATTTGAATGTTGATGATAAAATCCAGCTAGTCGAATTGAGAGCATTAGAGGAGCTAGAATTCTCTGATATTGGATTTGGTGCGGGAAATACAAGAAATGAACTGGAATTACGTGCCAATTTTATGACTACTATATTTCTTCCATTAAGATCTCTCATTTCCGGTGACAAAAGATTTACGGTAGTTCTGTATCATGAGCAGCTTGCTTTGGAAACTTTTTCAAGGCCCGATTGTTGCTTACTGGTACTAAAGAACTCTCGTATATTCATGTTGCCAATAGAACTTAAACTAAGTGGTATTTATGAAGCGTTCAAAAAGAAAAATAGGATGTACCTTGACCTTACGAATCAAATCCTCTATCAAATGCTCTCATATCGATCACCAGTAGGAGTTTTATGTGATAGAGAGTCAATTATATTTATCAAATTAGAAGATGAGCTACCTGTCCTTGGAAGTGATCCATTAACTCTCATAAGAACAGCTAAACTTAAATGTAAAGTATATTGTTACCAACATCACCAAACGAGCCCTTCATTAATATTGTACCTGTTGGCTTTCAATCATTTTCTGAAGGTTACTCAAGCAGATAAGAACAAAATTGATAATATTTTGAAAGCAATGAAGCTTACCGATGCTGACAAGGTTGATGTGGAAATAGGTAAATACAATTTCATTAAAGCAGAGTGGCAGACTCGCTTTAAACATTTTGAAGCCGTTGGAGATTACCTCATCCGAAACGATGCACCAGACATCAAAATTCGAAAAGAGTTTCTCCTTGACTTCAGAGCCACGGAAGTAAATTTCAATCAAAGTATCAATGAGGAGGATTTTTCAAATTTATTTGCAATTCAAATTAATGAACCGGATAAAGTGGTTCATCATTCAAAGGTTTTTACATTGACCTGTAATTCAGGTATCAACAGGGGCGTAAAGATGGTGTTGAAGGTCTATGATGCTGTATCATCACCAGATTTCGAGAAACACACCCATGCTCGGTCCTTTCATCTAAATTTCAGTTTCTGCCTTTCTATGTACTTAAACGAGTTGCGTGCCTTCTCTGTACTAAGAAAGGTAAATAACAATGGGGTAAACTTAGAAAGGCCAGTATCAAAAGAAGGTCGAACAGAAACAACCAATGCAACTCCTTATTTATATAGTTCGGGTTTAATCGATTGGCCTAGTCGAAGTGGTAGATCTGGTCATGAAAGAATCTGTGGATTCTTTCTTTTGATGGACCAGGTCCCACAAAATTATCCATCATCTGAGTTTGAGTATCAGAATTTAGCTGCAATTTCTTTGAAATCAATCCATGAACGTGGTCTTATACATGGTGATATCAAATATCAAAATTTTAAATATGACGCTACAAAGCGTAAAGTTATATTCTATGATTTTGGACTATCTAGATTTGATATTCAAAGATTTAGTAAAAAATCTGCTGCACTACTTGGTCTGACAAAAGCTCAACAAAAGGAAGAACTTGTAAAATTAAATGAAGCGGTAGCTGATGCTTTCAGATATCGCTATTCTGGTACAAATAGCCAGGTATAACTGTCTAATTTAGGTGTAGCTTAATTATATAGGATATATGTAGATTTAGTATATTGTGCTTCGCACGACATTCTCTTTTGGTCACATGACTTTTGAAATATAATTTTTTTTTTCATTTATAATCAAATAGAGTATAATGAACAAAGATGATGCCATAGTTTTTTAGTAATCTAAACCATCTTTTCGATTTCTTCATCTGTATTTCATTTTGCTACCCCTTATAGATACTTAAATCATACCGAAACAACTATAGTTCATACACCATGCCTGTAACGGAAATCGAATCAGAATCACAATTCACAGAATTAACTAAAAATGATGCTACAAAGTTAATTGTACTTTATTTCCATACGCCATGGGCTCAACCATGTCAAACTATGAATCAAATCTTTAAAACTGTAGCTGATTCCAAAGCTAGTGACAATTCAATCCTGTTCCTTAGTATTAATGCTGATGAATTATCTGAAATCAGTGAATTATTCGAAGTTAGTGCTGTTCCTTATATTATTCTTATTCGTAATTCTGTAATTCTTAAAGAATTATCAGGAGCTGATCCAAAAGAATTTATAAATTCGTTAAACCAATTCTCATCATCATCATCTACATCTACTTCACATAATGGTCCAACTCCACTTGCCACCGCGACTGCCACTAAACCACAAACTACATCCCAACCAGAAGAAGAATCAGAAGATGCTGTTCAAGAAAGATTAAAGAAATTAACTACCGCTGCTCCTATTATGTTATTCATGAAAGGTTCACCATCATCTCCACAATGTGGTTTCTCAAGACAATTAGTTGCTATTTTAAGAGAACATCAAGTTAGGTTTGGGTTCTTTGATATTTTAAAAGATGATTCTGTTAGACAAGGACTTAAAAAATTCAGTGATTGGCCAACATTCCCTCAATTATACGTTAATGGTGAATTCCAAGGTGGTTTAGATATCGTCAAAGAAAGTATTGAAGAAGATGACCAATTCTTTGAAAAGGCTCTTCAAGCTGCGGCTTAAACTGGTTTCGTTCATTTCCTAAGGTATATGTTCTCTCTTCTATTTCTATATACAAGTAGGTATTTATGGTAATGTTTAATAGTAATAAATATAATTAATCTGAATCATACTCGACCCTGCGATATTAATCCATCCAACTCAGGATCAGACAGAAATCCATCCTCATCATCGACTTCATCATCTTCCTGATCACTATTTTCAATAGGATCACTTAATTCATCATCCTCTTCACCTTTGTCATCCTCTCTTTCGGCGATTTTGTTCTCAATATCAACTTGAAACTGATCCTTGTCATAGATGCTTGCTTCATCAGTATTTGATATATTATCTTGAATAGGTAAATCTTCATCAGCATGAATTTCTTGAAACTTGCCACCCAATCGATTATATGAATATCGAGTATTACCTCGCTTATTATAGATGATGGGAAGATAGTACCCATCTATCATATTCAAATCCTGCCATGAGTTCTTCCCCTCATTGATATATCGTTGATATGATTTGATCTGTTGTAATGTTTTATTATATTGTCTTATCATTTTAAAATGTCGAGGGAATTTAATCTTTAACTTGTTATTGTACTGCGTGTTTGAGGATGATTCTTGAGCCACTATCGATCTGAGATTGTTTCTAGTAGATCGTATTCCGAAATCCTTATTCGCTTCTAATCCATCTTTGAATAAATCATTTATACTTAAATCGTTCACGATATTACTGGCAATGGAGATATCATAGTTAGAATTATAGTAAATGGGATAATTCTCTAAGATCGATAGGTTCAATAATGATGAATTATTGAAATTATTTAGCACTTGTTCAATGGAGTAATAATCTTTGGAATCTGAATCTGATAGTTGTGAAAATTCTGAACTGGAATATATAATTTTCCCAATAGCATGAAATAAATTAATTTGATTCTCCCTAATAAAACTACTCTCCAATTGAATCGCCCTACCTTCATTATCATCATCTTTACCGATTTTTTCTTGTTGTTTGACGTAATTATTGGCCCATAATTGTAAATTAAACAAAATCGATCGAATATCTCCAATCTTGACCAATTCATCTAAGAACGGATTCAATTGTCGAGGAGGGATACTATTGAATATACTTCGTTCGCCTTTAATCACACCATTGATGGTCTTTCTTACAAACTTGTTCGCTATAGCATTGAATTTGATAACTTTCACTTTTGGACCCGAGTTAATGATTTCCTTGCCTAATAGCGTTTCAACCGTTAGATTATTCTCAATATTGTATGAATAGGACGCTGTGGATGAGTCAAACGCGTTATTGTATTCCACTTCTGTTAAGCACAAGACTAATGGAGGCAATCGTACAGATGTAGTATCCAAATATAACCATTCCTTTAATTTATTCCTAAATTTTTGTAATGTTTCAAAATGAAATATATTAGGTAATTCCTCCAATATCACGACTGATAAATTATGACCAATTCTATACTTTACATCATTCAAGAACTCTTCAAATTGATTACTTTGATTAATCCCATCCACATTGGTATCCATATACTCTATCCATTTTTGATCTCCAACACTAAGATCATCATAACCTGATAGCATTGAAGTATTCTGATGTCTTTGTGATATTAAATCATTGGCAAGAACTTTAATCGTAGTTGATTTACAACTCCCAGCGGGACCACTAAGGATCAATAATCGGGGTGTAGTTAACGCGTTATAATTAAAAATCATATCTTGTAAAACTTCCTTAACTTGTTTCAATTTTTGAGGATTGATGCACAATTCACCCAGGGTCTTGGGTGTATACTTGTCACTCCATTGTTGATACTCATCATGGTTTGGAAATGCCTTCTCTTCGTATTTGACTCGCTTTATGGGTGTTGGATTCTTCTGGCTCAGATTTACTGATTTTGGTTTCTTAGACAGCACTATAAAGTCTTGGGATATATCTTCATCATCTTCAATTAAATCTTCTTCTTCCTCACTGTTGCCTTTACTCTCATCACTACTGACCACTATAACCTCATTCTTCTTCCGTCGTTTCATACCTTTGGTGGAGGAACCTTACTCAATCCAATTTGCAATTTGTGGTGATAATCATTTTCTATTTTTCATCTACAAACAAAAACTCAAACCGAAAAAGCTTACGCTACCAAATATATACATTTTATCATTAACGTTATATAAAAATACTTAAAAAAACCGTTTATTTAGTATAAACCCTTCCCGACCTTGTCTTTGGGGATACAACTTCCCCAGCAGTATGTGTGTCTAATTCGTCACTAGCGATATTTTCCGCTTGAGTTGTACCATCACTGATGATTATAACTTCATCCTTAAATGCATCTTTCTTTACTGCCTGTTTGGTAAAGATTCGAGGAGATGAAGCGAGTTCTGATTGAGGAGAACTTGGAATCAGAATGTAATTCTTATGTTCCGTAATAGCCAGACTTAAATTTGACATTTGATTATACTTCTCTTGACTCTCCTCATCACTTATCTCAATAATATTATCATTACTGCTATGAATATTATCAGCTTTAATATTCAAATAATTCGATTTAAACGTATCTATAAATATTGAATTATCCAATTGTTCAGCATTACTTCCAATCAAAACATTATCATAAGAAATTTCGAAAACTTCATGTAAGTCAGGATAAACCAATACATGAAATGAATGTTCATTTTGATTATTTCTTAAAACTTTACCAAAATAATACCTACCATTAAACACAAATTGAATAAATGAACTTATTCCTTGTATGGAGGATAATTTTTGGAATCTATTATTAGACATCTTCTTAGAACGATGGTATTTACATAATACTTTACCTCCATCTTCCAAGTTATATACCACTCCATCAGCAACCCCACAAGTACCATGGTAAGCACGCGTACATTTAGAATAACTGCATTGAAAACAGGCTCCCTCGAATGTTCTCAAACATAATTTACATGGTAGCTTCTTTTGATCTTTGGAAATGAGTGATAAGCCAGCTATACTTTCATTTTCGGGATCATATGTTAACTCGTTTTTAAACATATTGGCACATATTTTATGTACTTGAGCTTTATTACCTTTAATTGTCAAATCAGTATCAATTAAATGAAATAATGGATCTGCCTTCATCATAGGATTGTTAGAAAAGTTATTAGGACACAAATAACATTCCCTTTCCGTCTTGAGTGATGACTGAGAATTAGATTGTTTAGGGGTCTTCTTGACCCTTTTTATAATGGGCTGTTGTTTTGAGGCACCTTTTTGGTCTTTCTTTACTCTTTTACGAGAGGTTGAAGATTTCTTTGTTGGTGAAGAAGGTATAACTTCAGTCACACTAATCACCTTCAACAGATCATCATCAGTTTCTGGTTCTGTTTCTGTCTCAAAACCTTCAGTTTGTTCCGTATCGGAATCAGAATCAGGTGGAACATATGGAATTCCTTTAAATTTGCAGACAATTTGTTCAATATTTATGGCCACAGCATCACTTATACATTCACACTTCTGAGATGCTTTCCCGATGGGGAACCAATCATCTAAGGCAAAATTAACTGATTCAGCTAGATTATAACCATAATTGAAACCAGCATGATATCCATAGGGATAAGTTATCATGAATTCACCTTCATTATGAACTATTTTATTTACAGTAATACCATGTTTGGCAAGGAATGCGGGAGATACTAGGAATGTCTTATGTCTAAGGAATTCAGGACAATTCTTATATTCATCATGAAATGTGTCTTGCATAATATCGAAGAATCTTTCTCGTTCTGATTGAGGTATTGAATACCATTGTTTAGGAGCACCAAAATGAAGATAATTGATGGAATATAAATCTTGATCTTCCAAATGCCAGGCAAATGTAGCTTTCCACAATCCAGCATATAGATAAGCATCATTTACCCCGGGTAATTTCACATCCATTAAATCTAATATATTAGGTAAACTATTGACATTCCAACTTTTGATAGAATCTTCAAATATAGAACCCAACATATCAGCACCATACATAGGTTCAGCATAAGTTAAAGTTCTCCAATAATTCTTTTCCAACTCTTCACATCTTTCTTCTGTGAATTCAGATGTATCTATATTATACGTTGAATTATAGTGATGATGATGTCTTCTAGGTGGGGATTGTGATGGTTTTGATTTCTCATTCTTATCGGAATTGCTAGGAGCATCTTCACTCTTCTTCCTTATGGATGGTGGTTTATTATTAGCCTTCTCTGCTAATTCCTTCCATTGAAATATGTCATATTTACGTGGCCTTTCAATATTCTGTTGAGAGAATACCCCAGATCCAATATGATTAATTTGTTGAAGAATTGGATTCTTAATATGAATACGAGATAAATTATTCACATTATACCCTTTCTTCACTGCATTCTGCCATTCTCTAGGAGGTACCACTTTGACAATCCCTGACTCCATCCCATATCGATTGATTGCTTTGTTAAACTTATAGAAATCTTCAAATTGTTTCATGGTCGGCTCAAACACTGGAACACCACCAGAGTAATATGCTGGCTCGATGACCAATTGTGGGTCGTATCCGTACTCAGACTCCATTTTGACACTCAATCCATATAATTGATCTGAAGAAGAAGTTGAAACCTGTTGAAGAGTGATAGATCTCTTCAGATTGGCAGCACATTTTAATGGTCTTACTTTTTTCTTTTTTAAACTCTTCTGTGCAGACCTATCACCAAAAATTGACACTGTATTGTGGTACGGATGTTGATGATTTTTGTTATGGCAAAATTCCATCAAACTATAAATGTTTGATCTTTAGCTCTAGTTTATGATGGCAAATTAAGTAATATACATCATATATAATCATGGCAGTTCCAAAGAAGACAGCAGCTAGACAAGCAGCCATCGGAGTAGAAGAAAGAATATCGAAAATGAGATTTGCAAACTCATTCATACTTACTATTTTATTCTTGATCGCGTTGGTGATCTGGATATATCATGGGATTTGGGCATTTAAAGTGGTATATTACAAACCATATGGTCATCTTTTAAACAATATCATCTATGGTCCAGGTACATTTGTGGCCGATTTTGGTTTATCACTTAGGTTATTGTCCTACATTAATGATAAGTTGTTAAGTGAAAGAATTGAAGCTGATTATAAAAAGTACATCTAAGCAGGACGTGTATGATAAACGTTAGGTTCATTAAAAAAGTTCATTATAATACATATTTATACGGGAAAGACTCTATTCTATTTCAACGCTGGTTTGTACAGCAAATACCTCCTTCATCACAATACTTCTGCAAAAAATCATATTCCAATTTATATCCAATCGATTCTAACCATTTTTGCATATCTTCCAAGATTAAAGGTTCATAGCTTATTATCTTTTCATACCAATAATCATTCAGTTTAATTATTTCATTTAGTTTCTCATACATAGTTTGTTGAGTAGCACTAATAGTGGTGGTAGTAGTGGCATTTTTAATAGACGTTGTTCTTGTGGCACAGGTTGAATCTGTTGTTTGAGAATTAATAGTTAGTTTACTAGCTTCTGTAAGAATACTGATCATTTTATCACGTCCTCTAACGGGTTTTAATCCCCATTCTTTGAATTGTTCCTTTAATTGGGTAGTAGTGAACTTTGAAAAATCAATAGACCCACCTGATTCGTCTTCCTCTTCAGCTAAAAAATTCCTTATTTCCTGAGATGAGAACATCTCCTTAGATGGACTTGATGGAACTTGTAATATCGATGTATTAGTCTTATCCAGTAGATCTTCAACTACTCTAGTTATCTCAACAATACTAATCTCTTTATCATCTTCATCATCTTCAGAATCAGGGATAATTTCATCAATATCAATCACTTCTTTCTCTTTGAATCCAACTCGTTTAAGTTGTATATGATTAATAGGATCAGTATAATCTTGCACTGGAATGGCATTAGATACTTCATGACGTGTAGTCTGTATAGTTTTCCTTATTGGTACCACCTTAAGACCATTTTTCTTTACCGGTGTTCTATCCTTTTGTAATTGATTTGAATAGATGTAGGTTCTGGCAGTTGAATATACTGTATCACCATCAGAAGACATTATTTCTTCATCATCTTCTATATTTCCATATTGTCCACCATCTGGAGTCGATTCTGTTGATGATGCCGCAATTAACTTCACCGGTGAAGAATTGGTAGGAGTATTAGTTGTATCTAAAAGTTGCTTAGATCTTTTAGTGGGTGTTTTGAAAGGAGATATATCTGAAATGGTACGTTTCAATTTATTTGGAGTTTGTTGAAAAGATGGTGTTTTACTTAGTGAAGTCAGAGATGTGATTTCAATAGGCTCAGCTTCATTAACTTGAGATAAGTCTTCTTGTGTTCGGATGATTTTTCTTTTTGGATCAGCAAATGGGAAACTCTGGAATGATATTAATGGATCTACTACTTCATCTTGATGTGATGGTAGTGTTTCTTCTGGTTTATATATACTTTCCATCACTTGAAGATAGCTTTGACCAGGTTGAACTTGAGATTGAGAATACGATTGGGATTTCTCCATCGAAACAGTTAATTCCTCCACTTCTGATTCTGAATCCAGAATGACAATGATTTCATCACCATTTTCATTCTCAGCGCTGCTGCTAAAGATATCGATTATACCTTGAGATGGTGAACCTGTGGTTGAGAACTCTACTTCTTCATCTTCATTCATATTCTGGGATAAAGTTAAGACAAACTCTCTGTTATCAATAATATCATCCTCGACAAAACTACTTGCATTCATTAACTCTTCATCATCTAAATCATAAAGCCATTTCAAGTCATCTTTGCTAAGTTCGGTATCAGGCATTGAAGCTGCTTGTGACCATAAACTATTCTCAGCATCAACGTTATCTTGAGTAGCAATAGCTATCTTTCTAGTGATGATTTTTAAATTCCTTTTCCGAGACGATCTCAAATTTGGAAACTTCATCTTTATAGACTTTAGGAAATAACTCCAATCACGCTGACATATTAATTGTGAAGTTGAAAGTTTGACACCGCCACCATTACTTCCAGCTTTTGGAGCTAATGGCAAAAGTTCATCCAATTCTTCCTCTCGCCTTATTCGTTTTAAAAATTTATCGATTTTACTCTGATCTCCTGTGAAATATGATAATTTATCAGTACTAAACTTATCTCTAACCATTGAACTCATAGATTGATTCTTTTTTGAACTACCAGATTTCTTAGCCTTTAACTTTGGTTGTACTTTGACTTTATTAACAGTGACTTGACTGTTACCCCTACTACTACTATTGTCATGACTAAACAGTTTCAATCTCGAAATTTGACTAGCGATCTTAACTTCATTCTTTTCATTTTCAACTACATCTTCATGGATTGATTGCATTTGCGTAGATATAAAGAAAATACTATCATCATCTTTCTCCATTTCTTCACTAGGAAGTGCCCGTTGTTCATATATCGAATCCTCCTTCTCTAGTCGACTCATATCTTCATTATATCTTGATGTTTATTACCCTATCCTATTGATGGTATATAGATATTAAATAAATATTTTGGTTCTTATGGCGTACCGCGTTTTTTTTATTTTTGTTTCTAAACTATGGTCGCAAAATAAAATTTTATATTATGTGGTAATGTACTTTTTAGTCTAATAATCGATAAAGATCTATACATATTTATACTACATACTTAGCTTTAAGTTCGGGCTTCACATCCCAGTTTGTTGTTTTCTTATTATAAGTGGCAATTTCTTGAATGGTGTTCTTCAACAATGCTTTAGTGAAGTCTTTAAATTGCTTTTTCGATAACTCTACTAATGTTTGGATGCTAAAATCATTATTCTTTTCAATAAATGTAATCAATTGACCCAATATGGTTGCATCTTGAATGGTTTTCTTTTGGGGAATTAAGATATTTGGTGTTGTGGATGTTGAAGTTGATGTAGTTGTACTTGTACCAGACAGGGAGTTTGCATCTACTTTCGGAAGATTCACATCAACTGAAACTATAGTTGCTTCATTGGCAGTTGGATTCCAATAATCTTTATTTGGATCAATTGGTTCTCCTTCCATCAATTCCGTTATCAAAGGAACTGTTATTAATTTATCAAATATGTCTTGATTAGATCCATCATTCCATTTATTGATTACTATTAAAGAATGGAACTTTTTGGATTTATTATTTTGATCAAGGTTATTATCCTCCACAAAATCCAACATATCATCATCATCCAAATTAGGTTCTTCATCATCATCTTCATCATCGTCAATATCTTCACCATCTTCATCATCCTCTCCATCTTCCTTATTATTCCATTCAAGATCACTGTCGTACTCATAATCAAACCCCGTCAATTCAGTATTTATAGGATTCACGACAGGAATATGTATCTTCTGATGGCGTAAAGAACACCAAGTTCCTATATAAGGTGGTTTTGAATTTTCATAAAATTGTAAATATTTAATGGGAGGTAATTTCTGTATGAGTTCATATATGATTGTTTCTGAAGTGGTTGCTGAATTTAATTCATTGATGATCGCATCTGGAGTTATTGATTGTGAAATAGGATCATCATTAGTTTTGAATGAGTTGAAATATGACTTTAAATCTGAAGATTCACTGTCCTTTAAATCATCATCGAATTCTTTGATAGATTTCTGTTTCTGTTCAGGAGATAAACTACCATTATCGGCTAGAACAACATTTTTCTGTATAAAGAATGGCAAGAAATCTGATTCATAATCTGAAATCTTACTCGTATCTTCAATTAGAATTGGATTGGTACCTTTATGTAAAGGACTATTTGCAACACTTGATTGATTGGGATTATTCTTTTTAGGAGTTGTTGTGGTAGGTTGAACCTTAATCTTGAAGAAGTTTGATATCTTGGATTGACTTCTTTCTTTTAACTCTTCAGCTTTACGTTTTTCTTCTTCAAGTCTCTTCTTGTCTTCCTCTAATCGTTTCTTATCATCTTCTTCCTTTTGTTTCTTTTCCTTTCTGAGTCTTTCTCTCTCTTCCATTTTAGCTAGCTTTTGTAATCTCTCTTCTTCTTTCAATTTCTCTCTTTGAATTTTTTCATCTTCTAACTTCTTTCTCTTTTGTTCTTTTTCAAGTTCCTTTTCAGCTAATTTTTTTAATCTTTCATCTTCTCTTACCTTCTTATTATGTTCTTTAAGTAATCTTTCCTCTTCCTTTTTCTTTTCACGCTCAATTCTTTCAATCTCTCGTTTCTTTTGATTTTCAATCTTTTGTAATTCTTTCTTAGTTAATTTCTTAGTCTCTGATTCAGGAATAGGTGTAGTCAGTGTTATATCTGGAGTGGCCAACTTTGCCTTTTTAGTATTGTTGTTATCACTTGAATCATCTCCATCATCCTTATCATCAGTTTGTTTTCTCTTAATTGGAGTTGATTCTATATTTTCATCTTCATCAAGGTTGATAATTTCCTTTACACTATCAGATAATGGCGTTAAAGCAGGTGATTGCATCTTGGCTTCTACAGTCATTCTGTCAACTACTTCAGAGTTGAGTGACTTGATTGATTGATTGATTGATGGATACACTTCAGAAAGAAATGACTTAACCTTTTGGCTGCCTTTTTCACTGTTGCTGTTGCAAATAAAAAAAAAAGTATCACGAACGCGTTGTTTACAAATTTCTTGATTTTGCGAGCCTCACAACACGAAATAAGGTTAAGGTATATTGCTAACCAGATCTTGTAAGAGAAAAGAGGGTTATAATAGTAATGTACGTACTACTGGCCTGCGATATAGCAGTATATAAATGTGATATACATAAGGATTATTCAAATCTTATGCTCTATTCACTATCTTGATACGCGACTAGGAACACGTATAAATACTATGAAGTCATGTCATAAACATAGTTAAGAATGACTATAAATATGAAATTCGATTTAATTAAATGATAAAAATATATTGAGATTAGCTGTATATAATGATAACAAAAGAGAATAAAGATACCCAAAGGACACAAACGTAATTTGTATGTATGTACATATATATATATATATATATATATATAGATAGATTAAGACTAAAATGAAGTGAAGAATAATAATAACACTGATTGATTATTGAAATGAATGTCTAAGGTAAAAGAATGAAGTTAATGGGACTAGAAATAAAAGGAATGAAGAATCTAATATTCTGGGATTTCAAAATGGAAGAAAGGAGTATTAGTACCGATTGGGGCATAATATTGATTTTCTAAATCATTATCAGCAGCAATATTAACGAAAGTTTTATCACTTACTAAACCATTTTGATCATACGTACCAAATCCAGCTTGAACCAAACCTCTTCTAACCCATGGACTTAAAATACCAGAGAAATGGAATTCAACTTCTCTGTCGGCATATTTATTCAATTGTTTTCTTAAATCAACTAAAGCTTGAATACTTGTAACATCAATATTAGTAACAACTGAGAAATCAAGATGAAGAACTCTTAATAATGGTCTAGTTTCAGCAACTTGGTCAACTTCATGAACAGTCTTGTTATTTAAGAATGGAACTTTGAATCTTAATGGACCTGGATCATTCCATGGTCTAGAACCAACACTGAGACTATCATATGGCTTACCTCTTCTAGTTAAACGTTTAGCTTCATCAGCAATGATATCAATTTGACGAGATGAATTTGGATAAGTGAATGATTCAATTGGTTTGAAAACAATCACACCTGGTGGAGGTGGTTGAACATTGATATGAGCATTAAGATTTTCTTTGGTTAATGGAACCCATCTAGTATGGAATTTAATATTTGGATGAGCAGAAACTAAATCTCTAACATTAGTAGAAGTAGTAGAAGAAGAAATTTCTTTGACTTTTTTACCTTCAGTAGAATCTTCTAAGACTTGATGAATTTCAACATCATCAGATGAATCATTAGAATCATTACTACCATCTCTATATTCACCTTCAGATTGAGCAATGGTTGGGTTAATAACTTCAGCAACTTGAACTCTACCTAAGAAATGACCTTGAGGTTTAGCAATTCTAAATAAAAGAACAGCAGCAGAAGCAGCAATTGCGAAATAACAACCTTCTTCAATGGTAGCGAAAACAGTAATAATAATATTAATAACAAACATACCACAATCTAATGGAGAAACATTCCAGAAACCCCAAGTAACCTTATAATCAGCTACTAAATCAGAAACAGCATGAATAATAACAGCACTTAAAGTAGCTTTTGGAATATAGTAGAAAGTAGAAGTTAAACAATAAAGAGCCAATAAAACAACAGCACCAGTGAAAAGACCAGCAACTGGAGTTCTAACACCACATTTAGCTTTTAAGGCAGATCTGGAGAAAGAACCAGTGGCAGGATAAGCATGGAAAACAGTACCGACTAAATTAGTAACACCAATGGCGATAACTTCTTGATCTGGAATAACTTTATAATCATTGACTCTACCAAAAGATTTAGAAATAGCAATATGTTCTAATAATAAAATAATGGTTGAGATTGGGATATAAGGAGCAAGATCATGAACAATACCATTTGGAGGATGATAAAGACCAACATCTTGTAAACCACTTGGAACAACACCAATGGTTGAGAAAGGAGGTTTGAATTTTGAAGCAGCACCTTTGAAAGCAATCTTTTTAGGATGAACAACACCCCAAGATATAGCAGTAGCAACGATAATAACAATGGCATTTCTTAATTGTTGAACATAAAAGAAGTACCATTTATATTTTGGCCATCTCTTTTGACCAAATTCAGTAAACCATTTCCAGAAGATTAAAATAGCTAAAGGAACTAAACCAAAAGCAGCATCAACAGTAGTATGAGGTAAAGCCTTTAATGATTGAATAATTACTTCATAAGTAGCAGCTCTAGTATTAACTAAAGAACTAAAACCCATTAAAGCTGGGACTTGACCAGCAGCAATATTAATGGCAGAACCAGACATGAAACCCATAACAGCAGGGATTGAAATGAACTCTAAGATAAAACCTAATCTAAAAATACCAAGACCAAGAGCAATACCACCACAAATTAAATTTAAAAAGGTAGCGATATCTTGAGGTTGATATTTGGCAGTACCAACAGCACTTTGAACAGAAGCGATAACTTTACCAACTTGAGCTGACATAACAGCGACAGGACCAATAGAGACGTCCTTTGAAGTTGCAAAAAAGGAATAAATGAACACACCGACAAAGGAAGAATATAAACCGAATTGAGCTTGTAAACCAGCTAATTGAGCATAAGACATAGATTGAGGAACTAAAACCACACCGACAGTAATACCAGCGACTAAATCACCGTATAACCATTGAACATTATAATGCAAGATCCATTTTAAGATAGGAAATAAAGAAAAGAGATAATCTCTAAGTTTATGACCAGGATGACCAATGACATCTCTGACCCAACCAATAGCAGTTGGTTCAACTTCATTGTATTCAGGAACAATGGTACCATCACCTCTTGGATAATTGTTATATTTTGGTTCTTGAAATTCATGAGATTTCTTTGATATGTAGGAAGTTAAATCTTCATGACCTAACAAATTAGGAACTTCTGATTCAATATTTGACATTATTATTATTGATATAATATGAAGTTACCTTTACCCACAGTATAAATAATAATGACTAATTATGAGATATAAAATAAGAATAAATGGAAAAAGATTAAATCTAAATTGAAATAATGAAAATCAAGGGATATTGTAGCAAATAAATACTAAAGGTTTGGTAGCAAAAAACTGTCAAATATCCCACAAAATAAAAAAGTAAAAATAAAAAATTAAAATTTTTTTTATTTTTATTTATTTTTATGCAAAACGATTTTATGAAAAGAAACAGAAATTACACCTTAAAATATTAACGGATAAGTTGTTCCTTAGAATACGTTAAGCTTTTTCAAGATGATTCTGCAAAGGGAATGAAGGAGGGAGGGAGGGAGGTTTTATGCAATAAGCCTTTTATGAAATGATATACGAATAATTAAGTTTAAAGTAATAAGTTATTATTATTATTATTATTGTTTATTTCTATTGTGAATATGGGAGTGAATAGATGAGGAGAAGATGGTAATAAGTTGTCGATGAGTACTTGTAATTGCTGTTGTTAGGGGGCAAGTTAGACAAGACAAGATTGGGGAAAAGATATTTTAAAACAAACGTCTGTATTTGATAAATATGTAACAATGAATGAATGAAATGCAAGTAAAGCGAACTCTAAATAATAATATTTTAATGCCGTTTATTATTGTGATTAACCTATAGTGATAAGATCAGTAAATAATAATAATCTGGGTTAAACCACTTGGTTGGTTGTGAAAAAAAAGCTAATTAACTAAAAATTAATAAACATCAAATGTGTGGCTATTCATCTCCTTATAAATTAAATTGAAAAATGTTGCAATTCAAACCACAGTTAGCACAAGTCACGTGAACTTTGGGATTTTAAAATGTTTATTTTTATTTTAGTGTATCAGATTTATATTTTATCAGATCTGACCTTATGAGAGTCTACTATATACTGATACTTTCATATGACTACTTCGACAAGCTTTTTCAGTGTCTTTTAATTGATTGTTTTTGGTCAAAACTTAAAATTGCTGCTAAAAAAAATGTAACGATTAAGAAAAAAGAAACTTTAAATCAAAATCTTAAGCGGCGGCGGCAAGGAAACCTAGTCTTAATAATGTCAAGTCGCAATTTGATGGTTAATTCAATTTGTATTATCGTCAAAAACATGAGCCTTAGACTTATCGTATACCTATGATACCATAGATACAGATACACGTAGACCACATAGACCAATTCCATCTATTTGTCAGAAAATAAAATAGACCAAAACGGTTTTATTCATCTCTTGTGAAGAAAACCAAAAAGTGAGACCTTATCACGTGAACAATTGCAATTTTAGAAAAAGGTTTTGTGCATGAGATTAACACGTGATTTAAAGTATTACCTAATTAGGAAGCAGAGGCGCTTGTTTCAAATATTTTGCAATTTAAACTTGAAAGCTATAAAAGGATTTTAAAGGTGATTGAAAACTTTATAGATTAAGGCGATAAATTACGTTATAAGGTATCAACTTATTGGCTTAATACGACCATGTAGCCAAGATAAATGAGTTAATAATACCTTCAAACAGACATATGTACAATCCCTTCTTCTTTGTTCTATTTTTTTTTTGTTTTTAAATGTACACAGTTTCAACTCCACACATTCATTCGTAATTTCCCTATCTATGAGTGGTTTCAACCGTATACCTTTCAACTATGGGCTAGGGTTAGAAACCATGATTTGGTTGCTTAGTCAAAGTACCATTTATCTCTCCATTTATCTCCTCCAAACTTAAACTATTTCTTTTTCTTTGCATTGGTTTAATTAATCAATTAATTAGCTTAATTTAAACTAATTAAACTGAAATTAGTATGGCTCTTCGACAAGTATCTAATTACGAAATGCATCTTTAACTCTTAAAAAGAAACCAAACTAAATAAGCAAGCAAGCAAGATACTCAAACGATTTACAGAAAGTTTATTTCTTTTAATTCATTTGTTACTTGAAACGATTCTCATCTCAAGGTCCCAAATTAGGTATTAATTGTGGAGCCAAATTTAAATTACGCATATATATTAATTAATAAATTTTACATTATTTTTTAAAGTTATCTAATAGGTTAAAATAGATTTACAACTTTATCAGCCAGCCGTATCTACTCTGTCGCCAAATTAAAAGAAACCAATCAATTATCAAATCTCTCATCTCTCATCTTTGCCGGTAAAACGGTTCCAATATGCATACTCTTCTTGTTTCTTCGATTCATGTGTTTTGCATAATGCACTTTTTCCTTTTTCCTTTCCTTTTCCGTTTTATTATCTTAACTTTGTCCTTTAATGGATTATTCTACTGGTGGCGATTAAATTAGCCGATAGTTTAAAACAAGCACAAAGTGTTAGATTGTTCTTATTCTGGTTGTTGTTACAAATGCCGTTGTAATATCAAAATATTATTTATGTCTAAAGTGTTCGATATGTATTGTTTATTAATAATAAATACAAAGATCTAGACAGGAGATGAGATAGAATGAATCCTATTATCTAACCTACAGTTGGTAAATATGTGGTGAATGTTTGTAAAATGAGTGACTGAAAATCTTTATATACTTAACAAAAAATACCAAAAAAAGAAACTAAAATGGGATGAACTTTTTGTAACACCTATTCTTTAACTTAAATCTTTCAAATTTGTTGCTTCAACTTGATCAACAATCTTTCTATATTCTTCTTGTTGGAAACATTGTTGTAAGAAGATTTCATACTTGGCAGCTAGTAATTTACGATCAGGATCATTACTATCACTTGGAGTTATAACTTTTCCTGGTCCTGTCATTTTTTCCATAACTTTCCATAATTTATCTCCTGGTGCAGCAGTTGGAACTGGAGTATTACTACTAACTTTCTTAATGGTTGATAAAGGCTTAAGACCTAATTTATGGAATTTTTGTTGTAAATCTTCTTGAACTTGCAGTTTTGATCCAAATGACAACAAAGCACTTTCATCTCCTGAATCATCATCATCTTCATCATCAGTAATGGCTGACTGAGGTTTGGTCACGGGTGATGGAGTTACAACCACCGGTTGATTGAAATAATCAGTTTGTTCTTCTTCCATAGGGGTCATGGCAGGAATATGATGATGACTACCACTATTACTAATTGATGTATAACCTAAATTAACAATATTAGAACTACTGCTAGCAGTAGCAGTTGGAGCAGTATATGGAGAATGAGCTGGTGCAGAATTAAATCCACTAGATGGTGCTCCAGATAAACTAGTTTGAGATCTTTGAGATTGTAAGATTGATGATCTTCTTGATCTACCTTTAGTTGAAATATGTTCTGATACAGCTGATTCGGCAGCAACAGCTCCTAAAATAGCAGAACCAAATACAACAGCAGCATCAATGTATCTTGGAATTATAACTGATTTACCTGTACAATCAGCTAATAATCTCATTAATAATCCATTTCTACATTGACCTCCACTCATAAAGATACTAGTTATGTTATGACCTGATTTTTCCATTTCTTCAATAATTTGTCTTGTTTGTTGAGCAATGAATTCACAAGCTCCGAAATATTGTATAGCTAAATCATTAACTGATGAATCCATAGATTGACCAATGATATTAGCTTTCATGGTTGGATCAGCAATAGGTGATCTATTACCATGGAAATCACCATAGAAAAACATATGTTTAGCTAAACTTACTACTGAACGAACTTCTCTTTCTGAAACTAAATTTTCCAAGATTAAATTTAAATAATCAAATTTGGATAAATTAGATGCATCAGCCAAACGTGCTAATTCTTGACTAGCAGGATGAATAGCCAAGACATGAGCTAATAATGCACCTGTCATGGATTGTCCACCTTCAGCTAACCAATAACCTGGAGCCATAACATCTTTATATGGACCCCATACTCCTTTAACGAAACATGGTTCTTTAGTCATGGCAATATGACAAGTGGAAGTACCTGCTACAGCAGCCAATCTTCCACATGAAGTTTCAATATTAGTATTTCCTGAAGCATCTTCAACTACATTGGGGATATCAGCTTTAGCAGCAACAGTACCGATCCAACCTGCATAAGCATCGATGACAGCTGATCCAACAATACATTCTGTAGTTAAACCTAATTGTTCAGCAGCTTCTGGAGTTAATTTTCCCACAATATCACCGGCACTTAAGTATTTACCAGTTTTATTTGGACTTCCACCTAATCTTTTGAAATCATTTTCCACTAATTCAGGTAAATCAACTGACAATAAGAGTTCTTTAGACCAACCGGTTTCAAAATCAGGTTCAACACCAGGTGGAACGAAACCTTGTTTACAAACTGCAGAACAGAAACTTCTTGCTTCGGATCCAGTAGCTTTATGAGTTAAATAATCACCTAAATCATAGAATTTACAATCATTAATCCCACCTGGTAAATTATGTTTTAACCATTTGATTTTAGGTAATTCCATTTCAATTGACATTTGACCTCCGACATATTTCAAAGATTTATCATTGGTAGCATTGATAGTATTAGTTTCATCCACAGCACGATGATCCATCCATAAGATGATATTTTCTTTATGATCAGTGAAATCTGGACCCACCCCAATTGGTTCATCGGTAGTTTCTGAAACAACCACTAATGAACAAGTAGCATCGAAACCAATTCCAAATATTTCCAGAGGATCAACACCAGAATCACGGACACAAGTATTGACACAATAACAAATGGCATTCCAAATTTCAGTAGAAGACTGAGTGATATGATTTGGTTTTAATTCGTGTCTTGTGATAGGTCTTTCTGCTAATCCTAATATAATCCCATTGGTATCAATAAGACAAGCTCTGGCAGAACCTGTACCAACATCAACACCAACGTAGTAAACATCAGGTTGGGGTGGTGGGACTGGAGTATTGAAGAATGAAGATGATCGACGATTGGCAAGACTGCTATGTGATCTTTGATGTGGAATTGCAACCATAATGAAGTATGAATGTTTTCAGAGATGGATGTATAATAGACTCTATCTCACACACAAAGTATTAGTTTGATATGTCAGATTAACTAATTGTGTGAAACCACAGTAAACCTAACAAAATCTATAAAATGTCAGAAAAAGAAATCGAAATAACTGAAACTATTTATAAATTGATTGCTCTTTATAATTGTTGATAATCGTGAAAGTGAAATGGATGGTGGGGGAAAGGACAATAGAGAAATGACGTCGTTGTATACAGGATGGTAAACAAGACGGGAAAAAATTTCGGTAACACTGCAGAATTTGATAATTAGTTAATAGTTAATAGTTAATATGGAACGAATTAATTTACGGGAAGACCAAAGTAATTGGGGATAGATATATTTTGTAACATTTTATATTGATAATGTAAGGGAACTTGAACTTCCCTTGAATTATAAAAAAAGAACTCAAGGCGGGCCCTACCCGATTGACATATTCCTAAAAATAGCTCTTAAGATTATAATTAGGGACTTTTTTCTATTCTTCCGAAGATTATTAAGTTGCAAATTGTTGAGGATATCGATGTAGAATTAACCCAATAGATCAATAAGTTTACCCGTTTTATATTCTATCGTTTATAATAGCTTTGAAATAAAATAGTGGGGTAAATTCGAGGGGCAGTATTCAAAAAACGAAATAATCCCGATCAAATATTCTACAATATTAATTATATATAACAGTAATATAATACTTTGTTTTATTTATATATTTATTCATTTTCTATACCTTTCCATCCTTGAAACTAAACCCAATTAAACTGAGAAAAACAAACACTAACTAACTAACTAACTAACAAACATAGAAAACAAGATGCTAATTAAAGAATATAAAAACAATAATAATAATAAATGATTCGTTAATTCATAACACATATCTATACACTAATAATTACATAAAATTAATTTTTTAAAGGAGGATATTTTTCAACTGCTTCAACTAAGAAATCAAATTGTTCTGTATTTTCAATAGCAGCTCTAATATGAGATGCCGTAATTCGTTTAACCCCTTGTTTTTTAGCTTCAATGATGGAAACTTCAACTAAATTGGCCATAAAGATTTCCAAAGCTCTTCCAACTATAATAGGAGTGGCTTGAGCTACTTTCCCAATTTCATCATCACTTTGCATGATTTTTTTAATTCTAGCAGCAGGGAAATGAGTCTTTATCTTTTCAAAACTTGTTAGTATGTTATCTTGAGTTAATTCAAGTCCATTAGAAGACGAAGTTTCTTCGGGGACTTCAGTAGTATTGTTGGTAACGGTCGTGGTAGAACCATTGGTTGCTGGGTTATAGACGTAACTATAATCATCCTCTTTATTTATAAGTTGATTTAGATTTGACATGTTTTTTTTATTTGATTTGTGTCGAAAATATTATCAGATTTGTCGAATTATTTTCTTTATTTATATATTTATTTTCGACATAAGACGCGACAAGACAAAAATAAAATTTAAGATTTTCCCATTTCTGAAATCGAAAAAAAAATGAGGAAAGTTTGGACGTATTTATAAAAATTTATTTTTGTTATAAAAAATTTGAGATGGATGAGAAGGGGTCGTGTCAATGAGGTCAAAAATCGAATTAAATTAAATCTCATAGGTAACTTAAATGAATGTAAACATCATTGAATCAATCAGTTAATCTATCTATTCATCTAGTCTAATGGTATCTAGCATGTCAATCAATCAATCAATCAATTGACGATATCATCTCTAGCTCAACACTCATCTCACTTTCTAACTATCTCTGTCTGTTCAACCAGCTTGATCTAATCTCCATAGTTAAAGAAAATAATTAGTCTCAGTTGCACCAAAAAATTCCATTGGCTGCTTCGTAAAAATTAACCATTTAAAAAAAAATCAATCCTACCTCATCATACAAATCAACAGGATATAAAAAAAGAAGATTAGATGCCTTCAGCCAGAGTCGAACTGACGATCTCCTCATTACTAGTGAGGTGCCTTACCAACTTGGCCATAAAGGCTTTCTTCTTATATTCGACGTGTTCGTTTTAAATCAATATCGTGACAATTATAACGATCGTGAAATTAATTTAAAAAATTCCTGCATATAGTTCACGTCTCTTTTATTTTTGTACGTGTCAAAAAATTTGTTACGTGTCCCAAAACAATCCAAACCCAAAATGGCAGCCAAAAAATTATGAAGAAGATAAGATGCCTTCAGCCAGAGTCGAACTGACGATCTCCTCATTACTAGTGAGGTGCCTTACCAACTTGGCCATAAAGGCAATCACCTTTAAACACCCTGTTTTAAATGAAATCTGATGCCATTTATTTTTTATGGAAAATGTCCTGCACATAAAAAATTCTTATTTCCACCTAAAATTAATGACGTGAGCTACCACCTTAAATTTCATGGTTATATACTTGTAGATATATCATATGAGTTAACTGTTCGTATAAATGATAGTGACTAATGTTGGTCTTTGTAAATCTCATTTATTCCCCCATCTTCTAACTATTATTCAAGAAATATCAGCATTTTTTCAAATTACTTCAAAATTTCGCAATAAATTTTAGATATCAACTATTAGTGGGTTTCATTAAATTACAAGATTAATCAAAGTTAGAATCATTAAAATTTTCATTAAATGTAGAATCTATCTATATTACATATTAATAATAAATACAATCTACCGATCAATCTCTAGTCCTGCTAGGTGACCATCTTCTATATAATATTTCAGTGATTTTATACAATTTAAAAAATTGACTTAAAATCTCTTTATCATCATCTTCATCAGTAACTTGTGACCAAATCTCATTCACATCTTCGATATCATGAGGATAATCGACAAAAGTTAATACGAAATTCTTCTTTACTGTCCCAATGACTCTGGCTCTAGATGCCAATTCAAACCAATCATATTGTGAGGATTCAGATTCAGATTCATCATTTGGGATTATCATAACAGCATGTTCAGCATGTGAGAAGGGAGGACCTCGTTTATATAATAACATATCACTTCCAAATTTTATCCCAGATCTGACACACCATCCTAAAGAACGATAGTGATGATAAACCACATATTCAAAAATGAATTGATTATTTGGTTTAATCACAGTTGAAGACGATTGTAATTGACAACATTGAAGAAATAAATCCCTAGTTGATAATTTCAATTGATTATGAGTTATTTTGATCACGTTCAAACCAAATTTCAAAAAGAATACTTCAATCGATTGTAATTGTAAAAATTCAAGATTTGAAATTAATTGATTTGTATCTTCATCAATCAATACTTCATCTTCTTCACGAATATATTCTTCATCATTATCACCATCTCCATTAGACCTGATATTTGGATTCTTTAACTTAGCCATGTTCTCCCGATATTCATCTAATAATTTCAAATCATCATTTGATAAAATCTCTCCCTTACGTTGTAATAACTCCAACGCTTGTATTTTTGAACGTTCATCTTTATATTTCTGACGACCTTCTCTTCTTTTAACAGTAACGTCTTCCATTAAAAGATTCGATCCACCTTCACCTTCTGAATTCAAATTAAGTCGATTAATAGTACGTTCTTTCCAAGTAGGTTCTGATCTTGATAAGATCCCCTTTCCAAAGAATCCTCGTCTCCATAATCTTAATACATCATCAGTTTGATCAACTTTAAACATACTACTTTGATCAAGTTCAACCTCAATGAACTTAATTTCAGATTGAGGAACGGTTAAGGATAAATTATATTGAATCAATTTATAAGCAAAGAATAACCATGAAATCGGATTATGAGGATAAACCTCAGGTAAGGATACACCATAAGCTTCCGAAGTGGTAGTTATAGGAATAGGATATCCATATATCTTGTTTAAATGCTTTTTATGAAATTTAGCCATTGCAAAAGTAAAAACTTTGTTCTATTCTGTAAGTTAGTAAAATTGGTCCTTTATAATGAACGAAAACACTTCACTTTACGATTATTTCAAACCCAATCTTGGATGTATAATATCAGATACCGTTGTAGTCTATTGAGAAATCAAGTGCTTACACTGATCGTTAAATCTTAAAGTCACTGTAATCAAATTATCATCATTAAGAACACCGATTGAAGGTTATTTGAATCATTTCGTGTAGTTTTGTTTTGTTTTGTTTATTGGAACATACTTTTTAATTAGTTATTGTTCAGATCACTAGATCTTCTGAATCCATTTACAACATTATGACACTTATAGAACTAAATCTATATTCACAATATTCTAATTGTAATTTTGATCAAAGTAGTTAGATATATTTTATAAAAAGAAAATTTTTCCTGTCTTTGATATTTGGGTCGTAAAGAAAAGTTGAGATTACAATGACCGGGTAACCAACTCTTCTAATATAAGAGCTATCACCTTTAGGGTAGTATGATTAGAAAGTATACACTGTTATAAAATTTAAAATCAGTAGCATTATGTTCAAATCAATTGGAAATGTACATACCATGGTTATGTATCACATGGAATGGACTTATCAGTTGTCATTAGGGTTATAATGGTTGTTAGGAACTACTATCATTTTCTATGTATGGAACTGACTCAAAATGTGCAGGAAAGTTAAATTTAGCGGAGACAAACGAGATATCTACTAAGTAAGCCAACTGATAGAGTTAAACTAAATTTAATTAAATTGGTTAAAAGTCAAATGCCTGATAAACAGGATTCATCAAGTGGCAGGGTAATAGATAACCTTTTATATTGTCGAAAATCAGACGTACCAATTCGTTTGGATAAAAGTTTACGAAATTTGAATCGAGCTCAAGTTGAATTATTATTAACTAATTTACCATCTAAACAGCAAGAACAACGTGATAAAGAATATATTAAATCATTAGATCCTTCGACATATATAGACGACGATCGTTTGAAGATGTTTAATGAAATTCAAAAAAGTGCTGGTCCACCAATTCACGTTCAAGATTTCTTTAATCAATCAAAACATAATAATGGCAATAATAATAAGGACGATGATGAATTTGAGGATGAAGAGGATGACGAGGATGACATGCCATATGACGACATAGCTTCATTTGCAGATACATTAACGTCATTTTCCTATCTTGTCATTGATGATGATGGTCTGACTAATGGTGATAGTGATGAAATAAAACTGGGAGAAGGAAGAGGAGGAGTTTCTAAGAATGAAATTTCGAATGATTATCAAAATCAAGCAGTTGATGAAGATTTTAAATTATCAGAGAGATTAAAAGCATTGAATAAGATATTTGAAATATTAGCGAATAAACTGGAAATCGATCACCCTTTATCAGAAGATGCTGCTAATCAATTAATCGAAAATTATAAACTTAAATTTGATCAAACTCAACGAGAGAAAGATAGTTATTTAACTTTTCTTAAGAAATTGAAGGATAAGGATACCCTGTTAGTTTCATTTGAAGAGAATGGAACAAGTAATAGTGGTAGTGAAGCTGCTAGTATACTTTCAGAAGAAGAAGTAAAGGATTTGGATTCAAAATTAAAGCAATCATTACAAGAATATAAACAACTTTCTCAAGAAGAACAGGATAATCTAAATGAATTAAAACAACTTGAAAATCAAAAAGTGGAATTGGAAACTGAATTAAGTAATCTTAAGCAACAATTAGATGACTTGTATAAACATGATTTATCAGAGATATTAGTACTTCGAAATAAGTTAAAGTTAGATATTGATAAACAAAATAATAAATTAGAACAATCAAAATCAGCTTATAAAATGCATTTAAATCATTTGGATAAATTAAGAAATATGAATATTTATACTACATTATTCAATATCACCTTTGATGATAATGATAAATATGCATTAATTAATGGATTCAGATTAGGGTATAAGATAGTTTGGCCTGAAGTTAATGCAGCATTAGGACAAATTGTGGTATTATTGATATTCTTAATAAATCGATTAAAATTCAATCTTATTGATTATAAATTATTACCCATGGGATCTCATTCTCAAATAATAAAGTTTTCAAGCTCACATCCTCAATCTGATACTCATAATCAATCAGAATCAGTTGAATCATCTGCTACTTTTAATGAAACTACAACCACCACAGTAAGACCATCATCTACCACAGAAAATCCAAAAACAGTATTGAATCTATATTCATCAGATGAATTCTCATTAGGGAAGTTATTCAATTATAATGATTTAGATGTATCAATGATTGCTTTATTGGATATTGTTTCGCAGGTCGAAACAAAGCTAATGGAAATTGATCATGAAATCCAATTACCATATAGAATCTCACCTCATAAGGATTCCATAGGAGGGAAAAGTATAAGAGTCACATCCAAACATGAATGGACTGATAGTTGCAAGTTCCTCTTGACCAATTTGAATTGGATGTTAAGGTATACAAGTGTTCGAAATGAGCCAACTCTGTAAGTTGGTGATACATAATCATATAGCTTCCAAACAATCCTCCTCAGAGGGAGAAAAAAAGGAAGTGTAAATTTTGGCTGTCATAATTTTTTTTGAATGGGTGCTGCAAATAATTATGTATTCTATATAGTTTAGAGTAATCAATCAACAAACACCCTAAGACATGAATCATACGTTGTTCTCTGAAAGTCCTCTTAACTATTATCTCAGGAATGGGTCTAATACCACCTGGTTAGCATCATTATCGAATTTAAACCAGTATCATAATAGTAAACAAAATGCTATGAAGAGAAGTGGATCTAGAACTTATTCATCATCATCTAATACCACTGAGAAATCAGGATCAATCCCAGGAATGGTTTCTAAAGTGGTTAATCCGTTCAATGATTCTAATCCAAACTCTAACTCTACTGTATTGACTAAGAACTTGTTAAAATTGGATAGTGATTTGATACTTACAAATTTACCACCAATATCTTCAGGTACTCCATCAATCCAACAATCACCTTCAACTAGTGCTATTCTATCCTCCAGATTGCAATTACTCTAATAGGAGATTAACACCATCTAGAATTAGAATCCCAACTACTAGTTTATTGGATTTACAACCAGGAAAATTAATCAAAAATAATATGAAGCTTACCACTACTACAACTTCAAATCATAATAATGCAATGACAAAGCATCAACATCAACCGTTTAATAGTTCTTTGATCATAAGTTCTCCAGTTGTGGTCAAGAGTCAATCAGCAGAAGTGGAAATTGATAATGCATTTTTAACTTCTGAAAATGATTTTGCAACACAAGAAGAAATGATGAGAGTTAAAGCCATCTATCAAAATATTTATGGTGGTAGTCCTAATGGTAGTCTCAGTTATAATGATAGTTCATTAAGTGATATTTATAATAATTCTAATCAAAGTAATCCTAATAATAATGTTGCTAATTGGAAAACTTCAAATCTGTCTAATGAAGGTACTGATAAAATTAGGCTTAATAATTCTTTAGAGATTCTAATGGAAATTGATAATGTAACTGATCCATTACCACCATCATCAAATCCATCATCATTAGTTGATTCTACATCCAATTCAACCTTTGGCAATACTGAATTTTCGATTAGTCCTTTAGATAAACGTCCAACTTCACGTAGTTTACATCCTGGTAATATTGCTGTTATGAATATTTTAAGAAAACCAGGTAACGAAAAAGAACAAGGAGTGAAAGGAAATACACTTCAAGAATCGTTTCAAAAAGATGATGGTGATACTTCGAGTGACATGTCTATAGTAAAAACAGCTCAATTAGGTCCAAAATTCATTCATCATGCTAAGAAAACAGCTCATAAGACTACTAAGAATAAGGCAACAGGAAAAAGAAAACCTCGTACACCCAAACCTAAAGCTAAAAAGAAAAGAAAGATAATCAATGAAGAAGTAGAAGAAGTGATTCCCAAACCTCAATTATTAATAACTTTAAAGTTTAATCCTAGTAATGATGATGGTGTAGAAGAAAGTAAGATTGTCACACTTAAAACACCACCATCAACGTCATCATTTGAAGCAAGATTAGATGGACCAGAGTCTGATGACGTTGAATATAAACCTGGGACTAGACAAACAAGAAGTAAACGTCGTCGTATTAGAACTAAAGAAGAAGTATACATACCAGAAAAGAAACGAAGACTTGGTCCTCGTTCAAAAAGTGGATGTTGGACATGCAGGGTTCGTCATAAGGCTTGTCCTGAAGATAGACCTATATGTGGTCAATGTATACGACTTCATTTACCTTGTGATTATTCGAATGAACGACCAATATACATGACAGATCCTTTATTACAAGCAGCTAAATTGAAAGAAATTAGAGACGTGACTAATCTTCAAAAGAAAATCAATTTTGCAAAAAGAAGAAATAAAGATTAACTGGAAACTACCAACAAATGTCCGATATCAAACTATATATACATAGAAATTAACAAACGGCCTACATTAGATTGCCAACTACTACTAATATTTCTGTTACTAAGATACATTGAAGGTCCCGCGTCTTTGTTTATATTAGAATGTGTGAATATATGTAAGTCTGTGTGTGTGTCAATATAAAACAAGCACATACAATGCATAGATTACAGATAATAATATTATAATAAAAATAACACCAAAAATTACACGGATCACAAAAAGGAAAATTTACAAAAAAAAAAAAAATTCAGATCGAAAAAAACAAAAACAGGAAAACTGAATGAATGAATTTTGGTTTGCTGGACATAAAATTCATCTCAACTTTTAAAGTGTCGTATTTGTTTATCTATCCATCAAAGGCATTGACTCTATATATCGCTAGTCACCATAGATAGGAAGATGCATCTATTATATACCCTCGTCACGGCATTGGCCTATGTGATTGGAATAACCAATGGTTTTTACTTACCTGGTGTTGCCCCAACCAATTATAATAAAGGAGACACGATTCCATTACTCGTTAATCATTTAACTCCATCATTACATCATTTGGATGTGGGTCAAAAAAAGGTTCAATCGGATACCTATGTCTACTCCTATGATTATTATTATCCTAAATTCCATTTCTGTCATCCTGATGGAGGTCCAGCTAAACAACTGGAATCATTAGGGGCTATTATCTTTGGTGATAGAATCTTTAATTCTCCATTTGATATTAAAATGTTAGATGAAAAGCAATGTATCCTGTTATGTACTTCCACTTATACCAAGACTGATTCTGTGTTTGTTAATAGAAATATTAGAGCCAGTTATAATCATAATTGGATTGTTGATGGATTACCAGTGGCTAATCACGTTATCGATGTTAGAACTAAATCAGAATTTTATGGATCAGGTTTCCATATTGGTGTAGTAGATGAAAATAATGCTGCTCATTTATATAATCATTTTGAAATTAATATTGAATATTATCCAGTTTCAAGTGATACTTTTAGAGTGGTTGGTGTTACTGTTAAACCAAGTTCTTATGATAGAAGTGATTTACCAAAGGATGCTAGTAAAGATGAACTTTGTTCTCCTGATTTAAATCCAGTCAGTTTAAGTAGAGAAAAGGAAACTAACGTGTTATTTTCTTATTCTGTTACTTTTGAAGAATCTCCAACTGCTTGGGCTACAAGATGGGATAAATATTTACACGTTTATGATCCAAAAATTCAATGGTTTTCTTTAATCAATTTCTCCTTAATTGTTTTAATTCTTGGTATAATCATTGCTCATATTTTATTAAGAACTTTGAAGAATGATATAGTTAAATATAATGAAGTCAATTTAGATGATGATATTTCTGATGAAAGTGGTTGGAAATTAGTTCATGGTGATGTCTTTAGACCTCCAAAGCAAAGATTATTATTGTCTGTTTTAGTTGGTAGTGGTGTTCAAATCTTTTTAATGGGTTTTATTACTATTGCTTTTGCCTTATTTGGTTTATTATCTCCTTCAAATAGAGGTTCATTAACTACTTTTATGTTTGTCCTTTATATTTTCTTCAGTTTTGTTTCATCTTATGTTTCTTCTTATATTTATAGATTCTTTGGTGGTGATAATTGGAAATTAAATTTGGTTTTAACTTCACTTTTAGTTCCAGGTGGTTTATTTGGTATTTTCTTAGTGTTAAATTTTTTCTTAATTTCAGTTGGATCTTCAGGTGCTATTCCAATGGGTACTATGATTGCTATTGTTGTCATTTGGTTCCTTGTCTCTATTCCATTAGCTATTGCCGGTTCAATCGTTTCTTCTAAAAGAGAATTATTAAGTGTTCCAGTTAGAACTAATCAAATCCCAAGACAAATTCCAACTCAACCTTGGTATTTAAGAACTATTCCAGTTATGTTTATTGCTGGTATTTTCCCATTCGGTTCTATTGCTGTTGAAATGTACTTCATTTATTCATCAATTTGGTTCAATAGAATCTTTTATATGTTTGGATTCTTATTCTTCTGTTTCTTATTAATGATTTTAACTACTTCATTAATTTCAATCTTAATGATTTATTACACTTTATGTTCAGAAGATTATAAATGGCAATGGAAATCATTATTTGTTGGTGGAGGTTGTGCTCTCTATGTTTTCTTACATTCATTATTCTTAACTGGAGGCGAAAGATTAGGTGGTGTTGCTTCATTCCTGTTATATGTTGGTTATTCAATTGTTATTTCCTTGGTTGTATTCCTTTGCTGTGGATCTATTGGTTTTATCAGTAGTTTCTTCTTTGTTAGAAAGATTTATTCTCAAATCAAAATTGATTAAATATATTCAAACATAAAATAAAACAAGAGGAATAAAATTGGCATTATTTCTTAAAGGTTAACTATAGATCAAAACTAAACCATACCAAGTCAAATTAAATCATCCATCCATAGCATAAGGGAAATTAAAATATCGAGAAAATAGAATAACATATCATTTTGATTACCCATCTATTTTTATATTTAAATTATTATTTTTTATTTTTTTATTATTATTATTTTATAACTATTATTATCATTCAGATACCTTTTATTCTCTCTATATATTGTATATCATCAATTTTATTTTTTCACACACATATATTACTAGTTAAATCGTGAAATGAGACTATATAAATAAAGTCTACACAAGTTTAATGAAATTCTTCTGTTACATTTCGAAAAATATACGTATTATATATATATTATTCATTTTTCATATTATAATAAATAACAACCAAGTTAAACATAAAATGTTAGTCATATATATAAGATAAGAGTACACTATAAAAGCAACTGTCTAAAAGCTATGTTCTTTGCAGCAAAAAATTATTGTTCGTTAGTTCATGATTTAATACCAACCATCAATGTTTTCCCGTTCAATGAATGGTAAAATATTATTGGAGAATTCCAGAGACCATGAATTCAAAGCTTGTTTAAGATCACCATTTCCATTATTGTTTAAAAATGAACTAAGGTTGAAGTTGAATTTATAGTTACTGATTTTATTTCTGATTAAATTGATTGAAATGGAACCCAATTGTAAATTAACCAAATTCAAATGCAACAAATTGAATGAAATCGATAAATCATTATTAATCTTGATACATCTGTTAACGATATCACCACCTGTACCTTGGATAATGGATGAAGATTTGCCAGTGAGATTATTGATGTTGGCAGCACTATTACTTTGACTCATCATTGACGAGTTAGGTGAAGTATTAGCGACTGGCAATGATGATTTGTAAGATGATGACGAGTTCGCAGATTGAATCAAGGAGATTAAACTATCAATGATAAGTTTATTCAATTTAATCAACTTAAACAATTGTCCAATAGTGATATTCAATAAAGGATTGATCAAAAGTGGTTCACGAGGATCTAATGGTGAATTAGGTGAATGAGTTGAATTGGTTGCTATCATCAAACCTGATGGAGTACCATTTCCAGGTGAATTAGTTGATGATGACCCATGATTATTTTGAGTGGAGGTACTTATAAAATTTGCAAAGGTTATAATTGAATTGGATAATTTTTTAATTAATCGAATTAATTTTAAGTTATAATCAATTAAATTCTCAAATACTTCTTCATTATCATGATTATTTGAATTGCTTAAAAATTGATTAATTTCTAATAAATATACAATCAATTCAAATTTCTCATTGATCAAACTAATGAAATAATTGGAAAAATCATCATTAGCTACAAATGAACCACTAGAACCATTACCATTACCGTTGCCATTAGTATTACCATTTCCATTGCCATTGGTGCTGGAATTATTGCTGCTATTGTTTACTTGCCAATTTATAGGAACAATATTTTCACCGTGCTTGTTTTTGTTGAGGATGAATTTTTCTCTTATCAAAATGAGATCATTGAGCATAATTGAATTTTTAAACATCAATAAACCAGATTTGAAATTATAATCGTTTAAATCATGTTGAGGAAATAAAAATTCACTATGTTGGGAAAGAAATTTGATCAATTCATTATTATTGATGGTTTTTTGAATTCCAAAACTAATAGAATATAAATTATCAATAATATTCAAAGTGAAATATAACTTTGGTAACAATAACTTAATATTATCATAATCATCTATGGTGAGTTTACTTACATTGGCATGATTTTCATTCACAAAGTCAATAAAATTCTCCAACACTTTGAAATCATTAAATATGGTACTAGTTAATGAAATACCCAATGAATAAATATCTCCATTCAATAAAATCGTATAATTGAGAATCAACAATGATGAAAAAAATAAGATCAAAGACGTGTCAGATACTTTAATACCAAAGTTATTAAATGGATATAATGATAAGATTCTACTTAAGATGGATATGTTATCATTAATGGTGATTTGTTTAAAATTATTCAAATTATTCAAAGCTTGATTAAATAAATCTACTAAGATTCTCGAACTTTGATCATCGAATTTCTCCAACATTGAAAAAATATAATTCTGATTAAATGGTAAGATAGGGAATGATGAATGGAAATGATTATAGTAGAGTCTCAAGTTGGTATCGATATTATTTAAAGGAGCTTTTGAATATTGTGTAGGTTGATAGAATGAAGTTGGAGTTGATGAAGACATTTGAGTAGGGACTTGAGCAATGGTTGGAAAAGCAAATTGAGGATGAGGATGGGAAAGAATTGGTTGTGGACCAGCCGTGGTTGAACTGCCAAAGGCATAAGATGGAAATGGGTATGCTGCTGGTTGACTTCCTGGAGGTGGAGGACCTTGTTGTTGTTGTTGTTGTTGTTGTTGAGCCAGTTGGAGATGAGCAGGAATTAATGAAGGAGCAACAACCGGTGACGGTATTAAACTTGTTGGAGTTGAACTATTATTACTTTGAATATGCAAGGCTTTATTCATTCTACCACTTAAACTTGATAATGAACTAACTGAATTTCTGGGTGATAAACTTTGAGAGTTCTTTCTTGATCTAGTCAAATTATTAATGGATGGAGTTCTATTATGATTACCTGCCAATGAGAATGATGATGATTTAATAGAATAGAAATCTTCAGCATCACTATCAGATATAACGTCACTATTCACAGAAATACTTGGTTTTAAAGATGGTAATCTTGAACCATTGGTAGAAGTAGAAGAAATTGAATCGATGGATGATCTTCTACGATGATGATGAGATTGATGATTATTATTAGGATCATTAGACACACTATCTGAATTTGATGATGAATCATTCATAGTCACTGATGACCTTCTACTTCTTGATTGTGGCATTTCATAAGGTACTTTCCAGAAAGGACCTTGAATTGGAGGACTTGAATTTTTTGTATTTGAAAGATCAGTTGATGAATTATTATTATTGTTGGCAGTAATATTTGCGGTAGTTATAGGGTTGGAACTGGGGGTATTGTTTAATAAACCATTAATAGAATGACTTCTTGGACTTGATGGATTGCTGGTGCTTGTTGGGGTTACCGTATTTGAAGTATTAGTGGATAATTTCAGTACTGCCGATGGTAACATTTTTGATTGATATCCTACTATTGGAGGTAATATTATAGTTGATGAATTACCATTTATACTTGGAGAGTGTCCATTACTATTGTTGTTGTTATTATGTCCATTGGAAATAGGCGATGATGTATTATTTGAAGTACTATTAGATTTCCAATGACCTTGAGGGAATGGTAAAGGTTGATGATGTATTGAAGTTGATGAAGTTATTGGTATGACAGTATTTTGAATTTGGATGGAAGTGGTTGCACCTGACATTGAAGAAGGATTTGAAGAAGTTGATTTATCCAATTTTTCTTCTAAATCTCTTATATAACCCTTTGAAGGACCTCTCTTCAAAGGAACTCTTGAAAATGAACAATTTTCACTATTTTTAATACAGTTATTACAAACCTTAGTAACTTTTTGTAAAGTTGAACTATATTCAGCATTACATCTTACTTTCTTCCTTCTACAAGCATCACAAGCTCGTGATACTTTAGACCTCTTACGAGGAGGATTATTTGATAATTCATTAGAGTCGTTATTCGTTGGGGTATTATTATTAGTATTATTATTATTGATTGAATTTATGCTATCATTTGAGTTTGAATGAGGGATCATAGGAGGTAATTCATTGGTTGGAGGGGTTGATGTATTCAATAATGAAGTGGCAGTCAAAGGTGGTGGCACTATACCATAAGAACTATTATTGTTATTATTTGTGGTGGGAGGAGGAGGTAATATTGACCCTGAACTAGTGGCGGTTGAAGTTGCCGTTGTGGTAGACATTGGATTGATTGGTACTGATAATTTCAGTTCATGCGTTGTTGTACTCATTTGAAAAGGAAAGAATGGTCAAACATACACACTTAAATGATGAAGTCTTACCTGCTGCTTTTTTTGCTGTCTGGGGGTGGAGTGGGGAGAGACAGAGCTAGCTGGGGGTGGGATGCTTTTGTGGTATCGGTGGCTTAAGACGATGGATGGGATGATGATGGACCACTAGCTTGCGTATAGTGGATAGCTAAACTAAGGATTGATTAAGTAGACAGACTTGACGTAAAGTTGATTGAATTGGACGAAAGACACCAAAAAGGTTTTTTGAATTAAAATATAAAAATAAAATGCTGATTGATCAATTTCAAAAAAACCAACCAAAAAAAAAAAAAAAATAAAAGGAAAATTAAACAGACTTTTTTTTATTTTATTTTAATTTTTATTTTAATTTTTATTTTATGATATTTTTTATGATTTATTTTTTGAGAAAACTGTCTTTTTTGGTAGTGATTTTTTTTATTTTTTAGCTTTTTTTTTTCTGCCTTTGTTTCCTGAGACAAAAAAAAAGAGTGCTTAAAAATTTAATTCTCTAGTGAATGTAAGAATAATGACCAGTGACGGAATTTGAAGAGTGTTTTTGATTCTATTCTTGAGTTAAGTACTGGTTCGTAGATAAATGTACTTGTCAATGAGATTTAATATTGATAGTACTAAGGAATATCTTGTGTTGATTGACGTTATAGTTTCTGTACCCCGGAAATTATTTAATTATGGAGAATTTGGAGACAGTGCACTTTTATGTATTAATTTGTTTTGTTTCGTAATAATTTTCAGACACTTTTTTTTTCTTGAACACCGGACACGACACGACAATTGTTTTTTTTTTTGTCAAGCTGAAAAGAAAAATAAAAAATGGAAAAAGTGGAGTAGTTGGGATTAATTAAAAAATCAAATTTAGTGTAACAAATAGGTAAAAAATAGTTCTAAAATATTCAAAATCTTTTGCTGATGGTATTTATTCTGACAAGAGTTAATAAATGTTAAACTTGTACTGAATGATACTTGTCTTAATCAACTGATGGGAGAAATATTTTTTGAATGGATCTATGTAGCAAAACAAAAACAGTCAATCCAAATTAAAGAAAAAAGGATCCACGGCTAGAATTCTTAGGATTATATAGGTTCTTACAGATGATAATGATAACCTTGTTTAAATGAAATAATTGAGTGAGGCGACGACAAAGGATCTGAGATAGTTATTTGACCTTTTTTAGAAGTCACGATATGGGTATATCACTGTATCGCCAAACAAAATGATTTAATAAATAGTTTAAAATAATTAGATAATAAAGGAAAAGAAAAGAAAAGAAAAGAAAAAAAAATTATGGAAAAACTATTTCTACAAATCGTTTCGTTAATACAAACTAACTACAAATTCTTTCTTCGATTCAATCGTCATATATATGCTATTAAATATAATACAACTCTTTATTCATAGAATGGAAAATCGTTTTATTTTAAAAACCTTGTGATAAAAAAAAAAAACTGTTCGGAAAAACCTTAAAGCAAAATTTTTTTTCTTTCGTTTGTGGTACATCCAGCTCCACACTCTCACAGTATATTTATTCCGGGGCGAAATTAGTTTTCAGACAGACAAAAATTGAAAAGGGAAGTGGTTTCCTCGCACCCTCCCAGATTTTTTTGTTGTTGTTAACATAGAGATTTCTTGTATCTTACAAGTATAAAGTGCTTCAAAGTATGCTTATCTTTAAACTCGTTATTAATAAGCTAAACAACATGATATCAAGAGAATGTAATCAATCTCCACATTTAACTATAACTTGGCATTCAATTCCATTTTATTTTCTTCGTATCTAAATCAGAAAAGCACGATTAGCAATATTAAGCTTTAACCTATATAAATTTCTCCATGAATGAATTGTTCCACATTTAAGTCATCTACTTCCCACTTTCTTCTCCTCCCCCACACAAGTCAAAATTAAATAAATAACCCAGAACAATGAATGGATTATATATGTATAAATATAATAACCCACTAAATCAATCATGATGTACCTTCTATATCTATAAATATAGTAAAGTTAAGGTTGGGTTGGAGTTGCCCCTCATTTTCATCAAATAGTTGTCCCGCTCAACAAGTATTTCCGATAATCCGAAAAAGCAGACGTTTTCTCAATTTTTGTTTACGAACTACTATACATTAAAAAAGTAATGCGATTACAAAAAAATCAATTTCATGCAGACATTTTTCTCCCCACTAATTTTTAATTAATTAATTGTACATTTATTTATTATAATCTTTTTTTTTGCGGGTTTCTCACATTTTTTTTGTTGCCAGGACTGCCTGACCATCTCACTAAATTACTGGCTGCACTATTCTCATTACTGAGATTGACATACTAATTACTGAGCGAAATTAGCGGCGATAGTAGCGGCGACTGTGACAGCGAATGCCCTCTTTAGGTCATACTTTACCAAGAGGGAGTAACGTACAACCAATATCGCTGCTTTATTGAAAGTTCTATTCAAAGGTTAGGATACGATCTAATACGATACGATACGATACGATACGGTAGTACAGAAAAATGTTGCATTTCTGGTGAAGAAACTCCAATTTTAATTCATTTCATTTGATCATGGGTAAAGGTTTATTATTTAATAATTTTTATCAAAGTTATTGCCCCTTTCTCTTTTCAGCCTATTCAAAATTTAAACGCTTATTGAAACGATCATGTATAGTAACCAGATGATTTCTATTTTATCAATACTCTATAACATACATACACTTGCTTATTAAATTCAATTGCACCAATCACATAACTTCCAATTAATCCATTAAATAGTAACATTACATTTCGTTTCGCACACTTGATACATTTAGTGATCAGTTGGTAACAATTACTGTTGATTTAACTTGCTTGTTCCATTTTTTTCTGCTTTTTGCGCTTTGATTTTTTCCGAAACAAAAATAATAAAATCAAAAATTTTTATTTTTAAATTTTTTTTTATTATTATTTTTTTTTTTTTTTTTTCGTTTTGTATTATTTTTAACGAGAATGAATTAAAGTTGATTTCGAAAACGAACAAAAATAAAAAACGATAATAAACATAAAAAGGAGGCTTTCAAAAACATGTTTGAACCATATATTCACACGGGCGATGTCAATTAGTAGTTCCATGGGAGAAGAAGAGTGTGTGTGACAGATGATAAATATAAAATTATTCTGCTTAGACTTCTACTTCTGGCGTAAATTAAATGCACTAAAAAATCAAGCCAGTTATTGAGCATATACAAGTTTTCACTAAAACTGACTATTCAGACCATTCCTAATTAGGGATACCTCCCCGTTAAAACATCACACATAAATCCATTCTGATGATCATTTCCCCATACTTCAACCTTTAGTTATTTTAACTTTAAATCGTAGATGGAAGGAAAAGGAGGGGCAACGATACATTAAAACGAAGCAAGCACTTTATAGTGGGAAAGTCCAACCCAAACATGGAGAAGTGGGGTAGAACTTTGGAACTGTTTAAAAATTTCAAAAGGATCTCTAATCTTCAACTATATGTATGTAAGTGTTAAATGAAATGGAAATTTTTTAAAAAATGTCTGATTTAGGAAACTAAGGAGCATTTCCCTTATTTGGAAATGGTTCCTGATGTAAAAATTTAAAATCTATCAAAATTTTTCAAATGGTGAAAAAGCCTATTAACCAAAGTACTCACTGAAGCAATTCCCCACAATTCAACACATGATCAAACTGGCAAAGATACTATTTGAATGATAGATCCACAAGTTTGACTATGGACATGTAACCTATGCAACCATTTGTCAACTATAACCCCATGGTCAGGGCTATAGCAACTTTTTAGTTATTTCTCCAGTTACACAAAGTTTTGAGGTGGGGGTAATAATTACCCCGTACCATACAATTTTTCCATACAATTAAATAAATTAAGATAAATAATATAATAAATTAAAAATACAATGAATAAATAAATAAATAATAATATTCTTAATATGTATACAAAAGGTGGCTTTTATTTACTATTTCAAACAATTTTTGTCTGATTTAACCCAAATGCTTAGCTTTAACTTTGACTTTAGCCCTTATACTGGCTTGGCTTTTCTGTGTTCCTTAATCTAGGAAATCATACGTACGGGTTCATCAAAGGTCGGAATGCAATGGTATCTGATTTATGAGATTCATCGTACTTTATTTAATCAAACACACACAATAATCATTTACTGACAAATCTAAAAAAATTAGAACAAGCATAATTTAACATCCCATTCTCTTATCATATCCATAAATCCAATCTCTTCACCAATTTCTTTCCTCTTCCATACCTCATATAAGATTTGTTTACTTCTCCAATAATTATATTGTACGGTGTTACTATAACAATCATAATCTTGCCACATAGCAATAACCTTTCTTTGTAATTTAATGTCATCATGATCGAGTTCTGATCCACAGATTAATAATGGCCAGAATAATGGCTTAACTTCCACATTATGATTCTGAATTAATTCTACCAACTCTTCTAAATATGAAATCGACTTTATAACCAGTGGTTTGTTTCGAGCATGTTTAATTAATCGATAAAAATAAACTATAATCGCTTGTTGAAACGATACCACATTCAACCAAATCGCTTTATGTAATTTATTATCATCAGTGTTTAATTGCCAAACCTTACTAATATCCCAATTGATTAATTTATCTTCAATATCTGCACAAATCTTAGGGAAATTCCGAGGGAATACTTTCCTTTTATTAAAGATATTCTTATGGTTTGTTAAATGAATAATCTCATGAAAGATATCTAATAATGACTTTGGGATCCCATACATTAAATGAATCGAATTATTATCTATATTAGTATAGAAATTGACTTTGGTGGATGGAATAGTTATAAGTGAATCTCGTCTACGTCCATTCACTTTATAATTGCTGTTGGTACTTTTAATTGAATCATTATTAGTCATCATCATATCAGATCGTTCTGCTTCATCATAACCTCCAAGTTTTCTCTTATTAAAGCTGATAGTGAATGACATTGGTGTGTAAGTTGGCATATAATTACTGGCATTAGATGTACTTGTATTATCATTACTATTGGAATCCGATGTTGATATGATCAAATTTTGAATCGTAGGCTTGATTTGAATACCCTTTTTGCCTTCATCTTCATCTTCTTCATCGTCATCTTCATCATCGTCGTCATCATCATCATCACCTACATCTTTCTCTCGTACTAAATCATAAGCTTCATTCAAATCTCGATAGTTTAATTTTTCATCACCCATTGCAATTGAATAATTATCATCATTTATAGATTGAGTACTTTCATATATCATATAACTTATCTTGAAGATTATAACTAAGAATTTAGTCATATTTGATAATTTTGTATGTTTGAATTTATCTTTAATAATATTATCTCCAATAGCAAAGATTAAATCGAAATTTTCATAAATACTAAACCTATTATCCAACTCAATCTGTAAGATTAATCCCAATAATAACAAATTCTCATACTCTAATGATTCATTCTTTGGTTTATTATCATCGTTTTCCTCATCTTCATCATCATCATTATCATATTCATCTAAATGAAAATTAATAATCCCAATACTTAGTTTCCTCAATTCAATACTCAACTTCAAATACTCATCCACATAATAGGAATTATCATCATTAATAACATTACCACCCACTTCCAATGACTTCTTGAATGCCAATATCCCAATGATAAGATTCACAATGGCGTATTTGATATTCTGTTTGAATTCAACCGGAGTAAAATCAGGATTCTCTCGTAAATCAAACGTCTTATCCCATTTGGTGAAATCATAACATATGAATTGACATACAATATTATTGATATATGGTATAATCAAAGTATCGAAATAGTTATCAGACCAATATACTCGATTGAATGAAAATAATTTAGAATTTAATCCTCGGAAAAGCACTTGGAATAATGATTTTATTACGAGTTGTCGTTGAGATGGATCATAATGATATAATTTGTTTTTGATATAGTTGGAGTCAACTAACCAATCATCTGAATCTATGTTGGGAAAGAAATTGGGGTATAAGATATGTAACATGTTTTGTTCATTAAATTCATAACTGGAACCTTTTATACCCAAGATTGTTAATTTAGCATAATCTAATAACTCATAATGAACCCAGGTATTGTTGGTCTTGGAGAAAATCGATTCTTTATTGATATTGTATCGTCTGATTGATGATGTTGTCTGGAGTCTATCCGATCTTGATAAATCTGATCGTACGTTAGAAATCTTTCCTCTAGAATCAACACTATCACCAATTGATGATGAAGGTCTTGACGAAACCATAGAAGTTGATGATTGCTTCCTTTTCAATGGAATGCTTTCCATAATCTCTTCATCTTCCTTGTTACCTATCAAGTTCACTTTATAAACTCCAAATGGTCCCACCCTTATCTTATATCTATTTTGAAACACATATTCATCCAATCGATCCAACTCTCTACTTAATGCTTTATAGGTAGTATATGTCATTGATTTCGGATACCTCACCAACTCCACATTCCTTCTCTGGAAACTATCAGGATTCTCATCTTCATTAGCTAATGTGATTAATGAATTATCAGTCTTAGATACAGTTAAGGGACTAGACCATCCTAATATGATATTATAACCAGCACAATCCAATCCTGCTTTCTTACATCGATCACATTTAGGTTTCCCTAGATCACACTTGACCTTCCGTGACCGACAAGTCCAACACCCATTGAACGTTCGACTCTTTCTTGTCATATGAATTTTTGCAATTTCTAAGTTATCTTCTCTATTTGGTGCTTATTTATCTCAGCATCAGTTGTTAATTTTGAATATTTTTACTTCCTATTAAACTGTATTTTCCTCTGATCTTGACTATAAATACTTTATACCATCGATCTCCTCTCTACCATCTGAATATATGAACTGTTGCGCTTGTAATTATACAGTTTGAATCAACTCCTCTCCTTCTCTCTATTTATAGCGGAATATTTTTTAAAACGCTTTTTCTTCCTGGCAGTTGCCCGAACGAGGAGAAAATTAAATTTTTGAACATCCATAGTTTATGGGGAAGAGATAGAGATAGAGATACTAGGCAATTGACTATTCAATTGAATCAATTATAAGATAAGACAGTATGTTGGAACACCCAGTAAGAAACGCAGAACCACTGTATGAATTCAATCCTGAAATCCAGGAAGCTTTACCTCATGAGAAGGTGTATTCAATCCAAGTTGGATATAAACTATTTCGATTAAGTGGATTATCATTATCATCAGATGCTCCATCCTATTTCGTGAAATATTTCAGACAAGAGGAGAATGAAGATAAAGTATTGTTCATTGATCGATCTCCTGCTATCTTTGAAAAGATTTATAATCATTTACAAGGATACTCCATCAATGTTGATAATGATTATGAGTTTGTTCATCTTTGGTCTGATGCCTTTTACTTTGGATTGAAACGTTTACAAGCAATCTTAACTGAACAAGATATCTTTGCTACCATTGGGAATCAATCATTTAAAATAAGTCGTTCATTATTCGTCAATTCAGGAAATTATCCTAATTTTTTTACTGTTAATTATGATGGTTTATTATCAGATAATATTAAAGTATTCGAAGATAAGAAGATGTTAAGACCTCCACCTCAAAAACCAGCTACGGTGGCCAATCGTTCACCAGCTTTATTTGCTGATTTATTAGAATTATTACAGGGGAATAACTTGATTGTGAAAAATGATGAACATCGATTATTATTAATGAGAGAATGTAAATATTATCGATTCTTGGAATTAGAACAACGAATCTTAAAACATCGTGTCATTAATAATCCATTCATGGAAAATAAACAAGAAATTATCTTGAATTTAAATGATTTACAAAGAAAAGGAGTGGTTAATGATTCTGAATTGCCTACTAAACTTGAAACTCCTATTCAATACGTGAGACCATATATAATAAATGAACCAAAACGAAATTTAATCTTTCAATTGGATTCCAATGGTGATATTTTCAATAAGAACTATAGTGAAGTTAAATTAATCGTTAATAAGACTTTAAATATCACTACTATTCAAATCAGTAATAAATTATGTCAAAAATATATTTCCGTATTTCAAGATTTTAGTGAAGATTTTTTAATTGAAGATATCGATACTAATAGTCCAACTATAACTTGTATAGCTGGATTTGCTGATTGTAAAGCCATAATTAATGGTATGCAAATGAAGAAAACTTGGGTCCATGATTTAATTGGATCTCAAGACGGTAATGATGATAATGAAAATATTAAAAAGAGAAAATTAAATGATGCAAATACGGTTAAAGGTGATATTATTGAAATCAAATTAACCAAATCATTATGGAGAATGCTTATGATAGGTCATAGATCAAGATTACACGCGGTATCAATAGAAGGATTAACTGATCATTCTTCGTTTATTCAAGAAAATATCGAATTTCTTTAAATTATAAAATTAAACTATTACTAAACTCTTGCGAGTCTGAATCCAGCATATAAATATCGAGCTGTATAACTTCCAATTGTACCACATAATGAACATAAGGATACAAAGATAACCAAATTATCAAATGATTCTTTTGTCTTTGGATTAGTGATGGCTCCACCAATCGGTATACCAATCAAATCACCAAATGATAACACAAAAAAGGCCGTACCAATCCCAGCTCCGATTTTTTCAACTTTGAAAATCTGCCCTATAGTAGCTGGAGTTAAGGATAAGATTGAACCTGAACTAAATCCAAATATACCAGCAAATGTAAATAAACCTCCTAGGGTATGTCCTGATTTTCGATTAACCCAAATCAAGAAAAATGCTAATGTTGAAATAGTTGATGTGATACAAACAGCATTGAATCGACCATATTTATCAGCAATATAAGACGGTATAACTCTTCCTGGTATAGATAATGAATTAAATACTACTAGTAATAAATATGAATCTGAAGCAGAATAACCAAATGCAGATGCGTAAGATGGTAAATAAGTCATGGTAATTAAAAATGCAAACCCATTACCTAATAATGCAAGTACTAAACTTGTATAAACTTTATTTTTAAATATTCTAAAATCAATTGATTTTAAAATTTGTTTGCTGATCGTATCAGTATTAGTTTCATCTCTGAACTCTAAATGTCTATCTCTAACCAACAACCAACCTGCTGTTAATAATGTAAAACATATAAATGCTCCAATTCTGACTGTCCATCCCCATCCAAGTTTAGGGAATAAAGCTCTAAACATAACAGGGAATACGACCCCTCCAATAGCTCCTCCAATATATGCACAACCTATAGCCATAGCTCTTCTTCTTAAGAAATAATGACTTAAAACTCCAACGAATGGCCCAAACGTCAATGAAATCCCAAGTCCACCCAATATACCATAACTCAAGATTAATTGATATATCTCAGTTGAAAGTGAGGCGAAAATAAGTCCTAAAGTCAATAATACTGTCCCTATAGCGATGGGGATCTTACAACCTATTTTATCAAACACAGGTCCCAGGATAATCGTTAAACCAAAACCTAGGAAATTAAATAAGGAGAATATCCATCCTATAGTTGAAGTTTGAACATCTGGCAATAATACATCTTGGATATAATTTTCCACCACTCCAGCTGAATTCACAAATGCCAATACACCCGTCAAACCTAGAAATGAGCCTAATAATACGGTATATGCTTCTCTACCACCTTCTGCAAATCTATCTGGATCATCTAGAAATATATTTGGTAACTTATCATTATCATTTTCTCCCACTATTTCATTCACGTCAATTTCCCGTTGCGTTACAACAGATGTCATTTCATCTTCCAGCATTACTCTAATTTCTTTCAGCATTCTATTATATTATCATCCTTCGATAAGTAAAAAAGTAGTGTTAATCAGAATTACAAGGATCTTCAACCAGACTTAAGTAAATAAACATGAAACAGGTTTAGTAATCATAAACCTTCACAGTTTAACGTCTTTTGAAAATTTACCTGAAGAAATAAGGAAAAAATAAAAAAAAAACAATTCCGTTTACTAATCGGGAAAATGGATCCGTTCGCATCTCTCTTGCCGTACACGGAGGATCGGCACGATAGAACAATTTAATCTATAAGATCAATATTAGTATAGATATATACGGTAAGTCAATAATGATTGGTTGAAGAACGAGCCACTATTGCGAAGTAAGGAAAATAACTTACTAATGGGTTATCAGATACGATGCACAGTCCTTTTAGCGCAGCTTAGTATAGTGATGTTTACTAATGTTTCGGCAAGCTTGCCTCATTAGTAGTATAACACATAATTACAAACCAAACCCCATGAAACACCCTTACAACAAAGCAACATCTAATAAATCTATAATAGGTTATATTATGTCAATCAAATTAAAAAAAAAGATCTAAGCTAGAAATAAGTAAATAATAAATAAATAAATAAATAAATAAATAACTAATAAATTTATTCACGGTAAATAAATAAATTACAATCAAAATTGGATCAAACAGTTGACAAACCACTATTAATTTCATTTTTATCTTCATCGACACCTTTTTCACTATTTGGACCATATATTTCAGGATGACTTATTCTATAATGTTTCATAGCAGCTGGTAAGAGATCAAGACTCCACATAATTAATAATAAACCATACCAGAAAGAAATGGTCCATTCAAATGCTGCACTTAAACTTTGATTACCAGATTCCATGAATACCCCAAAACACACAGCAAAGGCAAAAGCAGCGGCTAACCAAGTTGCCTTTAACCAGAATGATAACATATAAAGGTTATCCCATTTTCTATCACCAAAGATGACATCATGTTTATGATATGGGGATAATAAATCAGGATTATTACCAAATATAAATGAAGTAAAGAAATTAAATAAACATGAAAAGAAGATAAATGCAATAAATACTGCAACCATTGATATATGAACATCAGGGAAGATATGAGTATTAAAAATACTAACAAATAATATACCCAATTGACCTAATACAGAACATACTATACTAGCAATATCTAATTTATGTTGAATTGGTTTAATATAAGGTTGTAATTTATGATATCTTCTTAAGAAATAAATAAGGATTAAAGTTCCCACAAAAAATATGGCTTGAAACCCTGTACATGAGATGAATAATGGTTGCAAATTCGTAGCTCCAATATCAGATATATAAACTGGGTTTTGATAACCTGACATAAAGTAATATATAGGATGACCTTGAATCGACCATGCTGATAACATAGCAATCAACATTCCCCACCATACAATTAAACATATTATCGGTACAAGATAATAATGAATCAATTTAAAACGGATGAGTGGTTTTTTAGGTTCAGCCATTGTTTATGAGCAATTATGTTTGTGGATAACGGTATAATGTAGAGTAAATGGTTCCGAATAAGTTTGGGACGAGTTTAAGTGAATGAATGATGAAATGGACTTGTAGCAACCATGCGATGACGTAGTAAAGAGTCAAGCGAAAGATGGAAGATTTGTAGATCAATAGATATATATAGGGACTATCTATACAAGAACTACCACGATGATGACGATGATGGCGATGATGGTAAAAGAGAAGAAGAGGAAAGAGTAGATGTAATTATTACTAATTGAAACATTCGTCAATGTATGGTGATGCTTTGAATTGCTTGATATTGAGATTTTTGAAATTTGAATTTAAAAGAGGCACAGAGAAGAGCATGACTTGCAAATAGTAAACAAAGGGAAAGCAAGCACAGACAGCTTAACGGGACGGCAGTAAGAAAATTTGAAATTTCATAATCACCGAAAAACTCCGAAACAGAATTTGGATCACGTGAAAATTATATCGTGACTCCTTTATCACCTGACAAAAAGTACATGACGCTTTCCACGTGATAGGTTCTGTGGTCTAGTTGGTTATGGCATCTGCTTAACACGCAGAACGTCCCCAGTTCGATCCTGGGCAGAATCATTGTCATTATTTTTTTAACCTTCTTTGTATCTTGAATCTTTTTTGTCTTGACTCTTTTTTGTGGATTAAATCATGTTGTGTTGTTAAGGTTTTAATGGCGTTTAATAAATTTAAAATTGGTGCGTCTCATCTGTCTCTGCCATTGCGACTGCGAAAAAAATAAATGAAAGTTTGAAATGCCGAGATAACCATGAATACCCGCTAGGGGTGTAATAAACTAATTAATTCAATTAATGTAGTTAAATAATATAATGTAATGTAATGACAAAACAGTAAAACAGTTATCACAAACTAGAGTCATGCAGTTGTAACTTACAGTTTCGAATCCAAGGCAGTGCATTAGAAACAAAGAGAGGACCTACTGATAAAAGCGCCCTCAAACAAAGAAAATAACCGGACATATATGATTTTCGACACAATCATAATAATAATCAAAATAATATTAATAACAGTTACAAATCCATTCAAGCATTCAGGCTTTGACGTAAAAACTTATGACAAATGTTGCTATGAATAAAAGAGAAAATATCATAAAAAACATACGACTTGGAACGTTCTAGATTAAGAAAAAAGTTGCATTCTATTGGAAAAGGGACATAAATATATTATTATTAGTATTGTTACAAAAGGCTAAAAAAATATGAGTTACCGTGAAGCAACTTGTAGCACTAGGTCAAAACACGGGTAAACAGTTGATGATTTTCAAAAATAATAAATTCAACTTCTAGAGGCAAAGAATGTAATGGCTCAGTATTATTTTTTTTATATTTATTTTACTAATTTAAGGAGACAAAAATAATTTTAAATAAAAATAAAAATCAGCATTAAAAATAATTTATTTTACCCTTTAGTTATAACAAATATGGGGTGTTGATTAACATAGTAAAAGAGTAAGGGATAACACATTTCTTGTGATGTACTAGACTATGCACAAATGGTGTAGTTTTAAGTGAATTACAGGTTTCAGTCTTTGGGATACATAATCTTATAAGCTAATAGCATGTATGTACGCCTGGTTGGATTTGTGCTATTGATTAAAATTATCAACTTTTGCTAAGTATAACGGTCAAGGTTTTATAACTGTTAGGGCTTGGATTAGAGTTTATAACATATTCAAGGGTAATGTAAATTCCGTAAGTTAACCTTTTACTTGGTTACACAGCCAATGTACAACCACGCTTAACTTAAAAATTGTAACTATTTGACAAGCTAGGAAAAGAAACTGCAACTACAAAATACAAAATACAAAATACAACTACATTTAGTTAAAATGATGATCTATATCTACCCGTAGATTTATAAAAATCTCGATCTTAAAAAAGTCTTTCCGAGGAAATATGCATTAATAGTTAAAGCTAAAAAAATTACAAACCATTTTGGCCCAACTTAAGTCCATAGTGTTCATTATTTTTTTCTTAATTAGGTTATATTAACTTTATAGGCACCACTACCCTTCCAACCCAGAACATAACAAAGCAATTTATTTTATATGAAATGAATACATAAATTATTTAAATTAGATTCAATAAAATTTGCTCTCACTAGGCTTTGTAAACTGTAAAAAAAATGTAAAAGATGGCCCATGCAGTAAAAAATGTAAAAAAATAATTCAAAGGTAAAAACTGTAAAAATGGATACTAATTTACACTTTATTTTATTTTTTCAAGCTATACAACAATTGACACTTTAAGAATTAATTTAAACTAAAATAAAATTAACAAGTATGAGTTTGCTTACACCCCCAAATTGATTGGTTTCAATTTAATTGAAAATTTGAATTGTGTTAACAATAAGAATAATGTCAAAGTATAAGCTTTGAAACGAAAATATTAATTAGACTTTTAAATTAATTGAGAAATAATAAAATTAATAATAATAATAATAATAATTAATAAAATAATAATATAATAACAAACGCTTAAGCTTAAAATAATAAATTGAAAACAACAATATACCAAAATCTTAAATCAAAGCAGTAGTAGCAGCAAAATATAGTTCCTAATTACTGAGACACTATATAAAATTAAGACACATAAAATTTCTACCGCAACCGAACAAATTTTTATGTAGGTTGAATTAAGTCATAGGATATTAGATTTACCATTTTTGATACTAAATAGCCCAAATTCATGTACTTCAGGTTATTCGTTTCATGTTTAAGAGCTTCTTTGTTGCATTTTATATTTGTAAATCTAGCAATTACATATAAGAACGTAAGTAAGGGAGAAACGTAAAGAAGCGAGACAGATAGCAAGCATCCGGAGAGACGGGCGATTACAGACAGTAAAGGAAGCAGCAGCCATTGGTAGTAATATGACGATCCTGTTGTTAGTGTTATTTAAGTTTTTAATTCGTAAATATAATAAAATCTCACTATATATTAGTGGTACCAGATTATATAATTTTTGTTAATCTACGGGAAGATCTGTGCACTGCGGAATAATATAGCCGAATTAGAGTTTCATGTTACCTGCGAAGATTGAAACAAATACACAGAATCAAATGATAACAGAATGTGAATAACTTAGTTGAATATCATCTAAATGGCGGAGTATATCGAACATCACCATGATTATCTTTATAAGAAGTGGTATTGACTGAAATGGTATTGTAGCTCAATTCAAATACGCTAATTCATTCACATTTATGCTAAAGTGGGCCTTTTCAGATTTACACTTTAACTTTTTAACGACTTTTCTGTTGTGTTGTAAACTGCACTTTTGCCCAAACCAAAAATAAATAAAAATAAATAAATAATTGAAGCAAAAAAAAAAATAAAACTGTCTAAAAGAAGAGAAAAATAATCCTTATGATTGTTTAAAAATAATATTATAAAACAATAGTTAGTATGATAAAATATTGGGGCAGATGATTTGATTAAATTGATTGATTGATTGACTGTTAGAACCTGAAATGCTTAGGAGGGTAAGATACCGAAACATGCAAAATAATAACCATTTGATTAACAAATTTAGTTTTAGGCAATTTAATTCTAAATTGAATCATGAATGAATGAATGATTAAATTACTGGGTTAATAAATGTCAATACGAAGAAAGTTTAAATAATTAGAAAATAAATAGAAATACGTACGAGTTGGACTGGAACCTGACCGCTTTCTATTCAACTTGGTGGATGTGCAGAAGTGAAATCGATCGGTACCGTAACCTTAGCATGAGTAAGTACTTACATTGTGAACAATCTTCATTTCTCAATTAATAATAGCAATTTTACGCGTTAAAGGGTAAAGCGAGAAACGAAAGGCTCTCCACTAATATAGTTATTTATTTATATTTAGTATACCAATTATAGTGCATAGTTGTTAATTATGAAATGCAGTCCATAATGGGGAGATATTGCATAACATATACTCATCAGAGAATAAGCCTTGAAATAGTTAACCAACCCGTATCATATACCAGAATTGTAATGATTTATTTATTTATGTTGCAAGGGTAAACCAAAACGCAATTGCATATTCATAAAAGACAGGTTCAATTCTCGAATCGAATCGAATCATAGGGTAACGAAGAGGGTTAGTAGAACGATTTTTAGTTAAAAAAAGGGGATTTAAGAAAAGACTTTCGTTACTTGAAATAAAACTGCAAAAAAATTTAGTACTATTGCTACTATAAGAGTAACTAAAAAGAAAACCTTAACCAAGTAAAATTCAAAAAATGAATGAAACCAAAAATTTAGAGTAAAAAAATAAAACCGTAATTAATGAAACAAAAAAAAAAAAATAAAAACAAAAAAAAATTGACAAAGAAAGAACGTTAAAAAATATTTTTAAATGTAAACTGTAAAAAAAAAGCCTGGAAAGCAATAGAAATGAATGAATCAAAAAATAAAATGCAAAACTGTTTGTAAACTGTAAAGTGTGGAAAATAAATTCCATCCCTCAAAATTTCTCATCGTCATTCATCCACCCATCTCTCACTCACCCCCTTTCTATATACGAAAAACACCAATTTTACAAGTTGGGGGCTATACCCATCCCAAACTGTAAAATATACATGGTAGTGAAAATGTTTCAATTCAATTTAATATAGTAACTCTTTTAAGGTTTTAAGGTTTTGCATAACGAACAATAAAAGGAATTTTTATAATAGAGAAGCTATTACATACCATAGTTAGCTTTTCTACTTAAATAATAAAAGTAAGACAATATTATGGTATGTTATTGTAATTCAGTTTAACGATCTTTAGACAATTATCATCGTCCTATAAAGGATTTTTCTATATGGGTAGGATTTATTCTAGACTAACTCTTTTGTTTCAGAATAAGAATTGTAGAGTGTTTCATTACAATTGAGTCGTAGAAGTAGATCAAATTATAGCCTCCTTAAAGTAATATCAAATCGGTTGAATCCTTATAATATTGCAAAGCCAATAAAAAATCAATTATTTGCAAGCCACCTACCTATTTAAGAAAATAACCAAAAAATCAAACAAAATCAAAAAAAGATGAGGTTAGGCCATAAAGTTTTTACTACACACCAAGCATTCTATGAAATTCTCTCCCTTTCTATCCTAACAATTGCTCAACCGTAACTAATGAATAAAAATAATTAAAATTTAAGATTTAGACTTATCATTCTGTGACATACTAACTATAAAAGTTTAAAATAGAGAACATTTGTAATGTACTAATAGAGGGTTGTAAAGGGAAAACTGAATTCATATATTATATCCGTATCTCTTTCCGCCGCTTAATTCTGAATCCAAATTTAGTAGTAAACTAATCTTCTATCGTCGTTACAAGTATTATTATTATTATGATCATTATTATTTCCAACATATTATTATTTGTAGAAGACAATAGGTAAATATCTGGTTTAACAGATGAGAAAATTCACGGTAATAAAAATAAAAATAAGTTGAAATTTTGATATACACAGAGAGTTACAGTACAGTTACACATAAAACATTTGAACTACACATGAAACACTCAGATTTAAACACTGCTTTAAAACTAAGGAAAGAAAGGGGTCGTGCGGTTTATACCAATTATGCCTTTTATTTTTTATTTTTTATTTTTTTAAAAGAAAGAATCTAACACTTATTTTTCCTAACGTTTTTTTATATTGTTATATTTATTTTTGTCATGATACAGTTTTCCGCTCCTGCTGCCGCTGCTGCTACCACTTTTACATATTATATTCAGTGTTTTTTTTATTCAATTATTTTTTTTTCTTAACCTGTAAAAAACAATCAGCCTTTTTTCTTCTTCTCTTACACACAGTCTCTCTTTAAGTTTCTCTACACATTTTGATTTTTATGCACTCTGCAGAAACTGATGATGATGATGGTTTTGTACGTTTGGCTTCTTTGCCTTTGATTGTGCTGATTATTATTTTTTTTTTTTCTGACAACAATTTTTTAGGCTTTTGCAGATTACAGAGTGAGTGGTCATTAATTAGGCTTTACTCTTGTATTGTCCCCCTAATGTATTGTGTGTACAGTAATTTATTTTTCTTTCTTTTTTTTTATGTTTTGTTTTCTTGTTTCAAAAGGTTAACAAAAATATTTTAGTGATCAATGACTTAACGCCTAGACTTTAATTTACCGATTTTCTCACTATTTTGTCACTAGTAATTTTACTGACAATCAAGAAAAACTAACGACCCAAAATTTATTTTTACCTATTTGAGAATGATTACTTAACTCATCTCTTTCACTCATCCATGTTATCCTGTACTCATCTGTTCTAATCAATCATAATGATTGCCGAATGGTCGAATTATTAATAATTTGTAATCCGTAGTCAATAGCTCTGTTTTTACAACTGACCATCGTAACACACATATATGTTATGTCATTCATAGAATAAAAAAAGTACGAAGTTTTGTGGGGGGGGGTGGCACTGGCACACAATCTAATGTCCCTAACCTCTTATTATTTTTCTGATATGCTACTGCAATTGCCACCATGTCTTTTTTTTTGTCGCTACGTTTTAGTGGGTTATTAGTAAAAACATAAAACTTCCTTGCTTTTTACTATCATTGTTTAGGAATCCCATCTAAGCAGTTATTTTGCTACTTGCTTATTTATTTATTTATTTATTTATTTATTTGTTTATATATTTATTTATTTGTTTGTTTCTTCACCAGTGCTATATTGTATTATGGTTATTATTGTATGAAATCAAGCCGAACATATATGTAGCATGTAAACATACATCATAGTTTACAGTACTAAAAATAAACTCCGCTTTGTTTTACTTGAATCGGGTAAAGTAGGTTCCAAAAGCTTAACATAAAACCTAAGCTGTGCCATTCTACGGAACGGTGGTATGGTGGGGAATTCTGATTTTTTTTTCTTTTCCAGTAAATGAAACAACAGAATAAAGCACTTTTTTTTTTCCCTCTAGAACCTTAAACTACTACTACAACATACCCAACAACGGATCAATTTAGTTCTTACTGTAAATAGAAGTGACATGAGGAAAGGCAAGTAAGGAAAATTCAGACAGTCATTAATTAAAAATTCGTAATAGAAACTAATTTAAGATGTCATTGTTAAGATGATGTACAATATTCTACTTAATGTGCTGTACAATACTATTTCCTAATTGGGCTTAAAGTCCACTAACCGTCAGAAAAATTAAATTTTAGTGGATGAAAAAAGCGGGAAGGTTGGAGAGTTGTTAGGGAGATGCCTGATTTATTTAGTGAGTAAAGAGAAAGAAAGAAATTTTACAGGTTACTACATGATCCGTACCTGTTGATTTCTAGTTAAGGCTAGTCAAAGCGTAAATGTAAAATATGGAAAGAAGAACATAACAGAAAATCATTCATTAACCTGTAATTTGCATAAAACAGCGGTATGGTAACTAGCATTATTTTACAGGTTTGGTGGATATTTAACTAAAAATAAAAAATCAAAATTGAATTGTGTGATATTTTCTGTGTGTGTGTGTGCCTGTGTTAACAGTCTGTTGTGAAGTGGTTAGGATAGGCTTCTCTATAGACAGCGACACCCCATAAAACAGGAAAATTGGGGTGTAAAAAAACAATTTATTGTAAATCCCGCTCCTTGTGAGATTTCATTACTGTATAATGACTATGATTTATGTGTGTGTACTTATTTTTTTGATATATTTATTTTTTAAAAATTTATTTTAAATTGTAATTTTGTAATTTACAATTTATAGGTTTTTTCCCCTTGTGAATAAAAAATAAAATGTAATATTGTACATAATTAATTTAATAATCAGTACAATTTGTACATATCATACATACATATTTTCATGCATACTAAACATTATATAATTTTTATAAACACCTAGAGCAAATTAAATAGAAAAAAAGAAAAAAAGAAATAAATATTAAAGTTAAGAAAAAACTGTAAATTTAAGATGAGTTAGAGAGAGATGTAAAAGAAGAATCATAGAGAGCGGAATAATGAGAATTGTTGATTCCTTCAGCGCTTGCGATATGCTATATGATATTTATTTTCTTAGCAGCCTATATAGTAATAATAAGACGATATTTTTTTTTATTTTACTATTCATCATCATCATTAAATTACTATATTGGGATCATCCCATCATTTTCATTTTCTTAATCACCGTAATCATCATTAAAAATGTCTTGAATGTTATTATTGCTGCGGCTGCGTTACGTTAATGGTAATGTTAAAGATATAGGTCAGTGGTACTGCTGCTGCTTGTTATATCGCTTCTACTGCTGATTGCAATGCATTAATCCTGTACTCCATGTAATATGATGAGTTGAAACTTTCTTATTTGAATGGTGGAGTTATACTTACACAATTGGAATCAACAAAATTCAAGTTGAAGTTGAAATTACTGTTATAATGAATGTATGTATAATAATAATCATCGTTATTTTTCTAATAATAATTGCAATTCTTTTTTTCTGTGTTAAAAAAAAGGTTAAATTTTAAAATAAGCTTATTTATTTGAGGTGAATAATTTGTAACAAACGGAAACATTATAGACAAAATATCGCCAATCGTTACTTTATGCCCTCTTTCTCTCTATATATTCTAATACTTCTATCGGTACAATTTGTTATTCCCTTTTGTTGCCTGTTTTAGTTCATGATTTATTTCATATTAAATTTTTTCATTTACATCAACCATAGTACATAGAAATTTGATTAATATTGAACCTTTTTTTATTATTTACCTATTATTATTATTATTATTAGTGATGATGATGATTGTTAAACCATATAACATGATTCAGTAATTTACAACAATAAAATGAAAAATCGTAAGAAAATAATAATAATAATAATAAAAAATACCTACTTACACACAATAAATTTATTACTACTAATAAGTTGAGAAGAGCAGCAAAAGAAACTACAAATAGACTATAGTAGATCAGACGTAAAGTGTGTAGAAGAAGGTATAAGAAAACCAACCATCAGTTCCTCGGCAAGCTGCTTTTGAAATTACACTGAAATAAACCTCGATTAGAATGGAGCAACTACATACATGCATAATCCAAACCAATTTCTACTACTTATGCTTATACTTTTACTGGGTACCTTATACTTTTACTACTATACTGATACTAATCCTGCTGATACTAACTAATTAACTAGTGACCCACCAAGATTCATCGTAGTTTTAAAATTTAAAAATAATAAATAAAATAAAAAAATCACCATATTGTCTTTTTCTGGTTTTGTCAGCTTATTATATTTTTTATATGCAAGAATGATTAACATTTCATCAAAATAGGAATTTGGGACTCGTCAGGCGTAACCTGTAAAATTTGACTTTTTAAATTTCTTTTTTTCGGCGTAAGCCATTTTTTGTGTGAGTGGAACAGATCAATTTATTTTTTTTTTTTCAATTTTTAATTTTTTTTTCAGTTTGGTAAAATTCTAAATTTTACATGTTGTCCAATTTTACACATTATGCACAGCAGCACACAAAGGAAGAATAGAAAGAAAAATAAAAAATAATAATTCTGAAGTTAAAAAATAAAATATTGCTAAAATAAAAATATTTTTTTAAATTCATTCTTATTTTTTTTTTTTTTAGAGCTGTACATAAATTCGTTTTCACAACCATTGATAATTTAAGTTACTTGAATATGAATAATCATATATAATCATTTCACTTTCTCACTGGTTTAAATGGATTATATTAAAAGGTTTGATTTATAGTGTAAACTGTTTATCATCAGCTTATTACCTTTTTGTTTCTATTACTTTTCATTCAGCATCTAATACGCTCAGACATTCCTTCCTTTCTACCTTACTTATAATTTTTCAATCATTTCCTAGCATACATAATAGATAATAATAATTCGCATAATGACTTCCATCGAATCTACAAATCAACAATTTTATGTTAATAATTATATCAAATTCGCTTGGATTATAATATCGGCTAAGAATTCCAAATTGGAATCGATTCATAAATTCCATGAATTCAATAAAAAGTATGGTAACTTCCTTAAGAAATTGATTGAAAATAGTCAGTTAACTTATAGCAACTTGATTATAAGTTTATATTACTTGTACAAATATTACAACTACAACGATGTCATCAACCATAAATCATCCACTATAATATCAAATCAAGATGAAGATAATGTTTCCAATATTGTAGTTGAAGAATCTACTGATTATTCATTGATTATTAATTTAATCATTGTTAGTTTAATCTTATCCAATAAATCATTTGATGATCAAAGTTATACTTTAAAGACTTGGTTAATCATTATTAATAATTCCATGGGTTCTAAACAAAATGGTTCAAATCATCATCATCAAAAGAAACTTATTAAAATTGATTTAAAATTGATTAATTCCATTGAAAGTTATTTCTTATGTTCATTAAATTATAATCTTAGCTTTATTCATTTATCTCAAGATTTCAAATTCTGGAATGTATTAATTAGAAATGGTATTTTCAAATTAACTAATTCAATCTTGAATAAATTCAAAGCATTAGTTGAATTAACTTCAACTTCAACTACAACAATTAGTACTCCAATCATTAAACCAAGGACACCAGCTCCAATTATGTCTATTAAGAATCTTGAACAATCATGTTCATCTTCATCATTACTTTTAACTCCACTTATTCATAATTTCAATAACTCATCCCCATTAAGTGTAACTAGTATGACTACTCCTGCTACTAAAAAAGGTACTTCATCAATCACTCAATTACCATTACCAATCACTAGTTCAGTTTCTCCATTATCAACTAGTTGTTATTCACCATTAACTCCTTTAACACCTTATTCTGATGTTAAAAGGAGAAAGTTACCTTTACATCATCAACTTTACACTTATAGCTTTAAACATCATTATAAAGCTCCACCAATGCCAGCCTTACATCATTATCCAATCTTACAACAGCAACAACAACAACAATATCCAGTTGTTCCTCAATCATACCAACAATTCCCTCACATTCAAGGCCAACAACAACCAAATCAATTACCAATCCAACTTCCATCACAACAACATCGTATTCAACAATTACCATTTGCATTACCTTCTCAACCAGTATTTAATCCATATAGTTGGTGAAGAGGTTATTTGTTATACCTTGTTAATTTGCATACTACAATCGATTACACATTCTGCATATATTTAACGCTACGCTACAGTGTCTAAGCGACACACTATTTCTTAATACTACACTTCATTATTATTTATTTCACTTCATTTATTTCATGGCTAAATCTCTTCTAAATTCGTTTCTTTTCCTTTTTTGTTAGTTTATTTTATTTTGGGTGGGTGGTTATATTTTTCCTATAACAGTATATATATTTAAAAAAATATAAAGTATATGGAAAATAAGTTTACAATGTAGATCACACAGTAGTGTAATAAAAGTTAGTAGCCACTACTAACTAATATGTATATAAGCTTCTTCTTGATTTGAAATTGCTGCAAATTGTGTAATTCCGCACGACCTTTTTCTTTTTTTTACCTTCTTGTCTAAAAATTTCTTTTTTAGTTTCGTGGGACGTTCGCTTTTCATTCCCGTTTAGGATCTCGTTCAATTTTGTGGTCGCGTTGAACTTTCTCCCAGAAATGGATAGTAACCACTTTGAATGAAATTCGTCAATATTGATAATAGAAGCATTATAATTGAATCATGTTTATATTATGATTTCATAGTTAGAAGTAGAAGTGAGCCTGAAAAAGAAAAATAAATGATGTTTACTGAGGTTAAAATATTCACCACGTAGCAATAAGATGCTTTTGCTCTTCCTTTCACCTTCTTCTTCTTGTTCTAAAGGATTAGCCATAACATAAAGGTTGCCTAAAACAGACGCATAATTACCAAACTATTAAGAAAAATCCCATCCCTGATAGCAAACGATTATCATTGTTTCGGGACTTATAGTTTAAACTCCTACAATTTTTACTTGATTATTATATTTTACTTCTTTCATACGCCAAGGCTCCATCACTACTTCTGTCAACATTGAATTCATTATAGTGTAATTTTGTTGCAACCTTGTTTATTATACATCATTTCACATTCCGGATTTAGTTATTTGTGACGATTGACCTATTTATTTGGTCACCAGCATTACGATTTTCAATAACAATATGATATTTAAACCTTCAAGATCGCTAATAATAAGAATAAATTATTAAACTTCTTCGTAATAATATATTGATATAGAATAATTTGAAAAATCGTACCATATAATACCAGTTCATACTATTATTTAAGTACAAGACGGTAAAATTATACTGCTTTACAGCACTGAGTTCTAAAAAGTTATTCCATTTCTATGTATCTATGCGTAACTGTGCTTATAGTTCCCATACTTGTTAGTCTTTGACCAAATATAGTTAGGGGATGACCTGCCTGACTGCCTGACTGCTTGCCTTTGTTTTTATTTAAGTTAAGAAGAAAAGCAGGCACAATTTCAAACCCTTAGCCTACAATACATATTAAGGTTTGTAGCAACATTGTAAATCCAAGAAACAACAACTATATAAAAAAGTTTAATTACACCCCAACCCTTCCTGTTGTTAACCACAGTAGGAAAATTTAGGCGAAAATCTAAAGCAAGAAGCAAAAGTGCGCTTACACGACATTTTAGCGCAAAACGACATTGTCGTCAACAGAAAGAAAAGAAAAATATTACAAAAGATCATTTGCTATTATTATTATTATAAAAGTAAGCGATGAGATACGCTTCATGATATAACACCAAAAGAAGTCAGCACATAGATACATAATGGTGAGGAATCAACAGAAGGAAAGTAATAATAAGTCCAATACGTTGTTATGTGGGATTTGTAATGTTAACCCCTCGAAATATAAATGTCCTAAATGTATGATACCGTACTGTTCTTTGTTGTGCTTTAAAGATGAAACTCATGTTGTAAATCATAAGGAGTCGTTATCAATTGATTCTACTGCAAGCCACGATAACAACGGAATCATACCACAGATTGGGATTGATGATAAAACTACTGATTCTCAAGTACCAAGTAATATAAAATTTGATCAAATCATAAACGATCCTATAATTCGATCGATGCTACAAGAAAAATCATTACAATTTCATTTATTAACATTAATTAAAGTCATGAAATCACCTCAAGAATTGAAATTAAATAATGAAATTGTCAATAATCGAGATAATCGATTATCAATCATGAATTCAAAGTTAAACGATTTAAGAATAGGTGGATTAGAAGAGAATCTTATGATTGAAGAATTTATTCACCGAGTTTTAACTATTTACAACCAGGAATCATAATAAAGAAATAAAAAATAAAATAAAATATTAGGCGACATCTTAACAATAGTTAATATGATCACTTAATAAAATGTAACGATCAAAAACCAATTTAGCCTTTCCTTGCTTCCAATCTACCCATATATTGCATTATTGACTTATATGCATTATCTCAACTAATTAATTATATTCATTGAAAGTTTCAGTATGTGTTTATAAAATAGCCTTCATTCAAAATTTACAGTTTTCACTTTTAGTGCCTGCTTAAACTGCAAGAAATGCAATCTGTTTACAGTTTGTGGTTTTATTTTGTCCTTTAACTTTTTTTTTCCAAATAAGTACAGGTTACTTATTCGGTGGGGTTATTTTACAGGTTATACCTCAGTCTCTTTTTTTTTTTTTTTTTTTTTTTTAGTGTTTTTATTTTTCAATTTTAAGTGAATGCATATCAACCATAATTTACTTTGTTTATTATTTATAATGTATGGCTCGTAACGTAACTTCACTTAATGTCTAAAACTAATAAAAGAATTCAAATGCAGATGCATAGTTTCACCTTGAAAGTTGAAATCAGTATAGCTTAACCCCCGTTTAGTGGTAATTACAACTTATAAAAGTTTTATTCTAATAAAGAAAAGGTGAAACATAAAGCAGGTGGAAGGAGCAGCAGCAGCAGCATCAAAAATCGAAAAAGAAACTCGATAAACCTTCTCTGACACAGATTGATTGTTGGTTTGATTGATTTCAGGTTTCCTAATGTAGATTTGCTACCGCCTTCATATAGTTAATTTCTCAACCTTTTTAGTTGCTTCATTTTACGATTGACATAAAATGGTTCAATGTGTTACAGACTAAGAATAGTTAACAACTCCACAACTCTGTATATCATAGCCCTGAAAAAAAAAGGTAACTATTACCTGTTATCTGCCCCTAAATTCAATTTCTAATCAAAGACACATCCAGTGAAGAATTCGATATATCAAGAGGTGTTGGTCTACGAGTGGAAATAAATTCCGCTGGTACAAGTAATGAATTTCTTTGTAAACAGGTGTCGTTAAGCTTCTTTTCCTAAGCATACTTACGTCCTAATGTCCCGTCTCGCTGGAAAATAACGAGTATTTTGATTGTAATTTGTAAACTTTTACAAATAACGTAAATTACCGCCTCGTTAGGCATGTGAAAGAAATTTATGTACCTTACAACCTTAACATATTCAGGGCAGAATAAATAAATAAAACATAACTAATGCAAACTGCTGACAAAAAACCTAGCATTTTTATGTTTACGTATGTCTGTATTATTAATGCTAGCACCTCAAGCATTTTACAGGTTAAATGGGAGGAGGGGGAAGTATTCTACCATTGATCAAAATTTTAGAGTTTAGGCTTCACCTTGTTCTTTACTTTTTCATTCTTCTTATTGTTATCGTTTCTGTGTTGTACCTGTTGTTCTTTACAATCGGATTTAACATTAACATTTCTCCCCACATATACTTCTAAATTAAGCTTATTACATTCCAAACAATTTATTGGTAATTCTTGCTAATTATAACATTGCATTAAAGTATTTCACTCTATTAAAGGTCTAGTCTATTAATGTCAAACTTGTATAGCAAACTCTTCGTAAGTTACTTACGACGACTTTTGTGTCTTTCTTAAACTTTACCACCCCAGATATTTTTAGTTTGCCCATTAATTGATTTATCAAGTTTTACTTTAAACAAAAATCCACCTAAATCGCCACTAACATCTTTAGCATCAATTATAGCATCTTTATCAAGTAAATCTTTATGACCAGTTGTAATAAATAATTCATCATTATCTTTACCACCACTAATAACACATGTTAACTTTTGAGCTGGGATTTCAATTTTATCTAATAATTCACCTTGTTTATTAACATGAATAACTGAATTAGTACTGAAAACGGCTGAATAAATTTCTTCATTTTTAGTCATAGTTAATCCATCAGGTTCAGGACTTTCAAATTCAGGGAAAATATCGGACTTAATAGCCACATGACTTGATTTATTAGACAATGTATTAGTCTTATAATCATAATCAAATTTCCAAATGGTGAAAGTTAATGAATCAGTCCAATAAAAGGTCTTTCCATCTTCAGAAAAGGCTAAACCATTGGAAATTAAAGTTTTATCAATCATCGTTTCAATTGATAAGTCTTCATAATTGATTTTATATAAGTAGCCTTCTGGTTTAACACCTTCCTTGGTAGTAATATTGAAATCATTCATTAATCCAATCCAAAGATTTCCCCATGGATCAATTATACCATCATTCGATCTTAATCTTAAAGCTTCATCTTTACTTTGTAATGGATATTTTAAGAAATATTCAATAGGATCTCTAGTTTTGAAATTCCCCTTAGCCACCCCATATTTCCCACAAATAAGAATAATATCATTATCGGAAGTTAAGGTTATAGCTCCAATTGATTCTTCTGGTGATTCCCATTTAAGAAATTCATGAGTCTTGAATGGTTCATCGTTCAACACTACTCTATGAACTTCTCCTGCTATTATATCGACCCATAATAAAGTGTTATTCTTAGGATTGTAAGTTATACCTTCAGTTAATCTACCTCTGTATTCAGGTAAGAAGATATTCAGTTGATCTAATTTAACGATTGGTACCATTTTAATTGAATATTATGTAGTTTAAAATGGAAGTACTCTAAATATGATTCTTTTCTTTTTTGATTTATTCAAGTGAAAAAGAGGAAATTATACTCTTTATAACTTATACCACTTTCCAGGAACCACTTTCGTTTTGGGAATAAGATGTTGTTTAAAGTTATTGTGATGAATCAAACGATTGTTGGCTCGAAAAATTATTTTTTGGTATTGGAGTGAGTGTGGGGGGACGAAAGCAATTTGAAGGCTTTGTCTAAAATTGTTTGTTATATATCGTAAAAATGGTTTGAATCGATATAGGAGTTTGTCTTTCATCCTGTAAGGTAATTTACACCTTAATAGGTGTATTCAACCTTTCTATTCTGGTCATATCATGACATAAATTGGATATACTATGATCAGTTTGTGGTAATGTAATTAAGAAATTTTTGGGAACCATTTCCCAATTGGGCAAGAGTCCCCAAATCTCGAAAACCAAAAAAATATTCGAAAGTGGGGGAAGCAAAAGGAGGGGGGATGAACTATAAGTTAAATACAGAAGATATATGGAGTTGAAACCTCATCAGATTCGATGGAGTTTGATCCAGCTTGTTCAATTCAATACTGTGTTACAAAATAGTTTATTTTCTATAAAGGTCGTTACATTAACTATCTAACTATCATACCCTAGTTTAGTGTTTTTCCATCGACTAATACTACCCAATTATTGATCCTGTTGCATTTGTAATTTATCCCATTCTCTAGCTAATTCTACCATAGCTTGTGAATTTAATGATGCATCAACCACATCATATGGTACTTGACTTTCACTATATTCCTTTTTTGAAAATCTTCCTACATTGGTTTCATTAACTAATCTTAATTCATAATTATCTTCATCATCACCAAATGTATCTATCAATAATAATTCATGCCATGTAAATAATAACGGACTTGATTTTCTTGAAAATGGATTAATATCAATGATATATGCTTTATTGAATGGTCTTGGTAAATAAACATCAACAATATATTTATTCAAGTTTAATTTATCCTTTAATTCAGGTATCAAAGTTTCATAAACAAACGATTGTATTTTATCATTAATTTCTGATTTTAAACTTTCCAAGTATGTATAATGATTTAAATCACGTTGGGAAATACCTATAATCTTATTATCTTTAATAAATACTCTGAATTCTAAGGCAGGATTGACATCTAACCATTTACGAAGTACAAGTTCATATTCGACTTTCTCTTTAACTTCATCATCATCATCAATACCTTTCTCTAAATCAACACCGGTAAATGGATAATCTAAATCATCAACTATATGATCAGATGTATTTAATAAAAGATATATATCATTCACGTGATCGCATCTTATAGTATTATCAGGCATAATCCATTTTGCATCTTTTGGAGCTGACCAATTCAATTTAGGAGTAACTGCTCCTCCTAGATCATTTATGCCTTGGATGATTTGATCATGTAAGTCTTTAAAATCTTCAACAGTTATAGATTTGACATTTGCATCAGTGTCTTCCTCGTCTTCTTGATCGTTCTGATCATCATTATCGTGGCTTTCATCCGCTTCCTCTCCATCTTCCCAATCACTATACTCATTGTCACTATTGATTACTAGTTCTGGATCATAGTTATTGGCTGGTGGTAACTTTATACTATCACTTCCAAGATAATCCAAAAATGTTTGTGGTAAAGGCTTTATAACTCTAGATTTAGCAGTATAGTTCTTTAGTATAGGATACCAGCTGGAATATGAACAACTAAGAATTTCTTCTTTGCTCACCTCTATGCTTTCAAAAGTAGCATATTCTTCTTGTGTCATGACTTGTCCCCTCTTTAAAAGATATAAATCTTCTAGTAACCATTAAGAGATATTTCTCTATAAACTTTTTTGATTCTGATGAGTAACAAAATAAAAAAAGCCAGTCATGTGACCAATTTCCTCACTAACAAAATTTTCTTTTTGTTTTTGTTCAGAAACGCGACGAGTTTTACAAAAAAAATCAAATCGAAAAAATTGATCAGAAAGGATTTGGTTTTGGGTGGAAGTTATACTGGAATCATCATTTGATACATCATATAGAGAAGACATATATCTTCAATCTAATATCAGATCATATATAGGTATTCACAATGGCTACTCAAGTATCAAGGGCGGCAGTGGCTCCTTCTAATGCCACTTTCAAAGATAAAGAAAAACCACAAGAAGTGCGTAAGGCAAATATATTGGCAGCAAGAGCAGTGTCAGATGCCATTAGAACTTCATTAGGTCCAAAGGGGATGGATAAGATGATTAGAACTAAGACTGGGGAGATTATTATTTCCAATGATGGGGCTACTATATTAAAACATATGGCTGTGTTACATCCAGCTGCTAGAATGTTGGTGGATGTAAGTGCTGCTCAAGATGTTGAAGCTGGTGATGGTACTACTTCTGTTGCCATCATAACTGGTTCCTTATTAGGAGCTGCTGATAGATTATTAAACAAAGGTATCCATCCAACTTTGATTGCTGAATCATTCCAAAGAGCTGCCAAAAGATCTTGTGAAATTTTATTGGATATGTCTTATAAAGTTGATCTTGAAGATCGTGAACAATTAATAAGAGCTGCTTCAACTTCATTATCATCTAAAATCGTCAGTCAACATTCATCTCTTTTATCTCCAATTGCAGTTGATTCTGTCTTAAAAGTTATAAATGAAGAAGGTAATAATGTTGATCTTAATGATATACGTTTAATTAAAAAGGTTGGTGGAACTATTGAAGATACTGAATTAATTAATGGTGTGGTATTAACTCAAAATGTGGTTAAAAATGCTGGTGGTCCAACTAGAATTGAAAAGGCTAAAATTGGTTTAATTCAATTTCAATTATCTCCTCCAAAACCAGACATGGAAAATAATGTTGTGGTTAATGATTATAGACAAATGGACAAGATTTTAAAAGAGGAAAGAGCTTATTTATTAAATATTTGTAAAAAGATCAAAAAGGCTAAATGCAATGTGTTATTAATTCAAAAATCAATTTTAAGAGATGCTGTTAATGATTTAGCTTTACATTTCCTTTCAAAATTAAATATTTTGGTTATAAAGGATATTGAAAGAGATGAAATTGAATTCTTATCTAAATCAACTGGTTGTAAACCAATTGCTGATATTGAAACTTTCACTGAAGATAGATTAGGTTCAGCTGACTTAGTTGAAGAAGTTGAAAGTGCTGGTTCAAAGATTGTTAAAATTACTGGTGTTACTTCAAAAAACATAAAACCAACTGTGTCTGTTATTGTTAGAGGTGCTAATCATTTAGTTTTAGATGAAACTGATAGATCAATTCATGATGCTTTATGTGTTATAAGATGTTTAGTTAAAGAAAAAGCTTTAATTGCTGGTGGTGGTGCTCCAGAAATTGAAATTTCAAGAACTTTAATGAAAGAATCTCATAAATTTTCCGGTGTTGAACAATTCGTATATCAAGAATTTGCACAAGCTTTAGAAGTGATTCCAACCACTTTAGCTGAAAATGCTGGTTTAAATCCAATCAATGTGGTTACTGATTTAAGAAATAGACATGAAAATGGTGAAAAGAATGCTGGTATTTCAGTTAGAAGATCCGGAGCTTCAAATACTTATGATGAACATGTTTTACAACCAGTGTTGGTTAGTACTAGTGCCATCACTTTAGCTTCTGAATGTGTTAAATCAATCTTAAGAATTGATGATATTCAATTCAGTCGTTAAGTACAATGTGTGAAATAAATAAATTTGTATATATATAACTTATATTATTTTACAAAATAAAAGATAATCATACCTTTAAAAAATTATTTACAATTAGTCTAACTGAATTTAACAGATCTTGATAAACCTTTCTTAATACCTGTAGTTTCACCTTGATATGGTCCTTTCTTACTTGCGTCATAAACTTGTCTAACAGATTTAAGTTTCTTTTGAGCTTTCTCATATTGCATTCTCTTTTTAACTCTTGAGTTTCTGAATTCCTTCTTTCTATGAGGTGTAAGACCTTTATTCTTAAGAATTTGATAATTAATGGCTCTCTTACCATTTTCACCCAATGATTCTTGTAATTCAGCCAATTTACCTTCTTTGGCAGCCTTGACAGCTTCATCATGAGCTTTACGACGAGAATCTTTCTTAGCAGATTTTGATTCTTTAAGTGATTGATAATAGGCATCATCAGTACCAGTGTTAATCGAAGTAGCTAATCTTTCATCATCAGATCCAAAATCAGCATCATCTAAATCAGCACCTAATTGAGCTTTATCTTGCCCTAAACCTCTCTTTCTTGCTTCTTCAACTAATCTTTGTTGTCTTTCGAATAATCTTTCTTTATATGGTAAATCTAAATCACCTGAATATCTTTCATTGTTCTTAGCTGAAGCTTGATCAATCTTAGAAGTATAGAAACGTAAGGTCTTCTTACGACGTTGTTTTTCTTCCAAGTCAACATCATCAGGTTGAGCAACTTCAGAGAAATCACTAGTTTTACCCTTGCTAGAACGTTTAATTTCTCTCTTTTGATTTATATCTATATCGAACTCTTCATGTTGTGTTTCTTGTGCATCAACGAATTCATCTTCGTCATCATCATCCGAATCTTCTTCTTCTTCATCGTCTTCTTCTATACCATATTGTTCTTGTGCGTAGTCATCTGCTGAAAGATCACCATCTTCATCAATATTTATATCGATTTCTTGTTCTGGAAGTTCATTAGCTTGTCTCCAAATTTCTCTTGAACTTAATATGGTTTCCATGACTGGACTGTCTTTCATGGTTGTGAATGATTCTCCACTCTTTAAATTCTCTATAAATATTCCAAAGTATGAAGTGATGGCAGCTAAATATGCTGATAATGCTACTGATTTGACTTGTAATAAACTGTTTGATTTTTTGGTTTGAATGTCTATTAATTTAGGTTTAAGTTGATGTAATTCTTTGATTAACGGTATGAATTCTGGGAACGATTGATTTAATAAACTCAACTTTTCTTCATCACCAAGAGATTCCAAATTACTTTGTTCATTGATTATTACTTGAGTCTTTACTTGAGATTGTTCATCTAATTCTTCAGTGGTTTTCTTCCAATCTTCCATCATATCTTCATCAATATAATCATCGAGTTCTAATTCTTGTAAGTGTCTCTTTTGTTGTTTTAAGGCTTCTTCAGTCATTTGTCTAACATCTTCTTCATCACTAACTTCATCCCCACCATAATAATTCTTTCTTCCACCCCATCCTTTTTCTTCATCTTCTTCTTCCCCTTCTTGTTCTTCATCATCGATGTCTAATCCATCATCGTCTTCATCATTTTCTTCTTCTTCGTCTTCATCTTCGTCACTTCCACTGACTTCTTCATCTATTCCCATCACTTCTTCATCAGAGAAGACATCACTATCTTCCTCATCTCTAACATACTCTCCTGCTTGATCTAAAAGCACCTTTTCTTGGTTAGCATGAAAAGAGTCGACTTCATTCAATTCAACCTCTTGTTCAGCCTTTCTTCTACCTCCTCTTTTAGCCATGGTTGAAGTATATTTATGCAAAGTTAGTTGAAATCAAATTACACTTCAAAATAACTCATCTCTTTTGATATTACACATAATTTTTTTTTCTGTGAAAAATTATTTGGGAACTGCATCTAACTGCACCATAACGAAAAAAATTTTGTGTACAACATCTATTTGGAAACTTGAAGGTTTGATCTCATTTTAATTTAGACTATCATTATAGAGGAATTATACAAAGAATGTCTAATCGATTGGAGTCCTTGAATTCGAAAAAGACTCCAGCGACTCCTTCGCCAAAGGTTTCTTTGAAGTTCAAACCTAAAGTAGTTCCAAGAAAAAGTAAAGAAGAAAGAGCCAAAGATGCTCCCATACAAGTGAAAGAAGAGAATTCAGGCAGAGGCACATCATCCAGAGGTCGTGGTTCTACAAGAGGCCGAGGTAGAGGTGGGCGTAATAACTATGCTGGTACACATGTTGTTTCTTCTGGACCTTTGGCTTCTGGTTCAGTTTCTTTGGGAAATGCAAGCGGCTCTAAATTAGGGTTAACTAGAGACAAAGTTTACAATTCAATTTCATCTACTCCAGAATTCATACAAAAGTTGAAACTTCAAGATAAGACTAAATCCCTTAGTCCGGATGCAGAGGAAGATTCGGATGAAGATCGTGATATAACCAAGATAGATATGACTAAGAAATATAGATTTGGAGAAGAAGAAAGTCAATTCTTACCAGTAAGACCAGAAAGAGATGATCCAGATTACGAATCAAAAGAAATACAACCACAAGAGTCACGAGAAAGTACAGCATCTATAGAAGAGGTTTCTGCCGTGAAGAAAGAACCTACTGAGGATACCGATAATATGGTGGAACAAAATTCGACTCCTATGGAACCAGCTTTGTCATCCATTAACATAGTAGAAGAAACAGAGTCTGATAAATTAATAAAAGATCATAAGGATATATTGGGCTTACTTGCATATAAATTCGCAAACTTACGTACAGATTCCGAAACACCTGAAATCAGTGATGTTCCAGATGATAAATTTGTGTTATTTCAATTACCAAAGATCTTACCAAAGTATCAACTCAAAACAACAGTCAAATCAGAAAATCAATCCAATGGTCACTCTACCCCATCTGAAACCATACAGGGTGAAATAGGAAAGTTGAATATTCATAAATCAGGTAAAATATCTATAAATATTGGTAATGATATTAATCTATCTGTTGCCAATGGAGCTCCTACCAGCTTCCTTCAAGAACTTGTTGTTTTAAACTTGGTAGATGACAGTATTGACGACGATGTCGAAATGTCCAACGAAGATGGAATAAAGGTCAAGGGTAGTTTAGTCAGATTGGGTGAAGTTGATGGTAAAATCATTGCCACTCCTTCCTTGGATTAAATATTTAGCATATTTGTATAATATATATTTTTTTGCATATACAAAAAGTTTTGTCAGTCAAAAATTTACAGCCAAAATAAAATGTAATACCACCAACCAATTATTTCTTCATACACATTTATATATATAACTTTGCAGGTGATGTCAAGCGAAGTCAATGATGGATGTGATCAAGATTTGATCGATGATATAGATTCTGAAGTCAGATTGTGTGTTGATTTATATAGTTCGACTTTAGGAGCATGCTGCCTAAATTTTGCTGAAAAGAAACTCTACTTAATTGAAGATACATCTATCAATGGAGACCTTTCTCCTATCATAGGAACTATAATCAATCAATTTCAAGCTAAATCATTGATTGTCTCATCAAGAATTCCTTCTGAAATTGTTCAAGAGTTGACTAGTTTATCAGAACAGTATTCGTTTAGAATTAGTATTAGTGCTGCTTCCGAATTCACTTGTTCAAATCTTGAGCTGTTAATAAAAGAATTGAAATCAGAAGAGTTGATGTGTACAGAAACAGGATCGATTCACTATTACATGTTACAAAATCTTGTGACAAGATCATCTGATATGGCAATTACTGTAAGTGATACTAAATATACCCATCAAATAAACACATGAGACACTACTAACAAATTACAAGATTGGAACCCTAAATGCACTATGGACGAGTGTTAAAAGTTCAAATTTGTCTGATGGTTCCATTAAATATTTTAACACTATCGAGATTGTCGGAATTCAGGATAAGATGTTTATTGACGTAGATCTGTTACATGCTTTACAAATAATGCCTTCGTTTGGAAACAGACCTCAGTTTAACCAAAAATCTCAGAAAATGTCGTTATACGAACTATTGGATGGAACTGAAACATCAGCTGGCTCAAAACTATTAAGAGATTGGATTATTAGGCCATTATGTGATATTCCAACCATTATTGATAGACAAAACGCTGTTGAGTTGTTAACGCTACCACAGAATGCTGAACTTTTGCAATCACTAAAATCCAATTTAAAGAAAATAGGTAATATCACACCAGTCATAGAGAAAATTGGAACTGGTCAGCGTAAATGGAGCCAATGGAAATTGATTTTGCAATTCTTAGAGTATTCTGTAAGAATTTGTGATTTGGTTTTAACTCTTTCAGTAGAAGGCTTTGCTCATGAATTACCATCTTGCTTTGCAAACTCTGCTACTCTCTCCCAAAATGATACATTTAGAGCTTTGTTAGAGTTCATGGAAGATTTCATAGATTTTGAAACATCCTTTGAAATTGGTACAGTTAGTATTAAACCTGGTAGAGATTCTATTTTAGATGAACTTAGATCAAAGTACAATGAATTAGAAGTTTTACTTCAAAGCACTGTGAAAGAAACGTCTATAAGCATTGGATCTGTTGATTTAGATAATATAAATGCAGTATATATACCCCAAATTGGTTTCTTAATTTCTTTAAGTTGTGGTTTTGAGCAAGGTGTGGGATTGGGTAGTGAAATTCAAGATTGGAAAGAAACATTCAGAACTTCAACCCATATATATTTCAAAACCAGAACCACGGAACAATTGGATTCTGACTATGGGGATATTTATGAATTAATATGTGACAGAGAAATCGAAATTATTCAGGAGCTAAAACAATTTATTTTAAAGGAAGCTAATACCATGTTAGAATTTCATGGTGTTCTTATTGAATTGGATTGCCTTTGCGCCATGGCAACAGTTGCGAATTCTTACAAGCTTTGCAAACCAGCGATTACGGATAACTTTGAACTAGATATTAAAGATGGTAGAAATCTTTTGGTAGAGAGCTATGTCGATTCTTTTGTTCCTAATAATTTTAGTTTTACAAATTATGAAGATATAGAATCTAAAGTTGTAGTTATTACAGGTCCCAATATGTCTGGGAAGTCTGTGCTTTTGTTGCAAGTAGCTATGATTGTTGTATTAGCTCAAATTGGAAGTTTTGTTCCTGCACTGGCTGCAACTATTGGTATGGTTGATAAATTACTATCCACAGTTCAAACAAGAGAGTCACTAGATAAACGTCAAAGTACTTTTGCTTTGGACATAAATCAAATTTCGAAGTGTATTTGCTTGCCTACGGAAAGATCTCTTATAATAATTGATGAATTTGGAAAAGGTTCAGATGCAATTGATGGTCAAGCTCTATTTGGTTCTGTGATTAACCATCTAGCGAGCAAACCCAATTGTCCAAGAACTCTTGCAACTACCCATTTTCATGAATTATTTAGAAATGATCAGAACATCATTAGAGAAGAATGGGCTGCAAAAATTAAATACTTTCAAATGGATATTTTGTTATCTACAAATGGTGAAGAAATTACATTTTTATATCGCTTAAAAGATGGAATCTCATATAGGAGTTTTGGTAACTACTGCGCTAAGGTTTGTGGTATATCAGAAGTCATAGTTTCTCGAGCTCAAGAATTAATGCAAAAATTAGAAGCAGGTAAAAACTTGGTCCAAGAGTTTACACAAATGTCTGCTGATGACCACTCTGACTTTGAAAAAGCTAAGGCTATTGCTCATAAATTCTTAAGCTTACAACTAAATGAAGCAGATACTTCTACGGAAAATGTTGAACTTATTCTCTCTCAATTCCATAATTTATTTAGGTGATTAAAATGTTGTCTATCATGCATTGGGAATTTATTTCCTTGATCTATTATACAGGATTCTATATAAGTATGTAATAAATGATTAACCATTCAATAATCTAGCTGTCAACGATTCCAAATCTTCTAAAGTTTCTGGTTCATCGATTTCTATAATTTCATCTCTTGATTTCTTTGTCTTCTTGTCATTAGTTTCAAACCATTTAGGCTTTTTAACCTCTGGCTCATCATCGGATGATTCCGAAGAGTATTGCATATCACGTTCTAAATCAACATCATTATCTTCATAGTCATCACTATCTTCTTCAAATCCTTCTCTGGCTTGTTTTTCGACTTCTTTTCTCTTTCTCTTCTTTTCTTGTCTTTTTTGTTTAGCAGTTTCTTTATCATCTAAATCTGCTTCATTCATAACTTCAGTTTCTCTCGATACAAAAGCAGCCTTTTGATCTTTAGCATCACCTCCTTTCTTGAAATCTTCTTCGTCTTCAAGTTCATAAATCGCATGAGCAACTCCATCGTCATCAAATTTCAATTTTGTAGCATTACCCTTGGATGCACTAGATGCCTTTTTAGAAAGTGCTTTTTTGGCTGATCTTTTACTGACTGGAGCAGACAAATCAGGTAATTCTTCCTCTATTATTTGATGATCTTTTCTTTTAACAGTCATAAAATCATCTTCTTCGTCACTTTCTTTTCCATTATTACCAGTCATATTTAAGTAGTGTTCTGATAAAACAGTTTGATTTTGTCTTTCAAACATTCTGTCATATTTAGTTCTGACTTTACTGTCATCGCCATTTTGAATCTCACCATCATCATTAGCTTTTTCTAATTCCATTAATTTTCTTGAAGCATTCTTCTTTTCTTTACCAGCGTTACCACCTTTAATCTTAATCTTTGGAGCACCTGGTAAACCTAAGGAGGCAGCATATTTTTCCGAAGGTAATTCTTCAACCTTGAAGATATCTTTATCTTTTTGAACATATACTGCTCTATAATATGATATAAATGCTCTTTGACCCAAGTTTTTCATTAATGGATCTTTGAAACATAATGATTGTAACTGAGGTCTTATACTCTTCTTATTCTTTTGTTTGATATTCATCAATTTAGGTTCTATTTTGTTATTGTTTAATCTCTTTAACATACCTTCTTCTTCAGTGGGTAATAACATAAGTAATGATTTACCTTGACGACCAAAACGAGCAGCACGACCAACTCTATGAACATAAGTGGCTGCATCTTCTGGACAATCAACTTGAACCACCCAGTCAATAGCTGGGAAATCTATACCTCTAGCGACAATATCAGTTGCAAAAAGACATGCATATTGAGCATTTGAGAATTTAACTGTTGTCTCTAATCTTGAGGTTTGTTTATGTCTTCCATATAATTTTAAAAGTGATATACCTGGTTGTAAAGTACGGAATGATTCATATGCATATTGGACTTGTTTTGAAGATGAAAAGAATACTAATATTTTACTCTTTAAATGTGATTTTATAAATGACCATAAAACATCGAGTTTCTCATCTAAGGGTATCCTTATGTAAAATTGTTCTAAAGAATCTGGAGTTGCAACTTCTTGATCTGATGAAACACCTACTCTCTTAGGATTGGTTAATGATAATCTTGCTAAATCCTTCACACTATCAGATTGAGTGGCTGAAAATAATAAAGTTTGTCTGGTTGGAGGTAAATGACCAATGATATTGTCAATTTGTTTTTTGAATCCCATATCTAAACATCTATCCGCTTCATCTAAAACAAGAACTTGTAAATTAGAAGTTTCCATTCCTACTGTTTCATTTAAATGTTGAGAAATTCTTCCCGGAGTACCTACTAATACATTCATTTTAGAAACTCTTTCCTTTTCATATTTAAGATCTTTACCACCAGTCACAAGACCAGCAGAAAATGAGTTATATTTCCCTATCTTGGTTAAAACTTCGAATATTTGAACGGCCAATTCTCTTGTAGGTGATACTATTAATGCTGCTAATCCATCGAATTCAGTGATCTTATTCTTCACTAAGATCTCTATAGTTGGAATAAGAAATGCAAGTGTTTTACCAGATCCAGTTTTGGCAGTACCCAAAAGATCTTCTCCCTTTAATGCAATCGGTATAGTTTTCTTTTGAACATCAGTCAACGATACAAAACTGGCTTCTTTCAACCCTTTTAAAGTACCTTCTGTGATAGGTAAATCACTAAACTGTGAAATCAGTTTTTCATCTGCTACTGGATCATAAGCATCGATTCTTTCTTGTAACTTTCTTGATACTTCTTCTTCCTTTTCACGGTTGTCTTTCCTGGACAATTTAGTTGCCCTTGGAGCACGTTGTTTCTTAACCATGACTATCCTCTATATGTGATTTACTTTTAAATAGTTAAACCTTTTGGTGTAAATATTTTGAAAAGCTCTTCTCATCTTTTAACTATAAAAAAAATTTATTATCTACATAATATGCAGGATACTTATACATAGTATTTAATACGTCTATACTCAAAATAACAATGATATCGTACTGGAATTGGTTGTTATCAGTTGTTAATCAAGGTATAGCGTTATTTGGAGTCATCTTTGGAGATTGTGCTTTCTAATTTAATCAAGTATGACTTATCCGGTAAATCAAACTTGGTTTAAAAATTCAATATTTCTGAATATTGTAAACATAAATCACCATGTTTATCTAAGAACTTGGAATCTAAGATATCACAACAAATATCACCTTCTGGTATACCATACTTCTTACTTATCTTTTCAAATGATGCCTTGAATGATTTTGTATCTTTTATATTTGTGATCAAATTATTGTTTAATTCAATTTGGATAAGTAATCCTCTGAAATTACCGTGCAAGAACACATTTGAAGTTCTGATTATTAAATTTCCATTCTCTAATTCATATATTTGGCCTCCATCACCTCTTATAAGTTGTCTCTGAGTCCATAAACTTTCAAGTTTTTGAGAAACAAAGAAATCAAATGGATCATTTAACCCTGTAGTGGCTCCCAAATGTAAATGTTCATCAGGTATATTCAATTCGTGAGATCGCTGTAACTCAGTGGTTTCTTCCTTTATTAGATTGGTGAATACACCTACGGATTTTTTATTTATAAGGGTAATGGTTGATTCGTTTAGATATGATGGTGATAATGTGTATAAAAATTGTGCCTCAGTGGCCACTGTTGCAGTTTCAGCTTGATCTGGATGTATTGAGTAAGGATTATTACGGAATATTTTGAAATTAAAACTCCATTTCCCTTTCAATGATGGCAATTCATTGGATAATTGATCATGGAACTGTGTTATTGTTTCTGGGGTTGCACTCTGTATTAATAAAACGCTATATGTCCCATTAAAGTTAGTAATTGATCGATTTAAAAAGTCAATTCGATTTATTATATCTCGATACATACGCTGATACCATCCTTCTTATCACTTCTTTAACTGTCTCTACCAACTATATGGCTAAATAAACAACAATATTGAATTGAATTCAACGATTATAACTTTGAAAAATAACTAAAAGCTTAGGACTGCATATTACTCATTTTGAGATTTTTGAAAAGTTCAAAAAAAATTGTGAAGAGCATCTCTAGAGTTCAATATGATAAACCATTCAAAGTTCAGATCAACGAATTATAAGCCATGGTGAAGGATGGTATAAAGCAAGAAGCCATCTTCATTGGTGCTAATAGACAATCTTTTGTTGTGGACTATAACAAATCAGAAAATTTGGTAGCATATGGTGCAGGAAATACCATTGCATTATGGAATCCATTGGCTGAAAATCATATTGGAGTTGAATCAACTTTGAAAAAACATACTAAGGAAGTTACTGGAGTTAGATTCATACCTAATTCTCCTTATATTGTATCTTCTGGTGAAGATAACGAAGTGAATGTATGGAAAAAATCTGAAAATTCTTATAAATTACATGAATCATTATCAGGTCATGAACATTCAATTACATGTTTATCAGTGATTAATGAGAAGATATTCGTAACTGGAGGAGCTGATGGGAATATCATACTCTGGGTATATAACTCAGAAGAACAATCATTCAAATTAAGTCACAAATTCCAAGTCAAGTTCAACTTCTTTCCATTGACCTTAGCATTGCAAGATATAGATACCAACGGTAATTATATATTAGCAGTTGGTGGAACCACCTCCAACTTATACATCTATTCATTTACCTTACTTCAAAATGGTACTATAGATCATTTCAATCAATCTGCTTTATTGACAGGTCATGAAGACTGGATTAAATGTTTACAATTCGTTGCTGATATTGAACATAAGAGTTATATATTAGCCAGTGGATCTCAAGATAGATATATCAGATTATGGAGATTGAAATTAAATGAATTGATCGATGATTCTGATGAAGATGAAATGAAATTGATCCTTTTATCTAATAAACAGTACAAATTCAATATTGGAGAACATGATAGAGGAGCCATCAGTTTTGAAGCTTTATTAGTCGGCCATGATGATTGGGTCACAGGTTTACAATGGCATCCATCTTATAAAACTGATGGTGTCACTGGTGAGAAGCGTTTACAATTATTATCATCAAGTGCTGATACAGCATTAATGGTATGGGAAATGGATGTGGAATCCGGTATTTGGGTATGTGTTAATAGATTAGGTGAATTATCTATCAAAGGAGCATCTACAGCTACTGGTGCTTCTGGTGGATTTTGGTCATGTTTATGGTTTGTGGATGATAAAACTGGAAGTCAATATATTTTATCCAATGGTAAGACTGGTTCTATAAGGGTTTATAGATCAACTGATTCAGAAGCTAAAACTTTTGAATCAACCTTGGGTGTGACTGGTGCAGTTAAAGAAGTTACAGGTTTAACATGGTCTTTAAATGGGGAGTATTTCACAAGTGTATCTCTTGATCAAACTGCTAGATTATTTGCTCCATGGACAGCTAATAGAGAGTTTAAATCATGGCATGAGTTTGCAAGACCTCAAATTCATGGTTATGATATGATTTGTATTGATAATGTAACCAATACTAAATTTGTCTCTGGTGGTGATGAAAAAATATTAAGAGTGTTTGAAATCACAAATTCGATTTATAAATTATTAAAGAATTTATGTAATATAGATGTTGTTCCTCAAGATCAAGTTGAAAGTTTACCAGAAGCTGCATCCTTACCGGTTTTAGGATTGTCTAATAAGGCAGATAATGAACAACAAGAAGTAGGTCAAGCAGCTCAAGAACAACAAGATGCTGACGAAGATAAAGAAGCTACTCCAGTTGAAAAGGAAGACATTCTTGCTTCTCTAACTGGTCCTCCATTAGAAGATTATTTACAAAGATATACCCTTTTCCCCGAATTAGAAAAGTTATATGGTCATGGGTATGAAATCACTTGTTGTGCTACTTCACCAAATGGATTATTAATTGCATCTGCTTGTAGATCTAATTCATCTAAACATGCAGTTATAAGAATCTTCAACGTAGGTAAAGATTTCCAACAATCACCTCAAGTATTGGAAGGTCATAATTTGACTATTACAAGTTTGGAATTCTCTCCTGATGGACAATATTTATTAGCTGTTTCAAGAGATAGACAATTCAGTTTATGGAGAGTTTCGAATGAAGCAGAGGGTCAATTTGAATTGGTAGAACTTAACACCAAAGCGCTGTCAAGAATCCTTTGGGATTGTTCTTGGTTACCAATTAATCAATTTGGTTCATTCTTCTTAACTGCATCTCGTGATAAGACTGTTAAATTATGGCAAGTTAACGATACTAAAGTTGAATCAATTTCTGTGGCAAAAGTAGATGAACCAGTGATATCAGTTTCATGTTACAGAGCAAATTTAATCGACAATTTTGCTGTTATTTCCTTTGGATTGGAAAATGGTAATATCTCAGTGTATAAAATAGACTTAAGTACAACTGAAAAGGATTTCCAATTGGTGGCTAAGTTCGATACCACCATCACTCCTGATGAAAGAATCTCCAAATTAAGTTTCAGTAGCAAGTTACATGAAAAAGATTCCCAATTTTTACTTGCAGTAGCTAGTAAAGATACTTCAACCCGTTTATATAGTATTGCCAAAGACTCTGTAATATAAAAATGTATATAATATTTTAATAGAATGCAAAATCATTTTAAAATAGCATATTGCGACATTCTCCTTTTTATGTCTCCGTTGTCAAATTATTTGGGACACGACATCACCACCGCCATTTTTCAAAGTGAGGGATCAATCTAACAACATAAAGTTGGAGATTTGAGGCCATACCAAGAATATTTCAAGAACAATTGAATAATACACTTTGAATATTGATACAATGGCTGACAAATTCCCTGCTATAGAGACCATTGATAACGATCTCCCAGACGTTGAAGGAGACAATTTTGAATCTGATTTCTTATCTCGTGAAAAGGAGTTAGTGGGTGACGAATTCAAGACTGAACAAGATAAAGATATTTTAGCAGATGAAGATAATGATATAAATGAATTCAAGGAACAATTCCCTGAAGTTGATGATTCAGCAGCTCCACAAGTGGCTCAAGTTGACGATGAAGATGATGATGAGTTTGAAGGATTTGGATCCAATACATCCTCCGCTCCAGCTGCTGCTAAATATGAAGGTGAATCAGTACACTTGAAGGAATGGAAAGAACGTCGTGATTTAGAAATAAAAGAAAGAGAAGCTGCTAACTCTAAGAAGAAAGATGACATTGTTAACAAAGCTAGACAAACTGTTGATGATTTTTATGATAATTATAATAATAAAAAGGAACAACATTCCAAAGAAATCTTAAAGGAACAAGAAGATTACTTAGAAAAGAGAGATAAATTCTTACAAAGAGGTACTTTATGGGATAGAGTCAATGAATTAGTTGGTGAAGTTGGTGAACTCCCAGAATCTGAAAATAGAGATAAATCTAAATTTAAGGAATTATTAACCAAATTAAAGGGTAAAGAAAATGTTCCAGGTGCTGGAGGATATTAGATATTGTTATGAAGTAAAAGCCTTCAATAAAATCTCTATAATGTACTTTTATCAAGATAATTACAATTAAAAAAAAGTCTACGTATGTTTAAAATTAGTCAATAAATAAATTACAATAAATAAATATATATATAAGTATAGATATAGTAAGGTGGTGGATTGGTTGGTGAACTACATGATCTTATCAACCATTCTGACCAAATAATCTTTCTTCAAATGAGCATAATCTTCTTGATTCTTACTGTGTTTGATAAAATCATTTAAATTCATGATTTTATAAATACCATAACAAGCCACTAAAGTTTCTAACTTTCTCCAAGTTGCTAATTTCAATAATTTGAAAGAAGGATGGTTCTCTTTGATGATTCTCCATTTAGAAAGCAAAATTAAACGGAAGAGATACAAGTTAAGGGCATTAAGAAATGATTTGGATATCTTTCTAATATTGTCTCCTTCAACTTCTGAATCAACTTCATTTCCGATTTGTTTACTACTTTTATAACCAAAATCAGGAACTAAATCGATATCATTAAGATAAATGGTTATAAAACCAGCAATAAATCCAATTATCTTAGTATAAAGTTTAAAGAAATTCTTTGAATTGCTAGTATACAGTAAATGTAACGGTTTGATAGGGAAGTTTGGATTATTTAAAGATGCTAACATGGGAGCCGTTACAGAAATCATTAAGATCGATATCAAATTAGGAGCATAGATAAAATTAACATAGGAGTTTGTGGTATGTGAAACATAAGAAACATAATTTCGAATGATATCTCCCCACGATTCTTCAGTATGGATTTGATATTTCAAGGCATAATAACGATCTAAGATTCTTGATTTGAAGGACACCAATCCTATGGCTGATCCTAACATCAAATGATGTAATGAATAACTCTTTAAAAGTCCTACCCAATCAAGATATTGAGATCCAACTCCTAAGGAATAATTGATCCATATAGGATTTAAAATTCTTGATTTGATAGAACTAGACAAGTACCTTTGATTTAATTTGAATTTAGTAGGAGTTAGATAATTAGATAAGATTTGACCAAAGATTAAAGGATATATTATATACTCTTTATTATCATATAATTTAGTTAATGTCTTACTTTTATAGTAATCAAGTTTCAAATACTTTGAATATTGAGGTGATATCACTATATTCTTAGCAGAAGGAGGATTTAAGTTACCATAATAATTGATCCAAAGATAAATCAGTAAATAATCATTAGGGATCTTTGTATTACTAGATGAGGCAAGATAAAGAAGTATACAACTAACAAGATTAGATGTCTTCCTTAATCTTCTATCCACCCTAATAGAATCATAATACTTGATCAATCGATTCCGTACCAGGGGTTGAAACAATTGTTGACGGATCTTTGGATGCAATGCTAAGAAACTTGACCATAACAATGGTTTGGGGATTTTGGCAGCTAAAAAGATGACTACCCATTTAATCCAGTTCTTAAGGGCTGGATCTTGAACGATCGTAGCCACACTCAATCCCATGATGATGCTGACACTCTCCTCTATTGACTCTTATTCCGTATAACCAACAATCAATAGCAAATTGATGTCATTAAATAGAGATCTAATTTGGTTAGTGTCAACTGATAACATGCCATTTAATTTTGAATGTGATAATTTTCTGAGACGCGCTAAAAAGATTAACATTTTTTTTTTGTTTACAACTTTAAAGATTAGGAAGGGATATTTAACTATCACCAAATTGATAACTATAACTTGATATCATTTCATCACCACTAGTGCTACTACCATCGCCACCAGCTGAAGTTTAAGGTAAGTAACAGAGAAGAACAGAATAGGTAGTGGTGAGAAATATGACAAGACCAATGACAACACCTCCTCCACCTGACCTTCAAGGTTTATCTATCGATGTCAGCAGTACTCCATCCCCTAAACGTTCGTTAGACTCTGTTGATAGTTCAAATAAAGAGGTTCCTGTCTCAGCATCATCGTCAACATCGTCATCTAAGTCATCTAGGATTAGACCCATGTCTCGTTCAAACTCAATGAGATCGAAGGGATTTAATCTCAATCTTGCGGTATCTCCACTTGCAGCCACTCCTTCATCTCAAGCTCCCAGTTCGATAAATTCAAGAAAACTAGTTCCTACCATTTCATTACATCAAGTAGAGGAAAGTCCAGTACCAACTAAAGCACCACCATCTCCCCTGATTCAATCGTCGACTGATCTTAAGTATGATGTACCTTTACCTCTGGTTGGTCAATTATTACATATGGATATTGATGAACAATTAAGATTACTTGCCTTAAAGGAAATGTGTGTGGTTGAAATCAAAGATGCTGTTAGTAATCTTAATAAAAAATTGGATAAGCATGAAAAGGAATTACATAGATTAAGGGAAGTGATTCAAAAATCATTATATAAGGAGTTAACTCATAGTGCTTCAAATGCTGCGATCCAAAAGGATCATCAAGATAAGAAAACTAATGGTCGTCCTAGACAGGATAGTAATCCTAGAGACGAAGCTATTGCAAGTACTAGAAGAAGAAGAACTCTCTCTTCTTCGTCCCATCCTAATATCTCATCTATCTTAAATTCGCCTGGAGCTAACGGAGGTTCAGGAGGAGAAGTGGAATCTGATACTAAAGCAAATTCAAAAATATGGAGTAATCTTAGTAAACCATTGAATCTACTTCAACAGTTTGATACCATGTTACAAAATGAATTTGAAAAATCATTAACGGGTGGTCCACCAATTCAAAATTATCACAATAGTTCTATCAACCAAAATACTTATCAACCACGACGTTCAGAAGATTCCATTTCAAGTTTTGGATCTGCAGCTCCATCCCCTCTAAAATCAAAATCAAGAATTGCTGAAAATAGAGCTGATCTTGATCAATATTTAGCTGCTGAATATTCGGGACCAGGTGTTAAAGCCAATGCGGAAGAAATGTTACAAACAGTTTCAACATCAATATGGACGTTTGTAAATGATGTCAAGACAAATGTATTATCATCTTTACGAGAAGAAGAAATAGACTATAAACAAAATCCAAATCACATGGGGAATACCGCATCTCCTCCCACGATTTATAATCTTGATACTGGGTCCACTGTTAGTATAGATAAAACTAACAATGAAAGTGGTAATGATACTCTGATTATTTCACTCAATGGACGACTAGATGATGATGGTGAAGATGAAACAACTCTAAAATGAGGTATGTTATAGATTGGATTTTATTTTTTTTTTGGGAATGTATCTTTTATATTTAATGGGGTATAATTTGTTTAGGTTATGTTAGTGTTTTTTGTTGTTGATTATTTATTAGAGTAGATATTAATCATTTTTAGTTATTACGAATCATATTGTATTTATAAAAATAACTTTTATTTATATGTTTATTTATTTAATTTAATTTGTTGTCATAATTTAATCCTTATAAGGTTTGTAAACCTTTAATAAGCTCCGATTGTCGTAAATCTTCCAATTTCTTATCACCAATATCACCAATTGATCTTAAATCCTTTAACATGATATCCTTTAATTTATCGAAATAAACTTCTTGTAATAAGTTTCTAATATTATATTCTGATTTTTCAACCAAAGTACCTAAATTGATTAAATGATTGGTTTCTAAATTAACTCCACCATCAACTTCAATGCTTTGAACTGATTCTAACTGTCTGGTTAAAGTTCCTGATAATGATAACGAAGATAATTTTTGATTTTGTAAATCAAGTATAACTGAGGTAGTTAATTTATATAAGTATGAAGTAGAAGATTCAGGAATAACTTCAAACACATGGATTGAATCCCATTTACCTGATCCATCATCAGTTTCTTTCTTAATTAAAACGACTCCAGCAAATCCATCTTGTAAAGTATTTTCATCATCTTCAGCTGTATCCCATAAATATACTGAAGAGATACCAGCTCCTTCATAATATAAATCACGATAAATATCAAAACTATCATTAGCTTTGATTTCCAATTGTCTTAAAGAACTAGATGGGAATGGTGGTGGTTGATCATCATCAGCTTGTGGAGTTGGATAATATTTATTAGACCAAGGAGATCTATAAGAATCACCATCTCTATTATAATCACAGGATAAGTAATCCTTACCTGACTCCTTACATTTAGAAACCTTCAATGGAGTATCAATGGATGATAATAAGTCTTGTACTAAATCTTCCCCAGTGGAATCATGATCATTATTTTGAATGACAGTACAAATATCATTAAGATTCTTTGCAATTGACTTAGGATCCAATCTTCTTAATAAGTCTAAAGAAGCATCGAACTTCTCTTCATAAGATGCCATCGTTGTTTATATAGTCTATAGATTCAATTGATGGGTTTAACAAACAACCTGAACAATGATTGTGAGCTAATGGCTTGATAGGTTTTGGGAAAGTGTTGATAGCTCTCACCTTTTATTCTTTATTTGTAAGTACACCAAAATATATTTGCCTCCGTGCCGCAATACATAACAGGATCATACCAACATAAAGCTAATAGAAAGACTATTAAGAAGTCAATTTATAGTTGGGAATGAATTACAAATTAAGAATTTTAAGAACTAATTAAATGTATTAATATTAAAAAAAGACGACCAAATGAAATAAAAAGGAATATTTAAAATTTTTTGTTATATATATATAAGAAGAATCACAGTAGTATACGAATTAAATCTAACCAGATAAAGCGTAAGTTTCACCGAATCTTGGAGCATGAATGATGATGGCATTTAAAAGACCAGCAACAAGTCCGGCTAATGGTAAGGTGAAAATCCAACCAAGATAACACCAGATAACCATTCTCCAGTTAACACCTTTAATATCTCTGTTACAAAGACCAACGAAAACAGTGGCACCAACAGCAGATTGAGTAGTAGAGACTGGAATAGCTAATTGAGTGGCCATAACAGTAGTAATAGCAGCACCTAATTCAATAGAGAAACCTCTTGAAGGAGATTGTAAGATTAATTTATTACCCAAGTTTCTCATGATGTTATAACCAAAAGTCCAGACACCGATAACTAAAGCAGCAGCTGCGTAACATAAAACCCAGATTGGAACATCATTCTTTTTACCAACGGTATTAGTAGTCCAAACAACATAAATAGTAGCTAAAGGACCAGTAGCATTAGCAATATCGTTAGCACCATGAGCGAAAGACATAGTTGAGGCAGTAATAGCTTGCAATAAGGAATATAAGAATTCAATTTTGTTATCATAATATTTAGAATGTTGATGCATACCTTTAAGATCACCAGATAAGAAATCTTTTTGAGTAACTTGATTAGTAATAACATCTTGAACAAAACCATGAGAAGCTACTAACCAAACTAAGTATGGCCATTGTTTTGGTTGTTTAAGTAATGACCACCAAAGTTGTCTAGTAGTTTGTTTTTTAGCTGGAACGATTGCTTTATCTTGCTTTTCCATATCAGTCATAACACCATCATATTCCTTATCAATTGAAGAACCTTCTTCAGAAGAGTTTTGTTGAATATCAGTAGCAGCTTGATCTTTTTCGTCATATCTTCTACCTTCATAATAATCAATAACTAATTGGTGACCAGCTGGCATTGGTGGGATATCGGCAGTAGATTTAAACCAATAGATTGGCCCAATAAACATATGGTACCATTTTAAAGTCCAATCTTCATGAACCAAAATTCTTCTGTAGTATGGGTAACAGAAAAGCATGTAAACAGCAGTGGCAACACCACCAGTCCCTAAAATAGCAGCAACAGTAGTACCTTCACTTAAATCATCTAAGTGTAATTTTGGAGAACCTTTGTAAACAATTAACATGGTTAAAATGGAGAAAGTTAAAAGAACTAAAACTGGAGCAACGAATAAAGCATTTCTTAAAGAAGTTTTTGGGTTTTTAATTTCTAAAACACCAAATTTATTGATTAAGAAAACTATGGATGCAATACAACCGGCTAAAAGTGGAGCAATAAACCATGAAGCAATGATTTGAGCAACACCATTCCAACCCCATAAAATGTTGTGAGCACCTTTAGCGGCAATTGAAGCACCAATAACAGCACCAACAATGGAATGGGTAGTAGAAACCGGCATACCAATACTTGTAGCAAAAGTTAACCAAAGAGAAGAACCGACTAAAGCACAAGCCATAGTTAACATAAGAGCAGCTGGAGTATCTTCGAAAAGCGAAACATCGACAATTTTATTTCTAATAGTATCAGAAACTCTTGAACCGACTAAAACTGCACCTAAGAATTCACAAAGGGCAGCTAAAATCATAGCTTGCCAATATTTTAAAGATTTTGAAGAAACTGAAGAAGCAAATGAATTTGCAACATCATTGGCACCGATATTCCAAGCATCTAAGAATGCAAAGATCATACCAATGGCAAAGATATAATCGAATTGATGTAAAGCGACAACCATTATGAATTATATGTAGTAGATATCTATATGTAATTAGTTTGATAAGAAATGTTATTAGTTGATAATATAGTAATTAAAAGTTATTGTGGTTGTTGTAGTTGTTGTTGAGTAGTAAGAACTAATTGCTTTGATGTTGATGAATAGAAATAAATAAATAAATAAATGAAAAATTTGAAAAATAGAAAGAAATCAAGTGATATTTATATCATAAATGAAATAAAGGTTATTAGATACATAAATTTCCACAAGTTGGCAAGACAGTTATAAATTTAATTTTTGCATTTAAACTTACTTAATAATTTAATTGTTTTTTTTTTTTATTTAATTTATTATTTTTATTATTTTCTATTTAAATTTAATTTTGATTCATATAAGGTTTTAGTGGCTAACTTTCTAAACTAGTATTAGACTCGTGGGAGAAGGATGTGCTATTACGAACTTAAAGGTTAAAGAATTATACGGCACCATCTGTAAGGAATCAATTACATGACAACAAACGATTTTTTTCTTAGCAATCGTTATAGATAATGCAAAAGTAAAAATAAAATTTTAGAATGTAGTGGAATGGGATAGGAAATAATAAAAATTATTATTAAGTACGAAATAAATAAAAAAAGTAAACGGTACATCAGTAGGATCAGTTAATGCTGGAAGGGAGACCAAGGAACTATAGAGGTCAGTTAAAAAATATTCCGCTTATTTTCCTATATTGTATCTTTTCTTTTTTTGGGGTTTTTCCATTTTCAACAGATAGTTAAGGTTGGGGATGGCTGAATCTAATGACTTTTACTAGATTCCCCTTCACTTTTCCTTTCAATTCCACATAGAAGAATATTATTTATCAAACAATTGAATGATAAAATAATATAAATTTATTTTTAATTTCAGAAAATGGAAACTTAAAAGGTTGCGAAAGTCACTTAGTCTGCTCAGAGTTCAAAGCGCAGTCAAACTGGCTTCAGCGCTTAAAAAAAATGATTTCAATTTTTCAATTTTTTTTTTCTTGTAGCGCCAAGATAACGTAATAGAGTTAAGAAATCAGTTGCAAATATATAATTAAGCCAAACCTTTTTTTTTGGACTAAGAAGGTCATATAAGGTTTCTGGTGTAGTATATGCTAATCTCTTGATTATGGATTTTTTCTTGTCTTTTTTCGTTTCTCTATATTTCGAGCCCAATTGATGCTTTTTCAGTCTCCAACTATATTTTTAATCGATAGTTACCCAAGAAAATTGGCAATTTTCTAAATAACAGTAACATATTTCTTAATCATACTATGATTAAAATATATTTAAGGGGCATGATGCCCACGTTTATCTCTGTACCCTCGTATCCTTATGAGTTTGACAGATGAAGGTTTTTGATTCGGAAAAGTACCCTATTTTTTCAAAGAGCTTTATTCTATATAAAATAACTATAGATAAATGGTCATCAGCATACTAAAAATGGTACACACAATCTCAAACTATCAAAATAATATTCATCACAGTTATGATGAAATTGTACCGCTATTCGATTTAGAGCTCTTATATTTTAGAGACACTCTAAAAATAAAAAAATTAAAAAAAAAAAAAAAGAAAAAAAAAATGCTAAGAAAAAAAAATGCGTATACACGTGGGATAGATATCACTATCTGTCTGGAGTTAGACCTTAATTTCTATGGGGTGAGACTATTAAAAGGTCAGGGTTTTTAACGTCGTATGGTGAGCTTTTTCATTGTTCGATTGCTTGTTACAGAGCATTTTGGTTTCATCAAGTTTGATATTTGATACTAAAGTAAGGTTTTCTGGAATGGCTGAATTTAAGCTTTACTACAATGTAATAATAAGATACATAACGACCATATGTGTAGTTTATAAGCGATAAGCGACAGCTGTGTTGGAAAACTACAATCGCAACCGTTTTTAAATTTAAATCTGTGGCAGTAAGCTTATGAGATTTGATCTAGACTTGAAGAGTTGTAGTACTAGTTCATAAGAGATCTATATCTTGTGAAGTTATGATATATCATATGTTGTCAATCTTACTTAGTTTGAATGAAATTTGATCTTCTGTTTTCGATTTCTGGATTATATTGGCTTTTACCTTCTTTATTCTAGAAAACCATATTTACTGATAAGAGCGTCACACCCTATAATGTTATATTACGTATAAGCAAGGTATGTATACCTTCAATATAAAATAAACTATGCATGGTATAAAATGCCTTACCGGTCTTTGTTATTTACTATAGATGATGGAGACATTACATTGATACAGCGTATCTAATAAATGCTCCTAAAGGTCTTGCATCAAAAAAATTTAGTAGATAACCTACAGCCTCAAAAGGGAATTCATTCATCATCTGTCAAAATATCAAATAATAATCATAAATAATGCATAAAATAATCATTAAAACAATAAAAAGAAATATATCTACTTGACCTTCTCTACATTTCATCTCTTCTTTAATCTATGCTAAACTCCTTTCATCTCATTATTGTAAAAAGAACGATCTACCACATATTAATTTCATTTACGTCAGTCGTTGGTTTTTATTTTAAAAATTCGAGCAAAGCCTTCTAAAGTTTTAATTTGCGATGATTGCAAAAAAATAAAAAAATAAATAAAAAAATAACTCTAATAGGAAAAAAAGAAAAGTTAAAAATAAACTGATAGAAACAATTGTCCTATGCAGCTATAGGGGCTGAATCATTTAAGGATCATCTGTGACGGAAGAAAGAAAGAAAAATGGTTCTATTATCATATGGTCTTCATCTTCTCCAGAATATAAGCTAGGTAAGACGATCTTACGTCATGGTTTGAAGCTTTGATTTCCTCTAGAAACCAAAACCTATAGATAGAAGAACCCTACTCTATCATATCTTCTAAGCGCATTTTATTTTTTTATGTAGATTCGAATTTAGAACCTTCTTCAGCCCATCGATTACAAAAATATATAAATTTCTTTTCTTTACTAAGCATATATTCTTCTTTCTCCCTCCTCTTCTACCTTGTGGGACATCGCTGTTTATCCCCTGAAACTCATAGTTCCACACCAATGTGGTACTTCGGATTAATTTTTTTAATCCAACTAAGTACATGAAAAGACCTAACAGCGGTTGTCTACAAATTTTAACACATATCCACATTAAACTGATTATTTTCTAACAATTTGTCGTCTACACCAGCTTCAAGTTTCCCAAATTTCATCGCTAAATTGATTTAAGTTGACTCAATTGATTGCTAGGTTTGTGTAAATCGCAAAGTATGGGGTTTTTTATTCTAAAAAAAGTTTAATCTCCTGCATCTAAAACTTTTGCGTGGAGGGCCACACCCTCCACCAAAACTGAATATGTTAGTCAGAAAAATTGATAAAACATATATAATGATAAATTTAACAATTTCAAATCAACAAAGAAATGAGTAATGGCAGTCGTTGATGAGAATACAAAACTATTAAGGAACAAATCCCTTACCAATGTGGCTCAAGGAGGTGCTCCAACCGGAAGATCTCCAACTCCAACTTCAAATGCAAGATTGCTAACCCCAGGTCGACCACCATTATATTCGGTGCCGTCTACTCAATCACTTCGATCTTTGAAAAGTATCAATTCTATAAATGATCCGTTGGTCGATACGTATATAAATCGAAATACAGGTAACCTTGGTGATGATATTACAGGTCTGTCAGTATTAAATTTCAATATGTTTAATAAACTTAATAATAATAATAATAAATCTCAATTCGATAGAGTGGCATATTTAGCATACTATTTACCATTTTTAAATTGGTTACCGAAATATGATATTAAACAAAACTTATTAGGAGATTTCTTAGCTGGTATATCATTAGCTTCATTCCAGATTCCTTTGGTAATGTCTATTGCTACTTCATTGGCTCATTTACCTCCCATTACTGGTATTTATTCAATTATTTCAGCAGCAATCATGTATTCATTACTTGGTTGCGTGCCGGTTCTTATTGTTGGACCTTCCCCTTCCACAGCTATAATGTTTGGTCAAACTATTGAACAAATCATTCATGAGAAATCATTTGAATCATTCTCTGAATTAGAAATTGCTTCAGTTATGGCATTTTCAATGAGTGGACTTTTATTAGGATGTGGATTACTTCGATTTGGATTCTTGGATAATGTATTAAGTCGAGCTTTGTTAAAAGGTTTCATCGCTGCTATGGGGTTTATTATGATCGTTAATGAATTCAGTACCGAATTGGGATTGGTTGAATTGGCTCAATCTCAACCTCATTTAACAACTCTTGATAAACTTATATTCGCGATTAAGTACTATAAAGAAGCTCATATCTTGACCTTTACCATCTCAATTGTTACGTTAACTATCGTCATGATCATTAGATATATCAAAAGTCTTCTTGTGAATAAGTATAATAAGAAGCTGGCCATTTATTTCCCAGAATTGTTCTTAATGGTTGTATTAGCTACTTATTTATGTGAAAAATATAAATGGTATCAAAATGGTGTTGAAATCGTGGGTAATATAAATTCACCATCCTCCTCATCTACAACAACATTACCCAATTTCATTAATCCATTAAATCCAAAATATATCCCTCTTTATAAACAGACATTTTCAACTGCATTTCTATGTGCCATTCTTGGTTATTTCGATTCAACAACGGCCACCAAGGCTCTTGGTGCAAAATACAACTATAACGTTTCATCAAATCGTGAATTAATAGCATTAGGTTCTTCTAACTTATTAACTAGTTTAGTAAGTGGATTGCCATCATTTGGAGCCTTTGGTAGATCAACCATTAATATTCTTGCTGGTGCAACTACTCCAATGGCTACACTTATAATGGCATCATGTACCATTTTGGCTATTATTTATTTATTACCCTTATTATACTTCTTACCTGAATGTGTCTTGGCTCTTACCACTACTATTATTGGTATAACGGTATTACAAGAAATCCCTCATGATTTAAAATTCTTTTGGGCCATTAGAGGGTATGATGAATTAGGACTCTTTGCTATGGTCTGTCTTACTACTATCTTATGGAGTGCACAAGCTGGAGTTGGTTTAGGTGTATTGGTTGCGATTGTGAGAGTTATAAGACATAGTACGAAGTCAAGAATTCAAATTATGGGTAGAATTCCAAATACTCATGTATTTAGAAATGCTGATACTTTGATTGAAGAAAGTTTTGCTGGATTTGCCAATGAGCATAGTAATGTTGGTAGTAATGGAAATAATTCAAATTTTTCATCTACTGATAATTTATTAAATCTTGCATCATCATCAGCAACCAATCCTCAAATTACTATTAATGATAAATTATCTCATTTAATTGCTGAAATTGAAGATATTGAAGGGGTCTTAGTAATTAAGATTCCTGAACCATTAAATTTCGCTAATTCATCTGATTTAAAGTCAAAAATGACAAGAATTGAACGATACGGATCATTATTAGTACATCCATCCCAACCATCCAAACGTCAATTTAATAATCAAAATATTAAATTTGTTATATTTGATTGTAAAGGTATGAATGATATTGATTCATCTGCTACACAAGTCTTATATGAAATCATTAGAAGATATGTTGAAGACGAAGGTATTACCGTATCGTTCAGTAGAGTCCCCACTAGTTCAAACGTTCGTGATAAGTTTAAAAAATCTGGAATTGCAAGCTTAATCAATCAATGTAATTCAAATAGAATAAGTCATTCCCTGGAATCATCATGGTCAGCTTCAGGAATGGGAGAAGGGTTTTTCCTTAGTATAGATGAAGCATTAAAAACGGTCGACCTTGATACCGTTTGAAAAAACAGCAGACCATCTATCTTTTTATAGACATAATAATAATAATATATTCAAAGTGACTTAATTTTCCTATATCGGAGCCGTTGTAGAATTTGCAGCATAAAAAAAAAGCAATTTAAAAAAACGACAAGAAATTTTTCGACATTTTTCTATGACTTCATCACGACATTTCTTATTTATCAAATGACCTTTATCAGACAAATTAAATTAAGCAATCTAGAATCAACCATCACCATATTGATAGCATACGCTATACATATATATATCAGTCAATATAATTAGAAAAGTTGTTCTACCTGGTTGTGTAGTAGTCCATTCCCTTATTTGCATTCCTCATCACATTCATTAAATTTCCGTTGTCATGATAAATAGAACCAAACCTATAATACAGATCCTGAGGAGATTTGCATCTTCAACATCATCACCAATTAAAAGACCACCAAGAGTTGAACCTAACAAGTCGGCCGCTTATATCAAGAGATATGCATTCTATGATTTAGTATTAAGAACAGCATCACACCCTACCCATCCTATAGAGGCTAGTTTGATGTCCGCTGATGAATTAACTGAATTAAAGAAACATACCAGTACAACATTTGAAGGTAATTATTCAGTTGGTGATCTTTCACCTCAAGAGAAAATAGCAAGAATCTTTGGAGGTAGAATCAAAGGTGAAGCTCCAAGATCTTCAAGTCGTTTATTAAGAGGTGAACCAAGAATAGTAGGGGGTATTACTGTACCTGAAAAACCAACTGAACCTGATAATTGTTGTATGAGTGGATGTATCAATTGTGTATGGGAATTATTCAATGATGATATTAAAGATTGGAATGCAAAACGTAAAGAAGCAGCTTTGAACTTAGTGGCTAAAGGTGAAAGATGGCCTGAAGATTTCCATGCTCCAATTAAATATTTAAAGAAGGAAAATTTACCTTTATCACTTGCTAATAAACTGAGAGAAGAGTTATTTAAAGAGGCTGGTATTAAGTCTAGTAAGTCTGATGAAGATGAAAATTGGGCTAATATTCCTATGGCTATCAGAGTATTTGCTGAAACTGAAAAACGGTTAAAAGCAAAGAAAGGAATTAAGACTACTGCATCATCATAGATATCATTTTATGGTATCTGCATATATATTATTATTATTTATTACATTGTTATACTTTAGAGAATAAAAGTTACATTATTTATCATTTATCATTGAAATTATAGAATTGACTTTGTATATTTGTTTCCATAAACTTATATTTAAAAACTATAGTACACACACAAACTTCCCAATTTAATCTAAATTGAGACCTTTGGTTTTATAGAAAGCCTTAGCTTCATCTATTTGACCTAATAATTCTTTATATTTAGCTTCTTTATCTTTAAAAGTTAACACTCCCCAACCTAAAGTTGCTAATGCATAAGATCCAAAGCTAACTAAACCCCACCATGGTAAATATGGTAATATTTCATTATAAATTAATTCGGTGGATGGAATAACACCAGTCAATAAGGCAAAGTAGACTGCTGATAATGCAAACACAGTTAATAAAGCTTCAGTTGCCTTGGTCATGATTGATATATTGAACTTGATGATGATTTGAAATAGTGAAGTTTTGATACTATGTGTTGTCTTTTTTCTTTTGTACGTGTTTTATTTAAAATTCATTTCGTACTTTTTAATATTTTTTTCCTGTATATAAAACTGTGCCATATATACTATTTATATATATATAATACAACTTAATCTTCTATATCATCTTGCTTGATGAATCCTATCAATTGACTTAACTTACTGGATGCGTCTTCACTCAATAAGTCTAACTTATTCATTATATTAGCTTCATCGATGATGGTTGCATCTTCATTGATGGCTTCTTCATCTACTCCCACATCAACATCATCATCTTCCTCTTCTTCATCATTACCAGCATCTACTTCAGTCTCTGCATTAGGTGCAACTTCTTTACCATTTTCTTCATCAACTTCCATGGTTTGGTCTTCATTGGAAGTATAATCGGTATTAATAATCTTATAAATCTTATTTTGATCAGTGGCTTCTTCTTTCACTATTCTATTCAATTTATAACGAACTATTCTTCTCACCACTTCCATAGTTTGACGGTTAAACCAACCATCTTGAAAGTCAGGCACTTCTCTAAGGAAATCACGACCAAAGTATTTACGATGATTTTCAATTATAGTTGTAATATCCAAATCCAAGATATCACCAATTTGATAAGTTACGGTAGCAGGTAATGTTACACCATTAAAGAATAAATATTCAGATACTTCGATTTCTTTGTTTGAACTATTTTTATTCTTCCTATTAGCTTCTATAATTGTATTTGGTACTATTCTTCTTGAATTTTCCTTAGGGAATATGAATTTTAAGTTTGGAATTCTAAAATATTCACTTTGATAAATCCAAAATGATTTATCACTCTTAGGATCAACTCCAAATTTAACATTACAAAATCTCCATGGACCACTTTTATAAATGAATGTTACATATGGTAAAGCTTGCTTTATGAATCTTTTTAAATTATCAGGAACTATATCTTCCAATTGTTTTCTTAACCAGATTGGTTTTAAATCAAACACTTCTTTAACCCAATTGATACATGCTAATAATAAATATTCAGGACTAGTAACAGGATAATTCTTGGATGTTAATTGCGTATAATTTTCGATTAATTCAGGGGCTGGTTTATCTGGAACATCATTGGTATGATAATCAATCATTTTGGTATACAATTTAATTGAATTCTTGGTAGATACAACTCTAATTTCTCCACTTTCAGCATCTTTTACAGCGGTAGTGAAAGGATTCTTTTGATATTTATAATCGAATGGAAATCTAATAGGACTTAAAATTGGAGGTGGAGGTAATTGATGATCATTATTTTTAAAATTTGCGGTATCTTTATAATCAGATATGCTATTGAAATTATTATGTTTATCAAAATATTGTTTTAAAGTTGAAAAATTCTTTGAATCTAATATCAGTTGATTAAAATCTTGAACCATAGGATTGTTTTTAGTTGATATTTGAAAATCAGCAATAGATTTGAACAGGTATGTCTTGTCTATGATTGCAATTGGTTGAGCTCGATAGGTTGGAGTCAGTTTATCTTGAGCATTGATCAGGATTAATTCCTTTGTAGAATATTTATTTGGATTATCATAATAATCTTTAGGTAGACTCTTCTTTGGTATAGAAATCTTAAGTAAAATCTTCTCACTAGTATTATACAGGGATTGAACAGGATGATGAAATGGATCGTTTCTTAATCTTAACTCCAAAGTGTTTTCAAGAGTTGTATGACTATTAAGATTACTTCCTTTATTGATTGAATTTATAACTTCAGATACTCTTGATCTTCCACCAATCATCGCTATAGCCTTCTCACTATCCTTCACTATGAGAGGTAATTCGACCGCCGTCACATGGGGAATATCCATAGAATGCTCTTCGGCTATTTTGGGCATCTTCTATGTGATTTGAGTTTGATATTAAATGAATTGGATCAGGTATGTATATGCTTTAGTTTGTATGTTTTTGTTTTGATTGTTTTTTGCAAACTTTATAAAATGTTGAGCATCCACACCGCAATAATTAAATCAATTTGGTGATACTTCTAAATACTATTGATGATAACTTACTAACAACCGGGGGCATTCTAAGTTAATTGTGGTATTTATATTATCTGAATCAGCTAATGTAAGAAATAATACAACCAGTCCAATGAATCTAATCATACCAGGTTTCTTATCAATATGACCTTTCATTGTTAAATCCATGAGGGAGGCATCTGCTTTCGACATATTATCCGTCTGCGTTTCAAGGTCAAACTGAACTGGCTTTGGTTCATTTTCAACTTTTCTGTATATATCTAATGTAAACATATGTGTTCAAATGATTGTTGGTGATATATAGTTAAGCTATTACAAAATTGCTGTCTTGTAGGAAATTGCATTTGTTTAAATATAGTTTACATACATCCTTTACCATTATTACTGCACAAAGCTTATGAGGACGAATACTGCAGGTCATAAACTGAAATCATTTAAACTATAAATTCAATTAAGCACTAGTTGATTGAATAAAGTTGGATACATCTCATTAAAGTTACTTGTATTTTAACGAATTGGTTGTGAAATTCTAATCTGTTTTGTAGTCATATTTTAACATTTCTGCGTGGCGTGTTAACCGTAAAGTACATTTATTATTAAACATTTCTCAAACAATGGCTGCTTCAATTAATGGTTATCAAGTACCGTTCTGAGCCTAATCTTACTGTCTAATGTGTATCAGTTATAAATACTTTCGTTTACCGGTAGTGAGGATCGATCAATTTTGAGTGATAGACTTAAGATTTCACAACCAAACTTACGTTGACTACTTAGTTATCTAAGAAGAACATACGTGAACAGATGGAAGGATAGAATCAGCCAATCATACCGCTAGTTACATTTATTATAGTTGATTAAATAGTCGATTTATCATTAACATAATTTTGCATTCATATTTGCAAAGAATGTGTTATGTTATTTATAGTTAGTTCAGGGGGTAGGAGCACAAAACAAAAAAAGATAAGCTATTTAAAGTACAATTAATCCCCACTTATCAATATTTACATTTAACACAACTTGAGCCATTAATACATTACTTAGTTGACGGGTATGCTTTCATATCTTAAAGAATTGACATATAGACTGTCACCAGGTGAATCGAGTGTTGGTTCTGATACTGGTTCTGATATTGGAACCCCAGATGAAGAGGAGATAAGTATTGGTAGTTCATCAGGAATAGTTCTCTTTTTAGGAAGAGGAAGAAACTCATCATCATCATCATCTTCAGGTGAAGAAACTCCCTCATCCGGTTATGATCTTAGTGATTCTTATGAAACTAATTCTGAAGAAGATGATCATGCGTATACATATAGTTCTAGTGGTAAAACTAGAAAGAGGATGAGTTTTATATTAGGCACCAATGATGAAAGTACTTCAGGTGATGATACAGAACGTGAAGAGAGTCCCAGAGCAATGATCCCAAGACCTGTTTCAGTTCGGCCAACTATCAATATCAGAGATAGTAGTATTCAAGATAAATTGGCTGAAGTTGGTCCTAAATATTATGCGTTATTATTTGGGGTTCAGTATATGAAGAGGAAACCTAATATATATACCAAAGTATTTGAGTTTTTAATTAAAAATAAATCTGCTTTAGAACTGTCCCATAACTTATTATTGCTAGTACGGTCATCAATTGCATGTGCCTATGGAGGTAGAAGAATGTATAACAATTTACCTCCAGAATATAGTTTATATAATATGAACAGTCGATTCCAAGGCATATGTGGTAGAAATCGAGAGTTGAATGTGTCGTTATTATGTACTATAGGTCATGCGTTACTTTATTATGCTTATGAAGCTGGACAACAAGGACAATCGCTTAATCAAAAGGTTCCTGGATGTAAATATAATTCATCTCAGACCTTTAAGAATCTTGGGGGGAATCATATTTGGGAAAGCGGTAGAGAAAGGTTTAATATTTCAAAGATAAAGTGGCAAATATTGAATCAATATTCTCGTACTCCGTTTGAAGCTGATGTTTTTAATGGTATTTGTGGTATTTTAGGGATTAAGACGGATTATGGGATCAAGGAACAAGATATTTTAACCTCATTATTACAAGAACTTGTTGGTTAGAAATGGATTTAGATGAATTATGTTTTATGAAGATTATGATTTATACGTGCTTATTTATTTATTTATTGCTTGATTGTATATGTATAATATAGAGTTATGTTATGTTGTATATTTTAGAGTAGATCTGAATAGGTCGGTACGAACGGTGGAAATAAACGTCTATGTGTTCTGCCTCGCAGCCCTCAGGTCCTTCCCCCAGCTAAACTTTTTCTTCCTCCTCTCCGTACCATCCTAATTTTTAGCTGGGTTAGGGACTTATGCCTCACTAAATTTTCAAACGCTAAGAATGTCCCACAATTTCCCGCTAAATTTTATAATTTCAATTTTTGTACCGAGCATTCAAAAAATGTCTCGCAGTTTAGACAAATAATTAAATTTAATTGGCCAATTGATCAACCGAATAAAAATCTGGAGAGAGTCCCATGCGAAATTTTCTTTCAATGAAAAATCCCCCTGGATATATATATATATAAAATATATTTTTGATCAATTGATATTCCTTTTTCTTCTTCTTCTTCTTCTTTCTTTTTGATCAATTTGATAATTAATCATTCATAATGTTATCTAAAATTGCTACTAGATCTTTTTCATCTTCTCAAGCTGCCGCTTATAAAGTTACCGTTTTAGGTGCTGGTGGTGGTATTGGTCAACCATTATCATTATTATTAAAATTAAATCACAAAGTTACTGATTTAGCTTTATATGATTTAAGAGGTGCTCCAGGTGTTGCTGCTGATGTTTCTCATATTCCAACCAACTCCACTGTTAAGGGTTATACTCCAGAACAATTATCTGAAGCTTTAACTGGTTCTGATGTTGTTGTTGTTCCAGCTGGTGTTCCAAGAAAACCAGGTATGACTAGAGATGATTTATTCAATACCAATGCTTCTATTGTTAGAGATTTAGCTAAAGCTGCTGCTGATTATGCTCCAAATGCTGCTATTTTAATTATTGCTAACCCAGTTAACTCCACTGTTCCAATTGTGGCTGAAGTTTTCAAACAAAAGGGTGTTTATAATCCAAAGAAATTATTTGGTGTTACTACTTTAGATGTTTTAAGAGCTTCAAGATTTGTTTCTGAAATTGCTGGTACTAACCCAGTTAATGAAAAAGTTACAGTTGTTGGTGGTCACTCTGGTATTACCATTGTTCCATTATTATCTCAAACTAACCATAAAGGTTTAGATGTTGAAACTAGAGATGCTTTAATCAATAGAATTCAATTTGGTGGTGATGAAGTTGTCAAAGCTAAAGATGGTGCTGGTTCAGCCACTTTATCCATGGCTCAAGCTGGTGCCAGATTTACCGGTGCTGTTTTAGATGGTTTAGCTGGTGAAAAAGATGTTGTTGAACCAACTTTTGTTGATTCACCATTATTTAAATCTGAAGGTGTTGAATTCTTCTCATCTAAAGTTACTTTAGGGGTTGAAGGTGTTAAGACCATCCATGATTTAGGTGAATTATCTGATCACGAAGAAGAATTAGTTAAATTAGCTAAAGAAACTTTAATTAAGAATATTCAAAAGGGTGTTGAATTCGTTAAACAAAACCCATAAATTTAATTTATGTGTGATTAACAGATATAGTCTTTACAAAGTTATATAAATCATATATATAGATATATATATTCTTTTCTTTCTTTCTTTTAAAGAAAGACTTTTTGATTATAATATAATGTATACAAAATGAAATGATTAACCATTTTGAAGATCTAGTAAATCGTATATATAAATTATTATTGTCCATGCTGTGCTCATGTGAAAATAAAACTGACGTAATAATCACGTGAACAATTCTTGTTCATTTCTGCACGACCCGAACATTTTCACAATTTTTAATTTTTTCTTTTTTTTTAAGCGCAAAATTTATTACGAGACAAAAAAAATTATTTTTAAAAGAGGAAAAATATGGTTGCGAAAATCTGTCAAAAAAAAAAAAAAAGAGGTAACAAAAATTAAATAAATAAATAAATAAAAAAAAAAAAAAGAAATGGTATTTTTTTTTGGCGGTTTTGATGCGAAAAGGTTTAAGAATGAAATCATAGTTATAGGATTTATATTTTTTATGCTCTATTGAGATTAAATCATAGATGATGAGTGACATATTAAACTATATCACCTAGAAGAACGGTTCAGCATACCACAGATTTATACGGGGCAGTGATATGATCTTCAATTTATTTATTTATTTACTTGGATATATTCTGCATAATAAATGATCATATATGCTAATCTTTGTTACCCATGTGACAAAATAATGATGAATAGCTTTCCATTAAAGCAGACGTCAATTATTCAATATTATAAACCAAACCTCATTCAGATACACATCTGCCAATGATAATCTGATAAGGTAACTGATTTCAATTAAGCTTATTTAGTTAGGTGACGTAAGCGAAGAATTCAGTGGTGATACATTTTGTGTGTGTGTGTGTGTGGGTGGGTGTTAAAAGTGTGTGTGAATGAATGGGCAGACTTCATCAATTTAAAAAAACCTTGTTTGTCAGTTGGTTTGACTTTTCTTTTCCAGCGGATAAGAGAATATAAACTTTATTTCCATTAATGTCTGGTATACCTCCTGATCACACTTTATAGATAGTAGATCAAATATCAAATTTAATGTATCATTAATATGTCATTATTCACTATGATTTACGAAAAAGAAAAAAAAATTATGTGAGCCTTGTTTTTTTTTGTTGCTAGTGAGGCGCGTCTGGTGTTTTTTAAAGGATCGGAATACAGGTCTAACTACCGGATGTCACTACTTGACCTCCACCACGAGCGAAAAAATAAAATAAAAAAAAAGAAACAATTATTGGATGGATGGATGAATTAGTGGAGGGAGGAGAGAGAGAGAGAGACAGAAATCACAAAGAAGATTAATACAATAACCATTTTGTAATAATTACAGCATTATATGATGTAAGGCATTATACCGAATCAACAAAATTATTGTTGTTGGTTCCCACACGTCAAGAAAGAAAGAAGCGGAGGAAATGATTGCAGAATACCGGTTATATGAACCCACGACGATTGGGGCTGGGGGCACAGTTAAAATGGATCAACAAATATTCATATATAGAACTTTCCAAGTTAAAACTACCGAAATATAAGCTGGGTTTACTTTTTAATTTGTAAATTATAAATTATCCTAGGAAAGTGGAAGAATTAAATATCTTAATTAAGGTTTTTGGTAGGTATCCATTGTTGCTCGGCATTATTTCTTATAATGGATTAATCCATTTTCCGTAATCTCTAACTAAAGATAACCGATTAAAGTTTTATATTAGGTCTATTCCTTGGCCCTAAGAACATTTCTTTGGCTCATTAGGTAAAAGTAAATTATGCAGTTGATTCACTGATAATAATATTATTTAGCATAGGTTTAATCTAATGGATATCATTTCCGTAAATAATGAAAATTTAGTAAATAAAAAAAAATAACGAAAAATTTATGATGGGTACAGCAACCAAAAAAAATCAATCGCTGTTTCCGCCTCAGTCAATTTTTTTTTTACTTCCATACGATTATGACATTTGTAATTAGTTTACTTATGTAATTAGATGATGTACGAAAGGATACATGTCATCTTTGCTTATATGATTCAAACTAAATGAGATATAAAATTTGAGAGGAAATATCATAACTCGGAAGTTACCATAGCAGAGCAGATGTAAAGAAAGTACACACGTAAAAAAAATAAAAGTAATGAGTTATGATTTTATAGTTAATTGCAGAATCAGTATCACGACATCGGTCATTCCAATAGCCTACATAATTGATACTAACCTACTTTACAACCATTACACTATAGCTAATAACTAATAATAATTATAAATATTTTCTATTATAATTTCGTTTCTTTTTCATTTCTGGTATAATTAGTTGCATATAACAACAAGAATTTTAATAATAGTAACAATTTTAATTACTATAGTCTCGACCGAGTATACCCTAATTAGTTAATAAGTTCTACTAATTAAGATAAAAATAGCTTTTATATTATGTGAATGAATGTTTTTGTATCAAAACCATAGAAAAGCAAGCAAAAAATAAAAATTAAATAATTAAAAATTCATTGACTGAACTCTTGTGACACGCGTTTAATTCCATTTCCGATACATGTCCGGAACTGACTCTCGTCCCCCGAACAACTCCCGTTTCTCATCTTTGCTCTCATTAATCTTTTTTTTTTTTCTTAACCACTTATTTTTTTCCACATTAGCTGATATTAGTCTGCTTATCATATAGAGTTCCATACTGTGTTCAAACTATTATCCATTCACATTAAAAGCATAGATCGTTACTTACATTAAGTCAAGCTGATGATGACTTGTTTTATGAACTGTTTTTGTGGGGCAGAACATTCTTATTATCTAAGAAAAGAATAACATAACAAAGGAATTTCGGCATCTTTTTTTTTTATTGGTACAAACAAAAAAAAAAAACAATTAAAAAATAAAATAAAAAAAATAAAAATAAAAATAAAAATTCCAAAAAAAGAAGAAAAAAAAAAGAGAGTCCAAATTCAAATATTAATAAAAAAAAAAACCAGGTTCATTTGGGAATAGTATCAACAACTTCCATCTCCTATAACTTGATCGGGAAAGAACACTAGGAGTGATTGATAGCTCTCAGACATAGTTAGAATATGGATAAGTTCTTAATGAGTTCGCCTGCTCAACTATCGCAACCATTCGATGTGGGTAGTAGTAGCAAGAACACCAGCAATGAAAGTGATAATAGTGCCATTCTTCATTTATCAAATGTTGATATGTATGAATCTCAATTCAATGCTACTATTGGCCAGGACACTTTACTTCCAGCTGATCTCATTACATCCAAGACGTTGAGAGGCGAAGATGAAGACCTTTCCCTCGATGATTCTAATGAATTTGATCAAGATTTAATGGTTCCAACGTCCAATAATAATACGATTAATAATAATAATTATAATAATAATAAATCTTCATTTTATTTAGGAGGAAATGACTTTGAAAGTATGTCGATGTCATCCAATACCATGCATAATCCTCATAATATAGCTTCTCAACAACAACAATATCTTCAAAGACAATTTGAAACTTCAAGAAATCTTTATATTGATGATGGTATTTATAGTTCACAATTATTATCTGGTAATAATAATTTGGCCGCTGGTTTCGAACATCAACTGCAACAACATCATCATCATCAACTGCAACTGCAACAGCAATTGAGTGGAGGAAGATATAATCATCAACAGAATTTCTCCATATCTTCCAATTTCTCGATTAATCAAGAACCTCCTTCTCAGCATATTCCTCAATCAATTTCAACCAATACATTATATTCTGTGGAATCGATTCCTCAACTTTCATCTTCAATATCTAATCAATCATTGTCGGACTCGCCTTCTTCGTTACCTCAACTGCAACAACAGCAGCAGCAGCAGCAGCAACAACAAGTACTTCAACAACAACAGCAACATCAACAACAACAAACTGGTCTTCAACAATATCAAAATGCTAAACAACAAATCACAGCCACACCAAGAAAAGGTGGTCGTAAGAAGTCATTATCAGTATCTTCAACTACCAACTTGTACAATACCCCATTGAGAATCCCCGTTAATGCAATGTCTCCTGTAAATTTAGCTAATCCATCCCAAGGTGGGGCAAAAATTGGTAAAACTCCTCATTCTACGAAAGGTAAAGGTCATTCAAGATCAAGATCTCGCATGTCAATTGATGTTACTAATACTCCTGCTAATGCTGTTTCATTATTGAATTCTAATTTAACATTGGCTACGAAATCATCCTCTATCCAGAATTTAAATACTTTGGATCCATTTTATACTCCTTCATCCTATATTTCTCCTCATCCAAATCATAATCATAAGAATAATTTGGAATTAGATGATATTGGAACTCCATTATTAACTCCTAAACATTTAAGAAACAATAACAATAATGGTAGTATAATGAGTCAAAATACATCGGCTTATTTTAGTCCTGTTAATCCAAGTCATTTAAGTTCCAGTGGAGCTAATACTAGTATGAATTCAAATGGATTACCATTTGTATTAAAGAGGCATGATACTCTTGAATCCATCAAGATTGAAGATCAAGATGATGATGCTCTTAAACAATTGAAAAAGGCAAAATCATATTCTAGTATTACAAATGCATCCAAGAAATTATCGATTTCTTCTTCAACTTCAAAGCAAACTATTCATAATATAAATGAACTTGGAAATTTCAATGATTTAAATACATTAAATTTACAAATCCCAACCCAGCAAGAATTACAACAAGTTGGATTAGATGATGCTAATCTTTATTCATCAAGTTCAACTCCTGGAATGTTTTATTCCCAAAATTCTCCCCTGGTTACATTTGGTCAACCTTTGAATCTTAATGAAGCTGCTGTTAAATCATTATCAGTTCCCAATACTGCGAATGATTATGATGCAAATGTATTTAAACCAAATACTAATAAAGGAATTGATTTATTACTGCCATCATTTGTTAATGCTAATAATGAATTTAATCATAGTAATCAATTCAATAAGAATTTAACTAAAAATTTAAATCAATCTTCAACTTTTACAAAATCATACCCTGCATCAATTGATTTAGCTTCAATTGCTACATCTCCAGTGACTGATGGTAAATCAACCACTACGATCAATAATAATAATAATAATAATAATCAAAATATTATTCAAAATGACAATAACAATAACTTTAGCCTTACGAGTAATGCATCTCGTCCAGGATCTACCACGTCATCTTCCCAGATATATTCTTCAGCTATGACACCATTAACTCATACTACTACTAATACTAGTATAAATAACAATCCTATCACTTCTAATAATAACAATAATACTCAACAACTGATGGGTTTATTACCTCCCATGGCAACATTCCCAGTTGCATCCCAACAACAAGACTTTTATAATAATTATTCCATGCCGATTGCTGCTAACGTTATGACTGGTGCATCAACATTATCAACATCAATCACACAAACACAAGGATCACATCAAGATATCATTGTGATGGGTTCATCATCTTCATCGTCCACCATGCAAGGCTCTCAATTACCAGGTGGTGATAATGATGATGATACAATTAAACTTAACAATAATAATAATAATAAAACTACTAATACTACTAAATCTAAAAAATCAGAGAAAGAAATTGATATTGCTAAAGAAGCAAAAAAGAGACACAAGTGTCCAATATGTGATTCACGATTCCAAAGACCAGAACATGTTAAAAGACATTTAAAGAGTCATTCTTCGGAAAAACCATTTGAATGTGATGAACCTGAATGTGGTAAACGATTTAATAGAAAGGATAATTTAAAAGCTCATCTTAAGAAAATTCATCAAAGAACTACTTTCAATCTATGATTTTGATTGAAATGTGATTATTTATTTATTTTATGTATTTTTTTTTTCATTTTATTTTGGCATTTCATTTGATTGTTTTATTTTGACATTTTTAAAAGACTAAACTACATTTATTAGTTTATCATTCCCTTTTTGATAGTTTTTTATTTGCATATATATAGAAAATAAAAAATTAGCATGTTTAACGAGAAAGTAGTTAAATTAAATTAATATTAAGAAGAGTTTCTAACTACTTCATCTAAGGCTTGACAAAAGTAATCAACATTAGAATTATTAACACCAGCGATATTAACTCTACCAATAGAAGTTGAGTAAACATGATGATGAGAGATTAATCTTTCATTTTGGGCTGGAGTTAAACCAGAATACCAGAATAACCCTTGTTGGTTCAAGACATGATCCCAATTTCCTGGAGTATTTAATTTAGATAATCTATCATGGATTTGTTTTCTGATATCAAGCAATCTTTCAGTGATTTCAGCTACATCATTTTTCCACACTTGTAATAATTCAGGAGATTGGAAAATAATAGAAGCAACTCTTGCACCAAAAGCAGGAGCAAATGAACACTCCTGTCTGAAAAGAGCAGTAAGAGTACTTTGAGCATTTGGAACATAATCTTTATCTTGAACCACAACATGAAGAGCACCAACTCTTTCCCCATATAAGCCTAAATTCTTGGCGAATGATTGAGTAACGACAAATTCTAAATTTAAATCATAAAAGTGCCTTATTGGAGAAACATCAACATCTTTATCACCAGAAGCAAAACCTTGATAAGCGGTATCGAATAATACTAAAATTTGTCTTCTTTTAACAATATCAGCAATTTGAATCCATTGATCTTTAGTGAAATCAGCCCCAGTAGGATTATGACAACAAGTTTGGAATAAGAATACTGAATCAGATGGAGCTGACTCTAAATTTTCAATAACTGAATTGAAATCGACCTTTCTAGTAACTTCATCATAATGAGTATAAGTTTGAACTTTACCGCCCACATGTTCAATCATTGGAATATAATTTGACCAACTTGGTAAACCAAGATAATAATTAGTATAACCTGCTTCTCTTAAGAATACAAATGCAATATGTAAAGCCCCAGTACCGGAAATAGTTTGTAAAGAAGCTAAATGACCTTGTTTAGCTCTATCATCGCCAAAAATAGCACTTCTAGCTCCATTAATGAATTCAGGAATACCAGACATATTAGTATAATTATGACCTGGGTCATTATTTCTCAAGATTTCTTTAGCTTTAGCCACAGATGGGAATAAATAGGATCCCCCTTGTTCAGATTTATAGACTCCGATGGAAACATCAACCTTTCTTGCATCAGGATCTGCAAAATATTGATTCATGGTATGAACAATAGGATCAGGAGCTTCTCTTTCCAACTTGGAAAACTTAGTACTAGCAGTCATTATAAAGTATTGGTATATATGTGAATAAATGATGATTATATGACGAACACAAAATGAAATCAGATAAAGTTGTGGTTTAGACTCTGGTTAAAAGGATTATAACTCCACTTTATAGTAAATTGGTCATAATTGTGGTTGCCAAAAGGTAAAATGCGGCAATTGAAAAATTTTCCAAAAAAAATTTATGAGCCTCACAAGGAGCCGTTAATTACCGTTAGCGGAAGTATATAAGAAAAATTTCAGTTAACGGTAAGAGTTAGAGATTATAATTACATGGTGGGGATAATATAATTATCATAACCTACAAGGTTGTAGTATGTTATCTAGGGTGTATGTTTATATTGGTTAGAGTGTTGGTGTTATTTAATTAGTATTTTTATTATAAATCGATGATAGTTTTACAAATTAGACAAATTTCATCTAATTGAACCGTTAGTGATGAAGATGGAGAAGTTGAATCAGTAATGAAATCTCTAATTAATGGTAAGCTTGAACCAGATATGAATTTAGCATTATTCTTGATTAAATCATGACTTGGATGGGATGTAGATGATTGTAATGATTCGTTTAATTGAATCAAATATTCGTAATAGGGTTGTAAATAGTTACTGATGAAGGTATCAACATCATTATTGAACCACTTATCAAGGATATGTTGAAGACCAATCTCTTTTGATAATAAAATATGATTGAATATTCCTAATGCTTTCAATTTTTGAATAACCAAATCGAGATTAGCTTGACCTTGAGGTTCAAGTTTGGTTACAGAAGTAGTCAAAAGTTGACATATGAATTGAGAATGGACAATCTCTTTCGTAGGATCATAATGAGTTATAAAAGCTTCAAGAAGATAAAGTTGAAGAAAACCATCATCACATTTATCAATGATTGAACTCCATAATTCATAATATTGTAAAATATCAGACCCTTGATCATCATCATCCTCATCATTGTTCAATAAGAACTTATGACGTACCAACTTATAGATGAATTTAAGATATTGAGTCAAGATCTCAGGATAAAAATCTTTATTATCAAGGATCACTCTATTATACTTCTTTAATAAACCATCGAAGTTATCATCTCGTAAGATGATATTGGCAATTGATTTATCCATGATATTTAAAAACGCTTGAATCGATTGAATCAAAAATACATCGGTAATATTAATCTGGTTGAAATAAATATCAACAAACTTCTCCCATGTTATTTCATGTTCAAGTTTAGTTTTAACAGCTTGTAAAGTTTCTTTATCATGAATGTAATTCCCTATGAATACCGCAATCCCACATAACACATAAGGATCCACATCATTCTTCTTAAGCAATTTGATAAGATAAGATAAATCTTCATCTAGATAAAAATATTGTTTAATATAGACGAAATTACAAATAATATTAACCCAATTTCTTTTAACAGTAGCATTCGGTATATAATTCTTTGATGAGATGAAGTAATCCACTATAGTGCTGAATAATTCGGGTGTATCATCTAAAGCATATATGAATTCAAATGAAGTTAATGTCGATATGATTTGAGTTAATTTTTCAAGTATATGTTCAGATTCATCAATCGTATGGTCGAAATGGGTAAGTAATTTAACGATAAAGGTTATAAACTTCGGTACTTTTAATGCCATTTCATCACGTTGAATCACATGACTATGATTATTGATTAATTCGTAAAATAAATCAAGTAGTCTTTCGTACCCTTCAACATCATTTAAATCTTGTAATTCAAAATATTGAAATAATGACAGATAAAGTCGCCTCTCATATAATTTCGTGACAAATAACTCTTGATGATCGGTATCATAAATAAACTGAGATAAGAGTAAAACCACTCTTGAAGTAATTTCCTTTTGTTCTTCAGCTATCACACAAATTTGATTCTGTAAACGTCCCCAAAATGATGGTTTATCGATATTAATAAGGGTCAATCGATTCTTGTCATTGAATGCTAAAACATTAATGAAAACTCTCAATAGTTCTTCTTTCTCTCTGAAATTAGACATCAAGTTATCAATGGAAAACAATTCAATAAAGATATCAACCAAAATCGGTATAGATTCATTTATAATCGGATTGGATCGCGTTTCTTCATCACGTAATGCATCCCCCAATAACTTTAACTTCTCAATATCCAACAACACATCACCATTACCATTGGTATATCGTATTTGATCTATAAGATGGCGTAATTCTTGATCTTCATTCATCTTTCAGCTTCAACTCCTGTCAAATCAATCAATCTTACCCTGTCTACCTTACTCTTTCAAAAATCTGAAAAATTATTTTATGATATTAGAGATCATTTTCCTGTATATAATTCGGCTTACTTTATAGATGCAAAAATTAGTATTCCCTACAGCTACAATTATCTGTGTAAGTATATCATATATAAATTTATATTTATTTATAATGGATGTAGTTTTTCCTAAATATCTAATCATATCTAAAAATTAAAAATCAAACTATGTATGTATGTATGTATATGAGAGGACTTTTTTTTTATTTTTTGTAATTTTGAATACCGTGCTTTTAATTGAACTTTTATTTTATGTTATTTTGTATAAATAGGGTTTGCATTTTAAAAAATGAATAAATCATCATCAGTAGTATTATATGACTTTAAATGTCTGTATGTGTAGGCATGTCTGCCCTTGCTTTTTAAGTTTTGAATTTTATCATGGATCTCATTATATATATTTGTATATCGTATCAACCTTTCCTTATTTCTCTTTCGAATGATCTTTCTCCCGATCTTAACCCAAGGATAAACCTCACATCAATACAAAGACTTAAACTATGTAACATCGGTAAAAGATTTAATAAATCCCTATCACTCTGATCATTAATCCATCCTTCAATCATGACGGCATTATCTTCATGTAAAGCATATGAAATGGGGGAATTATCCAATATAATGACATTTTTCAAATCTTCGTCTTTGATATATTTCGAAAGATCTTTGATATATCCTACTCCAGGTCGGAACGTACAATCCGTTCTATAATATCTCTTTGTGAAAATTGGTGAGTTGTTATCGTTGTTGGTAGGGGTGGTGGTTTGGTTTATAAAGTCGGCAGGGATGGTTGGTGGGATACCCATTATAGAAGAATCATCCTTCTTTTTCTTTTGATAATCGATTATATCACTTTCTAACCAATCGATGATAGGATCAGCATATTCTTTAACACTTGCAGTGAAGATTTGTAATTCAAACCATTTGGAAATCTCTTGAAGGAAATAATCACAATAAGGACGTTTATGAACGTAATATAAGGTGGCGATATTATTTAATTTGATTTCAATCATTTTTGGAGATGATACACTAGTGGAATTGAATGAACGTGGTGAACCTCTTGATAATGAATGAATTAAAGTTTCATCCAAATCGAGAATCAAAGTTTTCCGTTTTCTTTTTAATGGATTTCTTATGAAGGGATATAATCGTTGAGGAGGTGGGATGATATATTTTGAAGATGCAGTGGGGGATTTAATTTTATTGGAAAAGATATTTTCTTGTTTGATTTGTTCAGTTTTATCATCTATGAATGAACGATTGTCGGGAGTAGAAGAAGTAGATGATCTATGATGATGTTGATGTTGATCTATATCGTCATGATCATGGACGAATTGTTCTAATTCATCTTGTTCTTCAATGATTCTTGATGGAGTTGAAGGAGGAGGAGTTGGAGTTAACTTCTTTATACTCTTCTTCTTTTTCTTTTTTAATTGTGAATCCTTCAATTGTTGTTCTTCTTGATTCATTTTTTCTTCTCTTTCCTTTTCAAATAATAATTCATCATTATCATCTTCATTTAATAACCCCAAGATTTGACCAGTATAAATAAAGGGAAATATGATTAAATACCATATAAATATGATTGGTTTTATAACGAGATAATTAGGAAGAAAGAATATAATATGGAATAAAATTGAAAAGAATGTTTTAAATGATGATTTTCGTTTGGGTATGATGGTGGGATTGAGATTTGATTGAGTGGATGTTGATGATGTTGATGTTATGGGAGAATTTGATGATGATTGATTTTTAGATAAATTTATTTCTAATACATCATTATAATTATCATCATCTTCATGAGATGGTGATGATGCAGATGATTGTTGATCCACGTTTATTATAGTATCATTCGATGAAGAAGTTAAATCAGATGGTTTTGATTCATTCTCATCATTATCATTTGTGGCATGTGATAAATCCTTATAATCATCATCAACTACAACTTGTAAATGATTAGTTGAATTTGATAAATCATAATTTGAAGGTGATGAAGATGGAGAAGATGATTTTGAAGGATGATAGATTGTTTCCAAAGAATTAACTAAAATCTTTAGAGAATTCATTTGGAAACTATATTTTAATGCGATGTATGTATATGGGTTTATACGAATAGATCAAGTAGAAACTATTACTTATGATTGGATTGGATTGGAATGTATTAGATTGGATTGATTCTAGTTGGTAAGTTAATGGTGATTATTCATAATAGTGTATAGATGTGTATATAGTAGTAACAGATAGTATTATCTGTTGTAATTACTGTTAGGTTGTTGTTTGTTGTTAATTATAAGATGATGGGAGAGGGGGGGTGTGTGGGACCGATTGCTTCCTTTTTTTCCTTTTTCTGGTGTGTTATGATTAGTTATTAGGGATAGTCAGTAAGGAATAGGGTAGGTACACTTGGTATGATGGATGGATGGATGGATGGGTTGATTGATTGGTGATATCACTTGATGGATGGTCTATATATAATAAGAAGAAAGATGAAGATGAATTGGTAAGATATAAATTGAATTGGTTGTAAATGAATATTTGTGCTGTAAAAAATTCTTTTGGTGTCTTCTTTTTTTTTTGGGATTTTTATTTTGTTGTACGACCAGAACGAGAGCAGTGACACCCCCACACAATAGTTAACTAGTAGAAGGAAGAAGATCAGATGATTGATTCTATCAACAAAGTATGATGATGATGATAGTTAGTCAATTACTGGTTACACTACAACGTTACAACTCTACAACTAATGATCTATTTCCATTACTTATATACACCAGTTAATCATCATCTGTTATTAACTATTTAGTTAACACTAATTTTTGAATGATCTGTCAGTCAGTCAGTCTCAGTTAGTGAGTGCGGTGACAATTACTTAATTAAGCCTGCTAACTATAAATACTTCTGCGACATTATACTAATTATATGTCGTCAATGTCTACAGACTATAAGTTGAGCTGAGCTGAGCCGCCCCAACAACAAACTTTTGGGGATTAAAATTCCATTTCGGAATAATTATATAGTCCCCAAAATTGTTTTAATTTCGTATGGACCATTGCCTATTTAGGAAGTTATATCATTAAACTAAACTAAACTAGTACGAAGTACTAGTTAGTTTCGTTTAACTAGTTAATTAATAAAATAATTGTACGAGTTACTATCTAGTTCATTGGTTATTAATTGTTCCTTGTAACCATTTCTTGAAAGTATCTTAAAATTATCTTAATCTCTCTATTGATCGTAATCACATCGTATAATAATAATGCCCACTACTTCCACTTGGACCCCATCATTTTAAATTGATATTGCAAAAAATAATTACTGAAACAAAAAAAGGTCAACAAAATTCTAAAATGGGTCACCTAAAAAAGGTTGACATATAGTTTATGCATGAAAAATATTCAACTAGGAAATAGGGGTATACCCCATTAATCATATTATTCATCTATTATTAACTTATTATTCGTATGGTTGTATCTTGACTTGTTACGAACTACTACTACCCATCTCTCACAACCCATGGCATAACCCATGTCCCAAACTATTCTTCCCTTCATTTTACTCTCTCCTCTACTTTTGATTGCAAAAAATATCTCATGAATGAACTTATATATTATCTGTTAGTCTTTGTTTTTTGAATTACCCCCCAGTTTTTATTGTATATATACATGTACTTAATTAAACTATAGTTGTATCTACTTTCTTAGTAGATGTCATATTAGTATTATTATTATTATTATTATTATTATTAATTATATTCTCTTCATTTGGTGTAATGGCATTATTTATAAAAGTTTGAAACATCGATGTGATATATGATACATTTGAATTCTTTTTCGTATTAGTAGTAGTCAACTTTCTAAAATTAAACATATGATGAACATCTTCATCATCTTCTTCAATTGTATTCTGTTTCAATCGTTCCTCTCGATCATCTTCTTCATCATCTTCATATCCACTTTGTTCTTCTGTATAATCTTGATCATCAATTCGAAAATTACTCAGTAAATTAGTATGAACCAATCTCATTAAATTAACATCATTAAATTCATTTCCATTAACAGTTATACCATCTTCAGTATCATCTTCTCCACTCATTACATCTTCTTGTTCCTCTTCTGGCTTAATCAATTTCAATTGATTCGTATTAAAACTCTTACAATACTTACATTTCAATCCCAACACATGATATGAACAATTCGATTTCCCCTTACAATCATTACAACTTATAATACATCTCCAATTATTATATGGAGAAGGTAATGGTGATTGTTTGATTTCTTGATCTAATAATCGAAATTGAGTCTCAACATTCACAATAGTCTTTTTACAAATTGGACATTTATAACTATGTTTAATTAATTCATCATAACATATTTGATGAATTGAATGACCACATTTCATAAATACCACTTTGGAAACACTGGTGAATAAATATTCATTACAAATTGGACAATCACAATGAGTAGTATTCACAAGACATTTATGTTTTTCTCGTAAATCAATCGATAAACAAATATTACAAGTATCACAATGGAAATAATCTTTATCAATACCTAATCCTAATCGACAAATCCCACATTTATCACAATGATAAATATCCTTGGTAGGATCATTATCATATAAGACACATTTTGAACAAAAATAATTGGCTAATTCTTGTTCACAATTAATACAATAATTAGAATCAGGAATTTGTGGTGTATTACATTTCATACAAAGAATATGTTTAACTTCTGCTCGAATTAATTTATGATCAGTACTATTCTCACCATCATGGTTGTGAACTTCATTATCATGACAGAATCGACAAACATACCATTTCAAACAAGTTGGACATTCTAATTTACAATTTCTTTGATAATGTTGACATCCGAGAATAGTATTGAATGGTGCATCATGATATGATGGATTTTGATCAGCTTCTGTAAGGATAACTTCTTCATCTTCTGTCATTGAATCGTCTTCATCTTCGGGACCTATCATGCCCTCTCCTTCTACCACTTCGTCTTCTTCTTCTTCTTTCAATGGAGGATTCACTTCACCCACATCTAAGGTTAATCTCTGTTTCCGTAATTTGGAGGGGAATTTAATCTGATTCTCAGGTGATAATTTATCATTAACATACTTATAATAATTCCCCATCATTAATCTCGTAACTAATTTATTCTTGGCCTTTTGATTTATATTATCTAATTTCTGAATAGTTTGAATTCGAATTCTTAAAGTATCTTGTTTTAAGAAATCATCAACCGATTCTAAATCAGTTAATTCTCGAATATCATCAAGAGTTAATCCTTCAATATTATCTAAATCACTGACTTGGGTGGTACTACTTTCTTCATCCCCCGTTGATAAATATATTGAATCTAATCTCTTCCTCGATTTAGATCTCGATTTCTTTCGTCTATACCTTGTCAGATTACTTACTTCCGGCTTAACAATCTCATTCAAAAGAGGTTGATCCTTATTAACGATCGATCCGACACCGACAGGTTCAGTGATTTCATCTTCATCAACCATAATGGTTGGAGTAGACATGGTAATATCATCATCATATTTATTCTTACTATCGTAATAATCTTCTTCATAATCACTTATATCTTCAGCCGGTAAGAATATAGTTTGATGGATTATATCAGTCAAAGGTTGTAATCGATCTATAGCAGTACTGATATTCAACCCCGATCTTAAATCAGTTAAGAATTTATTCATTTGAATTCTGGTACTTAAAATTGTCTTGATTGAATTGACTAATCTTTGTTGTTGAACCACATCTTCTTTATCGTGAGTATCTGGGAGTATAGAAGATGATCCTTCGTGTTGTGTTTCTTCATCAGGGATATCCTTATTACTAGTATAATAATTCTTGGTAAGATTGATATAATTTGCAACATATTGAGAAAATTCAGTAGAGAATTCTTGTAATCTTGATAATTCAAGTGATGGTAGATTAGGTAAGTTTGGTAAATTAGGTAAATTAGGTAAATTCGGTATATTTGATAATGTAAATGAATCTTTATTTATGAATGATGAAAGATTTAAATTTAAATTTATATTCAATCTTCCAATTTGATCTAATTCTTCAGTTAATGAATCAACTTCATCAGAATCATCAGTATAGTAAATCTTCTTATGTCGTCTTTTCCGTTTCCGATCATGATTATGACGATGTTTATGATGATGATGTTTGGTAGGAAGTAATGCTGCTGGTGGTGGATCTTGATCTGGTTGTGATACTACTGGTTGAGATTCAATGGAGAGATCTGATTGAATCAACGGTTCACTTATTTTGCCATCATCCATAATGAAAAGGACAGCAATGGTAAGCAATGTAATTGAGTTATACTCTGATAAAGTAGATTGTATCTATCTTATACTGACATCTATCAAATCAATGCTTACTGGAAATTGTATATGTCTTCCCTTTCCTTCCCTAAACTTTTAACGACCCGTCCCGTTTAACCCCCAGCTGTACTCTCGCTACAAAAAAAAATGTCTTATGATAAAATTATAGTCACAAAATAAATTTTATTTTCCTGTCCGTAAATCGCATTCAAAACTGGCAGATATTTACAGCCAACAAGAAACAACGCAAGGGCCAACAATTATCATCAAATTTGTTGGTTACATCAGTGTTTAAGATCATAGAGTTTGTCCAACGTGCATTGGGTATGATAGTTTAGGATGACTAATGAACAAGAAGAAAGTGGGTCTCCACCTCAAGATGTGGTTATCCCTCCTATGGATGTTAAACAAACGATTGAAAAAACTACAGGATATGTGATTAAGAATGGTATTGGGTTTGTAGAACGATTGAAATCAAATAATAAAGATCATAAGTTTGATTTCTTACTTCCAAATCATCAGTATCATGGGTATTACCAATGGAAATTATCATCATCATCAAAATCTACTACTCCTACTTCATCACTCATCTCATCGAATAATGATATATCAGGAAAGGATATACCGACAGGAGAAGATGAAATCATTGCCAAACCTCGTGAATTACCCTTTTTAATAGACTTACCGATGATATCTCAGATTGATTTGGAGGTTATCAAATTAACAGCATTATTCGTGGCTAAGAATGGTGAATCATATATTAAACCCTTACAAGAACATCAAATTAAACAAGGGAATAAGAATCAATTTGAATTCTTAAATGAAAATCATTCATTATATGCGTTATTTCAAACCTACGTGTCACAATATAACCTCCTAATCAAGTTTTTACTCCTGGAAGAAAATGGGAAAGTAGATGATGAAGAAGTGAAGAATTTATTTAATCAATTAGAGCAAGCTGATAATATCATTGATATAGGATATAAACGATCCCAATATGATCTTCAACATAAAGAAATCGAACGGGAGAAGAAAGTAAAACAACATCAATTACAATTACAATTTGCTTCGATTGATTGGCAAGATTTTTCTATAGTGGGTAAGATTGAATTTGATGCTATTGATGAAGTTCAAGAATTGCCTGTTCCTTTATCACGAGAAGATTTGATATATAGATCATTAGAGTCGAAGAATAAAGATGTGATACGACATGTGGAGGAGGAGGAGGTAGAAAAGCATATAGAAGAGCCAATTCAAGAACAGGAGGAAGAACAAAAAGTTATACCTCAACCATTCAAAGGTATGAAGATAAAAGCGGCTGGAGAATCAAGATTAAAATCAAGATCAAAAACATCATCACAAGCATCATCGACTACATCCAATGGGGAAAAACTTATAAAATGTCCAATAACCAGTCAACTTATCCCTGAACTGAAATTTGATAATCATCTTAAAGTCTTATTACGGGATCCTAAATATAAACAAGAACAAGATAATTTCATGAGGAAGAATTTCACTTATGCTTCGAATTTAACTAGTGATCAAGTTTATGAGAATATAAAGAGATTAGTTCGAAAGAGACAAGGAGGAGGAGATGATGATGATGATGAAGATGATAAAGAAAGTAATGGTAGAAAGAGATTACAAATTGGTCCTCATTAGATAATGTTCATAGAGTATGGAATAATAAACAGGAATCTTCTTTTATTACGTTGTATAGCGATTATATATAGTAATTTAAATTTTATTCATCTTATATATGTTTGAATGTATAGGTATATACTTAACTATATAATATTATATATAAAGATTGAATTAATGAAACCAGGAAACGGATTTATTTTTTGTGGGATGGGATGGGATGGGATAGGGATGGTAGTTGATTGATTTGTAATTAAATAGGGAAAAGATTAAAAAGAATAATAATAATAATAACAGGAAGAAATTATATTAAATTAAATTTAAGCATTTGATTTAATTGAAGAAGCTCTCTTCTTTCTGATTTCGAATTTTTCTTCTTTTCTTTCATGTAATCTTTGAGCTAATAATTGAGCATATTCAGCAGCAGCATCTCTTTGTTGTTGAGCATTCTTAACTTTTTTAGATTTAAGAGCTCTCTTTCTTTGTAAAGTTTGAGGAGTAACTAAACGTTGAATTTTTGGAGCTTTAGTATAAGATTTATCACCTTTTGAAACTTCTCTTCTAACAACAAATTGTCTAACATCATCTTCTTTAGTTAAACCAAAGAATTTTCTAATATTGTTAGCTCTTTTTGGACCTAATCTTTTTGGAGTAGTAGAATCAGTTAAACCTTCAATATCAGCATCACCTTGTTTAACAATGGCTAAAGATAAAACAGATAAATCTTGACCAACAATACAACCTCTAACTGATTTTCTCTTTCTTTCACCAGTTCTTCTTGGTCTGTAACAAGAATGACCTTTAGCTAATAATAATCTAACTCTGGTTGGATGCATGACACCTTGTTTCATTGGGAAACCTTGTTTATCATTACCACCGGTGATTTTGAAAATGTAACCTTTGAATTCATCAGAAACAACGTCACCTTCAACTTCTTGACCCATTCTCTTTTCGTAAAATGGACGTAATTTATGTTCATCTTCAATTTCAATACTCTTTTGAGTACCATTGGCTGGATAAGAAATGTTTAACTAAAAGAATAATTTGTTAGTATATAAAGTTTTTTTGTTTAAATTGGAAACTGAATATGAAGAATAAAGGTCAATAGAATGGATGATGAGAGGAGATGACTGTGAAACTATGGAAATGATTGAATCGTAGGATGGATGGATGATTCTTATGGGTTTAATTGGTGAGGGTGAAATTTTTTTCTCTCTTGTGAGCATAATTAGTGAAATTTCAAGGATGGAATGATAATGATGATGATGGGATGGTTATATTGAACTGATATTGATGATGAGTATTATAATGGTGAGATATAGATGATGGAGATACTTAGATGATACTGGTCAATGTTACTTTTTTCATGGTATGATAATTTTTCATCTTTTTATAGGTGGTAGGAATGAATAAGAATGAATGAACTAGTTAGAGTTATACAACTCCACTTTGTTCATCCTTCTTTTCATATAAATAATATATTGATATGTTTGACTTGACTCTTGTACTCTTCTTGCTCATTACAGATGATTATGATTATTTGATTTCAATGGTATATGATTAAATCTGATGATTCAACTTCAGTTCGATCTTGGTTCCCAATTCAATAATGATTATTGACTGACATGATGAAATCCTCTCTTCTTGAACTACAAATCGTTTAATACGATGGTTAACTTTGTCTCTTTACATTATTTTTCATTTTTCATTTTTCATTTTTCATTTTTCATTTTGATGATTGGGATGATTCATTTCAATAGTACACATTCTCTCCTTCATTCATTCTTCTGGATTGACTTGATGGATATTCTTAATCTTATTCCTCTTCCTCTTGATACGGTAGTTATTAACACATACCTTCATATTGTCTATGTCTGCCCTTTGTATGAATTAAGTAATTGAAATCTTAATAAATAAAAAATTTGAATAAAAAAATTTGATAAATTTAATTTTTCCTCTCTCACTCAAACTGGTTGGTGAAAAGAAAAAAAAACACTGAGAGCTTAACTATGAGAAATGTTTGTTACTTAAGACGCTATGTAAAAGTTCGCACTGTTAATGAAATTGTTCATACTTAAAAGCTTAACTATGGGAAAAGTAGTGCGCACTTTCTGTTAACTATGTCTCCTGTATACAATTGTAATTCTCTCTTCTGGTAACGTGACTCGACGCTTTCCAGGTCTGAAGCCCTAGTTATCACAATCAGTATACATACAACCACTATCACCACATACTCTTTATTAACTGCAAAATCAGATAACATAAAGAACTTGAAATAAACCATTTATTATATATATATATATATAGTTATAACATATATAATATTCCTTTAAAAATACAATCAATCAACCAACAACTATTACGTTGTCATTGTCTTTTTTTATTGTTGCTTTACTTGTTATATTTATTATTAACTATTCCCCATTAAACGAATTAAACCAATATCACCATTACTATTGTTATCCCTATTACTTCTCAATTTTAATTTCTCCATTACTACTATTAACTTTACTTCCATCTCCTCCACCACCATTACTTGATGCTTTAGTTAACACTCCTTCAGTATTAGTTGAATTAAGACTATTATTTGTACTTGTAACTTGACTTGAAGATGTAACACTCGATATCACACCACCACCACTACCATTATTATTATCACTGTTTATCCCCGCTATGACAGGTGTAGTGGAATTAGTCACCCCCGGTGTAGATCCACTCACATTGGAAAGATGATGAGTAGTGAATGATCTTGGACCACCATGATTGGGATCTCCCGATATGAAAGTTGTAGGTGATGATAATGTCATGGATCGACTATTTAATCCACTTAAATTAAATTGGGTAACTCCATTCCCACCGGCACTTAATCCAAAAAATGCCATGTTTTGAGCAGTAGGTGTATATCCTGTACTACCACCATTATTCATCCATTCAGGTTGTTGGAAAATTGATGGGGAAGGTAAGAAATCATCCGACATGATAGGTGCTTGTTGTGATTGTTGTTGTGGATCAGTGCCTGATGTTGCTGTATTCCCCCCAGGATAAAACGAATGCCTTATCTTACTTGAATTGGCATATTGCGGCTGTTGTTGATGAGGACCTTGACTTAACATTTGATTAATAGCTGTAGATGGTGTATATGAAGAAGGAGAAAATGATGGACCTGGATAATTACCCATATTATTATTACCATTCGGATTAGTATTGGCATTATTAGGATTATTATTATTATTATTGTTGCTAAAATTAGGATGAGGGAATCCAGGCGCAGTAGTACTGGCTGGAGATGTCGTCTGTGATAATGATTGAATTGGCATTGGTAATGTTGGTTTTCTTGAATCGGGTGATCTGAAATGAGTATTTATATTAGGCAAGCCATTATTATTATTATTATTATTATTATTATTCCCCCCATTGTTATTATTATTGTTGGGGTTCGGATTATTCCCATTGGAGAAAATATGGCTATGATGATGACTTAAATGATGATGTTGAGGATGATGAATTGGATTAATATTATTATTACTATTTCGAATTGGATTATTGGTATCGGAAGATCCTGAACTATCATTGGAAGATAATCCTCCTTCACTCTTACTTGGATGAGTATCGATAGCGGTTATGGTTCTTGCACTATCATTTGTATTATTAGTTTGATGATCGATAGGAATTTGTACTCTTAATACTGGTCTTTGTCCAACTGTTGTACTTGAATGAACAGATGAGATTGGTTTTGTCAGTATGGTTGGTAAGGAAGGTTTTGAATCTTGAGATTTATATTTTATATCTGAAGTTGATGATGAACTTATACTTGATGGAGTTAAAGAAGTTTCATCATTTTTACGAAAATTAGAATTAAAGATATTTCCTCTTGTAAATGATGATGGTTGTAATAAATCAGTATTTTTAATATGTTGTGATTGTTGTTGTTGTTTTGGGATTGATGTGGATGATGATGATGATTTATTAGTTCGTTGTCTTTTTCTTGAACTTGTTTGACGTTCTTCTTCTTCATCATCTTCATCATCTTCATCTTCATCATCTTCATCTTCAATATCACCATCATCATCATCATCCCCTGCTCCACCAACTACACCAGTACCACTTGAACCACCACCAACTCCACTTAATCTTCCAGCATGACCTCCACTCCGACGACTAGGAAATTGTTTCCCATCACTCATTCTTGTTAATGGTTCATGTAAATAAGTCTTTTTCTTATAAACTTCAAATGTCTCTAATGATTTTGAATCAATTCTTTCCCGATTTCGAAGTTTCAGTTCATAAGCATTAATAACTTCTTTTGAATTAACTGATGAAAACTCATGAACTTTATCATTTGAACCTACGATTAAAACTGCAATTTCAACATTACATAATACCGCTAATTCATAAGCTTTTTTAAATAATCCTCCTTTTCTCTTTACAAATGTAACGGTTTTATTTCTATCATCAGTTAAAGGTTGAATGTCAATTTTTCTTCTCCCCATGATGAACTAGTTGTATGAATTGCGAAATGGATGGGGTATAGTTATATATAGAAGTATTTTTGTTGTTGTTGTTGTTGGGATAGCGAATAGAATATTGTTGATGTTTGGTTTGTTGATATTGAATTAAATTTTGATGTTAACAGAAGATATAAATAGAAATAAAAATTCCCTTTTTCTTCCCTTGCTTTAACCAAAAAAAAAAAAAAAAAAAAAAAAAACACGAAGTGAAAAGTCTCCTTATAAATGAAGTAAAGATATATATTCTAAATTTAAAGGATGAATCGATGGGGGTCAATTGAAAGAGATGTGTGTGGTGTGGTGGTGTGTACAGTTAATATTAGAACTACAGCAGGGGTTGAACAAGAATATAGTATGTCGTAAATGTTGAAATAGACAATCGAAAAAGTGGTATACTGCTAAAGATAGAATCTATAATTAGCGGTGCAGTTCAATCTACTTTTTTTGGGGGGGGAGCTTAACGGAGAGATTACCACTGATCCCTACCACTTGATGGTACACCCACACACAGTAATGGTATCGTCACTTGATCGTTAACTCGATTCAGAACAAGTAACAAATCTATTTTTGTCTGTCTGTCTGTCTGTCTGTCTGTCAGTACATGTGTTAGTATTTATACCTGATGTTGTAATCTATATTCTATATTCAAATCAGTTGCAATTTAACGGGGATTGAACCAGAGAACAAAATTAAAAAAAGCTTAAAGAAAAATTGAATGACCTAAAAATAGAATCAGTTTTTGATCAGAAGGACACGACTCCTTGCAAAAGTACACGACAACAACGACCCCCTTAATTAATAATTAATAATTAATAATTTTAGAAAGGGCTATGAACTTATTATAATGATCATCAATAATAAATGGTTTAGTTATTCTTCTTCTTGCTTCTTGTTGCTTCTTCTTCTTTGCTGATCCATTGTTCATCTCCTAATCGTAAATTAAAATTATATTTATGCACATTCGTATTTACAATACCCCTTTAATTCATTATTGGTACATAATCAATATGAGGATTACTCAATTGATCTCTATAGTTATCTATAAATAATGTACATACATTATATGTCTGTAGTAGAACGAAACAATTGACAATTCTAAACTGTTATAACTTAATTTACTATTAGTAAATCAGAATTAGGAGGACTGGCAACTAATCACTTCAATGTCTCCTTTTTATAATTAATATATTATATGAATGAAGTAATTAGATAAGATTACAGTAACATTTCTTTTTATCGAATAAACATAAAATGTAAACAATTGCAAAAAGAAATGAATTTAAAAAAACTAATTAATGATCTGTAGCCTTCATATTATTATCTTTTCATCTCCCCTATGAATCGTGGAGAATCACAAAAAAAAAAAAAAAAAAAAAAATCAAAAAAAATTATAATTTTTGAATGATCTAACTTGTTTTTAATTTTAATTTTAATTATGGTTTTTTACCGGTAATATGGTAGATGTCTTACTACAGCCGTTTCATTCACTATTGTGATTTACCGATAATGAGAGATCGGTGACCACTTAATAATCATGGTGCAAGCTTACTATTGCATAAATAGATTCAAAATTGGCTTGATTTTGATCTCAACTTCATCTTCACTTACTTCTTATTCATCATCATCATCATCATCATCATTACAGTCAATACTAACATCCATGAAGGTATTGATTGTGATTTATCCTTTCTGGACATCATATGGATTAGATACCACTTCTGTTGTCATCTATATGAGTGATTCCTTTCAGATCATTGATGCTACTGAAGAAGAACCAAATGAAGTGTTCATACGATGGCATAGTCAAACTAACCTCTTGTAAAGGGGAGGTCGTTCGATTGGGGTTATTTGCATGGATCTGGTTTTGGTTCGAAAATATTGGTTATTGGAATCTTTGGATAGTGTTTATCTGAAGATGGCTTACAAAATAGAATTTACATTATAAAAATACAATTGTACAAAAAAAGAGTTTCCTGGTTGATTTCTTTTCATTTATTACTTCAATTCGTTTCAATTGGTTTGGTTTGGTTTGGTTTGATATCAATTGACATCAATTGATTCATTTTATGCCCTTGGAGGTTTACATGTTATATATATATATTTATTTCTTTATTTCTTTATTTCTTTATTTCTTTATTTACTCGTTTTGTTATTAGATTCAATTTCACGATTAAATACCATCAACATCAATTGCTACTTGTAAGTTGTAGATTATACCTCAATTGAATCAATCATGGGTTAAGTGATGATTTATGACTCGGCTCATATTTGACTCTTCGTCAATTCGGACCTTCCGACGGGATTGAAAGTGAAAAATTAGTGTTTTGAAAAATTTATTTTGTTATCTATCATAAAAAATATTAGGCTTTTTTTTTTTAGATGATCCAAAATCGATCTGAGGCTTTTACACCGACATAGACGCTAAAAGAAATTCTTCACCATACATAATTAAACACTATTTTACCTTCGCTGACGCTTGCCAATTGATTACTGATATTACGGGTCATAATCTGATTTAAGGAATATGATGAATACAAAAACCCATTCCTACCCTCTCTCCCTTCAAAAACAATTCTTTCTTTTTATCTCTCTTTCTCTTTCTCTCCATAATCACTAAATATGTATCAAATCGTATACTATAAGGCAACTTGGTCAGCTTATGGTGTTAAAACTGAACTTTTTATTTGTTACGTCAATGAATATTGGGAAATCTTGTTTCCACCAAAAATTACAACTGCTTTAGATTTACCTGATATGATTTATATTCGTTGGTATGATGAAGATGATTAAATGGGTATGGCTCTGGTTAGAAGTTTAGGTTAATTGGTATGGGTAATTGGTGTGTTAACATTAGAACCAATTGGGTAAAATTGGATTTGGTTTGGTTATGTTGTTTTACGTTTTAGTTTAAGTTCAATTCTTGGGGTCTAATTATTATTTTTGTTTTTTTTTTACTGGTTTATGGGATTATACTTTATTTAGAATTTTACATATATTAATTATATTATCATCATATTAAATTATTAAAAATCTTGTAATGTAATTCAGTTAGATGACCTTTTACAAATAAATTTTCGGTATAACTTCATCTATTACTCCATTATCATTAATTACAACTTGTAAAATGTACTATTATAACCCAATTGACTTCTTCATGTTATTATCAAGAGTCACTAAACAACAGCATAAACTATAATTTGACTCCATCTATTTATTATCGGAGTTCAAAAAAGATCGTTATCAGTTAAACAACCTAAAAATTAATTAAAGTTGGCTAAATCGGTTAGTCGCGGCCAATAGAAATTTCATGATCTATTTTGTTCAAGCTGTTCAACCGATATCATACTAAAAGCTAAATGTTTACCATACATTTTTCAATCCTTTTTATCCATAATTAATGCTTACAGATGCACTGTTGCCACGAGGTATCATGGTTTAGATCATTCTACAAAGTTTTGATTTGGATAGATTTTTATTTTCGTTTTGGATTTGGATTTGGTTTGCTTTTTTTAATTCTTTAGCTTATTTAGAGTATATACTAATATTATCATCTTAATACTGAATGAATTATATGAAAGTTTGTAATAAGCTATCATGTTAATAACTCTATGAACCATTTTTGACTCTATTTCTGTTCCCATAATTTATCTTTGAAATCTACCTTTAAAGGCAGCCAAGTGCGATAGGTGTTGCGAAAAAATGATTTGGTACGGAGACTACCTTTAACCAAATGATATAATGATAAGATATATAATTAACCAGCTCGAATCAGATTGATGTGATTGGATGATTAGTGGATTTTGTCTATATTAAAAAAGAGATAGAGTAAATTGAATTTTTCTACCGATAAGTCCTTAAAGAAGGGTTAATTAATTGACTTTACGAATCCCAAAATGGAAAGTTTTGTAGTGAGTTTAGCGACAAAATAAGCGTGACTGGTCGGTTCTTCTTTTAGTGAGAGTAGTATTATTCCCTGGACATAGTAAAATAAGGACCTTACGTAGTGGTTTCAAAGGCAGTTAATCCTTAAATGTGATTCAATATGCAGGCAATTCTAGGTTAGTTGGAAATCTAAAAAAAATTTGGTTTCAAAAAAAATTTTACAAATTTGTATCACTTTTCTTTCTTGTTTCTAGACCATCAACACTCATTTAAATACATACTATCACTATAAAGCCTGTCACAATCAAATCCTATAAGCTTCAACCCCCGTTCAATTTCGGGTGTCCTCACATGGACGTTGTAATACTGATTGATCACTTTTTTTGGGTAGATCAATCTCATTTATTTAGTATTATTGCACTTCAAATTCTTTTGAGAGATTCCCTTGGGTCTATAGCTCTAATTCAGATCGTTAGGTTTGAATTGGTTGAACAATTTGATGATTTCGTCCTTTTAAGTGTTATTGATGTGGGTATTTCTCATATCATCCATGGTAGAGATTCAAATGTTGAAGATTATACCATTGCAGAAGTCCATAGTGACTTTAGTTTATTTCCTAGATTTTTTTAAAATCTTAAAGTAAACAAAAACTTTTTATCCATTTCATTCTTTATACAGGATTATAAAATTTAAAAAAAAAACATACTTTTACTTATTATTGAATGAATCTTGTTTGGTACTTATATCGCTATTTCAAATTCTTCATCTTGCTTGCATTTTTCGGTTTTAATTCTCGTTTTGGTTCATCGTTAGTACTGGCTTTCTAATTTTAGGTATTTAGGTTGGTTTTTAATTCGTTTATTTCTTTTATATATATTTGGTTTTTAATTTTATTTATCTTTTACCCTTTTCGGTTTTTATATGTAATTTAATTTTATTAATGTTAATTAACTAACAATATATTGTATGATGCCAGATCAAGTTAAATTAGCTACATAATCTACGATATTCCATTTTTTTGCAAACCTCGCTACTTCCTACCCCGTATTTTTTTTTCTTATCGCAAATAATGAACTAAGACTCTCATTTTATGCTTAATTTCATTGGCAACGTTAGTTGATATATTGTTGATATGTAGCTACATTCTATCACCTTGTTCAATTGACTCTTGGCAACGGTAACTCTAGTACTATCTTATCCTCTTGTCATTGTCATTATCGTGGAAGCCTATATCCACTCTATTGACAGAAAAGGATAGAGTGCTCAGCCCTATCAAAAAAATAATTTTTATTTTTTGCTGACTGGAAATCATCACCATCGATATATATACTCCTATTCATAACTTAAACTTCTACATATGCCTTATTTTCAATGAAAGTTAATGGCAAACCATTGATTGCCGCCTGTTTCATCATCAATTGAAGGAATGAAATCAATTGAATTTGTTTTGATTCAATTGTTCATGTTTATTACTGAATCAGATTATATTTTTTAATACAGGCTCAGTATCGATATGACGTAACTTTATATTTTTCACTTTAATTAACGAAACCTAGCAACGGTTATCATCACCAATTACCTCAATTGCTATTAATGAAACCTGGAGCAGTAGTTACTGGAGTATACACAGTTGTATGACCTGCACAATATGGCACTTTTCTCGATTTGTTCATGGTCGAAAATATGATGTAATTGTAATTATAGTTTATCAGTAAATGGAACAATATGAAGATGGATGGATGATATGAATAATTATTTTCAACTTAAATTTAAACATTATTTTTTTAATGTTAGCTTTTGAATTTATTTTATTTTTGGAAACGGTTGTTTCATTCCGAAGACACGGTTAAGTTATAAGTGATTATAGGGCTGACTTTATGGTCTTTTCTTTTTAATGCTAAACTTAAGTTATATTTAGATTTTACATTTTTGGATTCAACTTTTTGCAGTACCTTTTTTTTTTTAATTTTAGTATGTACATTTGATTGAGTCATCATCTTTATGCTTCTGTTGACTCCTATTTACTTCTATTTATGTAACTTTTCTATATTGAATTCACATTTTTACTGAGCATTCTCAGCATGACTTGTATAGTATGTAGTAGTCAGGTTTTAGAACTTTACCATTTCTTAAAACTTTATCCCGGGGTGATGATGGTGACAATTTAAAGCCCAATCGTATATACCATTCAAACGCAACTTTATTCTGGGAAAATACCGTTAATGCAATACCTGATAATTGTTGAAGTTGATTTATTTTTAGTATTTTGTCATCATTACTTTTAGTCCTTATATATATCACTAGATTTTCTAAATTTTTCATTAATTTAGTTCCTATTTTTTGACCACGGAATTTTTCTTTAATTTGAATTTCATAAAGGTAAAACACCAGACCATCTATCCCTTCTTCATCATCAACTAATTTAAAACTTATAAATCCTACTAATTCACCTTTAAATTCATACCATACATAAATTAAACCATCTTCTTGCATTTCATCCCGTTTATCATCTTTCCAAAGCTTACCGTGGTGAACTTCATAATATTGGTGTAAATTGTCATCCACCAAATCCAAAAATTGTTTCAAATTCAGAGATGATAGTTTTGATATGGGTTTATGAATGGTTTGCCAATGATCAATGGAATACTCAAATATATATTCAACGTTTGAATCAATCTCGAGAATTAATTGATCTTCGTGATCTTGGACCATTTGATTATAATCCAGTAGAAATACACATCCAATACGTTATCCAAACTACCTTCTAAAATATCAGCAGCTGTTGATTGATTGATTGATCTTCGTTATATCTATCGTAGTTAAGTGCTATTTTTAGGTGAAAAATTGTTACCCGCGATTTGATTGTAAAGAGTGGAGTTTTTTGGTACGCGTGATATTTTTGGTGTAACACTTTTTTTTAAACACCCAAACGTTTAATGTGATAAGCATCGTCAATCTATTTCAACTTCTAAAAGCTTTACTTGCATCCCATCTACATTGATTCTATTGATTATTCTGCTATTACAGAATCTGTATCACTTCTACTTCTACAACTGCAACTACACCTAGTGAGACAACTAGTACAACAGATCAGAAATGAACTTACCTCCCAGCTCACCAGTTGATAACAACTACCTTATACCGAGTAGTCCAATGTCTACTACATCACCATTGCATTCGCAATTACAATCACAATCACAAATAAGGCAAACAACTATACATTCACCTAAGATGTTATCATCATCATCTCCAACCGGGTCGAAATCACCAACTTCTGGTCCATCAAATGTTTTAGATGATATTCATAATAATCAGCAAAGACGTCGTAATCAATTATATAAACCATTTTCATCATCTTCATCGCCGATGGAAGTGGGGAGTTATTCAGCATATTCACCTCATAATCAACAATATCATTTGATTTCCCCTTTACGAACCAAACATCATCAACAACAGCAACCTCATCATTTAAGAGCCAATATGAGAAATAAACATAATAAAATGAAATTCATTCGTGATCAATATATTCAGGATAAATTAGAATTACAGAGAGATAAATATCATGAATTCCAATTCCGAGATGACTTGAATCGTGAATATGAACAAGAATATCATCAAGTGACCCAAGGTCTTGATCTTGATACGTTATTGAATGATGAAGAAGAAGAACAGAAATATGTAAAGCCTGATCGTTTGGTTAATGTTCAGATTCAAAATGGATTTGAAGATGAGGATTATGAAGCTTATATTGCTGATTATGAGAATGATTTAGAAGATTATGGGATCCAACAAGATTTAGAGATTGTGGATATGTTAAAGGAGATGGATTTAAGTAGCAATCATCCCCATTAGTGGTTTTATTTCGAATAAGACTATCGTAAAATAGAAATGAAAAGTTCAGTTTTTGGTATAGTTAAAAAGAGATCATTGAATCTGATGTGATTCAATGATCTATATATTCAGTTTATTTTTGGTCTAGGTTTTTTAAAGGTTGGTTTTGCTTGGTTTAGAGTTTCTTCGTTCATTTCGTTCATTTCTTTCATATATTTATTTATAGATCAAAAAGTTATTATATCTACATTTTCATTCTCTTCAATATACACACTTTGTTCCTAGATCAAGGCTATACATTGTTTGTTAATAATGATGTAATGTCACAAATGCGATATTGATTGTAATACATCAGAATGGATAGCATTTCTATCCATTACAAGACACGATTCAACTTATACCTTATTACAGTCATTAAATGTGATCAAGTTAAGTATTCATTACATGTCACTACACTCATGGCATCACTTTCAAACCATTCAAATTTGGTTATGATTTGTGATTATGATTTATAGTTCCAGGTAGGTTCCAAAAATAGCCACAAAAAAGAAATTCTTATTTTCTCCATCATTTTTCTTCGCATCTCCACTCTCCCACCTCTTCTCATCATCACAAATCAGAAGATTATATCGTCATTGGTTAATATAACTTCATAAATGTTGCATGACCGGATAAGCTATGACTCTGTATGACCTAACTTGATTCTCTTTCGTATAGCACACTCTACACAATATGAACCTCTCCCCTGTCCAACTTTTAAGTTTAACTAAAGAATCTTATTTTGAAATTTAAGTTTTGCGCACACAGTCATTTTTTTCTGGATGGATTAAATTTCATCTTACGAAATGGAATTCATTCTTTAGATTTTAAACTCAATTTTATTTATCAAATCACTTCTTTTCTTTCGTTGTCAACAACTTATCTATCGTTTACCCTTCATATACTTTAACCTAGCCCCTTCCATCGTCTAATATAAATCCTACAATCCAATATGGCTGATATACCTGTGATGAATGCCGTTGTTGCACAAGAAGCATTCGGAACCGCTGGAAATGTCACTAATGAACCAGGTAGAAATGAAATGAGTTATAATAAAGAACACCAAGATCAAAACAGTTCCGATAATGATTCAGAAACATCATCCTTCAACGACGATGCTCATTCCGGTTATGAAAGAGAATCAAATGAATGTACCGAATTTTGTATTGAATTCTTTACTTGTTTTGGATTATTTAATGCTTGTTGTCCTGCTAATGGTGAAGGTTGTATTACTACTTCTGCTACATTCTGTGGAAACATTTTGTTTGCGTGTTGTAAGTGCTAATATTACTACTAATGTTAATACCAATGTTAATATAAATCCAACGACTGGTCGATAATAATATTCCTTATCATAATAATCATCAATTTCATTTTACTTCACCTCATTTAATCATTTCTCATTCATCCATTATCTATTCAATCATCTTCTTACATATCTACAATTATGATACAGGATCTAGTCAATATCTCTGGAAAATATTAACTTTGTCATGAGTAACTCAGATTAGCAAAACTGCCCCCTTCTCAAAACTAACATAAAAAAACCACAAAATAAACATCTATTGTTCATACATTTACACAAGTACCACGGTAATTGGTACAAGATACAATTATTCATTCTCCTAGTTTTAGTTATTTACTTTCTATACTTACCTATTTATTAATTCCATGCAAATATCATTCTATAAATGACAACCTTAAAGTTTTAAGGCGTAGTTTGTGTTTACTGATGTAATGAGGCTTTACGTCGTATCCAGCGATGCTATCGATTTTCTAAGCCTTACGCATTAGCCTCCATTGTTAATGTGTCCCTCTCTACGCTCTGATCTCAACCTTATAGCATATCTAACTATATCTTGTCTATATGATCGTAACGATATGTTCGAGAATGATGAAGATAAGTAATCAATGGGTTATAACCTTATCTCCTAATTAAGGTTCTAGATCACCTAATTTATGTAATCTCTTAGCGAGACGATCGCTAATCTTTTTTGTTCGCGGATAAAATATTTGTTACTATATAACCAAACCAATTGATCTCTGTACAATAATAGAGGATATATATAAAACAATAAAACAATAAATAACTAATAAACAAGTGAAATAATAGAAATAGTCTTGTAAAAGACATTTACAAATAATGTTGTGTAAATAAATAAAAAAAAAGCAGCACAACAGTAACAACAACAACGACAACCACAAACATCACCAACACCAATACCAGCACTTACACTTACACCAACTACACTAGGTGGTACTCAATAAAAAGGAAATTGATCTTCTCTTCTTTCTCTTTGGTTCAGAGCTAGTTTCACTCTCATTGTCTTCAATATCAGCATCATGAGGATCATTAGTATTATCAACAACAGCTGGAACAACAGGAGAAATCTTGATTTGCTTTTTAGATTGTAAAAGAATCAATTCTCGGGAAGGGCTTTCTGATTTACCATGGGATAATCTTCTCTTCTTAGATTTTGGTTTAGAGTCAGAATTGCCCTCACCAGCATTGGTAGTAGTTGATTTACCTTTAGACGCTGATTCTTTGGGTGGCTTTTCAGCAGGAAGTAAAATATGTGATCTACCTGGAACTCTTAAGATTATCCTTTGAGGAGTACACTTTTTCTTCTTCATACACTTTGGCATCTTAAATCTTAAATATAATTTATCTTGTGCTATTGATGACATTGTGCCAAAGTCTTTTCCTGGAAGAGGAGATTGTGAAGAATTTAATGGAGATGATACATGAGTGGTTTGAGTAGTAGACACCATATTTTTTCTCTAAGCAAAACTAATGTAGTAACTATAACTTTTCTTAACAAACTTGCTAATGTTTAAAATGATAATGGAGTTTCTTAGCAGAATAAGATTAAAATAAAATCAAATTGCAAAACTAGGAAACAAATCAATTCATTTGTTCCTACTTCTTTTCGCGCAATTTTTTTTTTTGAGTTTGCAGCATTTCAGCGGCTAAAAATATTATATCAATTTGAAAAAGCCGTTGTTTCAAGCGGTATACACCCAATCAATCCCTAATAATAAACATGTCAAATAGTCATCATCATCATCAAGATCAATCAGAAATTACGGGTCAGGGTACTACTTCAAGAAAGACTACCGGGGGTAGTGGTTACTTTTTCAATAACTTACTTAAGAGATCAAACACTGCAACTACAAACAATAATCCAAAAGCAAAACTAGTTCCACTTGATCCATATAAATTAACCAGATCTAAATCAGCCAATTATTTCAGAGATATCACAGGAAGTAATGTGACTTTAGATACTCAAAACTTTCCTGATTTAAAGAAAATACTGTCACCTGGAAAACCAAACAATATCATATCACCTAGTTTATTTAATGAAACTCTTTTATCAACAGCAGGTCCATCAGCAACTCCCAGTCCAGAAAGATATCCTTCCGTTGTTATCACTAAACCTCAAATATTAAATACGGCTGATTTACAATTAGATGCTGTTTCTCCATTGACTGGTGAAACTATGAACATAAATGATGAACATAATAATAATCGTCTTCATATTGAAGCTGATGATATAGAAACAACAGTGATTTATCAACAACAGCATCAACAGCAACAACAACAACAAGTGGGAAGCGCTTATACAGAGTTTAGTCAAGAAGAATATGACGGTAGAACTAATGATGATGAAACTAGTATACCATTAAGTTCAGCAGGTTTAAATAAATTAAAATTGAATCATAATTCATTAACTAAAAGATCAGTGTTTGAAGAGATTTTAACACCGGTAAATCCCAAAGATTTAGAAGAAGGTTCCAAAATTGAGTCAAGTGAATATATTGAAAAGAGTTCAGCTGATAATAAAGTTAGAAAACATATCGTTTTAGAATGTTTTCTAATTCTTTTAATTTTATTAATTCTTGGTGGATTTATTCCTGCGTTAGTATATTTATCCCATGGTACAGAAGATATGGTAAAGAATTTCTTCAATCTGGAAGCTAAAAGGGATCTTTTTTTTCCTTATTTAACTGAAAAGTATGGTGATTTTAGAACATATAATCCAAACATTGTTAATACTCCTGGAGGCTTAAGTCCTTTATATAGAGATGATCCTAAAATACTTGCATTAATGGAAGGTTATGGAGAACCAATATTTCATGGTTTGGCTTATTCGCCAATGGAAGCTTTAGAACCTAGTTGTGGTATTAATAAAACTGAAACAATTTATGATCTAGTAAAGCTTAGTACTGTTACATCAAGAATTAGAAATTATGGAATGCAATGTAATCAATCAGATTTTATACTTGATTCTATTCAAAGTTTAAATTTAAATATGACTTTAGCAATGGGAATTTGGATTGGTAAAAATGATAAGGTGAATAGAAACCAATTAAATACCATGAAATATATTGTTAAGAAATATCCTCAATCCATGTTTGATTCAATTTTTATTGGTAATGAAGTTTTATTTAGAGAAGATAAATCATCAAATCAATTAATTGAATATATAAAGGAAACAAAGAAATTTTTAAAATCAATTGGTTATAAAAAGATTCCAGTTGGTACATCTGAAATTGGATCATTATTAAATAAAGATTTATTTGAAGAATGTGATATAGTTGGTGCTAATATTCATCCATATTTTACTGGTAATTCTGTGGAAGGAGCATCAAATTGGACATTAGAATTTCTTGAATATCAAATGGAACCATTAAATTATAAAAATAAAACTATTATAGTTAGTGAGGTTGGATGGCCAACTGATGGAGGAAATTTCCGTCGATCAGTTGCTAATATTCCTAATTTCAAATATTTTATAAGTGATTATATTTGTAAAATGAAAAATGTTAATTATGGTTGGTATTATTTTGAAGCTTTTGATGAACCTTGGAAAAAGGTATTTTATGAAGGTAAAAATAGATGGGAAACTTCTTGGGGGTTATTCAATAGTGATAGACTGAATAAATTAAATTTAAGAAAACTTTCAATTTGTTAATAGAAGCTTGAAGAAAAATAATTTATAATTTCATTTATTTTTGCAGCAATATTTAAAGAAAACAAGAATTTATGTTTAGTTTTTCTCTTTTGACTAATTGAAGATCAAATTAATACTATAACCAACTTTTACATATATAATTAGATAATTTAAATACTTTTTATAGATACTACATATAAGCTAAACTTAATTTATTTATTTGAATTCAGATTTAAGACTATTAGAAAATTGCATATGTGAAGGTTATACCATTTAAAAATTCAATTTTTTAGAGACCAATCCTGCATATAATCAAAACTCACGTTCAAATTATCATGTGACAAAATATCTCCATTAGAAAGTGAAAAAATTAGTTTTCAAAAAACTGGCAACTTGTCCGAGTGGTTAAGGAGAAAGATTAGAAATCTTTTGGGCTTTGCCCGCACAGGTTCGAGTCCTGTAGTTGTCGCCATTTTCTTTTTTTATTTTTTTAATTTATATTTCAAGGTTTAAATGGTTTGACAACTAACTACATAATTTATTTATAAGGTTTTTGGGTATTCGTAAATTCTTTTTTTATTATCCAAATAAATAGAAGAAGGATTTTTAGAAGCAAAGGAAAGGAAAGGAAAATAAAACAAAGGGTATAACTTTAACTATCTAATAATAGAATATCTAATTCATAGTTCTAAAAAAGACCGTACATTGCAATTGAACCACCAACTGAGACGGCAATTAAAGCAGACAGGGCTTTAATTGAAGAAGAAGCCGAAACTTCTTCTCTGAGAGTGAAAGAATATTGATCTAAATCGAAATCGAAATCTTCTGCGTCTCTCTTCTTGAGACTGATACCAAAGAATCCTAAAACTTTATTAAAGATACTGGAAATTTTACCAGAAGTAGAAGTAGTAGTCGTAGTAGTAGTAGAGGTATCATCATCGTCGTCACAAGGGTCTGTAGTTGTTGCTGCTGCAGTTGTTGTTGGAGCAGTTGTGGTTGCGGTAGTTGTTGTTGGTGTAGAAGCAGCAGTTGTGGTGGTCGAAGTAGTACCTGTCGTTGAAGAGCTACTGGTCGATTTTGGGAATAACCAACCAATAATCAGACTGATGATTCCTCTTTTACCTAATTCTTGAACGGAAGTATCATATTCAACTGCTTGAGCATTGATATGACTGGTAAATACAATTACCATCAATAAGACGAAAGGAACAACAAACTTCATTATAAATTTACCTGCAATGCGTTAGTTCGATAAATCGATATCTAGATCTCAAACTGAAACATAGATCAGATTAGAGAATTAAGCTCAAGTTTTATATTAATTATTACTAAAATTAAGAAAAATTAGTTAATGGGCGCAAAACTTTAAAAAATACGAATTAGGAAATTTTCTCAACCAAATTTAGTCGCACAACCATATGAAAAATAATCTAAAATTTATTATCTACTTAAGGAAATGATCCTTCACGCAAACCAAAATATCCATTTGGTGCATTCTTAGCATTTAACCATGATCGTTGACCATTTCCGCCTTCAATACCCAGTTTAGTAATATTATTACCCCACCAATTTAATTCATCAGTAATATATTCTGTAGTGAAAAATATTAATAATGCACTAAAGGCAACTCCTGCTGATAAAGCACTAGTTAAAATATAATTATACTTCTCCCACCATAATATATAGTTATTTTTAATATGGTACATAAATAAATATGATACATATAATCCTCCTGTGAAATACAGAAGATTATATGGTGCATAATCCAAAAATCCGCCTATTATAATAGTGGGTTGGAAATAACGTCTCAAAAGTTGGGGTCCATGGTTTTTAAACCACACACATGGAATCACTAATATAACCCCTAATAGGAAACACCATTTTAATACTGGATAAAGTCCACCAAATACTTTTGCTGGACCTATTTCCCCATATTGAATACTCGAATAAAAATAAGTATTGGCTCCTGGACAACTTAATTTATCCTTTTGCATTCTATCACAGATATCAGGTATATTATCAATTTGCCAATTCGATACGAATAATGCTATTATCACATTCAATAACGTTGATATTAATTGACCTCTGAAGATTGCTCTGGGGGGAATTTTTGCGTAATGGGCTAATTTTTGATCGGTAATATAATTACTAGCTTGAGTATCAATATTATACCCATAACTCTTTAAAGTGATCAAGGCAATACCAGAATTTGGAATAGTATACCCAATGATTAACTCAACCAATACATTCAATCCAAATGAAAACCCAGTGACTGATGCAATAGATGTAATAGGAACTAAGAATATAAAGTTGATTAACATCGTACAAAAGATTCCCCAAATTGGTGTTTCAGTAGGATATAATGAGACACAGAATATAGCAAATGACGTACTCACAATCAAGATGGACAAAAACCACCAATCTGGTACATCTTCATATTGGGCCATCATTTTACAATGAGGATCGTTCAGATATCTTCCAAATTGATCATGAGATTTTCCTGATTTAACAGAATCTCTAAGAGTAACCCAAACATTATGGAAACTTGATTTCATTGATTCCCACTCAGTAGTAAAATGATAAACTATGGCAAAAGGATATAAACAGAAGAATGCTCCATATAACACCAAGTTTGCAGCGGTAAAATATGGTGGTCCAACCTTTTGATACTTTTCATTATCAAACATATTATTCTCATCTAATAAATCATGAACATTGAAAACTTCACCCTTATTATTAAATAATCTATTGGAGTTTATAGGTAAATAAGCAGTCCAATAGTTATTAGTATAATAAACAATCAAGATTATAAAGAATGCTAACATTGAACCAATATAATGATTGGCATAAGTATAAAATGGAATAGTAAGACAGCCTGCTGCATCAAATATATTCCAATCAAATGTAGGCCATGGATTTAACCCTAAGCCAACAAACGTACCTGTTACATTCACTAAATGAATCAGATTTGGACTAAACCATGTAGGCCAATTTAATTGTGATAGTGCAGTAAAGAAGTAAGATGGAATCCAATTATAGAAGAAACTTCCAATACAAACAACGTAAAAGAAAGTATACTGAGAAATCTTCCATCCATAAACTGGATTATTCTCTTCTGCTTTCATCAAAGCTCTATTTAATGCTATGGTTGGTAAAATTGTTGGCCAAATTGCTTTACTTGGATAAACACAAACTTTCTTCATTAATAATGCAAATCCAAATCCAAGAAATTGGGTTGAAATAGACAAAAGTACTTGAAATGTATACGTGACCCACTTTAAATTGTAAAATCTTTCTAATTTCATGACAAATATATTATAGACCAGATAAGGTGTACCCGATGAACACAGATATATGATTGTGGCTAACATCATTTCTTTATAAGTCCAAGGACCAGGATTTAATTCAATGGAATATCCAAATATTCTGAATGTCTTATGAGGCATATATCTTTCCCATAACTTACCACATGGTAAAAATAAGACTTGCATTGTATGAGAACTTAATCCAATTCCTGGCATTCTATGAACAAAGAAATTATTTATCACTGATCCAATACATGTCCATACTAAACTTATAACATATACTCTAAATGTCTCTATAGGGATAGTTGGATCATCGTATGGTTCTGTGATTGCTCTTATTTCTGGATATGGTGAATGATAATGAATTAATGCTGCTTCTAATCTAATTTGTAGATTCCAATCTATAATTCTAAGGTATAATTTGTGATTAATATGTCCACGGGTATGTACTTCTTCTTCCTCTTCTTCTTTATCGACTTCTATATCTGAGATTTCAAATTGTTCATCCTCCCGTGGAATCAATCTTATAAGTCTTTCTAAAAGCTTATAATCATCTGCTAAGTAATTCACATCACCATTATGTTCAACCAATGCATCTCTCACGATTGATATGGAATCTTCTATACTCAATTCATCTATCTTGGTCAACATGAATTGAGGTTCCTTCCCTATGTGAATATCTTCTGGCACGAATGATTGATCAAAGGTTTCATCTTCAAGGACACCCAATCGAAGCAACACAAGCTGAATTTGAGAATTAGTCAAATTAGTCCACTTCCTGTCGCTACTCCTCCTAGTTAAGTTCTGATCATGATCTTCATGGTATTCATTCAACTCAATGTATTCAGGCTCCTTTCGTACCATTCTCAATCGACTTAATAATCCCTGGATGGTCCTTTGATAAATTGTTTATCTAGTTTGATTTTATGTCAATTTTTTTTACGGTCTTGTGGGGGTCGCGACAAAATCTTTGATTTACCGACTGTGATTTATGAGTACAATTTCTATTCACAAATTTAAACTATAAACCAAAGAGATACACTATTTTAAAGACTATTATGGAGTTAGACTAAACTAAGTACCTAAAGATTCACTGATAACCTTGGTGATAGCAATAAGTTTTTCTTCTGTATTTCTTAAGCCTACTACGCCTAAATTTACTGGTGCATTAGCAAACTTCTTTGGATCATCATATAGATCGTGCTGAAACTTATCATAATCATTCAATGGTTTATAATCCTTTTGTGGCACGTCTAAACTTGTATCCAATTTAGTTACAGGGAATACCAACATTGGGTAATCTAATAAATTCCATTGACAAGTGTATAACCAATATTTTGCAGTTCTATGCTCAGCAGCAACATTTGGAAATACTGGAGCAATAACTCCATCAAGGACTTCACCATCTTTATTAGTATATGTTTGCCAATGTTTTAAATATTGTTTTCTATACTTTTGTTTTTCTATATTCCATTTCCATTGTTCATGCATATCTAAATCTTCAGCATTTTCAATGGCCCAAACAGTTTGTTCACAAGCTGGTTCTCCAGTGGATGTTAAAGTACTTTTAACATCACGAGCACCATCTTCAAAATAAAGCTTATCAAGAATATCAAAAGTCTTAAGATGATTATAAGGTTTGAAATCAACAAGTTCGATATTATCCAACTTTAATAATTTTTCTTTAACGATTTTTAAAGCTCTTGTAACTGGTGGTAATGGATTAACTACTTCATCACTCCATAAAATTCCAAGTCTGAATTTTCTTTTAGTTGATACTGGTTTCCATTCAAGAGAATTTAAACTTGGATCAATTAACCATGGTTTAGATTCAACAATGGTTTGCATGATCAATTCTAATAACCCTAATGATCTAGTTAATGGCCCGGTAACTGATAAGATTGATTCTGAACCAATTTGACAAGAGAAATAATCACCTGTAGGGATTCTTCCTACTGTAGTTCTCATACCATAAATACCATTAAAAGCAGAAGGACATCTGATACTTCCACCAATATCACTACCTAAACCAACAGTACTAGCATGAATACCATTAATAGCACCCTCACCACCGGATGAACCACCACAAGTCAAACTACTATTGTAGGGATTAACAGTTCTACCATGAGCAAAAGATTCACATTCAAGCATCATTAAAACTTGAGGATTTGTAGTTCTTACAAATGGATTAGCACCATTTTTGTATAAGATATTAACGATATCAGCATGATAATCGACCACTCTATCTAAGTAACATAATGAACCATGAGTGACGGATCTTCCTATAAATGGGATCATTTCCTTAAGTGAGATTGGTAATCCGAAAAGAGGGAATGTTTTGGAAAGTTCAGCATGATTTGCGTCTAAATGCTTAGCAAAGGCTAAACTTTCAACAGGAAGGAATTCATACACACAGTTGGTTAATTTAGAAGCAAATATAGCGGCATGATAATAAGCTTTCAATACTTCAACTGCAGTATATTTCTTTGCTTTCAAATCTTTTAATAAATCAATAGGATCCTTTTCTGTGATTTCTTTCACCTTGGCAGGCAATTTCTCAGCATAAACTTCAATGGGATATGGAGCAGGTTTACCATAATCAGTGGTTGTTTCACCAATGGCAGTTGGAAGGGACTTATAAATGGTATAAGTTTCTTCATCGTCAAAGGGGAATAATTCCAAAGTCTTGGCCAAGGAGTCTTTATAAATATTTTGCGCCTTAACAGCTAAGTCTTTCCAATTATCAGTTAACATTGTAGGTAATTAATTGTAAGTAAAATATAAAGTAAAGCAATTGATAAAAGCAATTGGTAAAATAAGAGATATACTCCATTTTATATAACCGTTTTACTGAGAAATTTCAGATTTGCACTAGAGATAATTGATAAGAAAAACAATTGACTGATTCCGCTACTCAATGCGGTAATTCGCATAATTCTCAAGGGGAACACTATTTAGTTAGGCAGGGCTAAGGTTTTCTGTTACATATTTTTTTAGGTGCTACCTTATCTCAACGGCGGTCTAATAGTATTTCCCGGCCCGCCGAGTAATTTTAGCTTCAATGTTCTTATCCCCCTTTCTATTCTACCAATTCAATCATGATTTAGTGAACGGGGTATGATAATGTATAGCGGATAACTTAATTTGATTAATTTGGAGAATAAAATGCCAAGAGGTATGACTTTTACTTATAACAATGATTGCTCCTCAAACTTGTAGGAAATAAACTTCGTTTTAAAGCTAAAATGTGAAAGGGAGGGGATTCGTAGATATTACTAAGCAATATTAGTCCAATGGTTGATCTAGAAGACATTTAACTTTAAGGTGGGAACCATGATATTCATCAACCAATCATATCTCAGAATTCGTTGTATTTGTAGTGTTGAGGGCTACCTTGAAAGTTAAATTACATCTGAGTGGAAGGGGGAGCACCACTTTTCTAATTGACCAATAAGATGCTTTGATGGTGAAATTCCACTTGCCCTCATTTGTGTAAAAATCTGTATTATCAGGATTTATTTTCAAAAATTTGAATTTTACGCGTTTTGCTCAAGTTTTCAGCCAATAGGAAGCTTCAAATCGACACTATTTCCTAATTAGGAAACCATGTTTTATTTTGATATATCTTAGGAGGCAACAAGACAATGTCCTACTTTGATATTTTTAAGATTTACGTCTTCCTATTGGTCGACATTTAAGAGAAAGTTGGCGCCACTCACTTACAAGGCTCCAACTTACTGGTGCCACCACAGCTGAAGGAAATCTATCAATACTGGTGAGTAGCTATTCACTTATTAACTACTCAGACGAGTATTGCAGATATAGAGGTAGATACTAAATATCATAAGTCAAGAACTATAGAACCGTTGACAATAACATATACAATCAGCTGTTCTTGGTCATTAGATTCATGTGCCCATCATGATTGGTTGATTTACAAAAATTTAAAAAAGGGCGAGGTGAGATAATTTGAAATGAATGCAAAAAACAAAAAGAATAAAATTGTAATTATTTGAAACATAATCAATGTTAAGATCCCGATAAGAAGGTGGAATGACCTTAGTTTAATTATAAACATTTGAAGATTAGGTTATTTCTATAAGTAAATTGACTGGTTTTGAATGGGGTTTCTAGCATTTCCACTGAAAATCCCTTGCAAAATGATATGAAAAAGAGTATGAAAAGGTAAAGCTGGTTTAATTTCAAAAAACTATAAATAGAGGTGGAAAATACTTGTAAATCTAATCAAATTATCATTAAAACCACTATCAATCAACAAAAATCAAATCTTGATATACTAATTCAATCCAAACACCAATGAAGCTTGCTATTTTCTATTCAATTTTACAAATTTCAACTATTGTTCATGGTCTCCCAGCTATTAAAGTAATTAAACAGGAGGTTCTTCAAGTCTTTCGGCCGGTGAAGAATAATAACATCATCAAAAGGGTTCTTGTTACACCTATGAATCACAATCCTGATGCTGTTAATACCCATAATCAACATGTCATTGCTGTTACTACTTATGTGACTGAGCTGACAAGTGTCAGTTTTGGACCTTCAACTATAAGCTCATACGATATTGTTCAACCTACCCATACTACAGAATCTGGAGAAGAGAACATAGGTGTTCATGCTGTTTATTTATCGACTTATGTTCTTGTTTCAGTTACTATTATTGTTTTATTAACCTAGAAATAGTTAAGTATTCTCTAATTCGCCATGGTTTAAGTCACATGTTTAGTTATAATACCTCCGTTTACTTAAGTTGAATACATGCCCAATATAAAATCACAACGTTCCATAACCAGTTGTAGAAATAAGCAGTATTGTCGCAAAATACATATATTGGGTTTATTGTCGCAAATTTCAAAGACAAGTCAAATTAGAGTTTAGTATCACAAATGGTAATTGAACCCGCACTCATACTTAATATCCATTTAAGGATCACACGATAATAAAAGTTTTTTTTCTTTCTCTTCTAAAAGAATATTCATCACAGCCTAAAATGGATTTCTTATTTTTCAATTCTATAAATTTCTTGTCGTTTAAGGGATTGAACTTTGTGGCCATATTTTACTCGTCTTTTCATAGTTTAGGTGTCAACAAAAAGCCACTATTTATCATTATTGCGATGGCCATATTAGAGGTGGTCTGGAATCTTTGATTGGAATCAATCTAATTTCATCAAAATGAAAGCAATTGAAACGACCCAAACTTGACCGCAAAGCGCAGGTGATACCTTCTCCTCTCCCTAGGCTGCAGGAAAACACTTCCTTAAAAATATTTACTAGTATACAGAATTGTTTTTGAAAATTGCCTTAGTTCTTACGTAAAATAGCCACCACCACTACTGTTAAAATTAAATATCACAATGGTAGTTAAAAGTTTAAAATTGTTTATTTTTTTTTTAAACTTAGATTATATAAATAGGAGTCAATATCCCATCCCCTTTTGTTATTTGATTTGTGATTTTTATAATCTTCCTTTAATTTTCGATTTTTTCAAGTATCAATTATATTATTATAGTAAATATGAAGACCCAAACTTTTATTACTTTAGCTTTTGCTACTTCTGCTTTAGCCAATGTCATTGATAGATTCAATGTTAATCAAGATGATATTATCATTGGTAATGATTTCCAAGGATTTGAAGTTCTTAACCTTAAAGAGAATGATGAACAAATCTTAAAGAAAACCACTGCTGAAGAATCCTCCACTACTACTCATAAGAAAGAAGCTGCTACTTCAACTGTTGAAAGTTCTACTACTAAGACTCATAAAAAAGAAGCTTCTTCAACTTCATCTTCAGGTAAGAAGCATAAATCTGAAACTCATTCCATCACCAAAACTAATGATGGTATGCAACTCGATGGTGCTGGTGCCTTTATTGCAGGTCCAATTGCTATTATTGCTGGATTACTTCTTTAAGCAAGGATTGGTTTTATAAATTTAGTTTGTAATTATGGTCTATAACGTTTAATATTTAAAATAATATACAGAAAAAGCTTGTTTTACTGTTATGACACGATTCACTAAACTAACAAGTTGAAATACTATTAATTGAAATTGGTATTCTCAACACATTAGTTAAATTTAAGATATTTTAATGAGATGTGCAATGATGGATGAGAATGGATATAAAGTCTAGTATGAAATCCCTTAATCTATGCAGCAAGATATAATAACCGAATTAAGTACCCTTCTAGACCACACTATCATTGGCTCCAAATTCGCAGCAATAAAAAAATATCACATTGTTCCCCTACAAATATTTTAGCAAACAAAATAATGAAGTAAAGCAACAAATTTGATTTATAAGAGCTGCTTACCAAAGAGATGATATAATTATAACTACCTTATGGACTAAGCCATATCCTACTTATCAATCCTTCCCACGATTTGTAATCTATTCTCTTTCAAAGCAATCATTCACTATAAGTCAATCTAACACGTTTGGCAGAGGACGACATTAATGGCCTATTCCGGGATGACTCTTAACTATGCAATTCCCATACAAAAGTCAAAACTGTTTTTTCATCCGCCGGACCGCCCAACGAGACATGTGTTTTTATAGTGGGAAAAATGTCGTTTATTGAAAAATGGTGAGAATGATTCATCCAAAATTTTTTTTTTCCAACCCTGGTTAGAAAAAAACCAGGTTACTCCAGTTTTAATATAAATAGATTTATTGTTCGTTGTTCAAGACTGTTTCTTAATTGTATATACCAGAACCAAAGAGGGAAGAAACAGTTATAGAAGACATTTATAATGTTGAAACAAGTGTCATTATCAAGCAATATGCTTGTGAAACAAATGGTTAGAAACAAATCCACATCAAGTTCAACATCAGCTTTAGCATATAAGACATTACATCGTAATCAAAAAAGACCACCATTACCGACTTTAGAAACTCCTAATTGGTCTGCCGATGCTGCTGTTAGTTCGATTCTTTATGAAACCCCAGTTCCATCCCGTGCTCCAAGAAAACAACATGTATTAAATTGTTTAGTTCAAAATGAACCGGGTGTTTTAAGTAGTGTATCTGGTACTTTAGCAGCTCGTGGTTTCAATATTGATTCATTAGTGGTATGTAATACTGAAGTGAAGGATTTATCCCGTATGACTATTGTTTTAGCTGGTCAGGATGCTGTTATTGAACAAGCTAGAAGACAAATTGAAGATTTAGTTCCAGTTTATGCTGTATTAGATTATACAAATGCTGAAATTATTAAACGTGAATTATTATTAGCTAGAGTTTCATTATTAGGACCAGAATATTTCCAAGAATTAATTGCTACTCATAAATTACACATTAATGATGGAGCATCAATTCCTGATTTAACTGCTACAGAATCAGCTTTTCATCCAAATAATTTAGCTCCATCTGAAGCATTAAGACAAAAACATAAACATTTAGATCATATTAATACTATAACTGAGAAATTTGGGGGTAGAATTGTTGATATCAGTGATAGAAATGTCATTGTTGAATTAAGTGCTAAACCTTCCAGAGTATCAGCTTTTATAACTTTATTACATCCATTTGGTGTTTTAGAACTTGCAAGATCTGGTATGATGGCATTACCTAGAACTCCATTAGATCATGCTGGTGAAGATGAAGATGCTATTGATGCTGCTGACATTGTTGATGCTTCTCAATTACCACCTGGTTAAGTCAATAATTGTATTTATAAATATATATATGTATAATTGTATTTTCAGTATGGTTGTTAGTTTAGTTAGTTGTAAATATATCGTTTAGGGGGGAGGGGCATATCGGTTGTGGTCCCCCACTAAATATAATATAAATAAAAAGAACAGAGTAAGATATACAACGTAACGTACATGCAAACGCATACATACACTAGATTCTCCTAATTGGAATACATACGAATAGGAAGTAGTAATTGATTTCTATATAGTAGTTTTTGTGCAATAAATTCTGCGTAAATCGAATTGTGTGTTCTTTTTTTTGGCCTTATGGCTCCAATCCCCTCCTTTTCTTTTACCGTAAATAATTTATTATTTTTAGGGATAAGTAATACGAAAGGGAATGAACGAACGAACACACGAATGAATGAACAGAATAGAAGGAAGGAAGGAAAGAATAAGCATATTGAATGTCAATTTCATGTTTAAACTATTATTTTATATGTGAGATGAGTTTGAATTTATCAAACGAAGATGTAGATAAACAGACCATAGTTTCTGCAAAGTATCATAAAATTACCGATCCATTTTTAGTTTGTTGTCTCCGAGTCTACTCTAATTTCATATTTAGCTATATCTTAATTTATTTATTTACTATATTTTATTTATTTAATTATTTATTTAATTATTTGTTTACTTATTTTAGAGGGGGATTATGATTTATAGTTTACCAGGATTTTAAAAAGTCAATATTGAAAGACACTTATAATAAACACAAACAAGTAAAAAGAAGAAAGGAAGGGTATAATGGATCGTCAAGTAGTGTGGGGGGTCGGTAACAAACATGATATGATACATAATATGATTTGATCTTCTATCACGTTATTTCGGCATTTTTTTGATTAATGAAGATCTTTTAATCAAGGCGATACCAATTTATTTTATGAGAAATGTTAATATTATAAAATAAAAATAATGAAATTAAGATCTAAATCAGGCGAATGTTGAATGATGCAGTGTTGTTTGTTTGATTATAGTATTATGATCCTATTATTGATTATTACTGGAGTTATGATATAGATATGATTAAGATCGATGTTGGAAGTGGAATCTGGTCACAAACTTATAATGGGGTCAGATTCGCAACTCATAAGATCTTACAATTTATTATCCAAACCAGATAAATAAATAAATAAATAGATAGATAGATAGATAAAAGTAAATAAAATGGGGGAATATCTACAATCAAAGAATGAATGGATGGATGAGTGGCTTCCCCCATTATTTTCTAATTTATCCGTAGACCACAAACAGTTAACCAATAATAAGATAGATGAATACCCTTCGTACCTGTATAGAAAATAAAGGTAAATGGGTCATATGTAATGCATAATGAGCATTAGTACGAAATGTAGTTTAATTAGTAGTTTGTTGGTTTCCACCTACAGACAAACAGCATACTGACTGCCTTAATTTTACGGTACATTCTGTGAGTACAAAACACTCACCACCACTAATCAAAATTAACGTTTGATAACTTTATATTAAACTTTATTATGATTAAGTTTTTTACATGTGCTGATTATCTTCTCTTACCTTACCTCACATTACCAGACGATTGAACTTGTACTATATGTCTAGATCATTAAACTCTAAGTCAATATCATTCATCCCAATCGACTTACCTCAATAGGCCAAAATTAATATTATTTAAAGGTGATGCGTTCTTCTACTTCTGCTTCTGTCTGAAATGGAAACACAAAACGAGACATTTTTTTTTTTTTTTTTTTTTTTTGGTGTGTGTGTGTGACTTTTTAGATTACACCTTTCTAAAGCACAACAAAATAAATTCAAGACTTTTCTTTTAAAAAAGGCAGCATTTACTTCAGAATCATTCATCATAATCCATTTACAACATCCATCGAAAACAGGATTGAAGAGCTTAGAAACTGACTGTTCAGCAATCATACCAACTGATCTATCCATTAGCTTATCATCTTCCACGCCTCTTGTTTGCTGCCTCTCTTTCCCTCATTTCCGCAGCCCCATAAAATTAGATTGATTGCACTTTTCTATTATAAAACGATAAAAGGGCCTCGAATTCATCCATTTATTCATACCAACTAAATAAATCCATGACTTATATCGATCATCAGCTTCTGTTCATCATCTGATTTGCAATCTAATCTATCCCTTTCATCATTACGTTGTTTGTTTATTCATTCATTTATTTATTTATTAGCTTGTTCGTATTTAACTACACAAAAATTTCTATAGAAAGTATCATAACTCATCCATTAATCAAATGCAAAATATAGTTAAAAATGAATTGGATGAGAATTCAAAGTATCGTCAACAAGGTCAACCTCAACAATTACAACAATTACAACAAAACCAACAAACTCAATTAACTACTCCTCCCCAACAAAGTACAACATCGTCAACTTCATCTCTACCGCAACAACAAGGAACTCCCCAACAGCAACAGCAACAGCAACAGCAACAACCACTGCAACCTCAAATATCTTCACAACCAGTACCACCCCAACAACAGCAGCAACAGCAGTATAATCCTTACTATCAAAATTATTATCAACCTCAACCTCCATTACCTGCATCTCAACCCTCCTACTATAATCCTGTTCATCCTCCACCACCTCCAGGAGTACAACAACAAACTCAACCTCAGTCACAACAACAAATCCCCAATCATTATCAATATGCTCCACAAGCAATGCAACAGCTGCGACTGCAACAACAACAACAACAACAACAACAACAACCACCTCCACCAACTGCTCCTTACCAACCTATATATCAACAGCAACAACCACCTGTACCCCAACAAGCTCCAGTACCACATCAACACTTACAACAACAACAAATACCACCTAACTTACAACCACAATTGGGTCCTCTACCTATACCGGGACAACCCGCACCAATAGAAGTTGAACATATGGGATCTCAACCAAGAAAAAGAACAGCATCAGGCTCCTTAGCTCCACCACGCTCTGCAGCTGCATTTCCAAGAAAAAGAGCTTTAACTGCGTGCGATACTTGTCGTTTAAAGAAAATCAAATGTGATAATGTAAGACCACGATGTGGATCTTGTGTGAAGAATGGCAACTTGAATTGTCATTATAGAACTGACGATCAGCAAAAGGATGTATCTACATTTGATCCTGCTTCTATTAATATCATTGGTAAATTAGATGTCATATTAAGAGATTTAAAAGATATTAAAAAACATTCTGGAATAACCGAATCATCATCCCAAGATGATCCAATTTTAGGGGATGGGAAAATAAGACCTCAAAGAGCATCTGATTTTAAATTTGATGATTGTTTTTGGGATATGTCACTTACATCTATATTAAAATGGAATTCATTTCGACAATATACTGGTGAAACGTCTGAAGAAATTGGCCTAGTTATAAATCAATTGGTTAAAGATTACAATACTGATGATGTAGGACCTTTTAGAAAGGCAACTTTATTTGAAAGATTAGAATTAGCTAAAAATCTTGAAGTGTTAATCCGAGAAAACTTATCTGCTATTATAAATTCATTCTTTGTCAATTGTTATACCAAAACTCCAATCTTGGATACTTTGGAAATCTTTGAACTGTTGGAAATTTTCAAATGTTTAATGAGTTACGATCCATCAATCACTCTAGTGAAATTATTAGAAGATTATGAACCTAATACTCCTAGTGATCAAATCCCTGAATTTGTCATTGATGCTTTAAAAGCTGCTAATCTTGAAGATACTCCATATCGTAGATTGGCATATAAAACATTATGTGAATCAATTCCATTATTTTTAACTATTTGTGCCTTAGGTATAATCTCCACCAGTATTCAATTGGAAAATTTATCTAAATTCAATTCATCAACTGAAGAAAAGGAAAGTACCATACTTGGATCATTATCAAGTGAATCAACGTTTAATAAAGTACCTTTAACTTTACCTCGTGATAGATCTCAAATTGCATTTTTATTAATTAATTATGCTCAATTTTTAGATAGTGCATTCCCAGATTCTATTAAACAAAGCTCATTAGTGGCGGTTGAATTCAATTTATTATTAAGTCAATATTATTTATATATTATGTGTCCTGTTAAAGCATATCGATTTATATCGATTGCATGTCATAATATGATGTATTTCTTAACCATGAGAAATATCAATAATACTTATTCATCACCATCATTAGATTCCAATAAACGAGAAATGATTGATCGATTATTTTGGACATGTTTGAAATTAGAATGTGAATTAAGAGTTGAATTATCTCCTTATGTACCTTTATCCGGTATAACCCAAGTGATTCCTCCTACTTCATTTCCTAAGATTCCTGATCCAATGACATTGGAAATAAGAGAAGCTCATAGTGAAGCATGTTTGAAATTAGCTAATAAACATGATGATGAAAAGACATGGTATTATTTTTTAACTGAAATTGCAGTTCGAAAAGTTGATAATAAAATGTTTGATGAGATTTATTCATTTGAAAATACATTAAAGAAAACTTGGGATCAAGAAGCTTTTTCGAATGAATCAGTATGGATTTTATTCATCAAATATTTAAATCAATATAATGGGATTATAAATTCTTTAAATCCTCAAATTCGTACTTTTGTATTACAAGAAGTTAACGTGGATCAAATTCATCGTAGAATGAAAAAGAAATATGAAAAGAAACATGCTAGAGTTGCTATTGAAACTGATATTTTCGATAGTTTAGATGATTTTTTAATTGATGATGATTTATTATTAAGAGCTCAATCTGAATCAATTATGTTTATTAAAACGAGAATTATAAGTTCTAAATTATTATTATTCCGTCCTTTGGTTTATTTATTATTAGAGGATAAAATCCCATTTGTGGAATTATTAGAAGCAGCCATGGCAGTGGTAAGTACATTAAATGCCAATTCATCATTAAATACTTTAAATTCAGTGGAATCACCCGATTCAATGGGATCAAATTCCAACCCATTAACTGGTACGTCTGATCCATCTGATATTGATATGGAATTGGATTATTTTAATTTAGTCAATGCTCCATTATTTTATCAGAAACAACATCCTGATGAAGATTTTTCTAATATCATTGAATATATTCCCGTTAAGAATTCTTCATCAGATGAAAATAATCCTAATAACAATGGTAATAATACCGATACTGAAGAATCTCCGGAAGATTCATTTAGATTGAAAAGTTTACCATTAGCAAGATCAAGAATCCTTAGAATCTTCATTCAAAATTTAATATCAATTCCTAAATTGAATATTCCTAAATTAGGATCTCATAGACATCCTGGATCATGGTATTATTTACGGAATTTATTTTCAGGAAATGTGCTTCAATTTTTAATTTATAAAAAGATTCATGAAATGATTCAACGAGCCATGATGGATGATAATTTCAAGCTTTATATAAGTCAACTGCCTGATATTGGATCTCCAAATGATATTTTCAATATGCTTGATATAATCTTATCTCGAGAAGGAATCGTGGCAGCGTTTGAACATTCATTGATTATATTCAGTTATTGGAAGGATGAATCCAAAGATTGTCAAGTTTATTATGATTACATTAAGAAACTCTTAGATAAATTGTAACCCTCCCCAAACAGACATCACATACACAGACACTTTCTCTATCACGTACTATAGAACAAGTATGTATAATTATCTGTAAAAACCTTATAATAAATGTATTATTATTAATTAATTTTCAACCTTAGTTTTCCTTTTATGGAGAATTTAAATCGGGTTTCTTTTTTTGCAATCATTATCCGTTTTAAGAGTAAAGCCGCACCGTTACATTCTTTAATTTTCTGTGAGGAAGTTCAAGTCCGATATCGCATTGGTATCGTTGATGATGATATACTGAATGTGACATTGATATAGAAATATAAATAATATATATCTACTCTTATTTCATTCTGTTGAAGTGACAAGTGATATTATAGATTAGATATATATTGATTGTTAATAATGGGTGAGGGTTTACTTCCAGTCGATCAAGATTGGCATAATTGTGATTATGAAATTAAAGAACAAGATCGGTATTTACCCATTGCAAATGGTAAGTCTCTCTTCATTCTAGTTAACTACTGCTTATCCAAAAGTACTTCAATTTTACTAACTGAATCGTTTATTTCTAGTGGCAAGAGTCATGAAAAAAGCTTTACCGGATCATGCCAAACTTTCTAAAGAATCAAAGGAATGTATACAAGAATGTGTTTCCGAATTCATATCATTTATAACTAGTCAAGCTGTTGATAAATGTGGGTTAGAGAAGAGGAAAACTATCAATGGGGAAGATATCTTATGGGCCATGTATTCACTTGGATTTGAGAATTATTCTGAGACTTTAAAGATTTATTTAACTAAATATCGACAATTTGAACAGATTGAACTAGAGAAGAAACCAGTTAAAAAGAGACAAAGAAGAAGAACCAAACCTAAACCAGTTATAGTAAAAGAAGAGGAGGATGGTTTAGAAGATGAAGAAGATGAAGAAGAGGAAGAAGAAGAAGACATCAGAACAGGAAATCTGGAACCTTTTGATAGTGATATAGATTTCAATGGAGAAGATATTGATGATGAAGATGATAACGATCAAAGTAATAGTGAGACTAATCCTGATATCTCACCCAGGACGATTATAGAACGGAATAAACCAAATCAGGATGCAGTGGAGAGTCTTTACAATTTCAATTTCGATTCCACTAATAGTGACAATACAAGACATTATATACTGAATGCTACCACTAATACTACTACTACTACAACAACCTTTATTCCTGGTAATAGTGCTATTAATATGATCCCAACTAGTACAACCGCCAGTCAACAAGATGATATTTTACAACAATATTTAATAGATGGATCCAGTAGATCCAACAGTAACAATGAAGAAGAATTAAGTAATTATCATCAATATATCAATAAAGTTTAAACCATAGTCCAAGGGCTTAAAACTGAGGCTAACTTTAAGTAATTAATTTGGCAATTATTCCCAATTAGGCAATCATCCATATAAAAAATACGCGATTTTGTGGATCGAAAATGTATGTAATTTAAGAAAGGAAAAATAGGGTTAAATTAGAATGTAAAAGGAGGTATTTAATAAGTTGCAATGCTAATTAATCCTAGTTGTTATAGTTATGGTTAGTTAATAGAAATTTGAAATTGGTAAAAAATTATTTATTATTTATAATTTGAAAGAGTTAAATAGTGTAAGGGATAGCCCAAATTTTATGTACCTAAGATGCTTGAAGTACTGAATGTTGATACTAAATAATAAATAATTTATTATGAGACACTGTAGTAATGTACCTACCTCACATTGTATCATAAAATAATAATATTAACTACGACAATAACACATTTGCCTCAACTACATTGAACAACAACTAACAACTAACTAACTAAATCAAACGGCATCTAAATTGGAACAATGAAACTGAAACTGAAAATAAAAAAAAAAAATTTCTGAAGTTTGAGCGCGACACGTAAAAAAAGTAGCCATGATTATATACAGGAACGCCAATCACGCAGGATTGGACTGGAACTTTCTTTGAGTTTGAAAGAATGAACCTTTTACGACTCAACACATATTACAATCTATCATCTATCATCGCTCATCATCATCATCATCATTGGTCATTGGATCTACAGACGTCATCAAGGTCATCACACCCATCATCAACTGCTGCATCAAAATCCAATTACATCGGACAAAACCCCAAGCTTATCTCATCTATTCCCATACACATCTCTTCAGTTTTGTTTCGGTCTCCACTGTTGTGTCAATTACTACCACATTCCCTTCGTCCATCCATCTCATAATTCATTGTTTCCAAGATGATGAAAAGTTTCAGAAGAAGTAAGAGGCAATCTTCAAATTCTACTGCATCTTCTCCTAAGCATTCCATAACAAGAGTTACATCCATTGGCGCTGCCGATGTAAGTGATGTTTTACAATCTCCAAAAAAAGTTATAAAAGCATTATATGATTATCAACCTCAAGGTCCTGGAGAATTGAAATTCTCCAAGGGGGATTTCTTTCATGTATTAAGTGATTCAGTAGATGATACTACTGATGGTAATAGTACTGATAATTCTAATGCTTGGTATGAAGCTACCAATCCAGTAACTCATGTAAAAGGTATGGTACCTGTTAGTTATTTCGAAGTATTTAATAGATCAAGACCAGTGGCTCAAGATACTGCCATAAGCCAAGGCTTGACTGGTAATGATATTCAAAATCATAATCTTCAAAATCAAAATCAAAATGCATATCCTACATCTCCAACTCAATTATCTCGTTCAAATCAAAGAAATTCAAGTCAAACCCTTTATGCGATTGTACTTTATGAATTCATTGCTGAAAGAGAAGATGAATTAAATATATACCCCGGAGAAAATTTAATAATTTGTGCTCATCATGAATTTGAATGGTTTATTGCTAAACCAATAAATCGTTTAGGAGGTCCTGGTTTAGTACCAGTTACATATGTTAAAATCATTGATTTATTGAATCCAAATGCTCAAAATCCCGATCTTAATCCTTCAAATCAAGATGATATCACTCGTACCATTAATGATTTTAAAATCCCCACTGTTGAACAATGGAAAGATTCAAATGCAAAATATCAAGCTTCAACCATTCCACTTGGTTCAATTTCATCAACTAATCAAACTCCTCCTGTTTCTTCTAATAGTCAATTCTTTGAAAAAGATCATAATAATAATGGTAATGGCAATGGATATGGATCTAATAGATCTTCATTAAGTTCTTCAGGTACTGTTATTCTTGAAGCGGGTGTTGATTCTTATCAATTAGATCATGGTAGATATCAATATCTTATTACTGCCAAACTTTCAAATGGTAAGATAAGGCAATTATACAGATATTATCAAGATTTCTATGATTTACAAGTTAAATTATTAGAATTATTTCCTTATGAAGCAGGTAAAATTGAAAATTCAAAACGTATTATTCCATCTATACCGGGTCCATTAATTAACGTTAATGATAATATTTCAAAATTAAGACGAGAAAAATTGGATTATTATTTACGAAATTTAATTGCATTACCAAATCATATATCGAGATCTGAAGAAGTTTTACTTTTATTTGAAGTATTGGATAATGGGTTCGATAAAGAATTGATAACCAGTGATGGTGGAACTAATCTTAAAAGATCATCAAAACCAATAAGTCAACAATCGAATTATCATCATGAAAGATTATCAGAATATTCATCTTATCCTAATAATGTATCAAATTCAAGAAATTCATATACTCCTCCTACCGAATCTAGATCAAGATCTTCAAGTACCCATTTGATAGGTGATACCACCGCAAAATCAATACCACCATCAACCCAACAACCACAAACACAAGCACAACAAGTTCCATCCCAATCCCAATACCAATCCCAATCTCAAGCACAAGCACCAAAGGTTAAGGTGAAATTCTATTTCGATGAAGATATATTTGTATTGTTATTGCCAACGAATCTTCGCTTACAAGATTTAAAAACCAAATTATTCAAACGTTTGGAATTAGAAAAGAATAATAATATTGAAAGTGGTCAAGAATTTACTCCATCTGATGTTCAATTATTCTTAAAGAATGATTATGATGATTTCGTAAATGAAAATAATATTGTGAATGAAGATTTCAATGCCATTCAAAAATCTAAATTGAAAGAATTCGAAGTGGATGATGATTACAAGTTCCATGGTATTTTATTCGATAAATGTAAATTGGTTATCCTTGTATCATGATCCATTCGTTGATTACTTTCAATTATCACCATTACTAGTATTTTTTAATCTTTTGCAGTATATAGTTCATATATGTGTATGTATTCTTTTAATATGCAATTTCAAGTCGATTTGCATTGGGCAGTGTAACTAACAAGGCATAAATTTTATAAAAAGTAAAGATCTAATAGACATTAAACTTTTAACAACCTCCTATCCCCCATAAACTCCTTCCAAGTTTTGCAATTTAAATAATCATTGATCTCCACCTGCGATTTCCTGATTTGATTTTCTTAGAAAGTTTTTGTGTGTTATTTTTATTGAGACAGATAACTTTGAATCCCATCATCAAAATATTTAACCATCCAATCTTTCAACCCCCTTAGCACACTTGCAACCTGTGGCGACCATTGTTTGTCAAACTAGGCATTGATACTATCTGAGTCATGTCTAATGTTGATAAGCTGAATCCAAACCAAGGGTTTTACGGTAGGATATTTAGCCTTGCACGAGGGCTTTATTCTGGTATAAATCATGAAACAAACAATGATAATGGGAAGGTTATACCCATTGATAAATCTCCAATTCAAAAGAGAGATAAAGTAAGATCACCTATAGTGATAAATAAAGTCACCGCAAGGAAGTCACCTATCATTAGGAAACGAATACAGAGAAAGAAACGATCCATACTAGCAAAACATTCACGTCTAACCCCTTCCAAAAAGCAACAGATCATAACATCATCAATTGAGAAAACAACTCCTAAACAAACTCAACCTCCTCCAGTTAAAAAGGTAGTTCCTAAGAAGAGCCAACCACTACCAAAGAAAAATGTGCTTGCTGCAATACTGGATAATGGAAATACAACCTTAAATGATGTGGAAATGGATGATGTGCCTAAAGATAATGGAAATGATATACTAGAAGAGGTGGATATGGACGAACTGTTAATAGAGGATGAAGTTAAGGGAAATGGAAATAATATTCTTCAAGAAGTGGAGATGGAGCTAGCGTGGAAACATGATGAATCTGATGTTGATAAAGATGAAGAATCAGAAGAACCTGAAGATAATAATAAACTTTCTTCTCTATTTGTGCAAGAAGAAGATGAAGTAGATGATGACGAAGAAGACGAGAAAGAGGAAGAGAATAACGATGAAGAAGAAGAAGAAGAAGAAGAAGAAGAAGAAGAAGAAGAAGAAGACAAAGATGCCGACGAAGATATTCCATATGATAAAGAAATGATAGATAATGATGGGCAGGTTGAACTAGAAGATGATGAAATACCTGAAGAGGTAACTTTCGATGATTTTGAAATATCTGCCAAGATAAGAAGTAGACTATCGAAGAGAAAAGCTCCTATAATCACAACCTCAAATAATTCGTCGGTTGAACATAGTAATTCATTAGATTTCAATTCTTCCAATAATTCAATTGTCAGATCACCAACTGCACTGATTGAAATTGTATCTTTAATTTCGGAATCTGATGAAACAGAAGACTCCCAAAACACACCTAATGATATCACTATTCAACCGGTAGAAGAAATTGACATACCACAGACTAGATCGAGTATAAGACATCTAATGAGATTGAAAATGCAATCCGAGAATGCTCGCTCAAATTCAAGATCACCAACGGAATTCAATTCATTTTCATACTCGGACTCTCCTTCAATACTGATGCCGTCATTATCTCCTGGAACACAGTCACCTTCGTCAAGAAATAATATAAATAACAATGGTAATGGAAAAGCAAAACGAAAAGTTAGGAGTTCCAACTTCAGTCCATTTATACCAAATCAACGAACTACAATGAAGGATCTTGAACAAATGTTGGCTTCAAATGATACTGAAAATATTTCTGAATCAATAAAGGATTCTGATCCAATCGAAGAATCATCTCAAGAAAATAAAATAAGTACTCCAAGTCCAACCATTCGATCAAGACCATTTTCTTCACAAACTCGACCACGAGGACAAGTTACGATAGACGATTATCGAAGCTTGAATAGACAAGACAATCCTCATTCTTATGTTCAACTAGAAAATACTTTAGAGTTAGTAAAGACTCCTCCCAGAAGGCTTCGTTCTAGTCAATCATATGCGGAGAATGTTATAGATTCACAAGGTACACCGGCCAAGCAGATTCTTTCGGGTCAATCAAATTATGGATCATTTTCAAATAGTAGTTCCAATAGAAGAGTTTCTATATCACAGAGTCTTTCTCCAGTTGGAACACGAAAAAATTCAGCATTCGAACCTCATGTAAATCGTGGATCTTTGGTAGGACTTGCAGGTGAGCTAACATTTGTTGATCCCGATGTTGATCAAGATAGATTTGATTCTGATTCATTACCATATCATCCATCAGAAGCTAGTCATATTAAGCAACTACCTAAGAAATTACCAAAAAAGAGAACATCATCTAGGTTAAAGAATAAATATAAAAAATCACATGTCAAGGTTACCAATAATTCAATTAGAGTATTTGAATCAGAAAGCGAGTCTGATAGTGAATACGATAGTCAATATGAAAGTGGAGATGAAAATAACGTTGACTACGGCAGTGACAATAATTCATCACCTTCGTATGATATGGGACTAGACGATAAAGATGACGACATAACCATTACAGGATCTGCTAAAGCTTCTTCTTTGGTGTCTTCTAATAGCTTCAACAGTAGAAACAAACCGCGTAACAAGTTTGTTAATATCAATGACGATGATGATGATGGCATAGTCAGCAGCGATGCGGCTGATTCTAATGGTGATTTTAATACTGATCTGAATTTTATGACTACTAAAATGGTGATGTTGCAGAAAGTTAATAAAAAGAGAAGAGATGCGAGAAAGAGAAAGAAAAATCGTTTATATAACAAAGAGAAGAACAAGAAGAATGGTAACAAATTGGCTAGTGAAGTTATTGTGCCTAATGATAATGACAATTCTAATCAACTGAAACCAAATCAAAACAGAAGGAGACATGATACAAAGATCACTGTCTCTAGTTTAATCGATTAAGCTACTTTAATCTTTTCATAGGATCGGCAGCATAATTTGATTGTGTTATACGAACTTGCTAACTAATTATAGTTCAAGCAAGTACGTTTTTCGATCTCAGCTAATTGAAAAGCTTAGCATATTCAAATTGTATAAATATAGATGTAATATATAATAATTGTGTACTAATAATAAATAATAAATAATAAATAAAATGTAAAAATATTTCAAAAATGTGTCAATTTTTTTTGCAGTTTTGGGGGACCGAATATACGGCTAGAGAAAAACTGTAAAAACTGTGGAATCTGAAAAAGGGAGGACGATATCGAAGATTGAAAATATTAGTAATATACACTATTTCATTATCTTTCAAAGACAAACCAGTTCATTTTAAGTCAATTGATTCATATATAAGCCATGACTATCTCACCAAAGTATTCCTTAACTCATTACTACTATTCTGCTAAATTCTTAGCTTCAGCAGCCACACCAGTTGCACCCCACGTTATTAATCTTTACTTAGATTATAATTGTCCATATAGTGGTAAGATCTTCTTCAAATTGAAAGATACTGTCATTCCAAACTTAGAAAAGAAGTATCCTAACAAGTTCCAATTTGTGTTTGTTAATGTTATTCAACCATGGCATCCAAATTCAGTGTTACTTAATGAATTCTCATTAGTAGCTGCTAGTCTCATCAGAGAGAAACAAGCTGAAAATTCCAATGCTTTATTCTGGGATCTTTCTGAAAGTATCTTTAAACATAAGGAAGAATTCTACGATACTGCTACTGTTAGTTTAAATCGTAATGAAATTTACGATTATATCTATCAAATTGTAGTTAAGGATGTTAAATTACCATTCACCAAGGATGAAATTTTATCTCAATTACAAATTCAACCTCAAACTGAATTAGCAAAACAAAGTAATTCTGGTAATGGTGCTACTGTTGATGTTAAATACTTTACTAGATACTTAAGAGGTGTTGGTGTTCATGTTACTCCAACTGTTAGTGTCAATGGTATCGTTAATGATTCTATTTCAAGTGGATCAGAACCTGAAAAATTATCTGAAATTTTCGCTAGTAGTTTATAAGCTTTTAAAATCTACGATTGATTGATCTTTTATAGTGTTGTGAAATGCAAAGTATAAGTTTTATTTTGGAAATATACAAGAGTTTATAAAGAGAGAGATTAATTAAATAACTAATATACACTGTAGAATGAAATAAAATTTAGGATTATTGTTCCATTCCATCTTCATCATCGGAATCTTCTTCATCATCTAAACCACCTGCTTCAACAGTCATAACTTCTTCACGATTATCATTAGAAGTATACTTTCTAGCAATTCTTGATGCACGACCATTTTGTTTAGCTTCATTTCTAGCATGAATTTGTAATTGTTTTAATTCATCACGGAATGAATTTCTAACCGATGGATTTGAGAAAGTATCCCACATTTTTAAGGCTCCACTAACCCCACCAACAGTTAAATGACCAGCAACTTCAACATCACCAGCAAATGATGCAGTTAAAACATTACCAACTCCAAAATCACGAGATAAGACCATTGATGGACCACCTTTCTTTTCAGTAGTTGATTTCCAAAGTTTAACAACTTTTTCACCCATGGCACTAGTAGTTATCATACCTGGAATATGACTATTAGCATTTAATGATGATATACCAGCATCATGAGCATGTAAAGTCCAGAGTGGTTTTTCAAGTACTCTGACATCAAAACAATAGACATTACCATTATCAGTACCAGCATAAAATATTTCTGGAGTTGAATGATGACCCCAACTGACATTTTCAATTTCTTCACCAGATCCAACTTTATAATTCTTTGACATTTGAGAAGCATCAGAGATTCTGACATCTGATACAGCAGCAGTACCATCATAACCACCGGTTAATAAAATGGAAGCTTCTTGTGAATGCCATTGAGTTGATGAAACAGTTTTATTGGCATGAATGGTGTTTAATGATCTTACGGCAGTACCATTGTTTAAATCCCATAATTTAACAGTATGATCAGCTGAAGATGAGGCTAATACAGATCTATGAGTTTTATTATGAGCTAATGATAAAATAGCATCAGTATGATGAGTAGTGACATGTTTTGACTTTTTAGATTTCTTTTTGGATTTTTTAGTTATACCATTTTCAGTAGTGGCTGGTTCACCTAAAATTAAATCAGGAAATGCTTTATCTATATAATCTAAGTTCCAAATTTCAATTTGAGGATCAAAAGTACCAATGGCAGCAAAATTACCAATATTATTATTACTTTCTTCACTAACATTTTCTTGACCTGGTTTATAATTTATCCATTCAACACATAATGGGAAAGCTGGTAACATTATATCATGATGGACATACAAATTAGCTTCTCTTACTAAACCCTTAGCCACATCGGCATCAAGTTTATCTTCTTCTTCTTCATTACTTCCCTTTGGAGCACCAGCACCATCATCATAGACGTAAACATCTAAATATGAAATATCATCTTCAGTTCTGGTGGCCAATACTAAATTATCAGAAGGATATATTTGAGATTCTTTCTTTTCTTCTTGTTCATCGGTTTCATTAGGTAAGGTTAAATATGGATCATTTCCATCTTCATCAGTATGAATTTTAGCTTCATTTGGTAAACCAGGGAAAATAGTGACATCTTCTCCATCACTATCAGCTTCTTCATTATCATAATTTTCCAAATCGTATTCTTTAAGATCATCATCGATTTCGATTTGTTCTTTTAAGTTACTATTAGTTTCAGTTCCATTGGCTTCAGCTTCAGCTTGAGCTTCTTCCAAATCTTCCTTTGCATCATTTAATTCTAACTTCGCCATGGCAGTGATTCTTTCCATTTCTTCATCGTCCAATTCATATTTCTCTGGAAATTCAGAGGCAAACCCTCTTGGTACCCAAGCACTTGATGAAATCATTGTCTATTCCTTAGAACTTTAAAATGCTATATATCAACTACCATTTGGTTCAAAATAATTTTTGATTTTTGTTTTGTTAGAGATGAGCCAAAAAAAAAAAAAAAAACTGAAAAATTTACTGCGCGCTACCACAAAGTTACAAAAAAACAATTAGTATGGGGTATATATATTGATATTATATTAATTAAATCTAAAGTAACACTACACCTAAACCACTTGTTTTATCTTCAACCACTTCCTTCGTCTTAGGATCAATACCTCCATGGACTGGGAAAGTCTTATAATTGAATAAATAATAATTTAAGAATCCATCTCCGCTACCAAATTTAGCATCTTTAATGAAATATGAATTATCTTGTGAAGTTAAACAATTGAATACATCAACATTGAATTTCTTAGAAGTGATCAATGCATCAGTGATCAATGAGTTTAATCTTTCCTTATAGTTGTCCTTACCGGCTGAATCAGAAGCATAATAGAAAAGATAGGCGATTCCTAATTCATTATGTTGAGCATTATTTAATACTGTAAATGGTAATAAATAATAGGAAAAGAAATCAGTGATTTTACCATCTTTATTTTCAACCACATAAGTCTTTATAACATTTGATTTAGAACCATCTGATTTACCCCCTAAGATCCAATGTTCAAATTCATGTTTTTTAAACTGTTGAACTAATTCAAATCTAGTTTGGAATTTAATAAATAAATCAAAAACTTGATCTAAATCTTTTTGTTCAATTTCTCTTAACCCTGAAGTTTTGGTTTCATTAGGTAAAACATAATAAGCAATCATACCTGCTTTAGTTTGATTAGCAGGTAAATGAGAAAATCCTACATCATGAAGTTTTGACCAATTGATAGGACGATGGGTATAACGAGAAACAGCCAATGGAGATGGTAATACTACACCAGCAGTATATAAAGCTTGCCAAATATCTTCTTTATTAACTCTTCTAGTGATTTCTTTAATTAAAACCGGAGCCAATCTTTTATTTCTTAATTTTTTATGAATAACTAAGAAATTAATTTCCACACTTGGAATTACATTTCCTGAAGTATTAAGTTTTAAATCAGCTGGAATAGCAGAAATGAATGCAACTAATTTATTAGTATCTTTCACTCTAACACCGACATGCCAATTTTTTCTCCAACCTGGAGGTTTCAAAGCCCAATTAAAGAATTCATGAGTATATTTAAATCTAAAAGTACCATCTTGATCTTCCACATAATGTTCATATAAGAGTTGATAAACTTCATCCAATTCAACTTTATTTTCAATATCGATGGTACTCCATTCGAATTCCTTAAGTAAAGGTAAAGGAGTATTAGGAATATCATCAGGAGTCTTGGTAGTATCTATAGGACCTTCAGATACAATTTTTTCTTCTAAACTTGGTACTGGTTGAGTTTTCCAAAATTTATAATCCTTCATTTGTTTCTGTTCGGTTTCAGTCAAGGTTTCTCCCGTACTCAAGAGCTTCAATAACTCCTCAATCGACCTCTTAGGGGTCTTGTCTTCACCACTGGACATTATGGGGGTTGTGATTGAATCAGATCAGTTAGAGGTGTAATTATATAATTGAAACATGATTTCTGTCACTCAGTAATTTTTTTTATCGTTGGCCCAACGAACAAAAAATTGGCACAGTGAGAAATTTAGCCAGGGACGGGATTGAAAATATTTATATATAGAAACCCCAGATTTTATAACCCATATTGATTATATCGACACCATGGTATTAAAGAACTCAAAATGGGATAAGAAGGCGAAATACCTGTATATGAAGAAACATGGAATAAGTCTGAAACCGAAAAATCCAGTGACTGAAGAGGTCAAGAAGAAATGGTCAGGAAAACAGGTGAATGGAGGTAATGATAATAGAATTGAATTGAATGATTCAGATGAAGAGTATGATTCTGAAGTAGATGACGCGTTGCTTGAACATTTCTATCCATCTTTAGGTGAGGCCGAGCTTAGTAGAGATCAAAAGATAAAGATAAAGCAACAAATCATCAGTGATCTTGAACAACAAGAAGCAGAAGAAAGTGATGTCAAACCTGAAGATGAAAAGGAAGTTGAAATTGATGGGATATATCTTGGATCAGATGAGAATAAACATAAAGAAATGGCAACTAAAGATGAAACTCCTAAGTTTAATCTTGAAGACTTCATGGCTAATGCTGAACAACAACGAACTAAGAAGAATAGAAAGCTTTTAAATAATAAAGTATCAGATAATTTCCTTGAAGAGTATGGTTTATCAAGTTATAATGATCTTAATAGAAATAATAAAGATGATTATAATGATATGTATTATGCCAAGAGAGGGCAACGGAATTTGAATGAAGTTTCATCAAAAGAATTAGATGGATTTGTGATTGGAGAACAATCAATTGCTACCACCGGAAATGATATACGATCAAATAATAGAGAACAACAAGCCAAGATTAATATCAAGTACTTATCTCAAGAGGAGACTGATCAAGATAAAGAGAGAGCTGAAAAAGTTGAAAAGGAAAAACTATATAAAGAGATTAAACGAAAGTTTGACACATCAAAACCAATATCGAAGAGTAAAGTACTTGAGATAAATACACTTAATAATGATGATCATTTATCTTCCATAAATGCTAACTTGATAAACAATGCAGCCAAAGAAAAGACCAAGATATCCGATACTGATCTTGATGCTGATCTTGATTTTTTATTAGGGGGATCAGGATCCACTAATTCTAAACAATCTTCAAGTATTGAAACCACCACAAATAAAACTACTGATATAGATGCATTCTTATCTGATTTAACCATACAAGATAAGACCACGACCAATGATAACAACGATTCCACGAGTGTAAAACCACAACCCAAACATAAACCCAATGATTTAGACTTTTTAGATGAATTATTAGGGTAATTTATAGAGTAATATATATAATAATCTAAATTCAAGCTATTGTCGTAAACCTATGTCATAAAATTTGCATTCTCACTTTTTAGACATCACTTTTGCGACATAAACCGTTTAGTGTTTTTGTTTGACATCGAAAGAGATCTAAAACGGTGGTTGCCTAATTATTAATAAGCAATAGTAACGATAAACTATACCAATCAACTTTATACTACATGCATCAATATATATAGATACCCCTTGATACCAGCATACCAAATCCAGTTATCATATTCAATTCCTTAAAAAGAAACAGGTTATAGAAGTTAGGATTACAAGGAGGGATATATTTCATTATGAGTGGGGGAACAAAAGTGATAGATTCAAGTGGTTCATCCTCAGTATTGACTACTGATAATAAGGAACCAGTTAATGAATCACTTTCAGAACGTGATCATCAAGCCATAGCCCTATTTGAACAAGCGATTGAAAAGGAACAATCGGGACTGATGCAAGATGCAGTGGGACTTTATAGACAAGCATTTAAATTAAATGATAGAGTTGATTCATTATATCGAACAGAAAGAGTACCGTATGCTCTTAAGAAACTTAAAGAGGAACGAGGTAAGAATGTTAGAAGAGTTGATGAAGATCAAGTTAAAAAAATTGATGTGGATAAATTATTAGCTAGTTTTATTCATCATGATGCTATACCTTATGATCCAAATAATACTGAAGATGAAGATGGTATGACTATTAAATTTGTCAATCTTGGAATTGAAGAAACAGTTAAACAAGTTGAACCAGTATCTCCCTTGATTAATCTTCCGGATGATATTTGGTATCATATTATTGATATTATGATTTTAACAACTCCAGAATCATGGTTTAATTTTTCAATCACTTGTAAGAAACATGCTTATTTAGGACTTGGATCATCTCATAGTTGGAGAAAGATGTGTAATTTAGCATATAATAATCAAATCTATGAAGAAAATAAATTATATTTAAGTTCATTACCACTTGGTGCATCAATTGAAACCAGAGAATCATTACCAATTCCTACTGATCTTGTACAAATATTACCTCAATATAATAATTCATATAAACATATGCTTCGGGAAAGACCATTTGTTAAATTCTTAGGATGTTATATTAGTATAGTTAATTATTATATTGAAGGAGGTAGATCTGAATTTTCCAATAGTTGGGCTAATCCAGTTCGAAGTATGACATATTATAGATATATTCGATTTTATCCTGATGGAACCTGTGTTAAAGTATTGACTGCTTTAGAACCTAATAAAGTAGTCCCTTATTTACTGAAGAAGAATAAAAATCTCGCCAATACTATTTTAGATACTGCTGTTAATGCTAATACTACAAGTTATCAAATTAAAGAAGGTCAAAGAATTTATCATGGGACATGGACGGTATCAGTTGAAGGAGAAATCCATATAACTATTGATAATGGAGCTGTACCATATTATATATTCCATTACTTCTATGATATCAAACCATTAGGAGGGATCTTCAAACATAATAAATTAACATGGGGAAGATATTATGCTATTAGAAAGAAGATGGGACCTGAAGATGAAAGAGAAGGAGAAGTTGTAACCTTCCCATTAAAGAATGAAAAGCCATTTAAATTCCTGAGAGTAAAGAGTTACAAACTAGATAATTAGTCGCCCTATATACATATATACTATCTAAGTCTATGAGAAGTTTATGATAAATTTGCAACTATACCGTCTCTCTTTGTATACTACTTTGTAAGACCAGTAATTTTGAGAACACATGAGAGTAAATCTGTGTCTGACTCAGAGTGAAATTTTTTTTTTCTATACAAAATCAGAAGCTCTAACAAAAAAAAAATTGCATCGTTCAAAAAGAAGTTGTTGGAAAATTCTGATTGAACGTGTTGCCAAACTTAAGTTTAAACAGTATCTATTAGATCATCCATATAGTAAACGAGAATCCATCATGTCCCGTTTCTTTGTGTCTGGCTATAACTCAGATTCAACCTCTGAAGAAGAGGATTTATTGACTTCTGATGAAGAAGAATTACTTTCTTCTTCTCAAGAAGAAGATAATGATGAATCCAGTGATTCAGAATTTGGTAATGATTCTGATGATTCTGATTCTGATGATTCTGATTCTGATGTTCGTCCTACTGGTCCAGCTTATTTCTTAAAGAAGAGCTTTTTAAAAGGATCTCGTGATGATGATTCTGATTCCGATTCGGATGAAGGTAAAAGAGTGGTTAAATCTGCTAAAGATAAATTATTAGATGATATGGAAGAATCGATTGAAACTATTAATGTTAATAAAAGAACCAACAATTGGACTGTGGTATTGAATGAAATTGATAAATTACAACGTTATGTGGTTAGAACTAAACAACAAAGTATTGCTATTCCAAACTTTTATATTAAATGTTTAGCAAGTTTAGAAGAATATATGAATGAAACCAATGAAAATGAAAAATCAGAAAAATCCTTAAATGCTACTGAATCAAAATCTTTTAATGCTGCTAGAATAAAACTTAGAAAACAAATTAAAGATGTTCAAACCAGATATGATTTCTATCGTGAACAACCAGATTTATTTGAAAGAGAAGAATCAGTTGATATTATTCCTTCTAATGGTAATGAACAAAGTGCTGAGTATACTGCAGTGGGTGGAAGAGCCATGGGTCCTGTGTTTGCTGCTTTAAAACAAATTATTGAATCAAGAGGTAAGAAAAATATTGATAAATTTGAACAAATTCAAACTTTAGATCAATTATTAAGTACTAATTTAGAAAAAGGTAGTGCTTTTGAATTAATCGCTATATATCAAATCTTATTATCCATTAGATTTGATGCTTCTGCTAATCAAAATTTCATGCCTGTTGATGAATGGAAAAAGAATGAAGATGATCTTAATGCTTTATTAGATGTTTTATATGCTAATATTGATAAATATCAATTATCAGAATTAGGTTCTACTACTGATGAAATTGATATTGAACCTGAAGCCAGAGCTGATGGGGTTAAAGTTATCTTTGGTTCCGTCACTTCTTTAATTGATAGATTAGATGATGAATTCACTAGATCTTTACAAAATACTGATCCTCATTCTATTGAATACGTTGAAAGATTAAAGGATGAATCAAGTATTTACAAATTAATCGTCAGAGGTCAATCATATATTGAATTAATTACTCCAGAAGATATTAGACCATCATCTGAACAACTTGCTAGAATCACTTTAAGAAGATTAGAACATATCTATTATAAACCAAATCAATTAATTACTGCCAATGAAGCTGAAGCTTGGAAAGGTATTGATATTGATTCAGCCCTTGTTTCAAAGAATGCTACTCCAAATGAACTTATTGAAGGTATAAATACTTTCTTACATAACCATTCCAATTCAATTTATGGTAAACATAGTTTATTAAATACTATTTACTATTATGCTGTTAATAATCAATATAATCAAGCTAGAGAATTATTTTTATCATCTCAATTATATGGATCAATTAATCATGCTGAATCTACTTTACAAGTTCAATATAATAGAGCTATTGTTCAATTAGGTTTAAGTGCCTTTAGATCAGGAGCTATTGAAGAATCTCATAAAATTTTAAATGAAATTGTTAATTCTCAAAGATCAAAAGAATTATTAGGTCAAGGTTTTAATTCAAAATATCCAAATCAAGCCACTACTGCTGAAAGACAAAAATTATTACCATTCCATCAACATATTAATTTAGAATTATTGGAATGTGTTTATATGACCAGTTCATTATTAATTGAAATCCCAGCTTTAGCCCAAGCTTCTAATTCTGCTAAAGATTCTAAACGTAAAGCTTCTATTAAATCATTCAAATCCAAATTAGAATTCCATGATAGACAATTTTTCACTGGTCCACCAGAAAGTATTAAAGATCATATAGTTCATGCATCTATAGCATTACAAAAGGGAGATTGGTCAAAAGCATATCAATTATTATCTGGTATTAAGATTTGGAAATTATTCCCTGATAATGATGAATTATTAGCTATGTTAAAGAGTCAATTACAAGTTGAAGGTTTAAGAACTTATATTTTCACTTATAAAGCTGTTTATACTAAATTATCCATTGCTAAATTATCTAAAGTTTTTAATCTTGTTAATGAAAAGATTTATGAAATTTTAGAAAAAATGATTGAATCAAATGAAATTGGGGGTAGTTTTGATGAAACTAAAATATTTATTAACTTTACTAGTAATGAACCTCAAAGATCAAGATTACAAGAATTAGCTATTGTTATGAATGAAAAAGTTGGTTTATTAACTGAAAAGAATGAAAAGACTGCTTCAAATGGTTATGGTAAGAAACAAAACCAACCACAAGGTCAACAAAACAATCAAAATAACAATCAAAACAATAACCAAAATCAAAACCAACAAGGTCAACAACAACAAAATAACCAAACTCAAGGACAACAAGGTCAACAACAACAACAAAATAATCAATCCCAAGGTCAACAACAACAAGGCCAACAACAAGGTCAACAAAATCAAAGAGAATCCGAAGAAAACAATAGATTCAGGTACGCCAACGTTAATTCTAACAATGATGAATTCCAAGCCGCCGTTTAAATCTAAATCCTTCAACACCCCTTTTCATTTCAAAACCTTTTATATTTGTAAATTATTTTAATTTCTTGCATATCATATCTCATCTTCCCTCCCCCTCTGCTTCCCCTTTCTTTTCTTGATTCTACAAGGTATACAAACACTCCTCATATACATTTGTCATATCTATAGGTTTTGTACATATATAGCTAATAGAAATATCAATAAAAGAAACATAGTATTTAAGAATAATAGTTAACTTTGTAAAAAAAAAGAAATTCGCAGCCCCATCTAAAAATAAAAAAAAATTTGATTGTGAAATATCAGAAGTCATTACAGACCATATAACTAATCAACCTTTCACCCACAAACCACCCACCCAACACTATACATACCACCACATATACAATAGATAACAACACAACCAAGATGACAGACGGTCAAAAACCAAAGATATTAAAAGTTTCAGCCTTATGTCAATTATGTCATGCTAGAAAAGCGGTGATGAAAAGACCCAAGAATTCCCAAAAGCTATGTAAGGAATGTTTTTATAATGTGTTTGAAACTGAAATCCATAATACCATCACTAATGCTCATTTATTCGCTCCCGGTGATAAAGTTGCTATTGGTGCATCAGGAGGGAAGGATTCAACTGTGTTGGCATCGATTTTAAAGACTTTGAATGAACGTTATAACTATGGCTTGGAATTAGTGTTATTATCGATCGATGAAGGGATTAAAGGATATCGTGATGATTCCTTAGCTACGGTTAAGAGAAATCAAGTTCAATATAAAATGCCATTGGAAATCATATCGTATAAGGATTTATATGATTGGACCATGGATGAGATTGTATCTTGTGCTGGGATAAGATCATCGTGTACTTATTGTGGTGTATTAAGAAGACAAGCATTAGATCGTGGAGCTGCAAAATTAGGCATAAACCATGTGGTTACCGGTCATAATGCTGATGATATGGCGGAAACTGTTTTAATGAATTTATTAAGAGGAGATGTAGCAAGATTAGAAAAAAGTTGTACAATTTTAACTCAATCAAGTGGATCACCTATTAAAAGATCAAAACCATTTAAATATACTTATCAAAAGGAAATTGTATTGTATGCCCATTATAAGAAGTTGGATTATTTCTCAACTGAATGTACATATGCACCAGAAGCATTCAGAGGTACAGCTAGAGAATTATTAAAATCATTAGAAGCAGTAAGACCATCATGTATAATGGATATTATCTATAGTGGAGAACATTTAGTATTGGCTCCTAAGAAAAAGAAAGTCACTACTCAATATAAGAACAAGAAGAAGATTATGGAACACCAAGATGATCAAAGTCAAGAAGTTGAAATTAATGCCGATGGATCAGTGGTATTAAAAGCTAAGAAGAAAGAAGAATTGAAAGATGGCAATACATGTGAGAAATGTGGATATTTATCATCGAATAAAATATGTAAGGCATGTATGTTATTAGCTGGGTTAGAAATGAATCGACCAAAAGTTAATATCGATAATAATGTGGCAGTTGATGGAGCTGCCAAACTTACAAAGACATTAGAACAATTAAGTTTTTAGAGGGAAAGAATATATATAGAGTATTTATAATCGGAGGTAATAGAAAATAAATTATTTATTTATTCATTTTTATTTATTTATCTGTAAAAAGGTTAAGATGATTTATAAACATGACTAGCAGAAGCTTGATGTTGAGGGAAGACCAAAGTTTCAGCAATGACGGTATTTTGTCTTCTTGAAACTCCAAATACAATCGATTCCGCAATATCTTCAGGACCTAAAGGTTGAGTACCTTTATAAACGGCATCAGCAGCATCAGAATCACCTTTGAATCTAACTAATGAAAATTCAGTTAAAACAGCACCAGGATCAACTTCCAAAACTCTAATCTTGGTATTAATTAATTCTTTTCTTAATGAATGACTAAAGAATTTAACAGCTGATTTAGTAGCACAATAAATAGCACCACCAGGATAAGGATCTCTACCAGCGATAGAACCAATATTAACAATATCACCTGAATCCTTAGCTTTAAAAATTGGTAAAACAGCTTGAGTAATATGAATCAAACCAAGTACATTAGTTTGAAACATTCCATCGATATCTTCATCTTCAATAGATCCTACATTGGCTTTACCTAATGCTTTCCCAGCATTATTGATTAAAACATCAATATCAGCGAATTCATGAGGTAAACTAGAAAGGAAAGGTTTGATAGATTCTTTGACGGTGACATCTAATTTAGCAGAATGGATTTTTATATCAGGATATTGTTTGATTAAAGATTCACTTAAACTAGTCAATCTATCGAATCTTCTGGCAGTTAAGATTAATTTGATTTTACCATTGGAAGCTTCAGCGAATTCTCGAGCGGTTGCTTCACCAATCCCGGATGATGCACCGGTGATTAAGATGATTTTGTTGGCTAATCTTTCAGCAGCTTTCTTACCAAATGACATGATGATGATGTTGACTGTTCAATTGGAAAGTATCGTGATATCAATTCAATTGAGTGAAGAAATGATGATGATTGGGATAATCCTTCATTTTGAAATTTCGTTTTTTTGACATATTTTTGGTGATAATAATTAATTTTTGGGGGATCATAAAAAAAAGTGTGGAGCTTTAGAATTAACTACTACGACGAACAACCAGTATGAATAATATACATTAAGTAGATAAGTAATTTATTCATTTCTATATAAATGACTGGCAGATGCTTGATTAGTAGCAAACACCAACGTTTCAGCAATGACGGTATTTTGATTTCTTGATACTCCAAACACGATAATTTCAGCAATATCTTCAGCAATTAATGGTTCAGTACCTTTATAAACATCGTTAGCTTTTGAAACATCTCCTTTAAATCTTGTAATTGAGAATTCCGTCTCGACATTCCCAGGATCAACTTCCAATACTCTAATCTTAGTATTGATTAATTCTTTTCTTAAGACATGACTGAATGATTTAACGGCTGATTTCGTAGCACAATAAATAGCTCCACCAGGATATGGATCTCTCCCTGCGATTGAACCTAAATTAACAATATCACCTGAATTTTTCGATTTGAAATGAGGTAAGATAGTTTGCGTTAATGTGATTAATCCAAATACATTAGTTTGAAACATTTGTTCAATATCTTGTGGTAAAATATCCCCTACGGGATCTCTTCCAAGGGCTAAACCGGCATTATTCACCAATACGTCAATATCACTGAATTCAGAAGGTAAGGAAGTTACAAAGGGTGCAATGGTGGATAATTTCGATACATCCAAAGTAACAATATGAACTTTGATGGCAGGGTAAGTTTTTATTAAATCATCTTTGATGAGTTGTAATTTATCTAATCTTCTAGCAGTTAAGATTAATTTAATTTCACCATGAGATGCATCAGCAAATTCATAAGCGGTGGCTTTCCCAATCCCAGCTGAAGCTCCAGTGATAAGGATGGTTTTGTTGGCTAATCTTTGAGCAGCTTTGGACCCGAATGACATGATTCAACGTGAGACAATTGAAGATGGTAAGAAGAAGAATATGTTGATGGTGATGGTGATTTTGGTTATCTTATTTCTCGCACTTTAGCTGTCGACAATATTTGGAGGATCAATATCAACGAACCAAATTAACATCTGATTATGAACAACTACGGGGAAGGGGAACTACAACTTCTAACGGATAAACAAAGTATACATATATGAAATTTTTAGGAAAAGTATATATATATATAACAAAAAGATATTTTTTTAAAAATTTTTATATAAATTATATATTAAAGATGGATTGGATTGGATGGTTGGGTGAGGGTGAAGGGATGGATTGGAGTGAATGAATGGAGGTATCAGACTCCTATTTGAGACATTCCATCAGTATTTTATATATACAAATGTAAGATGGAATTGACCCAAAAGGTGATACTCCCCTGTTTATGACAAACTAAAAACTATACCTGGAATTCAAACAAACAACATTTCATACTAATTAGCTTAGTAGAAAGTGGTTGGAGTATGAGATTGGTATAAAGTCTTTGATTTTTGAACTCTGTGAGGTAATGGGAATTTTAAATCTTTTGATAAGAATTGTTTAACATATTGTCTTCTAATATCATCAGTTTTTTCTAATTCAACAACTTTTAAAATATGGATATTTCTAAATCTAGCTCTATGTCTAGCAGCTAAATCTTGGTACATAGTTTCAACAGCACCAACTCTAGTAACATCTCTGTATTCTTTATACATGTTATGGATACCTGATCTTGATTCATATCTGATCCAAACACCAAAGTTTTTAACTTTGGTTGGATGAGCTTCAGCAATAACATTAACTGAAACAATTTCACCAGAAGCCTTTTTAACTTTATGTAATTTTTGTAAGAAATACCAATAACGAGATTTAGCAACAACAACATTTGGAGCAAAAATTCTCATTCTGTATAATTTTGGTTCTGGAATAGAATCGGTTGGTAAACGACGACCGATAACTTGATATTCGTTTAATCTAGACATGGTTGATTTCTATAAAAGGTTAAGTTAGTATAGTGTTTTTAGGTTAAGGTGATAGTAATATGGAGGGGGGTGTATTAAGGTATGATAGATTTTGATGGTGGGTGGGTGATGATGATTGAAAATTTTTAATAGTTGAAGGATGGAGATGATATATAGTAGTAGGGGTAGTTCACTTGGATTGAATGAGATATGACTTGAATGACTTCTATTTCATGATGAGATGAATAAATTGTTGATGATGGAGTAATTTTCACTTGTTATATGAAATGTAAATATATATACACATAATCTTGATGGATGATCTTGATGATTAAATAAATGATAGTAAAGGATATGACATCTACTTAATGACATATCAAACTACTTGAAATCCCCTGGTTATATTGATATTTAATCATTATTGATATATATTGGTTCGAGCTGATTGAAATTTTTCATTAATTGATTGATTGATTGATACTGTTATCTTTCATACTATGTCCTACTTCTTCATAATAACTTCTGGGTTGATTTGAACTGATACTTTAATACATCCACATTACTCATACCACGTAATATAATGATATAACATACTCTTTACTGTTGATATCCAAACTGTATATGAAGTATGAAATATGTGAAATAGAATAAAATTTATTTTTGATAATTTTTTTTCTTCCTCTGTCTGTCTGTCTACAGTATACAATTTTACTATGAGAGATGTCTTAACTATGGAGACTGCCATAGTTAATTTCTTAACTATGAGTGACGAAAAAATGGTTCGCACTGAAAATGGAAAATAAATTTTTTTTTCAACGTTAAATATGCATCACGTGAATCGATCACGTGAAGAGGTCTGGAACCCTAAAAGGATGAGAAAAGAACCATCGCCTAATTAGGAAGTACACTGTTTGTGTCTATATATTGCAACCAACCAACCAACCAACTGTTAATAGTTAATAGTTAATGTGTATATGTAAATGGTATATGTATTATGTAATGGTATATTATATTATTTATTATATAGATGAATATAAGTATTATATTGGTTAAATCGTTAAAATATTATGAAAGACATTAAGCTACAACTACTGTAATTTTCTTTCGGCCTTTGCTTTCATATTAATTTCTCTTCTTTGTTTAAAAAGAGTTCCACTTTCAGTATTAAGACAATAATCAAACCATCTAAATGAACTAGCATAATTGCCAATGAAATAATGATGATGATCATCATGATGTTCAGCTCCTGCCCAAAATGGTAAGATTTTATTTAATGACCATGGGAAATCATATCCTGAATGAGAATCAACTGCTTGAAATAATCTTAATACAATCCAACATGTTAAAGTAAATAAATGTAAACTTGGTATATCATGTTTAGTAGCTAAATAAGCATATAAGATTGGAAATCCCACAGTACCAATTCCTAATGCCATAACTTCAGCAGGATGAGCATATTCAGCTGCAAATCCAAATGGTGCAGCATATTTATGATGAATCTTATGAATATTCTTATAAAACCATCCAAAATGAAATAATCTATGAAACCAATAATGCCACATATCTTCAAAAAAGAAAAAAATCCCTAATTGCATTAACATAATTGAAAATGATGGGAATGGTACTGTAATAGAAATATTTAATTTTGCACATAATGGATGAAATAACCAAATTGGTAATGCTTCAACTAATAAATGAGATTTTAATACTGATTTAAAACATTCCCATTGTTCTTTATTAGTTGGAATCTTAGTAGGTTGGATCTTCCATCTATTAAAATAAGGAATTTGATCAATTATAAACCATGGTAAACATCTTCCAAAATACATTATTTCATGAGTTAAAAAAAATAATAATCCCGTACCTAAAATATCATTATTAATATATATATACCAACTAGCCCATAATTGTTCTAAAGTATTTAATTGTAAATTGGATACAATCGAACTAGGTTCGGCTTTTAACGTTTGTAATTGATGGAATATTTCAAAATAACTTCCACTATAGGTATTATTTATGAATTGATTACCATTATCTTCTAAGAGATAATGGAGTGAAGATACTTTTTCAAATAAACTATCCATAATTGAAGGAATGAAGATGGTTCTTAAGTATGAGGAAGTAGTATACGCGTTTGAGTATTCTATTTCTTTCATTAATTAGATCAGTATTTATATTTATATAAATATGTTCAAACCCCTACATCGTATAAAAAACCTCATACCATTTTTTGCAGTTTAAAAAAAAAACAATTCTATTTTGTGGCCCATTTTGATTTATTTCTATTATGGTGTGATTTTTTTCTACTTACACCTTGCCTAGCCCAGCTCATTATTTATTAGTTATTATTCCTTCATTTCTATAGTTAGCATGTAAATGGTAAGTTTGTAAAAATGTCTATACGACGGAAACGATGAATACTATTTACTTTTTACTTTTTACTTTCTCTTATACGATGTACACGAGTTATACGACCAGTTCATCATCATCATCATCATGATATATATATATCGATAGATATATTCTTTAACGATTTATAAACATATGATGACAACTGCTCTGCATTCATTCACTCATTCATTACACTCCACTCCTTCGTACCTTGATCTACAATCTTCTCTTCCCTTACCTTACCTTACCTTATCGTTTAAGTTCAACATTATTTATTAATTAATAGAAAAAGAAAATATTAGCTTTTATATAATTTTTATTTTACTCCCTTCTGATTTGCTAGGATATAGTATAGTATAGCATAGACCTCATCAGTTATACATCCTATCGGACTCTCTTTTATACCACTCTTTCCTTTGGTAAGATATCCACTAATAAACTATTATCAATATTAATCAAATTTAATCCATTGTTTGATCTATAAGTTTCAATATTTTTAAAGAATTTATCAAATAAAAACGCAGTATCTAATGGACCTCCCTTAGCTTCAGGATGGAATTGAGTAGAAAAGATTGGTTTATGTTTATGAATCATACCTTCATTACTTAAATCATTTAAATTAGTGAAATATGGTTCCCATTCACTCTTATCTAAACTATCAATATCAACGGCATATCCATGATTTTGTGATGTGATATGACATTTACCAGTGATTAAATCTAAAGCAGGGATATTATGAGCTCTATTACCATATTTTAATTTAATAGTTTTAGCTCCACTAGCTAAAGCTAATAATTGATGACCTAAACAAATACCAAAGATTGGTAAATCTTCATATTTATTCATTGTTTTCTTTAAATTTTCAGTAGTTACTGAACAATGAGTTGGATCACCTGGACCATTGGAAATAAAAATTCCATCGAATTTATTAGCAATCTTATCAATTGGATAATTATATGGGAAAACAGTTAATGATGCTCCTCTTTCAACTAAACATCTTAAAATATTTTCTTTTGCTCCACAATCAATAACAGCAATATGAATGTTTTTAGAATGTTCAGCAGGACAACTAATATGGAAGGGAGCCTTGGTAGTGACTTTATGAACTAAATTAATCGAACCAGGATCATCAAAAGCAGCATCTTCATCAGCATCATATTCTTCACCAATCGTGATTCTACCTAATGATGAACCTCTTTCTCTTAAATAACTAACTAATTGTCTAGTGTCAACTCCAGAAATAGCAGCCACACCTGATCTTTGACACCATTGTTGTAATGATTCAACCGCAGTCCAATGACTGTATTCTAAAGCCACATCAGCAACCACAATACCAATACATTGAACTTGAGAACTTTCCATATATTTCAATAAATTAAATTGATCCTTTTGAGTAGCAGATGGTACCCCATAATTCCCAATCAATGGTTGAGTGAAACATAAAATTTGTCCCTTATATGATGGATCAGTCATAGATTCAGGATATCCTACTAATGAAGTAGTGAATACCGCTTCTCCACTTACATTTTTATTAGCTCCAAATGAATAACCATTGAAAATTGGTCCATCTTTGATGGTTAATGTGGCTCTATCTAATTGTGAAGTCTTGTTGACGAATTTACCTTGAGTAGCTAAGAATCTAACATAAGTGGTTGGAATCTTACCTATTTTGGTTCCTTGTGATTTAAAGATATTAAGCATTATTGTTATTAGTTATGATGTCTATAGGATGAATTTTTGATCAATTCAGTTCAACGAGATCTAGACACTGGGAATAAAGAACAACTTAATGATAATGAAAACTAATAAGAAAAAGTCAAACTAAAGGAATTTTCACTCTATTAAATTAAGTATTAACTAATTAATTAATTGGATGGATGGATGGGAAAGTGGATGAAAATTTTTCTGTCTGCAACTGAACTGTCTCAGATAGCGAATCGCGGTTAATTTTAATTTTCCTCATTTTGAATTGCCTAATTAGGAATGACTCATTTTTCATTTTGAAAAATTTGTTACACGCCTATGGACCCACGACACTCAAGTGTCTAGACCTAAAGAACCACCACACTTTCTAATTTATTCTTGTCTATTTCTAATTCTAAATAATATTACAGAGTCCAAATATATACACTATATACTTCGTTAATTGCTCTTCTACCCCACTAAAATTGGGATATCTACTTTAATTATATTATCAGCAAATTCATTCTGTTCATTACCTCCATTACCCTTATATTTAACCACCACTTGTAAACAATAGATTCTCCCTACTAAACAATTTTGAAAACTAGGCAATAACGTCACATTGTTTTTATTAATGGGGATCAATGGGATGGTTAAATCTTTAACGAATTTAGTATGATTAGCTTTTGACCAGGAATCATTTCCTAAGATATCAGGATGACTTTGAGGAGTTATAGTCTTATAATACTCTTTAATGGTATCTTTCTTAATCCCTAATGATTTAATCGATTTAAGATAAAGATAACTATTCTTAGATACGAATTTCTGATTTGATTTTAAAAATTGAATATAATTCCCTACTTGATCTTTCAATCCTTGTAAATTCTTTCTTGTAATTTCAACATAGTCATTATGTTTTTTATCATCTTCTTCAGGATTAGTATAAAAGAAATCATAATTTAATTCAAACGGTAAGGGGTATTCAGTATAATATGACCAATAGATCACATTAACTTCAATATAACTGATTTGAGGTGGTTTAATAGTAGCATCATTACCTAACGCATTGAAAATTACACTAATATCAATCGATGAAATATTATCATTCTCATCACGATTATAAAGTTCAGACATATGACTACTAACTGGTTCTAACGTATTTGAAATACTTGGTGATATATGATTACTTCCAGCGTCTTCTTCTAATGTACCATTATATTTCTGTAATAATCTCGGTGATCCATAGGGCAAGATCTTATGAGGAACTTTGACATATAATTTCGAATCACCAATCTTAACTAATGATGATAAGATCATTTTCTTCTTCTTACCATAAACTTGAGTCGGGATTTTGGTTCCAATCATATATTGTTCTTGATAAAATTTTTGTTCTTGTTTTTCTTCTTCTTCATTATGATAATCAATTCGTTGTAATTCTTGATATGCTTGATGCTTCTTGGATATCTTTTGGGATCTCTTTCTTGTTAAATCACTATTATCAAGAATTAAATTCTTATGTTTGATATCTTCATTCGTCATTTCTTCTCTACTTAATCTTAAATCAATTTCTTGTTCAATTTGAAAATTCTCTAAATTAATATTCTTCCAGGTTGTTAAATGTATATAATCCAAGAATAATTTCCCATCAATCCCAGATTTAGCAAATGAATCAGGACTATATTGAAATCCTAAATTATAATATTGGAATTGTTCTCTTAAATCAGGAATAAATCTTACGAAATATTGATTACTTCTTGAAATCACATATTTATTTGCATCTGGATTTTCAGGATCATTAATTTCATCGGGTGATAAAGGCAGATTATCATTTGAATTCAATTTATCAATGAATTTAGCTTCAATAGTATAACTCACACTAACATCTTCAAAACTATAATCTCTGGTGATTAATGGTGTACCTTTCACATTCAAAAATCCATATCCTAAAGCTTTATTCAATTGAATCGAATCACCTTTATTAAAGAAACTAGTTCTATCAAATCCCATCGAGGGTGGAGGTAAAATATGAGGAATTAAAGCATGCATACATGAATTATCTAATAACTTTTCCGGGAATTTAAACGTAAAGAATTTCTTATACTTTTTAAAAGGTTGTAAGACACGTTCATTAGGTAATCCAAATTGACATCCATCACTTGAATCAATAGTATATTGTTCATATTCAACTCCAGCACTACTAGGAATATGAGTATATCCATAAGATGCATTTAAATCATACATTTTTAAAAATTTCTTCATAAGAATCTTATTAAATCGATTCGAATCAATCGAATGGATATCAAGATTTCGTTCTGCTTCTTTAACTGTCCCTTCTAATGATACCGTGAATAAACCAAAATTAACCGGTTTATCTGATTTATTGGTGATTATAATATATCCATTAACCATATCTCCACTAGTATATTCTTTCAATCTCGTTTCTAATTCATTATTAGTATGCGGTTCTGGGACTTTCTTAGTGACAAAGATTTGAATATCAATGGGTGATTTATTCAATTTAGGTAATTTATCAATATTATCCAAGGGGGAATGACCATGATTATCATAAGTGATATTACTATGATGATGTTCATGATCATGACTAGGTTCTCCCGCTGGAGTACGAGACCGTTGTTGACTTCTACTTTGATGACGACTTTGTGATCTTGAACTGGAATGATGAGGATGACGTTCATGATTGTTTTGTCTTGTAGCATTATCATCATTTCCTTCGAACAAGTATTCTTCTTCTTCTTCATCATCATGATCTTCATTTAATCCATATTCATTCAATCGTTCAGAAACTTCACCTAATACCCCATCTATTTGAGTAGATGAATTTCGAGGTGATAAATGTGGAGGTGGAGTAGGTGATGAATTATTAGTATCACCATATTCAGGAGGTCTAATGGATAAATTCTCATTGAATTGATTATCATCCCTTCTTAAGATCGATTGAAACATTTGAAATGATGGTAAAACATCAAAATAATCAGTTTGAGTAGTAGATGTCACTGTACGTAAATTGGGGATTTTAGCTGGTCCTTTAGCTGTTAATAAATCAATTTGTTTTTGTTGTTCTTCTGAAGGTCTATAAGGGACATTTCTTGCCTTTGGTTTATGAGTTACAGTAGATGCAGATGTTAAGGATGATGATGATCCAGATGGTAAAGATGATGATCCACTTTCAGCTAATGAAGTTGTACTTGGAGGTATCAAATTATAAAAGAAAGGACTCTTGGAATCATTGTTAGAACTTATAGTAGATGATGATCTTGATAAGGAGGAATAAGGAGGTGGATCATCTACTGGAGGATGAGTAGATGATGATGATCCATGATTATGCTTATCGTTATCATTATGATTTGAAGATGAACTCTTTTTAGATGAATTATGATGATTAAATGGAGAAAAACTCATCCTACCTCTTCTGGTATGATACGTTATGATGTGTCCAACTTCGCTACTGTTACAACCAGAACGACAATAAGACCCACCAGATAGTAAACGTAGAACAAGAAGAAGGAATATGTCAATGATGATCGTCCAATTAATCCATTACAGTTTAGTGGTCGTAAAAATTAAAGCCTCACTCTCATCTTAAAATTTCTTTTTAAATTCAGAGCCGTATATACAATTATTGCAAAAAAGTATGTAGAAGTTTATATATTACTATTACTATTTATGTATCTAGTTATTATGTTAGTATTAAGTGTAACAGGTAAGATCCATTCTACTCAATACAACACTTCCAAATATAGAATCAGACTGACATGCAAATCGGTTTTGTTTTAGCTTCATCGAATTAAATCTCGAAGAAATATTCTATAGAACATCATTTATATTGGTTAATAAGTGACAGTATCGAATAGAATGGTTGAAAAAGCATATATACATACATCTTCCAATGAACTAGAAGTAATAAATGAAAGAATTTTATTATGAAAATTCAATAATCCACTACTAAGATATAAGACATTTCATTAGAAACTCTCGATATCAAACACTAAAACTAAAACTAATCAAATAAAAAATGGAACAATGAAAGTCATATCAGGAACCACGGCCGGTCAAGGCCAAATATTATCATCAAAGTAAAGGGATTAACAGTCCCAAAACACAGTAGACCGTCGTGATAAATGTGGTGAAGTCATCATTTAACTTTCAAATATCCAAAATTGGTAATAGTTGTAGTTAGTTAGTTAGTTGATATCAGGGTATATAAAAACCTCTTATACTAGATAGTAGTGGAAAATTAAATCCTCATAAACATAATTCATCTTATACTCTTTGTTCTCACATAATCAAAGCAACCTACAAGATCCTTGATACAACAAATAAACAACAATATGATTAAACAATTAATAAATAAATGATCTGAATAAAACGAATCAATCAATCACTTATACATATCAGACGTGAAAAAGTTTATCTTCTTAGAAAATCTCGGACATATGCTTGTCTTTTTTTTTCAACTTCATCTTTTATATATATGATATTAGATCATCATCATCATCATCTCCAACATCTTCATTATCATTATCTTCTCGTTTATCATTGTTCTTTCGTATATCAAAGATCTGCTGAATCCTTTCAGCCAAAGAAGTTCATCTTTTCTTATTGTCTTCTAGATGTTAGTAAAAACTAATTCAATTTTAATTTTAAAAACGAATATAACAAGAAAAAGCTTGCTTTACAACTATTATTCAGAAAGGCATGAATGGTATAAAAAAAGTGTTGTCATCAACGGGAATCCCGAAATTCTGACTCGTCATCTTGAAGATCATCTTGAAAATGTTTTGAAACTTTCTCTTTATCATATTCTTAATCAAGTTGTTATTATACATACAATTTTGACACTTATTAAAAGTTAAAAAAAACTCTTTGAAATGATATTGACTAGTTATAATTTGTTAGTAAAACCGAAAAACTCAATTAAACCATAACATTGATTATTCTAATATTCAATCTAAACCAAAAATATCAGTAACGGTAGGTTTCTGAGGCCTACCATAAAATGCGTTGTCACTCATAAAATTATTCAGTGCCCAGTGCAATAGTTCCTCATATTAAATCCACTAATGATGAATTGATTAGAATACATGTTGAATTGATATTAAATGTACATACCTATTTTTTAAGTTAGTAAGAAATATTCTTCAAATCATATCATTGAAGGATACAAACATAAACTATGAATCATAATCCATTTGTGAAATAAAGTGATCAGAGAATTTTGCAAAAACTTGTCAATCATAGAGTTTCAGCCAGTAATTCCAGCTTTGTTTTTGTTAAGTCATCATAAAAATATTTAAAAATGGATTGGACTTCAAGTTATATAGATGTAACCCTAGATAAATTGTAAACATACTATTTTAAATGAGATGAAATCATAGGTAGTAAGATCACCAATCAATGAAAATTCACTAAACAAAAAAACAGTTAGTATATCTCTTGTCATAACGATATCCCAAGAATATCAAGTCCTATAAAAGTCATCAAATAAAATAACAATAATAAATAAAGATCAGTACAAAAAAATTGAGATCATTCCTAATAGTCACAAACTCTAGTTTGAAAATTTTAAAATTTGATTCATCGTGTTAATATATCATTGTTATATTGAATGACCTTATGAAGTTGTTGTTGTTGTTGGTAAATTGTGGGAGAGACTTGATTCTTTAAAGGGATGGATAGTTTTGATTGATTTATACATACATTTTATACATTCATCGTGATGAAACGCAATCGAACTGTAATGATTGATTCACTAACCATTCAACTAATCATCATCATATCCATACTAACAGTAAAGAAGAAGAAGAAGAAGAAGAAGTAATAGTTAAAAAAGGTTCATAAAAATTTCAATCGTGAACAGACAACGAAAATTTTTTTTCTTAAGAGAAGGTTGGAGATCCGGGTAACTTTTACATATTTGCAACAACTAAATAGGTATAGTTATACTACAATTGCAATTATAAGTTAATTATTTAAAGTTTTTACATTAAACTATTATCATTTACCTATTATATATACATTCATTTATATACTATGTTGTCTTAACTATTGTACATGACCATTACCATTATTATTACTGTTCTGAGGAGGTTGAGGAGGGAATGATAATGGCATACCAGGAGGTGGTGGTGGCATATACATAGGCATACCTGGTATTGGCATACCTGGCATTGGCATGGGTATTGGTGGCATACCAAATGGAGGTATAGGTAATCCCATTGGTGGTTGACCTGGTATTGGTACTGGTGTGGGTGTAAAAACATTTGGTCTTACTGGTAAATCCAACTTTTGAATCTTAGAATCGTCTCCTTCTCCATTCTCTTCATCACCTGGTGCAGGTCTTTTTAATGGGTTCTCAACCCCTAATTTAGCCTCTACTCCTTTAATATACTCTGCTAATTCTTCTTCTAATGACTTATTTGGAATTAAATCATCAATATAAATATCTTCTGTACCACAATTTGGACAATGGAAATCATTTTCAATTAATACTTGTTCTAACTCAGTTTGATTATAATTGAAATTAGTTAATTTTTGTAATCTAGATTTATCTTGACAACAAGGAGTCATAACAATAGGATTCTTTAAATATCGTTTAACTCTTTCATTATTAGGATTAATTAATGGATCCAAGAATTCATACTTTTTATCTTGTTCAATTGCTTCTATAATTTTAGCATCAAATTCTTGTCTTGCTTTAAGAGCTGCATTTTGTTGTTTTTCTTGATAAGTAATCCATGTTTTACTATCAGCCACTGCCACGGCATATTCACCTTCATCAGTAATTAAAATAGCTTGACCATCTTTATCAACCAAATCACCATTATCATTGGTAGATACTTCACTTGATTCCTTTTGTTTTTCAAATTGTTCTTTACTAATGGTTTTTAAATATGAACGAGGAATACCAGTGGTTCTTAAAATCTTCTTACCTTCAAAGTTAGGATCATTATTAGTAGGACAATTCTTAATCCAATGATCCTTCTTACCACAACGATAACAAATATAACCTGGAGGAGGAGCATCTTCTGGTTTACCTGAAGTTGCTGATGGTCTATTATACACCATCTTATGAGTAGCCAATTCATCTTGAGTTTGAGTCCATGAAGCAGATTGCTTTTCAAGGATTAATTTAATCTTATCAGCTTCAGATATAGTATCATCCAACGCTATATCAGTAGTTGTATTATTGGCAGAAGCTGCTAAAGCAGCTGAATTATTGGTATTGGTAGTATTAATAACTCTTCTATTTACTCTTGGTTTACCAGTAATATATCTGGAAGCATTAGCAGCTCTACCAGCTTTTGCAATGGCAGGTGATCGCTTTGCCAAAACATATGATGATCTTGGTATAGAATCTTGATCCAATTCATATTCAACCTCTGGTTGTTCAGAATGATATAATCTTAAATTAAAATCATGACCACTTCCAAGTTGATTCTGTAGTATAATGTCTCGTTTCAAATCAAATACCGTTATGGCAGTTCCATCAAAATAGATCACTGACTTGTTCTTCTGATGTAAGAACTTGTAATACACCACTGATGACATGACTTGTACTTGATCTTGTCTTCTGTTATGACAACCGTCAGGATAACTAAGTTTAGTTCATTTTGGCTGCCTTTTTTTTTTGGTGCTGCCAGAAATTTTCGTTCAACCAAAAAAGAAAAATTTGACTGAAAATACAAGATTTGACTGTAAACAAAGGTCATTGCAATCCATCAACGAAAGAGTTGTAAGAGTCCAATTGAATAATCAGAGAGAGGGAAGATGACGGTGTCGTTCTACTCAGTGTCGAATGTGGTTGGGTACAAGCAACATTTGCCAACTCAAGTTATAACCTTACCTTTGCAGTATTCACCAACCGCAACAACAACAACATCAACAAAGACAGAGATAATACCGAGTGAAGAGTTCCACAATAAGTTATCCAACACTGGTAACATCATCAACTTATCTCATACTAAATCATACATTGATCATATTTCTTATGATTTATTGAATGATTCAAAGACAATCACATTAACTCCTATCAATTCAAAGCCTAATAACTTTGATTTTAAATTTCAAAACATATCTATACAATTACCTCATTCCATCATATCTCCTAAATGTCTCTGTATAACATTGAATCAAGATGGACAAGATGATGGGAATTCTCATTTGATCATTGATTTGATTGATGAAAGTTATTTGTTCATAACTTTAAGAATAGCATTAGATGATTTCATCATTACTGAATCATCAAAGTTTAAATTCTTATTGAATAACTTTAAGAAATGGGGTAATATATCAGTGCCATATTCATTTGAATTAAGATCTAATCCATATCTATTGAAGAGTATCGATTCTTCAAATTTAATTGTTTCATTAAAAGATGGTGGATTATTACATTTTAAGAGAAATGGGTCCAAATCGATTTTATCTGATTTTGAAGTGTATAACTTTACTGAATCAGTATCAATGTTACCATTGAATATCTTTGGTGGTTTATTTGGTGGTGATAAGAATAAAAAGAGTGATGTAAGAAAAGAAATTACTTTAGCTGGTATTTCATCTAACTCGATTGTGGATACCATTAAATTAAGTTCATCAGTTATCGCAACATTAACAGTATCTAAGACTGTTAAACTATGGTCATTAAAGAATCATCAATTAATTAATGATTCTATCATTCATTTAACTGAGATTCAAGATATATCATCTTGGTTAACATCAATTCCAACTAAATATTTACAAGTTTTATCAAATCAAAACGACGATCAATCATTATTATTAACGTTATATTACACTACTAATTCTGATAAAGAAATCGAATCTGATAACAAAAGTAGATTTGTATTTAAATCATGGAACTTTAATGTTGATAATACCGATTTAAATACGGTTGAACCACTTTCATTCCAACCTGAACTTCCAAGTTCTCTTTTAAACAATAATAACAATAATCTTTGGTTCATTCAAGATTATCAAACACAATTCATCAATGATCAAGTCAAGTATCACGTCTTATGGAAATCAAATACTTCCTCAGTATTTGTCACTTATATAATCAATCTGATTTCAGGGGCAGTTTCATCTATAAATTGGTCAAATGATAGTGAAGATAAAGCATTTCAAGAATTTTCACCTATCCATACCAATGACTATTATTCAAATATGATTTTAAACTCAGGTCGTTATGATTTACTTACAGTATCTACTTCATTGAACTTGGTCAGAAATCATCTTGGATTGGAATTCATTGATTTTAATAATCATAATCATTCCATAAGACAATTAATCAATGATACGTTCAATAATGCAAAGAAGAACATTCAAGATCATAAATTTTACTGGTTTCAATTGGCTTTATTATGTGAAGAATTTAAAAAATCAAGTGAAGAAGCATTAAGTTTAAGTTTAACTAAAGAAGATAATAATTATTTAGTCTTGCAAGTCAATGGTTTGGGATTAATTAGACCATCGCATTACTATGAAAGTTTCCAATTTGAATCTCCTGAAACTCCTGAAGGTCAATTAGTGGAAATCCTAACACAATTGAATAAATTAATATCAATTAAAACCTATACCAAGATTCAAAATAGAATTAAAAATATCACAACTATAACAGAAACTGAAATTGAAGAGTTTGATGGATACATTGGTAGTAAACTTTCACAATCTGAAGTAGTCAATTTAATGGAAAAATTAGCCAGTATTCCAAAAGTCATTGATTTAATTAATTTATTAATTGATGGATCATTAGAAGATTTTGAAAATATTGATACTAATGCATTGAACTATAATTACAAGGACTCCAATCATTTATCCATCATCAAGAGATTATTTACAATCATTTCGTTTAAAAACATTAAGAATGAACATGAGATAATCTTATTGAATTTATTAATCTTATTCATAATTTGTGATACCAATGATGAAATTTTAGTCCTCTTGAATAAAATCATCAAGAAATTAAAATCATATAACTTGATTGAATTCATATTTGATACAAGTTTCAGTTCTACCAGTACATCTCTTGAAACCAATGATTTAAATTCTATTGAAAATTCATTATTTTGGTCTGGTATTGTTGATAAAGATGTGAAATTGAATTCTTTAATTTCTACCAAATCCACTTTTAATGAAAGTTTTGATTATTATTTCGGTCAATTATTTACTGAAAACAATGAAGAGATTATGGTTGATGTAATTCTTGATTTATTGAATAGAAACGAAGGGGCATTTATTAAACAATCATTCTTTAAACAATTAAAGATGTCCAGAAATATTGATCGTTTCTTAATTGGATTGATCTATCTTATTAATAATGAAGTGGATGAATTCTATCAGATCTTTAAAACATTTGAAGCATTTGAATTTAATAAGTTTGGAGCTAGAGAACAAGATAAGATTTATAAATCTTTGAGTAAAGTTGATAATATTAAGTTATTCTTAGAATCAGTGTTCACTAAGGAAGAAGAAACCAACCAAACTTTAAAGAAATCAAATTATTTCCATTCTTTGTCAGAATTATCTAAATCGCAAGCTAATGTTTTGAAGTATCAACAAAGTAGTAAAACCACTAAAGTTGAAACTGATTTGATTAATGTGGCTATTGATTTTGAAAAAATGGCGATTGAAAATCTCAAGACTGTTACTGATCAATTATTACATCAAAATAGATTAAATGAATACTATATCAACTTATTTGAATTATCCTTAATTATTTCCAACTATGATCAATGTTACGAAAGTTTGAATAATTTACAAATTGAATCATCCAAATATCAAGAATTATTCAAGAGATATATCATCAAGTTAATAACCAATCAATCTATTTCCAAACTCTTCCCTTCATCGACTAATGAAAATACATTATACGTCAAGAATTATTTACTCATTGATGAAATATTAATCTCATTGGCTAATAATGAAAGATTACTTAGTAATTCACTTAAATTATATCAATATGTTTACTCATGGAGATTATTTGGATCCTCTAAGCAATTAACCTACGATCAATTAAGTGATAAGAGAGGATCAATCGAGGCATTATACTACTTTATATCTCGTTTCAAACAACAACAATTAATCATTAATTCCAATGAAGATGTCAAACAATTCAAATTAAAAGTATTGGAATTATATATTATAATCATTAATTGTTTAAAGAGTTTTGAAGATAATGATGATAAATGGTTACTTAAAGTGAATCCGCAATCATCTAAAGATAATCAAATCATAACTTTGGATGAATTAAAGATTGAATATTACGAATGGTTAAGAGAATTAGAATTAGAAGTGAATGTGATTATATAGTTTTTTAGAATTATTTGCATTAAATACATATATACATACATTATAGACTTTGTACATTATTAACCGATATTAGCTTTTGAATTTCCAGCACCTTTAGGATTGTCATCTTTCCAATCATCCCAATTTCTTTCTTTGATTTCCTCTTCTGAATCATATTGGTCTTCGTCATCTTCTTTACTTACATCTTTGACTTCATCTTTCATCATTTTCCCATTAGCCAATTCATAATCTAAATATTCTTCAACTGTCATCGACGGCAAGACTTGACCTGTACCGAATACTTTATTTTTGATCTGTTGACGATTAGAAGTGATGGTGAATGGTTGTAAGATTTTTCCTTGCTTTGAAAGTAATTCTGTTATAGCAGGTTTTGAAAATGGTAAGGATTCCAATTTAGTAGTATATCCAAACTCATCATCTTGTTCTTGTTTACTATTTGGTGGTGTTGGTTGACTTGGTAATGGATTTCTATTACTTAATACTGTAAGTTCCATCGTTATATTACTGAGATTATTAAAGGTATGTAAAGTGAATAATGAAATTTGATCCAAATAGATTTGTTTTATGATATCTTCATCGAATTTTTCAAACACTGATTCATCTTCAACATCATTATCATCCATATTCTTATCATAATAATCATCAAGGATAGTTAATTTCTTATTTAAACCTTGTTCTAATTTGAAATTATCAATCTTTTCTTGACGACTTATCACAGGATTATAACCCATATCATCACCTTTAATATATGCTTTTAACTTTTGTTGTTGATCCTCATTTAATAATTTATATCCATTCAATAATTGTAAATAATTGAGGAAACTAAATTTCGATTTATTCAAATTATCAACCTTATTTTCTATAGGATCAACATATTCTGATCCAACTTTCCCTTTAGCATCTTCATTTTGATAATAATCTTGATATAAACTTCCAAGGTAGTAATCGATGTTTAAGAATGGTAAGTAATTAGTATTAACTTCTTTAATCGATTCTCCATCATCATTATCATCATTGAATAAGGATAATTGATTGATGATCAATTTGATTAATTTGAATTCTGTTAATAATTTATGTAATTCAGTTTGAAATTGAGCTGAGTCCTTACGAAGAGATGATTTCTGAAGACCTCTGAATGATCGTATATTGACTCTATACCTCTGTGACACTGTCAAATCTGTCATTGTCCAAGTTATACTATCCTTTCCTTTGGCTGCTTAATCCTCCTATCACCCATATTGATGATAAAAATTTAGCCATAATAAAAAAAATATCACTGATCAAATTATATGCAGTCTGAATTTTTCCAAAAGTTGTTTGAAGCATAAAAAGAAGAAACTGAAAAAGAAAGTCATTAATAATTATAACTATCAACTCTTTATCCATATCCATAACCATTCCCATCCAACCATCATGAACAACGCTGCTTATTATGAATTATACAGAAGATCAACTATCGGTGTGACTTTAGCAGATTCCTTAGATACTCTTATATCAGATGAAAAGATTCAACCTCAATTAGCCAATACTATTTTAAATAACTTTGATAGAATTATTTCTGATAATTTAAAATTAGAAGCCAACATAGCTAAGTCAAAGTTATCATTCAAGGGAGTGTTATCAACGTACAATTTCTGTGATGATGTTTGGACATTCATCATTAAGAATGTTACCATTAAGTTGAATGATATAAGTTCTGAAGGGGCAAGTGCTAATAATAGTATTGATAGTGAGATTAATGTTGATAAGTTTAAGATTGTTGCATGTAATGCTCGTAGAGCTGGTGAGTAAGGGTTATGTTTGTGTTTTTTTGTTTTTGGTTAGTTATTTAATGGAAAAAGAAGAAGATTATTGTATATATTGTATGTAAATTAGTTTTTAGATAAGTAGTACTGGTACCACCAATATATTTAAATCAATCTATAAAAGTAGTAGTTGGCCGTAGCATTAGTTGAGAAAGAATGGTGGATCATCATAACCTTACTTACCATCAGAGAAGGAGATCACAGCCCATTTACCACTTGAAGACCAGAATTCACCAATTTCATTACCTTGTTCTTTATATAACTTAATCAATGATTCATTTATACCTTGAGGTAAACCAACCACCACATCAGCTTTACAAGTTCTTAATGATAAGACGGGTAACTTTGATTCTGAAGCTAATTGTTGTAATGCAACTTTGAAAGGAGTAGTCTTATCCCATTGTAAATCACCAGTTAATTTTCTATAATTTAAATCTCCTTTAAAGATGATTAAACTTGAATTATGTAAAAGTTCTTCGTATAATGACTTGGCAATTGGATTGCTTGATAAATCCCAATAACTATCACCAAGAGTCCAATATTCATGATCATCGAATTTAAGTTGTCCATCTTTAACTACATCGGCTAACCTTTGATTTAAATATTTAATTTGTTCAGGATGTTCTTGATGAATTTGAGGGAAAAATGATTCATCTTTCAACTGACTGAAGATAGTATGAACATCAACGACTCTAGTATCACTTACAAACCATGGAATAGTCTTACAATGTAAGACGATAGTTGAAACAATCTTAAAATCTAATAAGAAAAGAGCCAAGATTAAATCAGAATATAATTCAAAACCAGAATTATCCAAAACAATATCGATTCTTTTATGTTTATTGATTTTCAAATGTTCCCAAGCGGATGAAATATCATTGACAAGGATATTCTTTTCATTTTGTTTTCTAATTTCATCACCTTGTAAAGATTTAATATCCTCTAAAGTAATATTCCCAGCTAATAATGATAAATCAGTAGCATTACCCCATAACGATACATCAATGAAATCTTTAAATAATAAAAACTTCTCTTCTGATCCAATTTCCTTAGTTGAAGCATTCAATTCAGTAGAAAGTTTATAATACTTATTTAAGAGTTCCAATACACCAAATTCAGATTGTTGGAACGTGCTATCCTTCAAAGCTTTGAAAATATCAAATGAAGTCCAATACTTCTCAATGGATCCTTGGCCAATGATGATGTTATTCAAATACTGATACAAGTAACATTCAAGTAATAACCAAGGACCATTTTGCCAAGTTATATGTTGATTGAAATGTTTAACTTTGATAGCATCATGTTTGATTAATAATTGATTGTAAGATTTCAAGTCTTCTTTAGAGTTGGTGATTTCTTCTTCAGTGAATGGACGAACCAATTCATCATCTTTGAAAGATTTTAATAATGCCTTCAATTGACTAACAATCACATTTCCTGATGATTCAAGGTTAGAATTTTCATTAATCACAGTTTGAACATCATTAATGGCACCTTGAATGATTTTAGGCCATCTACTATGAATAGTAGGATAAGCAAATGATTTCTTATCGTCGTTATAATAAACCAATGGTAATTCTGTCGACATTGTTGAAAGTTATGCTAAAGTTTACTGAATTCAAAATTAAAGGTTATAATCAGATAAATCCCATATTAATCCGGGCACAATTGGAAAATTATCATTATTCAACTTGCCTGCATATAACCATGATGTCAAAAAATTGGTCAATGCCACATTTTTGCAATCATCAAAACAAACAATCAACAACAACAAACTCAAAGTTAATTCTACATTTTGATCTTTAATTGATTTTTGGTGATAATAAAACATAATGTAATAATAATAAAATGAAATATAGAATAATAAAACAAATTATTAATATAAACTAAAACAAAATAATACTAATAATAATCATGAAATCATCAAACTATAGAAACAAGTTCCATAGTTCAAATACATTTTTGATGATTTTATAAAAGAATAAGACAGACAAAACACACAAATAATAAAAAGACTAAAAGATTATAATAATATACAACATAAAATTATTGAACCAGCAGTAAAGTGAAAAAAGGGGAGATGTTAAACAATCAATCCTTCATACTTAATTACCATTTCTTTTAGCATATTCAGCTTTTTCCTTCTCATATCTTTTTTTATCTTGATCAGCTTTATTTTCATAAGGAACTTTGTCATCACCAGTTAAAGCCTTCCATCTTTCACCTAATAATTTACCAACTTGACCAAATGAAATACCTGGGTTTTCAGCTCTAACAATATCTCTGTTTTCATTAGCAAAGAACATGTAAGCAGAAAGGGATCTCTTTGGAGCAGCTGGATCCTTCTTCTTTCTGGTGGTTTTTCTTTTTTCGGATGGAGCCATTGTTGTTATTAACTATAATAATAAAATTAATGTTAGTTATAAAGTTTCAAAAAAGAAAAAGAAGAAAGAAGAAAGGAAAGAAATAGAAAGCAAAATTAATGAAAGGGTATTAAATATATATATATATTTGTATGGATAGATATGAGAGAAATTCATATCATATTACCAACAAAATATAAATACATACAAAATCACAACAACCACTATAAAAATTTCTAAAATGTAAAATTCCTTTGAAAATATTTACAGGTTAAAAAAATAATAGCGCGTCTTTGTACCATTCAAATTTGCTTCTAAAATTCCCTCTCATAGCAAAACATCCAAACATCCACCTTCATATTCCGTTATCGTCCTGTATATAACGTGGACCACACACTCATCTTTTTTCTGTTGTTCTCCACTCCTATTACTTTTTGTCTGGTTGAAATTTAAAGTCCTTTTCTGTCTTTTCTTCTCTCTGTTAGTTTCCGTTTTGTGGATTGTTTTCAAAGTAGTAGTAAAAATAAAGTGCTTAATATATTTTTGGCTGGCTCTCTCACTCACTCGTTCCTTTTTTTTTCATTATAGGGTATTATTAAATTTCCCACTTTAAATTCAATTGAACCCAAATTTTCCAATTTTTTTGGGAGTATTCAAAAATCTTGTCGAGTTGAACTTCACTAATGATCAATTGAATTGAATGGTGGGTAGTTATTGGTTGCGTTGAAACTATTTCATCAATAGAATTGGTTCATTTGAATCAATTTGTTTTTTTTCGCAATCCAATATAGTTAGTAAGTTAAACCTAGATAGATAGATAGAGAAGCACTAATAAATTTGTAAAATTGAATTTTGAAAAGGAGTGGCAATTGAGGAGGAGAACATGATGTATATGATTGATGGGATGATTGGAATTGATGGAATTGATTGATGATTAAAGATGGTGTGGATGGATGCTTGATTGATGTTTGTGCGACAGGTTAAACATTATACATACTAATTAATTAATTACTGTGAGTAGTAGTAAAAATTTATAGTGTATTAAAAAAAACAGTGAGAGAGAGAAAAAGAGTAACTAGTAGTTAAATTTAGTATGGTAATGGTAATAATATATATATATAACAATTATTAAAGGAGGAGCGAGCGTAGTAAGTTTTTTTTTTTGGTGGTGGTGGGTTGCTCCTTTTTTGATTTTTTGTTAATGATAAAATTTACTCAGGCGGGTTAAATATAAAATTGTAACCAGCAATATTAATTTATTAATTGTTTTAGTGATGAAATTTACTCTCCAAAATGAGTATTTAATAGTACATACATAATTTTACACTTTACATAGTTATGTTAACTTAACACCCCACAATAAAATTATTTCTATACTTCCCACACGTTTTTACTATTTAAATTTTATCATGAGATTTTATCAACAATCAACAATTTCTATAATAGTTAAATAATTATAATTTTTGGCTATAATAGTTTAATCCTAATCTATGATGATAAAACTTATCTATACATATATATACATTTAATTAAATTTAAATTTATTTAATTATTTATTATATAAATTAAAATGATTAATTTTAATCTAATATTAAATTAATTAAACAATTGTATGGGAAACATCCATACCGCAATATATAATATCGTTTAATCATGTGATTAGTCACGCGTTAAGATCTACTGCATATAAACCCCGACTAAAACCCTTTTATTAAAAGGATCTTATATAATGACTACATAAATCTGAAACAATGATCTAACAAAAAATAAAGTAATTACCCTCTAATTTGAATTAATTTATCATCATCAGCGTCATTGAATAGTTGATTTATTGATCTCCATGATGTCAATGTATTCATTGTAAGTAATGTTTGATTATAATCTCTCTTCCATTGGAATAGATCTTATGTTGTTAGTTGTAAATCCCCCTTTTATCTTTAATAACTTGCATATTTTATTTATTTACATTTTTCTAAAAAAAAAAAATATTTGTTTCACCCCCTAAACTTTTAAAGTATAAATAGATCAAAATATTCCTTCAAATCAATCAATTCAGTTTCTAAAAATTTGAATTAAGTATTTTCGGTAGCCCGAAATCTATGAAATATACTCGTTCTTTTTCAGTTACTTACATTCTTTTAATCTATTTATGAATCAAAATATTACTAACCAAATAGTTTAAACCTCTGTGGTAAGCTTGATACATTCGACCGAAGTCAATCATATAAGAAAGTTTGCCTGCGTGTATATCCCCATGACTTATATGTAGTTTATGAAGATCTTTAGTATGTATAAATGAATCAATAAAGTATCATATAGGTTTGGTAAATGATATCTTAATTCCATCAATTACTAACAAATAAAATCATTCTGTTTAGAGTTTATTATACAACTTTTATATATTTAATCTTTTAATACACTTGTAGATTCGATATTACTTCTCTTATGAATATTAAGCTTGATTTGTTTTTAATTTTTGTTGTCAAATTTACACATTCTGAACCAAACGAAAGAAAATTATCAAAATTTCAAAAGTATATAAAAACACCACTTGATTCCCTTGATTTTTAAAAAAAGTCTTTATAAATGTTAAAGATAACTTACCTTTTATATATTGCATTATAATGTAAAGCCTTTCAAATTGAAACTTAACATTAAATTCTATTTAAGATCATATATTACTAACTAATTATAGATCATTTTTGTTTGGTTTGTGGAAATAAAATTCATTTTTACTTCTGATAGATTGTGAATTCATGTCTGATATTTAATATATATTTTAAATTTATTTACCTTTACTATTATTGTAGATTCCTTTTATGAATCACCTTTCTATATCTACAAGTGATCAATAAAACTTTTTAGAGAGATCTTTTTTTGATGGAAGTAAAATATACTGATGTATCACAAGTTTAGATACTTAAATTCAACATGTGACACACCGTTTTATGTTTAAATCATTACTATAAACTTTCAAAATATCAACTTAAACATGATCACTTAAACTGGTTTAAGCTATAATGATTGATCCCAAACCATGGTTGAAATAGTTTCATTTTTTTACTCCATACTATTTTTGGCAACACTTATTTTTAGTAATGATTTTTTTTAAACCTTTGATGATGGAACGATCTGTAGTAGGAGCCCCAGGGGGGGCCCCTATAGTTCTTATGTGGATCGACAAGGATAAAGGCAATCACGTTATATTCTTTACTCTTTTTACTTTTTTCCACTCTTATTTCATCAATATAAGATTATATATTGCCAATTCTAAGTTTGAATCTTATAGTTCATCAACATATCAACCAAGCTGTTAAAATCAAGTTTACCATTTTATCCTTGATCCTTTGTGATTTACAATCAATGTTTTCAAGAACGACTTTGGGTGCATGTGGGAATCAAAGTGATAGAGAAAATATATTCAAATTATGTTCCTCCAAGTTATAATAGTTACAGATCTCCAAATTCAAATATTAGACATGCTCTTTAATTTGATTTATTTTATATGTTGCATAGTTGGAGTGAATCGATTCTGATTCTGATTCGTTGTAACTTGTTGCATTCAGTGATTGTTTATTTCAGCTTTATTTCAAGTACCCAATTAAATATATATATCTATTGAATCAGGGTTTCATAGTATGAGTGAGCCACAAAGTGAAAAGTTGATCGGATTTTTGCAACTAGGGGTTTTGAGCACTGGTCAATAACAAAGGGGTAAGGAATAACAATCATCTCGCTAACTGAGAATCCGCTTGAGTACTACATCTATCATAAGTCAATCTAAGGAAACCACCTTTTGGTAATCTTTGCATTTTAAAAAAGTGATACATAATCATTATTTTTTAAATAAACAAAAAGAAATCTGAAACTAAAAAATAATTTCACTCTCCTTAATATAAATAGATGATAAAATTCCCCTTAAACATTTTTCAAAAATCAATTCTGAATTTAGTTTGTCATTATCTACTTTACATCTCACCGGGTCAAATATTTTGTATATATTTATTACTAACATTCACATGTCTATTTAGGCTAACTGCTTTTATTAACTCCCTTAGTGATTAGTATGTTATCTCTGAAGATATCTCCATGTGATATGTCTAATTATGGATATTTTTGTATGTATGCTTTTTTTTTAATTAATTGATATTCACAAATCCATACTAACTATATCTTCGTTTAGCAATGATTTCTTTAATTATACAATTTTTATATATTATATTATTTTGAAATCAATGTAGATTCATTTTACTTTCAATCTCTTAATCAAAGCTGAAACAATTAAGATATTTTTTTAACCATCATTCATGTTTTTACACAGAGTATAAATAGTAGGGAATATCTTAAAATTATTTATTAAATTTTTTTAATTTTGTTTATTATCTTCTACTTTTGAAATTTTAGTTCTTGAAAAATCAATGAAAATAACTTTGGCTATGGCTAACTATATCTATCTATTTAGGCATTAAGAGATATTACTAACTAATTTAGGTTCAGTTTTAGCGATTCGACTAAGTCCAAAGTCAATAAAATGTTTTTCTGATAGTTTACATTTAATGCTAACTATATTTTAATCTTTTAGCTTTTATTTATAATAAACATATTTATATGATTAGCAATTATTTGAAATGAATGTAGAAGCGATAGTTAATCAATGGTATAACAATATGAAACTAAAAAAATAAATTTTGTGTGTGTGTGTGTGTGTGTGTTTTAAATAAATAACAGGGAGTATATAAATATCATTAATTTCCCTTTTAAATAAAATGCTTGATATTTGTTTCTTTTAATGAATCAACTGTATTGATATAAATACATATCTAACATCTATTTAGAATATCTGAACATTACTAACTAAAATATAGTCGAAATACCGAAGTCAATGAAGTAACATCGCTCCTTTGCTAAAAAATATATTTGATGATATCTCTAGTGGATTGTACGTATAAATGTTTAAAGCTTTTGTTTAATAAAGTTGATTATATGAGTAAACTTGGTTACTAATGTTAAATATGTCTAGTTACCCTAATGTACAATTATTTATAATTTATCAAAGTTTGATATTGTAGATTTGTAGATTGAAAGTGATTGATCAGATTTTATTTAGAACTATAAGATCTCGGATCTATACCATGTATGATCTACATCACTTTTTACTGTTTATCCCTTTTTACACACCCAACTAAAACTATAAATAAGACTGAATAATCCCCTTTCAAAAATAATAATAATTTCAATAAACAAGAAATGCCATTTCGAGGTTGTTTTTAGGGTGTAATTTCTCGATACTTTCTATTTATTTATCAATATTTTCTATTTAGATTTTTGAATTTATTAACTTATTTAGGATCGTCGATATATTCTTTCAATAAGTAAAATCCCAGGAACTTAGTTCTTTTACTGAAAAGACCATATTCGATAAATATTTAATATACAATTTATTTTATGATTAATTTATTTGATTTGTAGTTAGATAATTTTTTAAAATGACGGTTAATTCAATAATGATCTCATAATTTATAAATATTATTCATTCATTTCTTTATTTCATTTCTTAGGTGAAGTTTTAATTCCAACGACGGGCAAATATGTTTGGCGATCTGGTTAAATCTATCAATCTGGGTGCCTAACTGCCTCTTGATAGTCTATTTACGTCTATTTGTTACTAATCAATACTGAAATTTCAATTATTAATAATATTTTTTGAATCTGGAGAACATCGACACTGGTGTGTATTATCTGTGAGAATTTTTACCTTAAGATGTAAAGATTTGAATTTGATATTTACAATCTGATTCCAAAACGACAAGAACAACTGACTACTAACAATTTACATGATTTAGTTTGATTATATTAAACAATTCATTATATTATATTATATTATATTACATTTCATTTGATTTGATTTGATTGTAGAAATGTAGAAACTTCGTCCCTGAAGCGGTATATGAAATTTTATACTATAAAATAATGATTGTAGTTGAGCGTGTAAGTGTAAGGAGAGATTTGTTTTAAAAAGAGGAGAGGAAAAGATCAAACAATTATATAAATATATATATATATATGATTCAATTCAATTCGTGGAACCATTTATTTATCATTATAACGATTACATGAAATAATTTTGTGAAGACTTGTTTGAAAGAAGCTATTATTGGTATAGTTATGATCTATCTAGGTATTCTTTGTTACTAATTCATTCATCTAGGGAAGTTTATTTTTTTTAGGATAATACTGAAGCTTTGATTTTATTGTACATTTTATTATATCTTTATTCTTTATTATAATCATTGTAGAAATCATCATCATTAATAATCATTAAGATATTATAAAGTAGTAAATTGAAAATATCCTCCAAACAAAGGTTTTACCCCTTCTAATTATTATTTTGACCCCTTTTATTGCCACATTATAAATAGAAGGAAATATTTCCTTAATTTATAAATCAAGGATTTCTTTTCATAATTCCTCAATGTCCCAAATCTTTAGTGTTGTATCCTTCAGACAGCTAACAAATAATCTTTCTAGGCATTTAGATCATATATACTAACCAACACGTTTTAAGCTTTCATGAAGAAGATCATTTCTTAGTCGTCCCTTAATTTATATTCTTATGTATATTATTTAATATATTTATACTACTATTTAATCTAATGATTCATTGTAGAGTTGTTATAGTTGTCAAAGGATTTATCTCTTGTGTTTCTACTTTCATTTGACTCTTGAATCTCTGACTACGGTTCTACAATTTCAACAATTACCATTTTTCAAACTTTATGTTGAACTCCTCAAAATATCCTTTTTTTAAAAAAAGTATAAATAAAGCGAAAGATATCCTGAAATTACCTGAACTTTTAATGATAGATCCTTAATTTATTTCTGTCTAAGGATTTCCTGTTAGATCTCATAGTTGGATTATTTATTAATTACAATTGTCTATTTAGGTCCATATATATGCATTACTATCTAGGATCTATAATATCGTCGATTTCGCTAGGTACTTTATATTTTAAATGTATTTGTTATATTTTATAAAAAATTTGTAGGTTTCGTGAATATAAACTCCTTTATTCATATTCATCTTATACTTCAATGTATACGTTGGCTTTTTGGTTACTTACAATAGATGATAGATATCATCATCTTGTTTATACCAAAGTGGTGTAGATTTTTTCCCCTCCTTGTATCCCTTATTTTTTTTTGTTGCAAATATTTTAAAAAACTATAAATTGAGAATCAAATTTCCTCATTTTTTTTTTTCATGTTTACGTCTACCAATACCAACACTAACGTTATCTGTATTCTTTTAGGCTCTCCCAACATTAATGTTGTACTTGTGAAGTACTAGGATGGTTTATAACATATTATGGAATTGAATTAAATTTACATTACTTTATTAGATTTAATTATTAACCGCTAAAATGAATTGTAATTGGCGCACGACTCTTGTTGCAATTGCAAAATGCGCTTCAATAAGCAGAATAAAATGAATGAATCCAATTTGCATAACGAAAATATTGATATAAATAAAAGGATTTGAACCAATTCAGGTTGATAATTTACTTCTTTATAGTTTATTGAGTGCTAGAAATAGATTACTAGGATGAGTATTTTACGAGAATTACTTAATGCTGATTCGATTATTCAATTTCATGATAAATATAAGCATTCAACAGTAAACTTTTTACAGCTTTCGGAAAATGAAGAAATATCTAAACCTTATGAACAAGGCTTACTTGAATTAACTCAATTTCTTGATCATATGGATATCAATACAAATCGCGCTTTCAGAAAAGAAATTAAAAAGATGTTTTCCGGTTATCATCATTTTCAAATCGATAATTATAAACCTATCTTGATTATGATGTATAAATTTCTCAATTCACATTGTGTTTCCAATGATGTTTCAGATCACGAACTTTCATTATATCTCCATTATGAACCATTTATAGTAGAGATGTATGTTTTAGATTCGCTTGCAAATATTGATATTTATCCATGTAGTTTAAATGATGGAGTTTTTGAATTGATTGAACATTGTTGTAATTTAAAGTTTTATCGAAATGGAAAATTAAGGAATCACGATGGAATTGAAACAAATCCTGACATCTTAAACAAGTTTGTTTGGCCCATGAAAGACATTGATAAATGATAATGTTTCTAATTCATAGTTTATATTATTGGATATAAAAAATTTAAATAAAAAAAAAGAATTGTGATTCGTGCACGACTCCATGTTGCAATTGCAAAAATTATAGTTTCTCTATATGCGCTTAAATATGCAGAATAAAATATTTAAACCAACTCAAGTTAAAAATCTCACCTTTTTTATAGAATACTTGAAACACACGGAAGTAAGGATGAGTTCATTACCAGAATTACTCAATGCTGATTCGATTATTCAATTCTATGAGAAATATAAGGATTCAACGGTAAACTTACTTCAAATATCAGAAAGAGAAGAAATATCTAAACCTTATGGGGAAGGATTACTTGCATTAATTCGATTTCTTGATCATATGGATGTAAAGCCAAATCGTACGTTCAGAAAAGAAATTAAAAAGATGTTTTCCGGTTATCATCATTTTCAAATTGATAATTATAAAGGTATATTGATTATGATGTATAAATTTCTCAACTCACATTGTGTTTCCAATGATGTTTCGGATCATGAACTTTCAATATTTGGCCACTTTGTAGGAAAAATAAGAGAGATATATTGGAAACATGTGCGGCAATCAGGTCAGTATATTTCAGATAGTAGAGTTTTGGATTTCGTTGAGGATTGTTGTTACTTAAAGTTTCATCAAAATTCATGGAATCTTGGAGAAATTGAAACTAATCCTCCCACATCGGAAACAAGTTTGATGACAATAAACAGTTTGTATACACCTTCAATTCAAAAACCATATATCCCAAGAGTTGAGTTCTTTAAACAATTTGGATTTTTCTATCCCACAGTAACACATCTTAATGATAGTTTTTTCCAAAATCATATCAATTTGTTGAGTATGACAGGTGATGATTGTAGATCTACTACTCGTCCGTCTTTTGTCAGGCCTCCTAAAACTAAAATAGATTTGATAAATAAATTCATTAACTATCTAGAATCGGCTGAAACTTGGTTTGGTGATGAAAGACTTTACTTTAGGACACGCAGAGAATTTCCCTTGGATATTTTAAATGAAACTGTGATTGGTATGGATTTAACCATTTTTATTGAATCTAAATGCGCAATCCCAGCAGTAATTGTAAGAAACAATTTAAAATTTATGTTTGAAAACTTCCAAAAGACAAAGAATTCTAATTTGACAAGTTCAAGTGAATTTATTGGATTGTATCTGGAAGCATTATTGAATTCTATTCTAACTAAATCTCGTCTTTCATTCATTTCAGATGGGAGGTTCTGTATAGCAATATTATTCAATGTTGATAAGTTGGATAATGAAGATAATATTTCGAATATAAGACGTGTGCCTTGTGAAATTATAACTTTTGATGCTGAAGTTCATAAAATGGGAGTATGCTTTTTCATCTTAATGGTTCTCTTTGAGTATGAAGATAAGTTAGTAGTGGATGATGAGAAGTTTGAGGATTTAAAGAAATCATTGCATGGTGATTGGAAAGTTATCAATAGACGTACAGAGAAACAATATCAAGTATTAGATGAACTTAGTCAATATGTTTCCAAAGTTCAACAAATATCAATTGACCAAACAATGAATGATAAAGTTGAAGAGATTGAGAATGAAATATTTGAACAATGGAACATAAGAATCAACTTCAGATTATTGACAAAAGTAATGAATACATATGAATTTAGGTTTATTTCAATTAGTGAATTGAAGGTGAAATCAGTTTTAAGTGGTACAAAACTTTATGAGAACTATTCAACTATATTGGAAACTCATGATGGATGTATTTATAAAGTATTCGATCCCGTAAAATCATTATCACGTTTCAGATTGGACATTAAATATTTCACATTTTATGAAAAGTTGAAAATAGCATTTGATATGTTTGTGAGAGAAGTATCAATGTATACTTACTTAGAAGGAAGATTTAAGGAGAAACCTACCATATTAGAAATTGGTTATATATCCAATCCTCATAAAAAGTATTGCAAGAGATTACCAACTGTAAAGAAAAACATACTGGGAGCTTTTAAATATCCATTAGCTGGATTCTATATCAAGATGACGAAAGTTGAAGGTATTCCATTAGGTAATTCAGATATCACTCGCAAGGAAAGAGAATTATTGACAGATATTTTTGAAAAACTTCACTCCCTAGATGTGATTCATGGTGATGTCCATGGTGAGAATTTTGTTTATGATGAGTCAACTGAATCGATTCTGGTATTGGATTTTGGAAGATCGAATTATAAAGGATTGGAAGATATCGAAGATGAAATCATTGATGATCAACAACTTGAAAGTTTAAAAAGAAGAGATATATCTTATCTCAATAATTTATTTGCAGAGCAATGGTGTTGGCGTTAGTTTCTACTTTATAGTTTTAATCCTTTTTATTAGATAAAGCATGATATTGTTTCTGATTCACAGAGCTTTTAATAAAATGTCTGTATATTTAATATTTAAAAATTTAACTTCTAAAAATTAAAATATTTTAAAGAAACTATAAATAATCCTCAAAGTCCTCATCCTTTAATATATCCTTTAATTTATCTATTAATTTATTTGATCCACTTTTTCCAATTAATCGAGTTCTCTAAGTTTGGATAATTTGATTGTATCACTAAGTCTGTGACAATACTAACATATCTATTTAGTTATAGGAATACTATATTCAAAAGTTTACCACCATATCTATTTTATTGATAACATATAGTTAAACGGTAGCAAAGAATTTCAACACTTTTGATTATGATTAATATATGAATTATTTATATTGTAATAACTACTTAAATACATTGTAAGCTCTCTTTCAAATGATATATTAGAGCTTATCAATAGTACTTTAATCATACTCTTTGTAGTTCATTATTCAATAATTTCTAAATTTTAATCGCACTTTTTATCGGTGCTGCAAATAATTTTAGAGAGTATAAATAGATGGGAGATTTCCCTCAATTCATTAATTCTGTATAATATTTTATATAAGTGAGTTTGGTTTTAACCAATTTCTGAGTTGATTTCTAGTTTATGCTAATGGTGTGGATATACATTACTAACCAATTACATACTTATTTAGAATGAAAAGCTAAACTGCTACTAACATATTATATCGATGAGTTTTAGGATATGGAATCCGTAAGACCCAAAGAATTTTATTAAGGACTTCAAATAATCTTAACTGATTTTATCAAAGTCATAAAACTAAAGATTATGTTACTAATGACGTATATTATATATAAGATCTCATATACTAATGAATCCAAGGATTATAACATGTTTCATTGATAACCATATGGCGAAATTTCTTTCAAAGTATTTTTCATTTAAAATATATATTAATATAAACTTATTTCAAACCTTTGTAAGATAAATCATCTCTTTAACTACACCTCTTAAATGAACATTATCAAATTTAAAGTAATTGTGTTAATAAATCTCAAATTGAAAAGGGGGGTGCTGCAAATAATTTTAAAAACTATAAATAAAAGCGAGAATTCCCACATTTTTAATTTTATCTGATTGTCATTTTTCAAATTTAGAGATTCAACCATCGTTTGAAATAATTGATTAGTTTAGTGATATTAGGTTTTATAGCCAGCTTGGTTGTTTCTACCATTGCTTATCATCTCAATATCATATTATTTGTGATATATAATTCCTGTCGTTTACTTACTTTTACAGTATATTTATGTTTCAATACGTTTATTACTAACCAATAGTCAAAATTGATTTTGAAATTAAAAGTGTGATAGCTTGCCAACTATTCTACTCACTTACAATATATTTATGAAATAACATACTATCATTTGTTCGAATTCCAATTATATAGTTGTCTTTCGAGTTTCGTTTGGAAGTAATTGTGACATATGCACAAATGACCAGAAAGAAAGGTTTTAATGTACATAATTTTTATATTGTTAAATTTATCTTAACGATTTGTAGATTCTAATCTCTTACTATCTACATTCTTACAACTATATCAACATCTACATTCAATAATCAATTTTTAATATATACATATATTATTAATTTTTCTTCTTTTTTTAAAAAAAAATTTTTTACACTTTAATATATAGAGATAAAAATTTTAACAATTCCTTTAAATCCAATTCTCTTTGAATAAAACATAAAACATAATTTGTGTCTCACAACATAAACAACAAATAATAGTTAAAAAATGTCATTATTTTTAAAATTTTTCAACTTTAATACCATCCACGACTATAGTTATTATCTTGATAACCATATTGAGGATATTGTTGATATCCACCAAATTGAGGAAGGATAGGTTGTTGAGGAACAGGTGGTTGACCAGCTTGTTGAGGTTGTTGTTGACCTTGAACACCAGCTTGTTGTTGACCTTGTTGTTGACCTTGAACACTAGCTTGTTGTTGTTGTTGTTGACCTTCATTGGCTTCACTACCAGCACTAGCAGATGTAGCACCATTTTGTTGTTGACCACCAACTTGTTGTTGTGGTGGATAACCATAATTACTAGTAGGATATCTATTACTGTATTGACTAGCTTGACCATAATAATAAGCTTGAGCAGCAGCTTGTTGTTGTTGGGTTTGTTGTTGATTACCAAATCCATTTTGACTTCCAGCAGCTGAACCAGTTGAAGCAGTAGTATTACTTTGAGTTCCACTTGATGATGGTTGAGAATCTTGTTGTTGTTGAACTGGTTGTTGATTGTAACCAGTTTGACCTAAAGCACCAGCACCAGTTTGTTGACCATAATAAGGTTGATAATAATAGTTGTAGTAGTTTGGATAACCAAATGGAAGTTGTTGTTGTTGTTGTTGTAATTGTTGAGCAACAGCAGGATTAACAACTGGAGATTGGGAATCAGTACTAGAACTAGTAGTTGGTTGAGAACCTTGAGTTTGTTGATATGGATAACTTTGTTGAGTATTAACATGAGAAGTAGCAGGAGATTGTAAATTACCTAAACCACCAGCAACAGTTGAAGCAACACCGGAACCAACAGCAGCACCAACTTGATTGGTGTAAGAATAATCTGGGTAACCGCTGAATTGAGCACCTGGTTGACCAGCAGCTTGTTGTTGGTATTGTTGTTGTTGTAATTGAGTGTAGTAATCATATTGTTGTTGTTGTTGTTTAGTTTGGTTGTATTGTTGAGATTGTTGTTGGTAAGCATTTTGATTATAACGATTGTTACTGTTATTGTTGTTGTTATTATTGTATAATCCAAATCTTTGTTGTTGTTGTTGAGTTTGTTGAGCTTGTTGTTGTTGAACTTGACTATCATCTTCTTTAACTTCTTCAGTGGTAGTTTCAGTTTCATCACCTAAGGATAAAGAACCGAATGAAACACCAACAGAATTTAATTGTTGTTGACTTGAAGTTGGTAAAACAACTTGAGCTGGAGCAATGGTTTCTTGAGGAACAACGGAGATTGGTTCAGTGACAGTTTGTTGAACTTGTTCAACAACTTCAGTAACAACTGGAGCTGGAGCAGCAACTTCTGGTTCTGGTTCGGCAACGACAACTGGTTCTTCAACTTGTTTAGCTTCAACTTTTGGAGCTTCTTCGGTGGCAGTAGTAGTAGTAGTAGGAGCAGGAGCACTGACTGGTTTAACAACCTTTGGTTTTGGTTTTGGAGCAATAATAGAAGCCCAAGATCCTTGTTGAGGTTCTGGAATAGCAGCTTCTTTTAATACTGGTTTAGATTCAACTGGTTTAGATTCTTCAGTAGTAGTAGATTCAACTTCTGGAACTGGTTCTTCTTCTTCCTTTTTCTTTTCTGATTCGACAGGAGCAGCGACAGTGGCGGCGGCAACCTTTGGTTTTGGTTTTGGTTTATCATTAGATAAAGCAGCAGCCCAAGAATTAGTAGTTGAAGTTGGAATTGGCTCAGTTGTAGTAGTAGTAGTAGTAGTAGTAGTTGATGATGTAGTAGAGGTAATTGGAGTTGATTTTTCTGCTACCGCTGGAGTTGAAGTCTTTTTATATGGAGGTTTCTTATTAATTGGTTTAGCATCTTTTGAATATTTACCAGAACTTCTATTGTTATTATTTGAACTGTTATTATTATTGATGCTATGATTATTATTATTACTATTATTACTTTGATTATGACTGGAAGATTGTTGTATTGATTCATTATCTTGTTGATCTTTCTTTTTATGTTGTTTTTCCTTTTTAATAGGTTCCCATTTACTAACCTTATTATGAACAATTAAATCAATAACAACTTCAGGTTGATTATCATTTTCTAATAATAAACTATGTAATTCATCGCCTTCCCAATCAGGAAACATTTCAATCAAACTAGTTAATTCTGTTGATGTTGTGGCGCCTGAAGCAGATCCATTAAATCTTTTCAGTTGATTCTTATATGTTTTTCGTTGTTGTGTCGACATTTTTTCAAGATTTAATAGAAGTTATAAATGATTTATGATGATGGAATTGTATCGATTGTTATTATAATTCTATTTATAATTTTACTATTCTTAGTCACCAATTTTCAGATGGGGTAGAGGGGTTTGGTATATATTGTCGGGATGATCTGATATGAATGCTTTTTTTTTGATTGATCTAGTCTAATCAAGGGGAAGTATATGTCAGTGATGGATGATGGATATATGATATACGGTTACGCTATGGTTCTTCAAATTAAAATAGTGTTTTATAAACTTGGAATTGAAAATAAAATACGTTTTCAGTTTTTATGAATTTTTTTTCTTTTTTTTTTTTTTTTCGTTCGTTCGTTCGATCTTTTTTAGCTTTGCTGGTGATACTCTCTGTACCGTACTTTAAATAGAGAAAGAAATAGCCCAATCTACCCTATAGAGAAGGTTTTAACTAGGATTAACTGATGAATCCAACAATTACAGTTCATTACAATTCATCCACATATTAAATAGTTATAAATGGTATACTAATTATTGGTCATAATGTACGATAATGTCAGTTAGCATTTGATGGAGTTTTCAACTCTTACACTGTTTAAATTAAAAACTGTGTGACTTTAAAAGAAAATGGCTGTAGAACAGAACAGAACAAAAAAAAATTTCATGTCAAAAAAAACGTCGACCTTTTTGAACAAAAGTGCACGACTGTTTGGTTGTCGTAAAAGGTCCTATTGTTGTCGCAAAATTGTTCCTTTTTTGTCATATATTTTTATCTTTTGTCATTTTCTGACATAATATTAATTATTAAATATCTAAAACCTTAACTAATGTAGTTTCGTCATCTTCTAATGTCTGTTGTTCATTACTTTTATTGTCCACTAATGGATTAACCACATCTTTAACGACATTATCAAACAATTCATAGATTATTCCTTTCAATTCATCCCCGGTTTGTTTGAAATCAGGATATGAATTAACTTCTAATAAATTAACTGATAAATCATCATTGATTAAACAATCAATACCAAATAATTCAATTGCATTATCCAAAGGTTGGAAATTGATCTTATCAATAGTTGATGCTGCTTTATATAAATCTCCAATGATTGATTTGATTTGATCAAAGATTTTGATTTTACTGGCATCATCTAATCCTTGCAATGACCAGAATGGAACTACTAATGGTTCTTCATCTTCTTGTAAACATGTATTGGTTAAATGTCCATCCAAAGGGATTTCTTGATCTTCAGGTTCATTGATTGGATCTTGATATTTGGCAGATGCAAATAATGTTAAGATATTCTTATAAACGAATACTTTTAAATTTCCGGAACAAACCACATATATTCTTAAATGAAATTTCTTATCATCATAATTTGATAATAATAAGGGTGATGATTTATATTCTTGAACCACAAAATGTCTTAATTGAGAAAGAATAATCCCAGTATCATGTTTATTATCTTGTTCAGATTCATCTTGAACTTGAACTTGTCCTTCCCCTTCTTCATCTTCATCCTCATCGTCATCTTCCTCTTCTTCCTCTTCTTCAAATGAATTGAAAACCTCTTGTAATTGATCAATGGTCTTAAATAATCGAATTCCTTGACCTTTATCACTCATACTAGGTTTTAAGATCCATACTTTTTCACCTTTATTGATTTCATCTCGTAATTCATAAGCATCATCTAATGAATCATCTAAAAATTCAGCATAATCAACTTCTAAATTATAAGTCTCTGGAAATGCTTCCTTTAAGACAGATTCGGGATTCTTAGTGACATAATGATGGATGGTATTATATAAGTAATGTTTTCTGATTAAGGCTTTTCTGAAGATATATGATGGTATGAAATATTGTTTTGGATGAGATTGAATAAGATCGATATCTAAATCTTCATATTCTCCATAATGGAATACTTTTAAATGAGGATGATTATTAATCTTTAATAAGATAGACGAATCAGTAGTTATTTGAATAGAAGGGAAATTCTTTTGAAATGATTCTACTAATGGTTTAAAAATATAAGCACTGGATGGAATAGTGATTAAAAAGATGAATGTCTTTACAGTGGATAATTTTAAATCATCAACATCATCAATTATAACATCAATGTCATCCTTACTTTCATCACCTTCTTCTGCATCCAATACTATTTCACCAGTTAACGGTTCCACTGTCCTGAAAGTTGCTTTCAAAGGTGTAACACTGATACCTTCATTTAATAGCACTCTACTATCAGTATGATTAAAATCACTTAACCCATCTTTATACACCTTTTTAAAATCTGGATTCCATTTAAATTGTAATTGTCCTTGTTCATTAATAGATTCCAAATCTTCTTCATATATAGAATGCCAACTATTTTGTAATATAGGAGCATATTGAATCTTTGTTGTACCTAATTTTAAAGATGGAATTAATGGTACATTAACTGAAAAAATATCAATAGTATCATGATTCAAGATTAATTTTTGATATAATTTCTCAATTAATTTCACTGATATCTTAGCTGCTTCCTTTAAGATTTTAAAATCATGATCTAGACTATTAAATGAATAACTTAAAGCAATAGATTTAATCCCATGAGTTGAAGCTTCCATGGCAGCCCCCACGGTCCCACTAGTCAAAATATAAAGATTGGATGAATTTTTCCCAAAATTAGGACCACTAAGAACTAAATCAATGGGTTTCAGTTTACTATTCTTATATAAATAATGAATTCCTATATCAGCACAAGCAGCTGGAGTTGAATCAATAAGACACCATTCTTGATATTCATCTCGATTTAAATGATATTTAGGTTCTGGAGTTTTAAACGGACCGATATATGAATTGATATTAGGATTCGGTTCATCGGTACTGTATTTCGTATAAATATAACTGGTGGTTAAAGTTTTACCAGCGAAATGAGCTTTACCAATCCATGATCGTTGTTGATTGGGGATCACAATTGATAAATCCCAATTTGTGGAAGTATTGATTTCATCCACGAGATATTTGATATATGGACATGAATTGTCGTTCAATGGACCATCATCATTGGTTAATAACACGTGCATTGTAGATGTAATTGATATGATTTAGTTAAGATGTTGTAATAAACTATGGTTCTTTCTTTTGCTAAATATAATTTTTGCTGCTGCTGCTGCTAAGATCTCACTTTTTTTTTTTCACAGTTCCACATTTTTTTAGACTCTAAAAAAAAATTCTTTCTTCCCCCATCAGCGACAACGAAAACGTTAAAAGAATATAACTTTAAACGAATCAACTTCAACTAGATACAGTTAGTTCTACATCTACACTCATATACACATATACACAACCACATACAACATATTCAAGATGTCAATGTTCATAGGGAATCTCGGTCAATATGGGGTTATGGAAGTTGATCAACGAAAGATACAATTAGCGCAAATACAATTTGAAGCTCAAGCATCAACGTTTAATAAGATCTTATCATCATGTCAAACCAAATGCATTAAACATGAGTATGCTGAAGGGGATTTACATACTGGTGAACAAAGTTGTATTGATCGTTGTGTATCGAAATATGTTAAGGCTAATCTATTGGTTGGAGAAGAGTTTACTAAAAATGGATTGAATCCATATAATATTATGCCTGATTATGAAAAAGTGAAGACTATGATCAAACAAGGTGGTTCTGAATAAGACTCTTTAAAGAAGAATAAAACATCAGTTCTATACAACTATGGAGCTGGAAATATAAGTAACACATATTTATATCTGTAATGATAATGATGCTTTTAATGATTAATAGAATTAATTAAGTATATAGAATTAAAAAAAGGACAATTTGTACATAGATTTAATGCATATTCAATTCTGAATCGTTTAGTGATATTGTAGATCTAGTAAAGGGTTTAATTAAGTAGAGTTAATATTAGTGGTAACTATCATTTCTATATAGTATTTGGTGGTTCCTGCATACCAATCGAATCAAACAACAACAACAACTTCATAATGTGAACTTATAAGTTGATCCTTTGAAAGATTCATTGAAAAGTTTAAATTACTTTTTATTATTTATATCAATTTCTCTTTGAATTTGATATCACAATTCTTATATTCAATATAATCTCATTCCAGAGAGTTTTATATGAAAGAATTTGACTAACTAATGAAATATCTATTTAGGATAGGATTCATTGTACTAACCAAAAGCAAATTTAGAGCTTATCTTCTCCTCGAAAGAGTATCGAATTACCAAGTATATTTTGTCAACATACATTTTAAATTATTAACAACTATTTAGGAATTCATTATACTAACTATATCTTTTAGAAGATATATATGTAATATCCATTATATTGAGTGAAGTACGGGCAGTCGCATGAGATTCATTTAATATATACAGTTATATTTTATTATTATTATTATTATTATTTGATATTGTAACTCTTGTAGATGATTAATTTGACCTTTGCATCTTACATATCGATATACTTTAACGACGTCATGAACTACAATTTACATCTATACAATGACATTCACAATGTACAATGATCTATTGCATGCAAGTATCATTTCTAATCTCTAAATCACTGACCTGACATACATCAATTGATCTCAATGTCTTGGTATAACTGTGATATAAAGTGATATAGATCATACTTTGTTAGTTAAAAAATAATTTTATAGTGGAATGTTAAAGTCATTTTTTTTATGTGATGCGAAATGACGATGAGGATCATCATTATCTTTTTTTCAGCCATCTGATGTTTGAACCATGATAGTTTTGCAACAACTATTTCCATATAAATATAGTTCAATATCACTATCTTAAACTTAAATTGTATTCTCTTATAACTTCCCTACCTAAGTAAACTAATAACTATTCCTCAATAGCATTCGTTAAATCATGAACTTTAACCAGGATTTCTGCAAATTCTATTTAGGAATATTATTATATTAACTATATATATAAATTTTCAAGAAATTTATTCAATTTGGGGCTAGTTGAAAAGTTTAAATAACTTAGGATATAATGGTTTACTACGAATGTTCTAACCAATCTATTTATAACCCATCATCAAGAACAAATCAATTCTTGTAACTAACCCTTGTTTGTCTAGTTGTTTTTCATGGATATAATATGTTGACTTTTAAAACCTTCTACCACATTGTGAACACTGTGAAATGTGGGATTTCATTTATAACTGATACAGGCATTAGATGTATATTATTATTACATTTAATTTACAATTTTATATTTTATATAATTTCAATTGTAGTTTGCTTGTAGGTTGTAGTTTAATAAACGTTCTTTTAAATAGTTTTATATATGAATTTGCCTACTTTAGGAATAAATTTGAAGCCGAACTCGTCTAGTTTTTCGATAATTATCTTTAAAAAGGTATGTATTTTTATTTTATTTATTTATATTTTAATTATTATATTTTATTATTATTGTTATTATTATTATTTTGTTATTGTAGTACAATTAAATCTCTAATAATCTTTACTATTTCAAATAGAAGTTATATTATAGAACTTTCTTCTCCCAATATATTTTATTTACTTAAACACTTTCCTTCAATTACCATAAACTTGAATGTCAAACTATTTAGTTTAAAGTTAAAGTTACATTAATACCTGCATATGACTAGATAAATTTACGAAACAAGATTACATCATAGTTAAATTTAGTCCTGCATATTTGAGAACTAATGCCCTCACCAATGGTCTGCAAATAAATTATTGAGATAAGATATATCTCTTCTTTTTAAACTTTCAAGTTGTTGATCATCAATGATTTCATCTTCGATATCTTCCAATCCTTTATAATTCGATCTTCCAAAATCCAATACCAGAATCGATTCAGTTGACTCATCATAAACAAAATTCTCACCATGAACATCACCATGAATCACATCGAGGGAGTGAAGTTTATCAAAAATATCTGTCAATAATTGTCTTTCCATCCAAGTGATATCTGAATTACCTAATGGAATACCTTCAACTTTCGTCATCTTGATATAGAATCCAGCTAATGGATATTTAAAAGCTCCCAGTATGTTTTTCTTTACAGTTGGTAATCTCTTGCAATACTTTTTACGAGGATTGGATATATAACCAATTTCTAATACGGAAGGCTTTTCCTTTAATCTTCCTTCTAAATAACAATACACTGATAATTCTCTTACAAATGTGTCAAATGCTATTATCAACTTTTCATAAAATGTGAAATATCTGATATCAAACCTGGAGCCTCCTAATGATTTTACTGGGTCGAATACTTTATAAATACATCCATCATGAGTTTCCAATATAGTTGAATAGTTCTCATAAAGTTTTGAACCACTTAAAACTGATTTCACCTTCAATTCACTGATGGAAGTGAATTTAAAACTATATACTCTCATTACTTTAGTCAATAATCTGAAGTTGATTCTTATGTTCCATTGTTCAAATATTTCATTCTCAATCTCTTCAACTTTATCTTTCATTGTTTGGTCAATTGATATTTGCTGAACTTTGGAAACATATTGACTAAGTTCATCTAATACTTGATATTGTTTCTCTGTACGTCTATTGATAACTTTCCAATCACCATGCAATGATTTCTTCAACTCCTCGCACTTCTCATCATCCATTACGGACTCGTTTAGATACACTATAACAACCATTATAATAAAAAAATGTACCCCAACTTTATGAAGTTCAGCATCAAAAGTTATAATTTCACAAGGCACACGTCTTATATTCTAAATATTATCTTCATTATCCAACTTATCAACATTGAATAAGATAGCTATACAGAACCTCCCATCTGAAATGAATGAAAGACTAGATTTAGTTAGAATAGAATTCAATAATGCTTCCAGATACAATCCAATAAATTCACTTGAACTTGTCAAATTAGAATTCTTTGTCTTTTGGAAGTTTTCAAACATAAATTTTAAATTGTTTCTTACAATTACTGCTGGAACCACATGTCTATTTTTAACATCTATTACTAAATCAATATCTGTCATCGTATTCTTTAAGATATCTAATGGAAATTCTCTTTTTCTTTCACAATAAATTCTATGAGGAAATCGGAACAAAGGTACGACCCTGTTTAAGTAACAGATAAATTTAATGATCAAATGAATTTTTGTTCTAGGTTGACTAGTGTCATCTGGAACTTGAAAAGATCTAATTCTATCTATTTTAACACTCAATAAGTCAATGTGAGTTTGGAAAAATCTATCATTGAGATTTGTCACAATAGGATAAAAGAATCCGTATCGTTTAACGAAATCAACTCTGGCAATATATGGCCCTTGACGGGATGTCTTCCAGAGATTTTCGTATGACCTCGAACTAAGTTCAAGTTTGGGAGGATTAATTTCAATTTCACCAAGGTTCCATACATTTCGATGAAACTTTAGAAAACCACCATACACAATCAAAGTACGCATTCCACTTTCTAAATCGGGGTCAACTTTGCGAATATCTTCCATATATATCTCTCTTATTATGCTTTGATATTCGGAATATTCTGAAAGCTCTTGTTCGGAAATGTCATTGGAGATACAGTGTGAGTTGAGAAATTTATACGCCATAATCAAGATAACTTTATAATTATCAGTAGGAAAATGCAAATAAAGGGCAAACATTTCTTCAAGTTCATTTTTAAGTGTTAAATCAGTCGTAATATCCACATTATTAAGAAATTGAGTTAATGCAACTAACCCTTCTTCATAAGGCTTGGTTATTTCTTCATAGTCTGATATTTGAAGTAAATTTAGCGCTGAACCCTCATATTTTTCATAGAATTGAATAGCTAAATTACAATTAAGTAATTCTCGTAATTGACTCATGTTAGCTTGATATCACTTTGGTTAGTAAAATATTCTACATACTATTTAAGTTTTAAATAAGAATTTTGGGGTATTTCTGTTATGCTAAAAAGCGCATTTATGTGTACTTTTTCTTTCCATAGAATCCAATTTCGAAGAGAGGTAAAATTTTCTCTCCACCGCTGGCTTTCCTATTTAAATATTGTAGGAATTAAACATGTTCAAGTGGTTAGTTTAAATAAAACAGATACAAGTTGTTATAGGTATTCTTGACGTTAAAGTTTCACATTAGATTTTAGCTGCATAATATAATTAGGATAATTATAAAGTAATTTACATTTTTACAATATTCTGTGCTGCAAAAAAAATAAATATGAGACGAAAAATCGTAATTTGAAAAAATATTCCTTGTAGTCAATTTTAGGAAATGACAGTGGCATAGCATAACAAAATATAGCTTTTGATCTCTACAAGAATAAGATCTTACTCATATGAATCCCTTGATATATATTTATATAGAGAAGTTTTATTCAAAATGCAATTGGTGTTGTAAAATTCTCAGAGAACTATAAATATGATAAGAAATCCTGTTTTTAATTTCTTATAGTTTACCCTGTAACAAGAGTGATGCTTAACATAACTTTTCAAATCTATTTAGAGATCTTATAATAATAACTAGCTATAAGCGTATTGGTACTATATCTTAAAAATAGTAATATTTGGTTGGAGTTTGTCTGCTTATATGTGTTAGATTCAGATAGATTCACAATTTTAATATATAATTCTAGTATATCTGTTTATAATTTACGTTTCACCCGTCTTTCTCGACCAAAAAAGTTTTTAAAAACTACAAATATGAGTCAGAATCCTCTATCAAGTTTAATCTGATTTTATATTTTAATTTACTTGCTCATTTCAAGATGGCTTTTTCAAGTTACTTCAGATTTAAAAACAAAGGAATATTTAACCTCATTATATCTATTTAGAGATCTTATGATATTAACTATCTATTGGCAGAATCAATTGTTACATTACATATGATTATCTTGTAAGAATCTCTTACTCTCATCATTATAAATTAAGCTACAATTTAAATGAATTCTTCTTTTTGTTTTCAATAAATGTATATATTATTTATATATAAAAGAGTTAATATTATTATGAAAGATTAAAACATTTTTTAAAAGATATTATAAAAGGTAAAAGGTAGAGACTAAAAAATCAAAAGAATATATATCAACTCAAAATCAAAGTTTTAAAACTTATAATTGATTCTTAGTGTGAAAGATTTCTAAAGCTTCAGAAATTCTAGCACTCATAGTCTTTTCACCTTCTCTAACCCAAACTCTTGGATCGAAATATTTCTTATTTGGTTTATCTTCACCATCTGGGTTACCAACTTGAGTTAAGATATAATCTTTTTTAGTTAAGACATAATCACGAATACCGGTCAAGTAAGCGTATTGACAATCAGTATCTAAATTAACCTTGACAACACCATTCTTGATAGCAGTATCGAATTCTTGTTGGGTTGAACCGGAACCACCATGGAAAACTAAGAATAATGGATGGTTTGATTTAGAACCAAGTTGTTGTTTAGCATGAGCTTGATGATCACCTAAAATTTCTGGTTTTAATTGAACATTACCTGGTTTATAAACACCATGAACATTACCAAAAGCAGCAGCAATGGAGAAATTTGGAGAAATTGGAGCTAAAGCTTCATGAACTTTGAAAACAGTTTCTGGAGAAGTATAAAGAGATTCTTTAGTAACATGTTCATTGTTAACTCCATCTTCTTCACCACCAGTAATACCAATTTCCATTTCTAACCATTGGTTTAATTTAGCCATTCTAGTGAAATATTTAGCACAAGTAGCAATATTTTCATCATCAGTTTCTTCAGATAAATCTAACATATGAGAAGAAAATAATGGAGTACCATGTTCTTTAAAGAATTTTTCATCTTCAGCTAACATACCATCAAACCATGGTAATAATTTATGAGCACAATGATCAGTATGTAAAACCACTGGAATACCATAAGTTGGAGCAATAGCTCTAATATAATGAGCAGCAGCAATAGAACCAGCAATTGAAGCTTCTTGATTCTTGTTGGCAACCCCTTTACCAGCAAAGTAAGCAGCACCACCTTGAGAAGTTTGTAAGATGATTGGAGATTTGTTATCTCTAGCAGCTTCTAAAGAAGCAACCACAGTTGATGAAGAAGTAACATTGATGGCTGGGATAGCGAATCCTTTTTCTTGAGCCCAAAGGAATAAATCTCTAACGTCATCACCATAGATGACACCGGATTTCTTTAAAACAGCTGGGGGAGACATTGTAGTATGTGATTGGTAGATGATCAGTTGATTAATTAATTAAAAGTTAATTGACTTAATTGAAAATTAATTGAAATAAATGGAAAAAGAATTAGGAAAAAGGGATATAAATAAAATTGAAATATGATGAGGAACAAAAGAGGAGTTCTTTATATAATAATTTATACCGAATTTTTGTCGACCAGTAAATTTTAATTTGATTTTTTTTTTTTATTTAATTAATTGTGTTTTTTTTTTGGGTTTAATTAGTTAGTGTAATTAAATTAAAATAGAATAAATAAATAAATAAAATCATCAGAGAAGTCTACAGTTGATGTCCATTACAGATGGGATCAGATGGAGTTTCGTAACCGATAATAATTATTATTATTACTGACTATTGACAACTGTTGATTTGATGTAACTTACAGTGTAAGTGGGTAGTCTTCAGTTGTCGTTCTGCTTAAGGTTGTAAAATTCTTAGGCACATCACCTTATGCGATTAAAGAGCTATCGGACTTTTTTTTTTTTGTCTGTCTGATTTTTAGCTGACAGTGTTTCGGTCCGCTATATAAAAATAAATTCTGAGGGATCACATTGATCCGGGGGGGTAAATATAGAAATATTCCCATAGTTAACCACAATTGATAAATTGCTTTCAAATTGAATTGATCCATCTTGGTAACTAAAAAGTGAAAAATTTAATTCAGTTTAAAAGGTGTTTACTATATATTTACACGTTTTATAAAAAGTATGGGGTATTTAGTGTGATCACACCGCCGAGGTGGGAATCCGATACAAAACCGCCGGGTGGGTGATAGTATGAGGGTGGGGCAGCAAGGGCAGTTCAAATTTAAGCTATTTTAAACCTATATTAATCATGACAAATGCGAGCAAGAATTAGACCATATAAACTTTGAATGTGGAGAATATCGGGAGTGGAGTGGATTCTCGATTGACAATTCCCATTCATGGATCAATTGATATAGTATTATATGTTTTGTGTATACTCTTGTTACTACAATTGTTTATGATTTTAATGACACCCATTTGGTGCCTTTAATTATTTCTCTGACAACCGTACAGCCGATGATGCAAATTTACATTTAAATTTTATTTACCATTGTGCACGACTTCAACTTTAACTGTGACGGTGAAAGCATCATGTGATTTATACCGAAGTGAAAACATCCATACATCGATTCTAGTGAGTTGTTTCTTTTCCTGCATATTATACAGAGCTTTTTGAAATCAACCAAACGTCAGTATGAAAGAAAAAAAAATCCTATAGCCTTAGTTTGAAATGAATATGTGTGGAAGTCAAGTACCAACTGTGAATGAAGAACAATATACTCAAACTATATATCAATGATATTTAACATATTCTTAATCAAAATATGACATCAAACTCCCTAATCACCGTGATAAATGATTTAGAATATCATCAATTTGATGTATCTAGCCAAGATGAATTCAATCAAATATCTTCATTAATAAGTGAACATTTATCAGAACCATATTCAATTTATGTATATTGGTATTTTTTAAATACTTGGCCTCAATATTGTATTATTGTCCGAGAAAAAGATCATAGTACTATTATTGGAGTTATAATATCAAAAGTTGAACCTCATAGAAATGTTAGAATGAGAGGATATATTGGTATGGTTGTAATTGAACCAAAATTTCGAAAATTAGGAATTGGGAAAAGTTTAGTTAAATTAACCATTCAAAAAATGATTGAGGTGGATAATGTTGATGAAATTATGTTAGAAACTGAAGTTATAAATGATAAAGCAATTAATTTATATCAAAATTTAGGATTTTTAAAAGTTAAACGATTATATCGATATTATTTAAATACTCATGATGCTTTTAGATTAATCTTACCTATTGAAGAGAAAGCTACTACAAGAATTGCATTTTTACCTCCTATTGAACAAGCTTAAAAATTTAAAAGTCGTGCATTTCATAATAATAACAATATACGTCTATAGTTGTGGTGTATATATATCTAAGTATTAATATATGTGAAAGTGTAAATATATATTTGGAGTCTAAACTTGAAGTAATGGTTTACGTTCAAGATCATTATGATCATAATCATCATCTTCTTCATCGTCATCAGAAAAGTATACACTAATCACAATGATGATTACAATACTTAATGGAAACACATAACTTATAACATGTTCACCAACATTAAAATGAATCAAATTGGAAAAATGTAATAAAAGTTCCCAACATTCATAAAAACTAATTAATCCTAAACATACCATAACAACATAAGTGAAAGGTTTTGGATTTGATTGTTGTTGATGAAGATATAATATTAAATCATGATAAAAATAAACAAAGTTAATTAATGAAGTAATGATTATACCATGATTGAAATTCTTTAATGGACCATTAAACATTAATATCACATAAAATTGAAATAACATTAATTTAAATATATCCATACATTTATTGAAAAAAGGTATATTATCAAAGATGGTATTTATAATTAATAATACTAATAATATGATATTAGGATAGATTAATAATTCATTTATAAATCGATTTATAGTGAAATTTATGATGGGGAATTGATTAGTGAGATATACTGAACCTAATAATACTAAAGATTCGATAATACTGAGATGAAACCAATAGAATGGATGAGTTTGGCTATGTTTGCGAGAAAATGATGAGGATGATGATTTGAATGGTGGAGGTGATGTTATATTTGTTTCACTGATGTAATACATCCTATATGGCTTCACTGAGATATAAGTATCTTCAATCATTGTAATTTATTGGGTATTCTAGTAACTGTAAAGTTGAAAGGTGGAGTCTAACGAAGGGTTTACAAAAAAAAAAACTTTTTACAAACGGCTACAAATTATAATATATATATTTATATATACTTCTATCATACTAAATAATATTATAATGACAGATATGATCATTTCCTGTTTAAGTTGCCTTTAAATGTTTTACAATAGAAGACGTAACTATCTTTGCCTAATTCGGCAACCCTTATGAAATTTTCTGTGCATCGTCTTTCGTAACAAATTTGAAACAAAGAAATATTTTGTGCGATCGTCGTATGTCATTTTAATCCTCAAAACTGAAAAAAGACCCTGTGACAACCAACAGCAATAACCAAAGTTTAAAATATTTGTTTCTCCCGCCTTTAAAAGGTTCAAGAGTTCATTCTTTAATGATTCATCATTTAATCTTGAATGGTGCTTTATTCACGACTGGTTATGTATGTAAATCAAAATTCTCCTCTACTTTTACTTGTACATTTAGTCTTCATCTAGAGTCTTAAGACCTGCCAAGTGTTAATTGTTTGTTCTCCATATATTTTTTCGACGGTTTAAAATATTTTGAAATTCTCGAAATCAATTTGAGACATGGCCTTATCTATAATTTCTATAGTTAATTTGTTGTATGTATCATAAACTGACTGACTGAGTCAATGGGTGATCTACAATTCATTTCTAGATTTAAATTTAAAAGTTGATTTGAACAACGTACTGTTTCATGCATTAATTTTAATCCATACATCCCACAAAAATAAGCCTTATGTATGTATTGAAATAGGATTAAGACATATTTTGAAACAGGGTTTATTAATTCAACATCACCATTTAAAAATATTCGTTTAATGATTCATACTTTTGAGTCAGATTTTTGGATATGACTCTCTCTCATCTTGTCTTATTTTTAGTCTTAGGCTAATCTTTAGGTTTGTTTCATATATCTTAAATTATGGGCTTATTCGTATTTTTAAAACAACCCATAAATGCAGGGCAAACCTTATGCATTAAACAACCCGAATCTTTGTTTCAAATAGAATGTGTTCATTCCCATCTGTTATCGATTAATCTAGACTCAAGATTTTATTTTGTCCCTTAAAAGTCGAACCATACTAGGTTGATATTTATCATTAAAAAGATCAGAGTATCAGAGAGTAAATTAATTTCTACAGGTAAAATGGATAACAAAATAATAGGTATAATTATTATATATTAAAAGAATGATGAATACAGTTTCGGATCCATATTTAATAAGTTTATCTCGTTTATTTTGATGATATCTTAATTTTTAGCCCCACTGCTAATCTAGTTAGTAAAATGTACCAAAATATAAATCATTAGTAAGTAAACAACATTTATATAGTTGCTCATCCTAGATATGTTAGTAGATTTAGACCTAAATAAACATCAAGATAACACCACAATGTGCTTTCTTATGAGTTTTTGGTCCTAAAGGCCATGCTTTAGTCCATTATTATAATTCTACAAAACACATCTTGATAATAGCTCATCATATTTGGAGTCTGATAAAATTTGAACTTAGAATCCAATAAGGACAATTGCTTTGAAAGTAGCGTAAACCGTTCCGTGAAGAAGGTATCAACCGTGAGAGAAAGGAATTAAATTGAATGAAAATATTACTCCACCTTTTTTTTATATTGATTAATATTCTATAAAATTTGAAATATTCTTTTTAAAAAACAAATTTTTTTTTTTTTTTTTTTTGTATAAATCTATACCTGAAGAGAAATACATTTACGTACAAAAGACCTGCTTTAGCCAATCAAGGTCTAATAGTGTGAGACTCGTTCCAAGGAACACTACTCACTAAAACTCTCCAGCCCAGGGAATTAGCCTGGGGATGGTTGCCTTTATATCGGTAATAATGCCTGCTCGCGCGGTTTGAACCGCTGACGAGTGGTTGCGGTGGAGGTAAGTGCCCACTACACTAGGGATGCAAATCCCTAGTGTATTGATCATGTGATTGATCATGTGATATTGACTAATTCTGTTAAACTGGCAAAATTTTTTTTCAACAAAAACATCCGTGATAGTTTAGTGGCTAGAATTACCGTTTGTCGCATGGTAGACCGGGGTTCAATTCCCCGTCGCGGAGCTTTTCTTTCAATGCGCAAATGGTTTAGTGGTAAAATCCAACGTTGCCATCGTTGGGCCCCTGGTTCGATTCCTGGTTTGCGCATTTTTTTTTGCTATATTTGATATCTACGAGTCTTTATTTATCACCTTGGATCCTTTTTTGGAAACTTTCGGATCAAATTTGATGTAAATATGATGATTCTAAAGTGGTCAGATTGAAACAGATTTTTGGCATTTGACTTTTTTTTGTTTCGCAGGCACAAAAACATAAAATTTAAAAATATTTAAAAACCCCTTAAATCTAATATTGTAACAGTTGACGACTACACTTTTCCATTGTCTGAAAGATAGATATATTTATATATACAACAGAAACTTACATCGATTGAATGAGATTAGGCAATTTGTTATTGTTCATCAATTTGGTGGTGGGGGCACCAATTGCCATCAATCAAGAACAAACGGTTATTAGTGAAAGAATTCCAACTGAGATTGAAGCCGCATCTATTGCTCGTACCTTAGTTTATCGAGAATCATTAACCAATATTAATACCATCAAAAGAATTCTGAATCGGAATGATGTGAAATCAATTCCTGTTTCCTCAATGGAATATTATGCTGATGTCGATGAAGATGGTGATCCATATTTATTATTAGTCGATATCGGTTCCACCAATCAGAACATTATCAGGGGATCAGATTATTCATTAACGATTAGAGTCGGAGATCATCCAGGTAATGAACAAGTTAATACTGAATATCCTGGTGGTATTGAGGATTCTCCTGCTGGATCTCCGAGAATTCAATTGACAGGGAAATTGGTGAATAAGACATTTAAAAATCCATTTGATTTAGATTTAATCAAATTAGAAACTTCCTTCCTTAAAAGACATCCTGACGCAAGTACGTGGTTACCTAATGGAATCATTAGTCCACATAAATCTCATTGGGTTAAGTTTAAAGTTGAAGGAATTTATTTCGTGGGTGGATTTGGTGATAGGGCATATATTGGATCTATTGATCCTGAAATATATCATTCTGTAGGAATTATTCCTGATGAGGGTGTATAAGACGAGTGAATTTACGTTATTTGACAAAGTTCAGTATTTATTTAGTTTAGTTTAGTTTAGTTTAGTTAGTGATTATGTTTTTAGTTCTATTGTGCTAGGCTGTTTATTTAATATAAAAAAAATTCAATGTTAAGTGATAACTACATGATTTAGTGTGTGTCAGACAATTCAAAATCTCTCTTTAATTTTTAATGTATAATAAAACAACACCATATAAATAAATAAATAAATAATTAAAATTACACTATACTACTACTACTTTTCAGTCACTTACTCTTTGGTTTGCAAACATACCCTTTTTCTTCCCATTTCTGTATTTCCATATTTTATCAGCTTCATAAATAGCATTTAACCCTTGACCCATTGCCTTAAAATCCGTCATTAAACTTACATGACCACAATCACTAGGAAATTTCCCTACAATATGACCATTACCTGATTCAGGATCAAAATAATTGAAACCTTTCCCTTCTGGCATCAACCATCTTTGATGAACTACACCATCTCCATGACCATAAAAAAATTCATAATAATTACCATCTTTGATATCTTGAATTCCTTTAACTTTTGATCCTCTTACAGATGGAACTGAATTTCCATATACAACTGCCATTGGTGGATATTCATCGTTTAACTCTTCTCGATAATTCATGGATAAAATATAATCCTTCGTTGCTTCTAAAGTTTCTTTAAGATAATTATAAGCATCTGAAAATGTAAATGAATAATGTTGAATTTCATTATTACCACTACCACTACTATCAAGAAGTAACTCGGTTGATAAGCTTTTTGATAAAGTGTTTTCTGAATCACTTAAAGTAGGAGATGATGACGTTAAACTAGATGATCTATTTTTTGAAGCATAAGCTGCTAAAAAATCACCACCTCTTTGGAAAGGTGGCGAATTTAATGAACCTGAATTATCATCATTTGTTTTCTTTTTCGATAATGGTCGATAATTCTTGATTTTATTACTTATACTTGATATGCTAGGGAATTGAAGTAAATCATTACTGATTGATGGTTGAAGAGTGTAAGAAGAAGCAGCTAATGAAAAACTATTACTTGTGGGTGATGAAAACCCTGTATTACTAATACTCTCACTCAAATTGATAGTACTTTCTTCTAATAATTTTCTCTTTTTAGCAACCAAGGGGTTTAAATTATATTCAACCCAAGTATCAGGATCAAATAAATCTAAATCATATGGTTCATTGGTGTCTTTGTCAAAGAATACTCTTCCACTTAAAGGTAAGAAATTAAAACTTGATCTCATCATGAAATTACTTTCAAAAGTTAAAATCTTATCTGATAAGATGACAGAATCACCAAATCTTATGGGTCCTAAAATATTCAAACATTCAGATGGAGTCCCTACATAAAGTAAACCTCTAAATAATTTGGGATTTCTTTGTAATGCACCATGAGCCATTAATCCTCCCATAGAATGACCAATAACAATAGTTGGTTTACCTGTCTTATCATAAATATCTTGTAAGAACTTTTCCAATTGTTTGGAAATCAAATCTCCACTTAATCTCCAATCATATCCGAATTCCTTGACGTTTGTCTTTGAGTTTGATGATAATCGTTTAAGTAATTTCTTACAGATATCAATTGGACCAATATTTTTCAATATTCCATCAGGATAAATATACTTGGCAGCATTGATTTCATCTTCTCTAGTGGGGCCCAATAATAAATTGATCTTTCTTAAGTTAAATCCTGCCTTGATGGGTATCCAAACAGTTTTATTGGTTTTGGTATCTCTTAATATCGAACCTCTATAACCACCCAAAATCACGATATTCCCATCAATTCTATTAAATATAGTTTCATAATCTTTAGCCACGGTAGGAGGGGTTAATACTGAGTTTGAATTTATGAAATCAGGTAATAAGGTAGATGCCAAACTATGTTTGACAGCTCTTAATCTACTATCATCTGCTCCTTTATGTCTCTCAAAGTATTTAGCTTCTTCTATAGTACTTAAAGATTGGTGACGTTCTAATTTTAATTTGATTTGATAACCTTCATCATTCTCCATCGATGATGATCGAATCAATGGAATATGAGTACCAATCTGTTTATATAAACTTGAAAATGATCCACCAAATGGTAATGAAAATGAAAACACTTTTTGAGATGATGGACCCGAGGAACTTAAAAATCGACTTAAAGTTGTGCTTGGAGTATTAGCAGATTGAGAATGAGACAATGGAGTTGAAGACTTGTTACCCTTACGAGGAGATGGAATCCCAATATCAATTGGACTTGAACCTAATACTGGTTCCGATGGTGATGAGATTCTTTCAATGGGGGATTCAAATTGATTATATTGTTCACCACCAACGATTGAATTAGCATCATCTTTAGTTAATTTTCTATGAAGCAGGATAATCTCATCTTCTGTTTGAATATTACCTGGAAGTGGTGTTGTTGAACCATCGAATGATTGTGGAGATTCTCCGCTGTCCTCATCATCATCTTCATCATATTCATCTAGATCATTAACCTCTTTAATGAAATATTCATCTAGATCAACACTATTTGAAAGTGGATCTAATTCGTCCGTGGCATGATTCCGTATCTCATGAGATGATGGTTGGAAATCATCATCCGCCATAAATACCAATGTTGATTCAGGGGGGTTTGACATCATATACTTTCTATAACAGTTGATCTATATAAAGGCAGTATAATAAGATGGATGAATAAAATATGGAAATCATAAAAGAGCAATTGATCACTAGGCTTTAAACTTTGATGGCCAGGAAAATACTAAGCCAATGGAATCGTTATCAAAAGCTATCAAAATCCAATATAAATAGCAACTTAGATTTCTAAATTTAAATTTTAAATCATCCCATAAAACGAGACAGAGATACTGAAAATATTTTTTTTTCAGCCGATTAGACCGCAATTGAAGAAAAGGCGCAGGGAAGGGATTATAGGGAGAAAAGATCCTGATCGGGGAAGGGAAGGGAAAAGAGTACACCGACTCCATATCGCTCCCCACCCCATCTATAATCCCAAATCAGTAATTAAACATCTACAATAAGTTATTGAAAATAAAAAATTTACCCATTTGAATATATTATTAAAATTGTTATCTTATGACAGTATGATCCAGTCTACCTAAGATTTGAAGTATTATCTAAAGTTTATTTAGGAGAAGAAAGAAAAAATATGGGTGTAACAAAAATACTAAACATTTGTAGCGTGTTACGCTTAAGCCAAGGACACAAAATGTTTTGTTAGGGAGAATTTCTTTCTCACTAGACACTAATTTTTAGCATCCATTAGCAGCTAACCATAAATGAACTGTAACACTTTAAATTTAAAAAAATTATTAGGGGATCCAAACTTGAACCTAAGATCTAAGTGAGAAGTAAGTAGCAGTAGCATTAACTCTTCTTTGTCTATCAGTTTGAGGTTGATGACCAGCACTTTGACTAGTAGTTTGACTAGTAACACTCAATTCACTTGATCTTCTTTTAGGATTAGCAGCATCAGGTAAAGTAGGATGTACAGTTGCAACTGTAGTAGCACTATCAGTTTCAGTCTTTTTAGATTTAGAATGTCTTAAACTAGACAATATCTTGGAAGATTTTGATTTTATAGAAGTTATAGTTGATTGAACTGAATAAACAGATTCATTGGCTGAATCAGTTTTCTTTAATTGGTAAGTATCAGACATAGTTATTATATGTATTTAAATTGAATTTGTAAATGATATTGGTTTAAAATTAAGACAAAATTTGCAGTTGAAGGGTAATTCAACTGTTATTTATACACTTTTGGTTAAACTTACAATTCCGCTAATGATCATATATTTTCGCAAGTTACTATAAAATATGCTAGTGGCAGTCTATTGCTACAACTTTTGCACAAAAATTATCACTTAATAGTCTACCTAATTCGTATACTCACAGCCATATCCTGCATAACCACTACATTTACTAGTTCTAGATGAGTAATACTAGTAGTCATTACTAAGAACTGGTTTTATATTTAACGTTGTTTCATTGTCGCATATCTTTGTGTAAAATAAATTAATATAAAATAAAGTTAGTCTAATTCCTAATTAAGAGATTTCTACACTTTGGGAACTCCTTAAACTCAACTGAATCTTTAAAAGTAGATGATCAATTTGATTTGCTTATTCATCATTTTTGGGTTCACGGTTGGTTACTTTAAACTTCTTTCTTGTTCCATTGGTTTGAATGGTTGTGTTGGTTGGCTTAGTTATCCTTCAGCCATACTTTATTACAAATCAATGGCGACAAAACATAGCTTTAAAACGCGCCTAGAGACTAACAAATCAGTTTTTTAGAGTGAAGGAGTTAGTGAGAAACGGGAGGTGTTTACGAGTAATTTTGTTAGGGAGGGGGAACAGCGAGGCAGGACAAAACAATTATAGCAAAAAATTTAATTGCAGTCATTTATTTTATTTTTTCATCCAATTAGATTATAGTATGATGAGTCATTAAATTGGTTCTTAGACTGATTTACTACGTGTATTATCAATGTATTAGATCCTAAATTAGATTGAAATGTCTTTGTGTATTACTCATGAATGAACTATGTTCTCTATATTCTTTATACTATTCGATTTATTAGTGTCAATTTTGAATAACGACTTATCATGTAGATTTAATTTATTCTGTTGTCTAACTTGACTCAATACAATCTTATGAGCTTCTCTGGCTTTCAAGTCAGGATTAAATAGTTTATCCATATCTTCTAATGCAATCCCTTTTGTTTCTGGTAGATAAAAATAGACAAATGGGATTGAAATAACTGATAAACTGGCAAATAAATAATAAATTCCATAATGCATTGAATCAATCATTTGAGTTGTAAATCTTGCCATTAAAAATATAGGAATCCAAGATACAGCAGCATTAATAGCTTGAATAAATGCTCGAATATTTTGATCAAAGATTTCACTTCCAACCACAAATGGTCCACCAGACCATGCTAATATAAATGATGCAATCCAAATATACATGAAAACCACAGCTAATGTACCTGCTGGTCCTGCCTTTTGGTCTGCTAATGGGATAGATGATGATTCTCTAACCCTTAGATAAGTTCCAATGTACCAGAAACATATAGAACATACCGTTGAAGATGACATAAATGATTTTCTTCTTCCAACTGTATCAACAATGAATAAGATATAAGTAAATGTACAAATAAATTTAACAACTCCAAACATTCCCGTGGAGAATAAGGTGGCATTCATACCTTTAATACCAAGATTTTCAAAGATTATAGGGGAATAATAGTTGATTGATTGAATACCTAAGAAATTTTGAAATAAAAATAAAGTACATGTGATTAATAATCGTTTTAATAACTTTCTATTAGTAACAAAGACTTCTTTGAATGGATCCCATAAACCTAATCCAACATTGATTCTTTGATATTCAATAGATTCTTTGATTTGATTGATTTCATAGATGATATATTCATGATCTTCAGGCAAGTTCCTTAACCAAGTTAAATTCTTAATGGCTTGTTCATCTTTATTCACTTGAAATAACCACCGGGGTGATTCCTTAATGACAAGACTACCCAAGAGAAACAATCCACTGGGGATTAATTGAATAGCAAAAGGGATAAACCATTGTAACTTTGAATCATTACTGATATGAGAATTAACTCCATATGATATCCAAAATCCAACTACATCACCAATTCTCCATCCAATTTCATAACAACTGGTTAATTGACCTCTAATAGCTGGAGGCGAAATCTCAGATATATATACCACAGTTAAATTAGTTGAGAATCCAACAGAAATCCCTGATATGACTCTACCAGCATATATTGGTCCCAATCCATTTTTCAGTGATGATATTAACAGGATACCTGATCCTATAGTGATTAAAACAGATGCAATGATTAAAGAGAGTCTCCTACCTAAATAATATGAAAATGGATATGATATTAAAGCACCAAAGAAACAACCAACATGGAATACCGATATAACATTAGCTATTATATTGGTTGAATTTTCATTATCGATTAATTGAAATTCTTGTAAAAATGATTGTAATGAAACTGTGCCTCCTATGAAACCTCCATCATAACCTATGATAATTGCTGCCATCGATGCAGCTAATGCAGTGAAAACAACTCTTATATTATAAACTTCAGTTGGTGTACTTCTATCTTCATCCTTTTGAAATAATTTATGAAACAAACTTGATCGTACGGGTGGTGAATCTGATGACGATGATGCAGTTGTTGATGATGATTCATATTCATGCGGTCGCCTTGATCCTGGATCTATGCTATATAACACTCCCTCCTTCTGAGGAGAGACTGAGGAGTCATTAATTAGATTCTTATCTGAATCCATGAGTGAAAACTCCTATGCTATTAGTCTAATGATAAGAAAATGCTTTTCAATATGATTTGGTTGTGACTTGAGATGTGATTTCAAAACATTAATCTATGCTGATATTAAGTAAGGATGATAATAAATAAGTGATAATAAGATATATCTATAAATGATGATATTAACTAGGAGAAATAACTCTCCTCCCCACATTAAAGTGGTTATTAAAAATTTTTATGGTTTGATCAATTTTGGGTTCTTCGAAATCAGTGTGTCATGACAAAAGTATTTTGTTGCGACAGATCTTTTTTTAGCATCGTTCTATTTCTTTCTCGTAATTATTGTACAAAAGTTTAAATTTAAGATATAAGGATCTAACCAACATTATCAGTTGGATTTCATATTTTCATTACAATAAGAGATAAAATGGTGAAGTAATGGTTAGTTGAAGGACAATTAACCCCAAAAATTGTTGTAAGCATATAAACCGTGTTAGCTGATAGTAAATTAACTACCATACGGCTGTGAAATAGAGATCATAATTATGAATCTACTTATATTGACACAAAAAGTTTTGCTTTAAAGTAAGTAGATTTAAAATAAAACAGTAATTACAATCATAAACTAAAAGATATTAAAAAAATAAATCATTAGACTAGTGTAACTATATGACAAAGGAAATTTAAAAAAATTAAAAAAGAAGTGGACGAGACAGGAATCGAACCAGTGACCTCTTGCTTGCAAGGCAAGCGCGCTACCAACTACGCCACACGCCCTTCTTTGATGATGAAAAAAATTTGCCGGTTACTTTTAAAATGTTAATGTCAAATTCCAAAAATCAAGTTAAAAAAATTTCTACAAGGTTTAAGGACTCAAAAGTTATATAATCATAAATTTAATCACTGTTTCTTTAATCAGAAGAAGTTTAGATTCAATTAATGAAAGTTATGTTTTCGAAGATTTGGGTCAAGTTTTAGCTAAATAAATGCTTACATCATAGCATAAAGAAGTGTTAAGAGTCTTCTCAATAATATTTTTTTCAAGTCAGAAAACTATAGAAATTACTTTATAAAGTCAAACTACAACTACTGAAGTAATCAAATTGGAATTAGTTTAACTAAATGTCCAGAAATATCGGCCTGAAGTCATATTGCAGCCATATTTATTACTACCAATAATTTTTATACGCGTTAATTGTTGACATTTGTATATACAGGAATTTGTCTAGTTGGTTGTAAAAAAATTTAGAACGCGTTGAGTAAATTAGTTAAAATTTCAAAATACACAATTTCATAAGTGTAAATCAAACAGAGTATAAGATTTCATCGATACTATACAGCTCTTGGCCAACAAAATCAAGCATATCGACTTATGACAAGTTATTAAGCATTCAATATTTGATATATGAATTCTAAATCAATAGAAAGAATAGAAGAAGAAAAGTAATAGAAAAGATAAAACTCAATAGAAGAAAGGTCATATTGTACACATCAAAGGATAATGTATATCACACCCAATCAATACTCGGCTACTTTCAAAGAGATAAGGCGAAGTTCAACATCACATTCAACATGTAAACTAATCCTTTTTGTATCTTGTTTAAATATAGATGCATTATGTGCTGCTAAGATATTGAGTGTGTTATTAAGAAAAGAATTGATTCAATACCAAATGATACCTGTTGTTGGTTACTCTGATCTTAAGAGACATTATGAAAGGATAGATGCGGATGTAACAAATGTTATATTAATAGGATGTGGAGCCATGTTGGATCTAGAAACATTTTTTGAATTGAATGTTGATGAATTATTACATCAAGATCATTCTACTGAAAATAGCGATGACTTGGATGTTAATGATGATTTAAAACGAGATCCTTCAAAGAACTCAAAAATCAAACTGAAAAGAAAAATTTATATAATAGATGGTCATCGTCCTTGGAATTTGGATAACTTATTCGGTTCAAACATTGTAGTTTGTTTTGATGATGGATTTGTGGATGCCAATTTAACTCATGAAAAATCATCCTATACAACATTAGTTGAAAAGTTTGCTGATATGGATGATGATGAAGATTCTTCTTCCTCGGAAGAAGAAGATGACGATGACGAAGAAGATGGAGATGAGTTTGAAAGTGAGAAAATAAAGGAAAGTGAATTCGATGATACAGATGATGATGAGGAAATAATATTCAATTCTCAAGATTCGGAAGATACTACTAGTCGAAAACGTAAAAGGCAAGAACATAGAGTAAAGAAATTGCGGAAACAGACAAAGAATGAGAAATCCCAACATGAAAATGTAGTTCAAAACTATTACAATCAAGGTACAACCATAATCACTGCCAATTCTATTACTATTTATGCATTATTATCAGCCATTGGAGAAACCAATATTGAATATTTATGGTTATCTATAATTGGTACATCTTCATTGGACAATGATTATCCAAATATTTATGACAAGCTTCAACCATTATTAAAAGATGAAGTTTTAAGATTGAAACCTTCAAATAACTCAGTAAGTAATAACAATGGAGAGAAAACAGCTGATTCAACAACCTTAAATATTGAGTTAGATTATCATTTATTCTTACTAAGACATTGGACGTTATATGATTCATTCTTTTATTCTCCGCAAGTGAACGCTAAGTTAAATCTCTGGACTGAAGAAGGGAAGAAAAAACTACATAAAATGTTCGCTACTATGGGAGTGTCATTAGCTATGGCTCAACAAAAGTGGCTTTATATGGATGTAAGAGTTAAGAAACAATTACCATTTATATTCAATCGATACTTACCCAAGTATGGATTAGAAAGTATAGTAAGAGAAGGATTCATTAGAACCTTTGGATATTCTGGTCAATTATCCGCCATGGAATGTGTTGAGTCATTAACAGCATTATTTGAAGTTCATAAAAGATTGTTAGGGGAAAAAATGGGTAATAATATAGATAATAACTCTGATGACGAAGGTGATGATGAAGATGATAATAATGAAGGTAATAGAATTCAAGCTAAAATCGAAAGAAGAGAAAAATCATGGGTCAATAATTTTTGGTTATCATGGGATGCATTGAGTACAGAAACTTCCACTATAAATACTAATAAAACAATAAGTTCAAATTTCAAAAAATCAAAAGGATTTGATCTATTACTTCAAGGATTGGATCATGCTAAAATTATTCAACAAGTCGTTTTCAAAACTGGTACTTCGGTTCTTGATAGAAAATTAGTCACCAATTTAAGATTATATCGTTTATGTGTTCTTGATGATGGATCTATTCCTGATTTAGATATCTTTAATAACCCATTGATGTTGAATAAATTAGGGTCTTGGTTAATGGAAAACATCACTGAGTTATATATCATGGATTCTAAATCATCCTTAAAGCCATTGGTTGTTGCTAGTTTAGATGTTTCGAGTGATACTTATTTGGTGATAGGTTTAGCACCAAAATATCCAAGAGGAATGGATAATTCTACTAGATTAAGACTTGCAGCCAATGGTAATGGAAATCTTGATGCTACAGTAACTACTCGTTTGAACACATTCAGTGTTGCCTTTCAACAATTAGCCAATACTTCGGGTGCAAAAATCAGAATTGATAGTTTTGATAGTTCAGTTATAGAGATTAGAAAGGATGATTTACCTCCCTTTTTAGAAAAATTAACCTTGAGTGGATTAATTTGATTTTATGCGTACACCAATTTTGTAATACTACGTAAACCATATTAAATAGTTAGTTATAGCTATAACTAAATAAATATATATATAACTATTAGCATATATGTATGTTACCCAATGAAGGAATTGGCGCTAATTTCTCTTTCGAGCCGTATATAAAATTTGGATCGGCAAGGGAATAGCCAGCCGCGACGGACTCTCCCCGATAAAAAAAAATTAGCGGAATTTCTAATTCTCCTTATCACGTCAATCTTGACTTGAAAAATAAAAATCAGACCAAAGGACTTTTACCCTAATCAACCCTCTTTATTATTCACAAAGGTCTACATATATCTCATAGTTTCAATACTAAAAAATGTCACAAATTACTATCATTGGGTAAGTACTGTTCGTCATTGATTGCAGTTCCAGCTAGAATTCTTACTAACAAATAACGTTATTTTTAGATCAGGTATAATTGGTTTATATACTGCTTTCTTGTTAACTGAAAGAGGAATTGATCCAAAGAATATTAAGATTATTGCTGAGTTTTTACCAGGAGATCAATCAATCAAATATGCTTCCCCATACGCTGGAGCTTATTTTTCAGCATGTATCCATGAAGACAGTTTGAAATATAGTAAATATACTTATCAAAATATTGAAACTTTAAAACTGAAGCTTGGAGAAAATTCAGGAATTGGTAGTGTTCCATCAACTGAGTATTTAGACAAAATTCCTGCTGATGCTTATGTTGAGAAATTGAAGAGCTTCTTGCATGATTTTGAATTGGTTACCCCACCTTCATATTTAACCACCGCTAAAGTTGGGGTAAGATATAGAGCTTTTGTGTTTAATGCACCATTACTTATCGCAAACATTCTTGCTTATGTTAAATCATTAGGCGTTACAGTTGAAAGAAGAAAATTGAGTCATGTCAATGAAGCATTCAAAGAAGGTGCCACTACTGTTTTCAATTGTTCTGGTACTGGATCAATGGAATTAGGAGGAGTTCAAGATCCAAAAAGTTTTCCAACAAGGGGTCAAGTTGTTGTTGTTAGAGCTCCTCATATCAAAGAATGTATGTCTTTATGGGATGATGCTTCAACTTATATTATTAAGAGACCAGATTCAATCAATGATGAAGTTATCCTCGGAGGATTTTATCAACCTGAGAACTTTGATGCTAACACATACGGATATGAAACTGAAGATATTTTGAAAAGAGTAACCAAATTAAATCCAAAACTTTTAGAAGACAATGAAAAGGGGAAGGAAATAAAGGATTTACAAATCCTCAGAGTTGTGTCAGGAGCAAGACCATCAAGAAAAGGTGGAGTTAGAATTGAAAAGGAAGTTACTGAATTAGGAACTATTATTCATAATTATGGTGCTGGTGGTCAAGGGTACCTTTGTGGTTTAGGAATGAGTAGTGCAGGAGTAGATCTTCTAATTTGATAAATCGAACTAACTACATAGATCTTAGACTAAATAAATAAAAAAATTCATAGAAACCAGTAAATTCAGTATGAAAATAGAAATTGAAGATGTAAAAAAATATAACGACAACTGCAGGACTCGAACCTGCGCGGGCAAAGCCCAAAAGATTTCAAGTCTTTCTCCTTAACCGCTCGGACAAGTTGCCTTATTTTCGTAATTTTTTTGAAATCGTGTTTACCATATGCAGGAGATTCACATAACAAAATTAACCTAGAAAAAGGCGCTACCATTCCCCGAATCTTGAATTCTGTCAGAATTTTTAAGAGAACGTCCCATAAGGACTCTGCAAAAATAAACCAAAAATGAAAGAATTCTGTACCATATTATATGTATCAGAAAGTCTTCGATAAATCAAGTGACTTGTGATGCATATTTTGTTGTTGTTTCTAAACTGTTTTCCGATAAAACTACCTTTTTCTGGCGGTATTAAAATATCTGAATATCACAGATATTCAGGAACTTAATGTTTGGCTTCTGAAGTCCATGACGATGAAGATATCGGTACTTCAGATGAACTTATAGTAGATATTAAGTGACGTGTACTTGTCTTGAAATGCATTATGATATAACCTACCAGATTGCCTTCTAAGGCATTGGAAATGACATATATAATTAACGGAATCAAAGATTTGAATAGCTCGTTACGTGACTTTGAAACTTATGGCTAATTCAAACATCGTACTCTTTCATTCTTCTCTTTCAATCACACTTAACATATAAAAATGTATCTATTAATTACCTAACGCATCAAATATATCTATCAATCTCTCAAGTTGATGCATTATGATAGTCTGCTTTCAAAGTGAAAAAGTACAACATCCCAGTCTTTACATTGAGAGACAATTAGATTCTTAAAGGACAAGAAAAAACTGACTTCCTATTACCTTCAAGCTTTGTCTCCCCCAATACCAAGACCAAATCATTCGGAACGACCAGATCTCACCAACATTTATGAACAGACCACTCCAACATGCCTAAACTTTCACGATAACCGAGTAGACCATCTTTAGTTAATTTGAATTAAATCGTTATTGATTACTGAGTCAACCCTTTTCAAGAAAAGTACAATTACAATTCATGAAAAGAAATCAAAAAATTAACTAGATTATAAAGAAAAAAAATTGTGTCATTATTTATTATCTATTCAATTTAGTTAATTTGAATTTGTTTTTTTTAATTATGGAGCAATATCCAAAGGTTTTGCTCTAATTACTAACGGGAGAAAGGATGTTTCCTGAATGATATGATTATATGATACCCACGGCGTTTTCTGTTAGTAAGTAAGTTTATTTTCAGTTTGACATTGGTTAATTTGAGATAGCTTCATAATTTTTAATTTAGTCAGGTAACTGAATATGGCATGTTTAATTTGATAGTTGAAAAAACTACAAATTTGCTCTCTACGCAACAAAAGCCGGCTACCTAAAAACGAAAAAAAAAAAGAGATAGAGTACCTTTCGTAGTTGTATACAATACTGATACTATTGAAGGAAGGTAAATGATTATTAGTCGTTACGGGATATCAATAACACAAAAAAAGAATTCACTCAATCTTTCATACATGCGAGACGGACAAAATAAAAAAAATTTCTCCAGTGTCAGATTTTCTCGTATTCCCATAAATTATTATTTTCTTGGCTTTTCCCTCCACTCCCGCACCAAGATTTAATTAATCCAGAAATATTTTAGAGAAGGAACATTTTCAGATTACCAAAAGCTGAGCCTTATTAAATTCAATTTTGTAATATTTGGGGATATATAAAAATTCCAAGTTTACTCCACGACGATGGGGGAAGTTACATAACGCGTCTGTAGGGGAATAAAGTGGATCTACTTTCAGGATTAATTAGTACGTCTCTTTGATACTATCATAACCCCATACACATACATTCACCTCAGTTTTGAAGTTAAAACTTTTATTTTATTTTTTATTATTACATTATATTACTTTTTTTGAAAGTAAATAATTTAGTTTATTATCAAGAGAATTACCGAAAGAAGAACTCTAAGTTACCCAAATTCAATTTGTCTCCTTGTTCATTTTTGGGGAATTGTTTTTCCATTACTTAAACGCTAAACTTAAAATTTTATTATTGTAATTGCTAAAATATTTCAGGGCCATAAAATGGTAAGGAAGCTACTTCCTTTCTAGGATCTCCTTAACTAAAATTTTTGGAGATACTCTTTTCAGACTAGTGAATCCGAATCTTTTTCGCTGGATTTTCGTCTATGTTAGAGATATGTCGTTTATCAGACAACTCTAGGTTTTTCTTATTTATTTCCCTTCTTTCTTGTGGTTGCATATTATGATCGATAGAGCTAGGGATCTTAGCTTACACAACGATACATACGTTTCATAAATCATAAACAATACGATACGAACATAATTGTTATGGGTAACAATTAAAGGGTTAGGTTGTAGTTGCCCAACTACTTTGTGGTTGAATCGGTTCGAATGGGCTAAATTAGTAATATGGTCATAAATATCAACAATAGAGACCCCCCAAGCGGGAACAAAACCGAATCCAAAGAACGAAATAAATGTAGGTTGTAGTTAATCAATAATGGCAGTTGACAATGACAACTCCAAATATGACTACTGAAAATATTTATTATGTTGAGCAATGAGTTAATTAGACAATATCTGTACAAAACAAGATAGAGATTCTTTAGATTTAGATTGTTTTTTTTATTTTTATTTTATTGTAATGCATTATTTTTTATTATGTATTTTTTATTTTAAATTTTTTTTTTAATTTCTAAAATATGTGGGGTTTGGTAGATGCAGCCCCGCTTTCTGTACCCCACCTCAACTCCAGAAAATGTGAGATTCCCTAGAAGATTTTCCGTTAGGGAGAAATTAGAAATTGTTTTATTAGATTAATAGCAGAAATAAGACAATTTTGTATAATCAAATTCATCTATCGTAATGATCTAGGTCCAAGTGATGCTAATATGCAAGTTTTAGGATTATTGGGTTTTGAGTAATCGATGATGATTTAAGCTTTAGTACTGATTAGATTATAGTCAGTCATATGTAAATATAGTTTGTGAAACGGTTAAATTAATGTACGCGTATCTGTTGTTCCCCACCGTAATTTATATGTATTATATCTATTTTAGGTTACTAATGAAAGAGAGAAGGAGCGTATGAAATGATCGATGACGATACACAATCATAATGTGTTATTAACGGGTGTAATTTCGATAAAAAGCTTAAAGCCAATTTAATCAAAATTCAAACCTATAGATACATATGCTTAAAATATAGAGCACGACATTTTCATGGAAAATATTAGGCGTGTAACTTACCAGTGGAGTGCATAGAGTCAGACACTTTTTTTAATATTCCGGAGAATGATTTCAAATCAAATAATAGACAAAATTAGCCCATACCCACCTGAAAATGAAACCTCTCTTCAATCTTTTGTAATAATAAATCTGATTTATAATAATATTTTTATTATTTATAGAATGATGAAACGATTGGATAAGGAATTAGATGGGTAAAAGATATAAAACGACGTAGAGAAAAGAAGGAAAATAGTGTTTAGGGATAGAAGGAAAAGAATAATCATAGGTCAGGAGGGAAATACCATGATGAAGGATTTAGAAATTGCGAGGTTAGGATGGTGTTACAAAGCATGCATAGTTTAGAAGACATTTTTTTATAGTCAGTAAAATGGTGAATGTACATACAGTAGAAATAGATTCTAGCAAGTAATAAAAGAAAGAAAAGAAAAGAAAGAAAGAAAGACCCAATAAAATCACTAAATTGTGGGGTTGATCCGAAGTGTTATAAAATAATTAAAAAAACTTTATGAATGACACTACGTAATCACTGGTTATATTGCTGTTGTTAGGCTATAGTACTTGTAATACCCAATTGTTATGATACATTTAGTGTGTATTAGTTTAAAATTTTCATAAGAAGGTAGATCCCCTCATTCAAAAATTGGTATGATATTATTTTTGTAAATTAGAATATCCTAAAAAATAAAAATGTGAGCCGGGCGTGGCTGGATCAAATTAATCCATCCAGAGATTTCATCCAAATAGTGAGTATATGCGTGTGTGGTTTGTGTATGCGCGTCTTAAATAAATAAAATAAAAGACCGACTTTTTTGGTTTTGTGCTTCGACCCCGCACAAAAGGATTAACCTTCGGAAAAATTTTATATGCTCTCCAACCGCCCCCCACACAATTTTAGGATTAACCTTCCTGAAATTTAACACAAGTCTTTACTAACATTTTTATTTTGAGTTGCTGGTACTTTGTGCGTTATTACCTTAATTATTTTTAATATATTTTATAATTTTAATGTGTTAATTTTTACGCATACTTTACTTTACGACATTCTTTTTATCCTATTTCTATTGTTTTTCCAATTTAATTGTGTGGGGATGCCTGCGAGGGGGGTGTCAGACTTTTATTTAGTGGAGGAGGGGGGAGGGACAATAATAGATTCAAAGATGCAAATACCTTTGTTGATAGTTAAACCTGTTTCAAATCTTCATTTTTTTTTAGTATAAGTATAACTTTATTCCCACTTTAGTTTCAAAATGTAATTATATTAATTCTTGTATTTTATTTATTTTGTTTTTTTGTTTATTCATCCAATAATCATTCTATTGCTTTAACTCTCTAAAAAAGTTAAGTAATTATCATTAGATTTATATAAATTATACAAAATGCATGTATCTGATGGATCTGATATCCAAGCAATCATTGCTCAAAGACGTTTACAAATCGTCCAAAAAACCGGTGTTGCTGCCTTAGTTGCCAATCATCGTTCCTTTTTTATTGCTGTCTTCGCCTCCCTTGGTGGTTTAGTTTATGGTTATAATCAAGGTATGTTCGGTCAAATTTCTGGTATGCACTCTTTCTCCGTCGCTGCTGGTGTTGGTAAAATTCAAGATAATCCAACTTTACAAGGTTTATTGACCTCCATCTTAGAATTAGGTGCTTGGGTCGGTGTCCTTATGAATGGTTACTTCGCTGATGCCTTAGGTAGAAAGAAGTCTGTCATTGTTGGTGTCTTCTTCTTTATTCTTGGTGTAATTGTTCAAGCTTGTGTCCGTGGTGGTCACTACTCTTATATCTTAGGTGGTAGATTTGTTGTCGGTATTGGTGTGGGTATCTTATCTATGATTGTCCCATTATATAATGCTGAATTAGCTCCACCAGAAGTTAGAGGTGCTTTAGTTGCTTTACAACAATTAGCCATTACTTTCGGTATTATGATCTCATATTGGATTGGTTACGGTACTAACTTTATTGGTGGTACTGGTGATGGTCAATCTAGAGCTGCTTTCTTAGTTCCAATTTCTATTCAAGTTCTTCCAGCTATTATCTTAGGTTCTGGTATCTTATTTATGCCAGAATCCCCAAGATGGTTGATTAATCAAGGACGTGAAGAAGAATCTTTAGACGTTGTTGCTCACTTAAGAGGTTTAGATAAGAATGATCAATTAATTCAAATGGAATTCCTTGAAATGAAAGCTCAAAGACTTTTCGAAAAGGAATTGCTTGAAACTAAATTCCCACACTTACAAGATGGTTCTTTCTCAAGTAACTTCAAGATTGGTTTCTATCAATATGCTTCCTTAGTTACCCATTACCCAACCTTTAAGAGAGTCGCTGTTGCTTGTTTAGTTATGACTTTCCAACAATGGACCGGTGTTAATTTCATTTTATACTATGCTCCATTTATTTTCGCTAGATTAGGTTTATCCGGTACTACTACTTCCCTTTTAGCTTCTGGTGTTGAAGGTATTGTTATGTTCTTAGCTACTATTCCAGCTGTTATTTGGGTTGATAAATTAGGTAGAAAACCAGTTTTAATCTCCGGTGCCATTGTTATGGGTATTTGTCATTTAGTTGTCGCTGGTATTTTAGGATCTGTTAAAGACATTGAAAATAACGCAAGTGCTGGTTGGGCTGCTGTTGTCTTCATTTGGATTTTCGCCATTGGTTTCGGTTACTCTTGGGGTCCATGTGCTTGGATTATCGTTGCTGAAGTTTTCCCATTAGGTATGAGAGCTAAAGGTATTTCCATTGGTGCTTCTGCCAATTGGTTAAATAACTTTGCCGTTGCTATGTCTACTCCAGATTTCGTTGCTAAAGCTAGTTACGGTGCTTATATCTTCTTAGGTTTAATGTGTGTTATTGGTGCCGCTTACATTTACTTCTTCGTTCCAGAAACTAAAGGAAGAACTTTAGATGAAATTGATGAACTTTTCGGTGATAACTCTGGTACTTCAAGATCTGAATTAGAAATCCATAACAGAATTCTTAAAGAAGTTGGTTTACTTGACTTACTTGACGAAGATTCTGTTTCCTCTGAAAACGAAAAAGCTAAACCAGATGTTTCTTACCATGAAGGTACTCCAGCTGCTAGTGATTAAGCGGGTCTTTTTCATTTACAGTAAGATATAATGAATAAAAAACTAAAAAATATTCACATAACGTTAATGTGAATCTATTATTATATAGCTATTCTAATTACTACTTAATTTCCTAAATTTTGAATGAATGTCAAATATAAAATTAATTTAAAAAAACCTAAATTACAGTTGTAGACTTTAGCTGCTACTTCAAATTTGTTACGCGTTGAAATTCTCAGTAAATTGTTTTTGCTGCAACAAGTTTTTTAGGATTGATTTACCGCCGGGAAATCTTTATTTATTTTTGATGAGGCAGCGTCAAGAAAAAAATAATCTTGCAGCATTAGGAAAATAATTAACTTTGTGCGAAACGGATAATCGACGGGAAATATCTCGTCATGGACTACGGTTATTCTTACTTGTATAAGGCTAAATCGTTTGATTGTCCCTGGATGTAGCTTCCATAGCAGTAAAGAAACAAAATTTGGGACTTTCAGAATAAGTGTTGCATAGCGATCTTTTAAAAAAATCAATTTTTGTACTACAATTAAACTGTTTATTTGTCTTTCTGTTATCTAATTACATTAAAATCCCCCATGTTTCCGAAGCAATTGCAATAATCTTCCTTTTAAATCACTAGCACTGCTGTCTTCTTTACTATATCACAAATAATTGCAACAGTTTTCTGTCGTGCGCATGGCTAATTATTTACACCATTAGTTCATAACATGGAAGATATATTTACTTCATCTTTCGGTTGCGGCCATATCTAGCAGAAAGCACCGTTTCCCGTCCGATCAACTGTAGTTAAGCTGCTAAGAGCGAGACTGAGTAGTGTAGTGGGAGACCATACGCGAAACTCTCGTGCTGCAATCTTTTTTGCTTTTTGTGATTTATATATTTTTGTTTTACAACTTTCGATAGCTCTAAAGTTTAAACAGTTTGATGTATTAACTCTTTATTTTTGTTCTATCCAACACTTTCAAGTCTTTTACAGTTATTAGCCCTCTTGAAAATATCTCCAATACTTGGAGCCTTTCGTTGTCAACACTTTGGCACCAAACAAGGCTGCGATGACACAGATTTTTTCACGCAAGTAAATTTTGTATAACCTTAGTCCAAGACATAGAATACACATTTACTTGATCTTTCGGTTGCGGCCATATCTAGCAGAAAGCACCGTTTCCCGTCCGATCAACTGTAGTTAAGCTGCTAAGAGCGAGACTGAGTAGTGTAGTGGGAGACCATACGCGAAACTCTCGTGCTGCAATCTTTTTTTGGATTTTTGTGACCAAATTACCTTTGCGATATTCGAAGTAAGAGTGATAGGAGACTATATTCAAATTTTTGGAAATCTCGAAGGGAGTCTTGTTGGGCTTATATATTTAAAGTTAGTTTCATTTTCGTAAGGTAACAGACATTGGAGACCATTATTGAGTATGGTAAATGTTTTTGGTAGCTCTCCAAATTATAATTTTGAGTTTCCTGTATATAACTGTATAGATATTTTGCTGAAGATAAAAACCAAATTGACATAGAAATAGATCAATGATAATACTAGGCATCTTTCATTAATCAATTGAATCATGGACGACGAGGAGTTAGATGATGCAGATTTCTACTCAGATGAGGAATCATTTGAGTTTGAATTTGATGATGATGAAAATAACGAAGTAGATGAAGGCAATGGCGATGATATTGAAGAAGATGAAGAAGTAACAGTAGTAAGTATATCACATATTATGTTTTATGAAGTATCAATCATACTAACTAACCACATAGCAAAACAAATATTATTCTGCTAAGAATCTAAAGGATGATAGTCCTTCTGCGGCGATAGCAGCTTTAAAGGATCTAATTGATAACACAGAGCAAACTGAAAATACAGTTGATTGGATTTTTAAAGCTCATAAGCAAATTATCAAAATCAACTTTCAGAATAGGAATTACAATGAGTCATTGGAATTCTTAAAACGAATCATTCCACTATTAGGTCTGGTTCAGAAAGATTACGCAGAAGAGACCTTAGGTACTATGATCAATAATTATTCCACTTCCAAAGATAGTACTTTTGTGTCTTCTTTATATACTACAATATTAAATTCATTACAAAGTTCAAATGCCATAGGTATCAATAGTCAAAGGTTATGGTTGAAGATCAACATTAATCGACTCAATTCGTATATTGACAGTGGTTCTCATGAAGAATGTCCTGCTTTATTTCAATCAATAAATGAAAAGTTAAAGGAAGTTAATGAAAGTACAAGAAATGCCTATTCACTTGAAGTTATCGCGGCTGAAATTGAATATGAATCCAGGAAGAGTACTCCAACTCTATCGATTCTAAATAATCTTTACCGTCGAAGTTTAAGTATCACTACCGCTGTTACCCATCCCAAGATTTTAGCTATTATAAAAGAATGTGGAGCAAAAATACAATTTCATCGAGGTAATTATGAAAAATCAAGATTAGATTTTTATGATTGTTTTAAGAACTATGATGTGGCTGGCTCATCAAATAAATATAGAATATTGAAGTATGTTGCTTTATGTTCATTGTTAACTGATAGTGAATTAAATCTTTTCGAATCTCAGGAAACAAGAACTTATTCCCAATTGAAGGAATATTCAAATTTGTTATTGTTAATAAAGGCTTACGATAGTTCAGATTTAAATGGATTTAACAAAATTTCAGAAAAGATGAAAGTTGAGAATGATCCCATATTAGTTGATGATATATTCAACATATCATTCAACCAAATTCTACTTAAATTAAAGTTAAAGCTTATTATCAATTATGTTAGTGTATATCATTCAATAAGATTTGATTTCATCCAAAACAAATTAAACATCAACCAAGCCGAGTTAGAAGAGTTATTATTAAAGTTAATCGTCGATGGTAAACTAGCTGAATATCGTATTGATTATGTGAATAATTATATTGAATCAGTTGGAGAAAGAAAGAAATTATTTACACTTGCAGTTCAAGCAAATGATATTCGAGCCAATTTAAAAGCATTGAATGTGGTGAAGTTTGATTACACTTTAAGTGATGTTAATCGTAATACCAGTAATGTTGATCAAATGGAGATTGATACTAATATCAATCAAGAAGTTACCAAGAGCAAAGTTGACCTTTCTGATGATTTCTTCTATTCATTTGATTATACATCAAAGGTTCATTTCAAGGTCATTGATGCTTGGTATTCATATATGTATTCCGCAATTCCTGATATAGACAAATCAGAAGCAAGTCTTCTTTCTAAATTTAGATCGGAGAATAAATCCATATCAATTTCAAAAGCTTCAACAAAAGACGAAGATGATATCGCAAATACAAATACTAAAGCGGGTATTTTAAGTTCTACATTTAATTCAGATGCACATGGTAATGAAGAAGATGATGATGATAGTAATGAAAGCTTTAACAAGTCAGAGATGCTTGCAGCTTGGTATAATGAATTACAAGCATTATATGATCAAGTTGTAAATCGTTAATGATATTTTTAGGGTTAGGGAAAAATAAATATTTTTGCTACGCAATTTTTTAGCGCTAGTGTAAATTCTCTTCAGTTCTCATCGGTAACTGAAAAAAAAACTTAGTGTCAAATTTGAAAAACTTTTTCATTTCAACACATTTCTTCTTAACCAGGATATAATAATAGAACAACTATTATATTATAGATGGTATGTTTAATTAATCGAAAGATACATTTGAATAATGAATGAAGAGGTTACATATCACTAAATGATTAGAATTATTATGCGTTATCGTCATGATTTTATCCCGTTTTAACAATGTCTTTGGATAAAATTTGAAATCAACTAACACCGAGATGAAGTGATTAACTAATCATTCAATAATTTGAATCTTGTTATAGTATGAACTATTTACTAACTATTGAAAAACTTTAGCCGAATGAATTATTATTATTCGAGATATTAGTCCTAATATTTGGTCATTAGTATGACTGAAAATAAACATAGATTGAATCTGACATGCAAAGTAAAGATCGGAATCAGTTACCAAAGTGATTAAGCGACTATCACATAACGTAAAACTCAACTTCTACCATCAAACCTCCACTATGTGTTAGTGTTTGATTCAATTAAGTATTATTAAGCGCAATTGAGAAATATGTGGGACCAACCATATACGGCTCCACAATTTAATGAAAAAAGAAAAATTGAGGGATAAAGATAACGAACTCTATATTCAAATTTGTAATTTTAAAAACTATATTCATTATTGTTCATCTCTACATTTGGTTTAACTATAAGGTGATGAGTTTCTTATGGAAACAATCAAAGGTCGAATTGACCCCTGAACAAAGATTAGAAACATTATTAAAAACTACACCAATTGTAGATACTCATAATGATTTTCCATATCTTTTAAGAATTCAATTACATAACATTTTAAGTCCAGAGACCAAGTTCGACTTTAATGATGAACATTTATTAAATCATACATCATTACCTAAGATTAAAAAGGGTAGATTAGGAGTTCAATTCTTCTCCGCTTATATTGAATGTCGTTATCCTGATGGATTATCTCAGGATTTCAATCATAGAACTCCGATAGTTAGAGATACGATTGAACAAATTGATGTGGTGGAAAGACTTATTGCTAAATATGATAAAGATATGAAATTCGCTTGGACTTCAAAACAAGCGTGGGATATTTATCAAAAAGAAGGAAAATTAGCCATAACTATTGGTGTTGAAGGTTTACATCAATGTGATGCATCAATTGCAATGGTGAGAAAATATTTCGATTTAGGAGTAAGATATATCACTTTAACTCATAATTGTGATAATCCATTTGCTACTGCTGCAAGTTCAGTAACTGCTGGTCTTGAAGATAAAGGGTTGACTGAATTAGGTAAAGAATGTATTGGTGAAATGAATAGAATAGGTATGTTAGTAGATTTATCTCATGTTTCTTATCAAACTATGATTGATACGTTAGAAGTCACCAAATCTCCCGTGATATTTTCTCATTCTTCAGCTTTTGCCAAATGTCCTCATGCTAGAAATGTTAAAGATGATGTGTTATTAAAAGTTAAAGAAAATAGAGGTGTAGTTCAAGTTAATTTCTATCCTGCCTTTTTGAAAAATCCAGAAAAGAAATCAGATAAAGTTACTATTGATGATGCTATTGATCATATTTTCCATATCGCTGAAATCGCAGGTTGGGAATCAGTTGGGTTAGGTAGTGATTTTGATGGTATTGATAATGTACCAGAAGGTTTAGAAGATGTATCTAAATATCCTGATTTATTGATTAAAGTCATGGAGAGAGGGGCAACTGATAGTCAAATTCAAGGATTAATGGGTGGTAATATCCTTAGAGTATGGAAAGAAAATGAAGATGTAGCTAAGAAATTACAAGCTAATAATGAACCAATTAGTGAAGGTGTTTGGGCAGGAAGAAATTGGGACGCTCATGCACGCAGTGAAAAACTTCCTTCATTATTCCAAGGTGCTTATGAATTGTTCTTCCGTAAAGATACTAGTACTTGAATTAGATATATATTTATTTATTTATTTACTTTTATAATTTTTTATATGGATAAATGAATATTAGGTATGGGAGAGAAAACAAAATTAAATAACATTAGTATTAAGAGAGAAACCTAAATTCATTTTTGTAACATAAGACATCATTAACATTAAATGGACATAACAATTTTGGGTTGAATTTAATAAATTAAGTAGATTGCTTGTTTTAAGATTAGAAATATAGCAAAAGATTAGCCAGAGCATTGCAACGAAGGTAAGCAAGGGACCCAAAAGAATTTAAAGTATATCTACGTTTGTACTACCAATATCTTGATCGACATCTAAAGGCTTGACTTCATCTAAGACAGTTTGATCAGCTTCTTCTAAGGTTGGTTCAATATCTTTTCCAACTTCAGCTTCAGCATCAACAGATTCCTTAGGTTCGGTTTTAAGAAAGATTCCACCCCAGGTAAAATCATTTGATGGAAGATTGATAACTTCACGAACACTAGTAGATTGGACCAAAGGAATAACACTGAAAATAGCAGTTAAGATTAATGAAGTAGAAAACGTTAACCAAAGAATTAAAGTCATTGCAATCAATGCTTTACCTTCTTGACAGAAATCATAAGTTACACCATCAGCAGTACAAGATAAATCACCAAAGCTATTCGAGATTAAGGCAAAAGCAACTAACCAAAACACAAAGAAGATAAGTTCTAAAATATAAACCACGGTAAATGGAATCAAGTTTAATACATCTAAGATGGCAACTGGAATAAGATAAACAATACTAAACATGGCAATAATAAGAGTATAAATGATTCTACCCTTACTCAGATCAATTTGATGGATTATTGCACCAGAAAGACCTAAACTAATAACTGCAAATAAGAATTCAACCACACGAATTGCGGTACTAACGTAAGTGCTGATCGACGACATACTAACTTGATTGATTGATTCAATTGATTGATTGATTGATTGATTGATTGATTGATTGATTGATTGATTGATTGATTGATTAAGATGGATTGAATCAATATAATGAAGTAATTGATGAAGAAGAGATAAAGAAGTGATAGGTAATTTTTAAAAAAGGCAGCCAAAAATTGAAAAGGCAACCAAACTTATAAAAAAAAAGATCCCTAACATTTCCAAAATGGGTTTGGCTGTAAATTTTCCTATTTAGATCAAATTTCTACGCGCACTCAAAAAAAAAAGAATCTGAAGTCAAAATCTGCTAAGATTTGAAGTATTTACTACGACTAGTTTGATCAATTACAACCTCTTAAACATCAAAAAATGAAAATCTAATTAGTACATCTTGTAGATATACTAATTGAATATAAGTTAATGAAGTAAAAATTAAAAAAATGCGCAAACCAGGAATCGAACCAGGGGCCCAACGATGGCAACGTTGGATTTTACCACTAAACCATTTGCGCAGTAGGAAATATGATTTTGCCCAGGATCGAACTGGGGACGTTCTGCGTGTTAAGCAGATGCCATAACCAACTAGACCACAAAACCTATTTCTTGAATTTGTAAAATTGAAATGTCGGTGCTAAGGTGTCGATGTCCACCAAAATTATTTTAATAATTTTTGGCATTTTCAGGCAGATTTTGAAATGTTTAAAGTATTCAGGGAAACTTATAAGTCATTGTATTTATATTAATCTAATTTATTTAAGAATTTGTTAACAAAATTAGGTAATTTTATTGAGTTTTTAAATTTGAACAATTTTTGACAAAATGTTTTGCAATTTTTTTCATTTGAGAAGATTATTTACAACAAGTTTAGTAAAAAGATTTTTAAAGTCAAGATTAAATACCTTAGAATACCGTTAACAACCGTATGTTACAAGTTTATAAAGACTAAATCGGATATACTTTTCAAAAATTATGCCGTTTGACCTCATCGAATTATAATTCACGGCAACTTATTAACTGCAAACAGAAGAAGAAGAGGTGGCTGCTGGCAAAATAATCCCATTAGCCTCATAAAAAATAAACTCTCTCTCTCTCAGCGCAAAATAAATTTTTCTGTCTCATTAATAATCTTCGCGGTATCAAATAAATCTTTTTTTAGCCTAACTTCCCGCTAAAATTACATTCCAATTTAAAGTTAGGGACTGTGGCTTCAAACAAATTTAAGGCAAAATTAAAAAAAAAATTGAAAATAAAAATATCTGTTGATTTATTTAATCCAATGAAAATTTAGATAATCAAAGAGTATATATATAGAGGTTTATATTCACATTGTTTGTATTAAATTGAATGTATGTATGATAGTGTGAATTAAAAATGTCATTTCAAGAAATACCAATCATTGATTTAAAATCAGCTCTCGATCCTGAGACCAAACCTCAATTTTTAAAAGATTTAAGACATGCAATTATTAATGTGGGATTTTTATTATTAAAGAATTATGAAGTATTTGGACCTAATGAACAAGATTTCAAAGATATCAAACAAGAAACATTGGATTTCTTTGCGTTGCCAGATCAAGTTAAATTAGATATTGAAATGATTAAATCTCCTCATTTCTTAGGATATTCAAGACTTGCTAATGAAATTACTTCCAGTCATACTGATTGGAGAGAACAAATTGATTTAGCTACTGAATTACCAGGTCCATCTAAAAATGATCCAATTTATAAAAACATTGAAGGACCAAACTTATGGCCCGATGAAAAATATATCCCTAAATTCAAACCTACTATTTTAAATTATATTGCAAAGATGACTCATTTAAGTCAAGAATTCAGATATTTAGTATTAGAATCAATTGGATTGGATAAACATTCCTTAGATGTATATTTTAAACCTAATCAACAATGTAAAATGAAATTAGTGGCCTATCCGGATTTAAATGAATTAAATGGAAAACAATCAGTGGTATTAGATGATAAACCAACTACTCAACAACAAGGAGTAGGACCTCATTGTGATTCTGATATTTTAACCTTTATTTATCAAGTTACTCCTCATGAAAATTCCTTACAAGTTCAAAATTTCCAAGGGGATTGGATTTCAGTACCTAATATTCCTAATACATTAGTAGTTAATGCAGGTCAAACCTTAGAAGCTATAACTCAAGGAGTTTGTAAAGCTACAATTCATAAAGTTTTAATTCCTCAACCTGGAAGTGGAACCCGAATCTCAATTCCATTTTTTCAAACCATTGATCTTGATAGTCATAAAGATATAGTAGCTGATATTCCAGCTGAAATCATTAAATTGACACAAGAAAGAGATACGAACATTAAGAAATGGGGTCAAGATATTGGTTTCCAATATAAACCTGATATATCAAAACATCCAGTAGGATATGCTGTATTTAGAAATAGAATTAAATCTCATCAAGATGTTGCAAAAAGATGGTATCCTGAAATCTTGAAGCAAGTTTTACAAGAATATAAAGATTAAGTGGTATGTAGAGATGTATATAAGATGTGTATAGATAGGATATTATTAATATGGACTTGCTTAATAAACTGTGCCGTAAAATAAAGTTATCATAACCTACCGTATATGGTTAGGCGTGAAATTTCGAGATTAAAAAAGATGAACATTATCCGATCTGTGGGGGGACAAGAAAAAGAGAGAAAGCATCACCTGCATATAACGGATTGTTCGCTGATTTAAAAATGAACAAGGGAGAAAAGGGGACGGGGGCACATTTAGTGAAGAGAAGAGTTAGTGAGAAGAGGTGCAGATGGTGGCGGCTGTTGACACAAAAGATTTTAGGCGTAGGTCCCTAAATGAAATTGAAATTATCGTCACCAATTTTCAATTTAAACAACTACAATGATATCAATTGAGCTATAATAACAATACTAATATATATTTAAATATTAATAGACTAAATAGTTTTCATGTAAATCAATCACACAATCTCCTAATATTGGTTACCACCTTGAGAGTTACCAGAGTTACCAGAGTTACCTGAAGAAGAGTGGTTAGATTGGATATCCTTGTAAGTTTGTTCAGCATGATCAGTGAAAGATCCACCATCTTGTTTAGAGAAATCACCGTAGGCAATTTTAGCATCATCAGCTAATTGACCATAGTTAACGTTTGAACCGGAACCGGAACCTGAACCTGAAGAACCACCAGCTAATTTTTCACCTTCAGAGAGTAAACTACCTAAACCACCGGAACCACCTTGGGAACCACCTTGAGAAGCAGCTAATTGTTCACCTTCTTGGATAATATTGTTAAAATTCATTATGTATTAATTATGATATAAATTCGATACAATAGAAGAAAGAAGAATCAAAAGAAGAAATTAATTGAACTATTTTTTAAATATTGGACAATTTAATTGTCTTAAATACATCAAACTTCAGACCCACGTAAATTGTAATTCCATCCACCCATCCATCCACAATTCCCAAATAGTATTTATCCCCCTATAAAACTGTATCTATGTGTATAGTATTGTCCAATGGCAGTAGTGCATGGACTCAAAATATTATTATTATTTTATTATGCGGTTGTGAAATTTCTTTTTTTTCTGAATGAGGTGAAATTCTGCTACTTTTACCATTTTAGCTTATATTTTAATTTTATGTATATGTCGTCATTAACATTAACTTTAAATTTAATAACTAACTAAAAGTAAGTAAGGAGTAGGGGGTAGTTATTGGTCTTGGTAAAAAGTTTAATAATTAAATATAAAGGGCGATAAAGCATTAATGAATGAAATTCGTGAATGCAAAAGTAAAAGCGTGGCTAATCACCTATAAACTATAACTATAACTATTACAACTTTTGTTCAATCAATTCTGTCAATTGAACTTTAGCTGTCAAGTACATGTTGTCGACGAACGTTCGTCGTCTACCTGTTTTAGTTATGATACGTAATATCAAGTTGTACAAAATTAAAAATAATAATAATATAAACACAAACAATGTCATCTTCTTCAAAACATGAATCGAAACACTCCGTTATATGCAGTCCGTAAACGATGTCATGAAATTTTGTCCAAAAAGCATTGAAAATGCGACAAATGATTTTCGACAAACATTTTTCGACATAGTTTTTGCGACACATGGATTATTTTAATAATTTATCATTTATTTATTTACAAATATGGGTTCTAACAAAATCTAACAACTTACTACGATACTTAAAGTTTCAATTGTTCTAAAATAGAAATGGTCTTTTCATAACCTTCGATTTCAGCTGTTAATTTTTCTAATCTCTTAAAAGCAGCTTCTTTAGCTTCTACTTTAGTCTTATCAGTAAATTTACTAATTGATTCATTTTGTTTCTTTAAAAATTCATTAGCAGCTCCTAATTTTTTATCAACTTTACTAATTTCAGAATCAATATCAATTTGTCCCTTAATTAATAAATGAACAGTTAAATCTGGTCCAATGGCTTGTAATGCACAACCCTTTGGAATTTCTTCTTTAGTCTTCACAATATAAATCTTTTCCACTCCTTTAATTAATGATACAATAGAATCATGTTGATCAACAATAATATCATATAATTTTTCATTTGAAGTTTCAACATAAACTTGACCATTCTTTAAAATAATATATTGAGCTAATAATGATCTAGCACCTTTAGTGATTTCTAAAACAGATTCATAAGCTTCATATGATTTAATATCATCATATTCAGATTGATATTCAGGATATTTGGCAGTAACAATTGAAATAGTCTTTTTACTTTGTTTTTGTTCTTCATATCTTGGTAATCTTTGCCACATTTCTTCTGAAATAAATGGCATATATGGATGAATTAATCTTAAAGCATTATCAATACAAATATATAAAGTATCTTGAGCTGATTTCTTTTGTTCAGGAGTACCATCTTGAATTAATGATTTAGAATTTTCAATATAAACATCACATAATTCATACCAAAAGTTATAAATATGATTAGTTGATTCACCAAAATCACGTCTTTCTAAAGCAGAATTAGTATTCTTAGCAGCTTCATTTAATCTATGTAAAATCCATTTTTCAACTAATGATTCTTTACCTGATAATCCTTTATGAGTTGGTGGAACATAATCTTCACCTAATCTACCTAAAACGAATTTAGTAGCTTGATAAATCTTATTACCGAATTTTCTGTAACCTTCAACTCTCAAAATATCTAAATTAATATCTCTACCACCAGTACTATAAGCACAAAGAGCAAATCTTAAAGCATCAGTACCACATTCTGGAATACCATCTGGATATGATTGCTTTTGACCTTCTTCAGCTTTCTTCAATTCTTTTTGATCTAAATTACCCACTCTTAATTTATCATGTAAAGCTTGTAAAGAAATACCATTAATAACATCTAATGGATCAATAACATTACCTAATGATTTAGACATTTTACGACCTTGAGCATCACGAACTAAGGAATGACAGAAAACTTCCTTAAATGGGATTTTACCAGTTAATTTTAATGATAATAAAATCATTCTAGTAACCCAAAAGAATAAAATATCCCAACCAGTTTCTAACATTGATAATGGAGCAAATTTTTTATAATCAGGTGAATCAACATTTGGCCATCCTAAAGTGGCAATTGGCCATAAACCAGATGAAAACCAAGTATCTAAGACATCTTCATCTTGTTCTAAAGTGAATTTAACATCTTTGAATTGTTGTTTGGCTTTAGCTAAAGCTTCTTCTTCAGTTCTACCTGAGATCCAATAAGTATTATCTAATTTATCATTTTCTTCACCTTCAATATTAACGAAATAAACTGGACATCTATGACCCCACCATAATTGACGAGAAATACACCAATCTTGAATATTTTCTAAATAATAGAAAAATTCAGCTTCAGATGATTTAGGAGTAATAGTAACTTCACCACTTTTAACAGCAGCAATACCAGCTTTAGCCATTTCTTTTTGATTAACATACCATTGAGGTTTTAATAATGGTTCAATGACATCACCTGATCTTGAACAAGTTGGAATGGTCATTTCATTATCTTTAGATTCAACAAATAAATCTTTGGCTTTTAAAGCTTCAATAACTTTAGCTCTGGCATCAAATCTTTTAACACCAACCCATTCAGAACCACAGTTTTCATTTAATAACCCATCATCAGTGAAAATATTAATGAATTCTAAATTGTTTCTTTTACCAGTATCATAATCATTTTGATCATGAGCTGGAGTGATTTTAACTGCACCAGTACCGAATTCCATATCAACAGCTTCAGCATCAGTGATGATTGGTATTCTTCTATTGATGAATGGATGTATAACGTATTTACCATGTAAATGAGTATATCTTGGATCATTTGGATGAACGGCAATACCAGTATCACCAAACATAGTTTCAGGTCTGGTAGTAGCCACAGTTAATTTTTCATCAGAATTTTCAACTTGATAAGAAAATGAAGTAATAACCCCAAATTCAATTTTATTATCATAATTTGGAACTGATAATAAAGTTTTACCTGGGATAGTTTTATTATCAACTTCTAAATTAGAAATAGCAGTGTTTAATTTAACACACCAATTAACTAATCTATTAGCACGGTAAAGAGTACCATCTTCATGTAATTTAACGAAATTTTCCACAACAGCAGTACTATATTCTGGACTTAAAGTAAAAGCTTCTCTTGACCAATCATAAGAAGCTCCTAATCTTTTAACTTGACCACTAATTCTTTTATGATATTCATCTTTCCAATCCCAAACTTTTTCAATGAATTTTTCACGACCATAATCATGTCTAGTTTTCTTTTCATTACTCCAAATTTGTTTTTCAACAACAGATTGAGTTGCAATACCAGCATGATCGAAACCTGGAATGAAAAGAGTAGTCTTACCTTTCATTCTATTGTATCTAATTAAAGTATCTTGAATAGAAACAGTTAAAGCATGTCCAATATGTAAAGCACCAGTAACATTTGGTGGAGGAGCAGGAATAGTGAAAGCACCTTCTGGTTTTATTTCTCCTGATTCAGTGAATTCAGGTTCAAATAAACCTTGTTTATTCCACCATTCATACCATGAACTTTCAACATTCTTTGGATTATAAGCAGCAAGAGATGGATCATCTAATGACACTAAGATCTTCTTTTCACCAGGAACGGTTTTATCAATGAATTCAGGAATTGGTTCAGCTTGTTTCTTTTCCTTCTTTGGTTTCTTTGATTCATCACCATTTGATTTTGGAGCAGTAGCTTGTTTAGCTTTCTTAGCTTCAAACTTGGCTAATTTTTCAGCCTTCTTACGTTCTCTTTCTAATTCCTTAGCGGATTTTTCCTTAATTGGAGTTTCTTCATTAGTTGGAGTTGGGGTTGCAATTGAACTTGCAGTAGTACTTGTTTCTTCACTCATGTTGATAAACTTTGAAGAATATGCTCGTTTCCAATCGATAATAGATGACCTTCTCGTGAACTGATGAACGGTATTGATTACTATTCTTCTCCCGATAAGTCTATGTATTAGCATACACTGTATTTATACCTAGTCAAATCACAATCTATCAATTGTTCTAAACGCTGTTTAAATTTTTTTGGTTTCCAATGCGTTGTTGAAAAAAAAAAAAATTGTTAGTCATTTTTGTGTACTATAAAATATCTTGTGACTCAATTGAAACTGAACTGATTATATTGACAAGATTAGAGTTTTTGATAGGGGGTAGATGGAACCATACGGTTGAATGGGTTGATATTCATGATATCTACAAACAAATGTGTATATGCCCTGTAAATTTTGTATTATTATTTATGCTATTTATTCCTTAGGAATGAGTCATGTACAAAGTTAATCTGTTCTCTTCCTTTTTAACCCATTTGAACTATCGTCATCTTTATGATTCGTAATTCCTCCAAACCAAGTAGAAGTACTTGAAGTGGATCCATTGTTACTGGATGTAGTAGTAGTCCCATTACTTGCTGGAGACGTCTTATTGGCGGGATTCGATAAGATTATACTATCGAAATCTTCATCAAATATACTATGACTCTTTTGAATACCAGGTAATTTATTCAGTTGTTGTAATCTCACAGTCATAGCTTTAGACATCTTTGCATTGGTATTAGTATTAACTTTGATAGCACCAACTCTTCCTCCATCACTCCCATTTGAACGACGACTCATACCTAATCCAATCTCTTCACCATAACCATCGACAATTGATTCTTCTTGTTTACCAAATTCCATTTTATTCTGAGCTTTTCTTAATTCAGACATTTGAAATCTTTCCTTCATCTTTCTAAATCTTTTCCCACCTCTCTTTTTCGATTTTTGTTCAGTAGGTAATGGTAAGGCTTTATCAGGTTGATTTTGAGGTGGTTCTAATAATTTCTCAATCTTTTGATCAATCTCTTGACGATATTTATCTCCAAATTCACCATTTGGATTCGATCGTGATAAATCTATCCGAGCTGCTAATATGATTTTCCCACTCACAATTCTCATTACTGATCGTTGAATATCTTCAGGTAAATATTTAACTAACTCTGAATGATATAAATATCCAGTCTGTCGTATATTCTTTGATTTAGTTTTAGTTTGTGATGATAAATCCCGGACCCCAATAGAAGGTAAATTACATGCTTGAGTTAAAGCCAATTGTTTTAACGAACCGGTTGCAATTAAAAGTTGAGATGTAGTGATGGACCCGATAATAGCGGTGATATTAGGAGCTATCTTTGAAAGTTTTTGAGATATGAAAGTTGATAATTGATGTAATAAATCATCTAATTCCAATACTAATAAACAACAACTTAAAATTTTATCTAAATCTTGATTATTCAATTCAAATTGAGATTTAACTTGTTGTAAAGCTGCCATGATTATAATCAATACTTTTTCATTGGTGATGAATTTCTTTAATTCAGCTTCATATTGTTTAATATTAGTTAAATCTTGTTTTATAATACAAATGATCTTGGTATAATCGATAGGATTTATAATTAAACTTTCTAATTCGGGGAACACAACTTTATATTGTAATTTAATTAAAGCATAGAAGGTTGATATTTCTTGATTTATAATCGTGGATAATTCATTGATCATAAGAATGAATTTATATTCATTCGATTGGGGTTCATTGTTATCATTATCATTCTGTAACGAATTGATCAATTCCCAATAATCTTCATCTTCTTCCTTTTCAAAGGAATATTCCGTAATTTTAGCTTTGATATCAGGTATTAAAGGTAATATTTTGGAAAACTTAGTTAAATCGGAAAGTTCTTCGATATTAGATTGATTTAGTATGGTTTGATAGGAGTTATGCAAAGTATGGTTTCGTATTATATCATCTAACTTTTGTTCAAATGTAAGATCAGTAGTAGGTTGAACATCAGTATCTTGTGGTAGTTCTTCTTGTTCCTGATTCAGTGGTTCAATTTCAATTTCATCATTTGATTCATTTTCATCATCACTACCGAAATCATTTAACAAATCCTGTTCATAGTCCTCCATCTTTCTCTGAACTAAATTGTAGCTGTTTTTCGTGGTTGTTGATGTTGCTTATACCTTTTGATTTTTAATTTGCATTTTTCAATTTCTTCTGGCAAAAAAAAAAAAGACATCGCAATCTGTTTGAAAAAAATCTATCAAACTATAAAATCCATACCGTTATTATTGATACAACCAACGCATATAATCCAACACATACTAGTTCCACGATGTCATTCACAGTCAAGACATCGCTACTTGAGAACTCAGACGGTTCAGCACAGTTAATAACGGGAGATATCAAATTAATAGCGTCAGTATCTGGACCCATCGAACCTAAACCAAGACAAGAATTACCTAATGTTGCAAGTTTAGAAATTGTAATTCGACCAGCAGTAGGATTAAGTGGGACCAGAGAGAAAGCTTTAGAAGATAAATTAAGATCTCTCTTACAAGCCGTCATAGTGAGATATAAATATCCTCGACAATTAATTCAAGTTGTGATTCAATTTTTATCAACTCCTTTGACGAAATATCAAGGTGGAGCTTATTCCAATCATAAAGATGAAGTTGAATATAGTAATATTGAATTGAATGCCGCTATAAATGGGTGTTATTTCGCCTTGGTGGATGCTGGTATCGCATTATATAGTTCATTTGCATCAGTATGTATCAGTTTAACTGAAGATCATCAAACTATAGATGAAGAACCCGAATATATCATCGATCCAAATTTAAAACAATTACATAAAAGTGATAGTCATCATGTGATATGTTTCAATATTGAAGATAAGAAAGCTAATAAGATCCTTTTGCTTGAAAGTTTAGGAGATTTCACTGAAGAACAATTGTTTACCGTCATAAGTAAAGCGGTTACCCAATGTGAATTGATTCATAATGATTATCAAAGAAAATATATTACAGAAAAGATTGATAATGATTACGTTTGGAAAGCTTAGCTTAGAATGATAGAATAATCTCATGCATAGATATATATGTATTGTTGTATAATAGTAAAGAATAAATAACATAGAAATATAATAAGAATGTATAATAAAAAATAGCTAAAAATTAATAGAACGATGAATGCCTATCCCACCAAACCAGATAAAATAAAATAATGATAATATAAATAATAATAATAATAATATAATTGAAGAAATGCCAAAAGAAAGTGAATGATCCTAATATAAAGTTGCTAAAGGATCTAATCTGTTACTTCTACCTATACCACCATTATTATTAAGATTATTACTACTATTCATATTTAATAAATTAATTTCACCATTGGCAAATTTATTATTTGGATTTGATTTATGTTTAAATGTAAAACCAATGAAATTATGTTGTAATTGAGATGATCTTTTCTTTGATGCAGCTGATGATGATTTATCTAATAACAGTTCATTATGTTCTTGTCTGGCAAATACATCTTTATATTTCATCATCATTTCTTCATCTTCAAAATCATCAAAGTATCCTGCATCCTCTTCATTATCTAATTGAGGAGTGAATGGAGGTGTCTTTTCTCTTAAATTATTCCAATCATTTATATCATTAAAATAACCCATTGATTGAACTTGTTTAAAAGTTTGTAAACGATCTTGAGGATCAGCAATTAATTTAACAATTAATTGCCAAGTTCTATCACTGAAAACAAATCTACCATCTTTAGTTTGAGGTCTTCTTAAAGAAGTTTTCCAATTCTTTAAATTATAATAAGTTTCATCTTGTTTTGAACCTGAAAATGGAGGATAACCACATAAACTTTCAAATAACATACATCCCAATGACCAATAATCAATGGTAAAATTATAATTTTTACCTTGTAAAACATCTAATGCCATATAATCTGGGGAACCAACAATTGAATTTGCAAAATTCTTATTATAATAATTTTGACTTTGTTTAAAGATTTTTTGTCTTTCAGTCATTAATTTTGATGGAATTTTATAATTTTCTGATGTTAAATCTTGTAAATTATTTAATTTAATTCTCATACTTTCAATTCTTTCATTTGAAATTGATCCAGCTGCTAATCCAAAATCAGTTAATTTAATATGACCTTTAGAATCAATAAGGAAATTTTCTGGTTTTAAATCTCGATGAATATATCCTAATTCATGTAATGAATTAACCGCTAAAAACATTTCTGTTATATAAAATCTAGCATGAGGTGGAATTAAATAACCAGTATTATTTAAAAGAGTTCTAAAATCTCCACCGGGAACAAATTCCATAGCTAAATAAACTTTTTCAGGATCTTGAAATGCATATAATAATTTAACTAACCATTCAGATCTTGTATTAGTTAAAATATCTCTTTCAGTTAAAACATGTCTTGTTTCATCTAATTTAACTAATAAATTTTTATTTAAAATTTTTAAAGCACAAATTTCTCTAGTATCTTTCTTTCTGGCTAAAAATACTTGACCATAACCACCTTGACCAACTTGAGTTATCATTTCAAAATCTTTATGTTTTGGTTTTAATCTTCTTTTCCTTAATAAAGATCTTTCACGGCCAATATAATTTTTCCATTCTAACTGTTGTCTTTGATTATTCATAGTTGAATCAGTTAATAATTTATGTTCAACTAATTTACTTCTTTCTCTTCTACTTATAACATAATCAAACATATCACAATAATAATCAAGAAAATATAATTGCGCAACTGAAGCTAATCTTTTAGTTTTAGGATCATTAGCCTTTTTATGAAATTCTTCAGGAGTTAATTTATATCTTTGAATTTGATTTAAACGTTGAGGAGACCCATTTGATCTGGTTGGAGTTTGAGGTTGTAATTGACTAATATTTTGATATAATTGATATTGTTGTTTATTAGGTGAAGTTGGAGTTTGATGTAAGATTGATTTAGTTGGTGAACTATAAGGAGTGATGTTTTCCTTATTGATGAAGTTGGTTGATTTGAAAGAAGTATCGATATCCATTTGATTTGAAGTGATTGAGATATTCTCCATTGATTGAGAAATATCAGCCATACTATCTTTCATGGCTGAATGTTTAGGAGATCTATTAAAGAAATTTGTCATGATTTATAAGTTCTATGAAGGAAGGATGAATGGATGTAAGGAATGATAGAACGGTATCGGCGGCGGGATGCAAGTTGATGTGATGTGGTTCTAGTAGTAGGAAAGGAGATCTAGTAAACAAGAACAAGTATTAGATCAGGGGAAAAGACAAGGTTTGTTGATTCTGATTTTGATCTTGTCGTCGCTGTAGTTGTCGTCGTCACTATTGATGATGGTGATGATGAAGGAAGTGTTGATGGATGAACAGTCAAATTTCCAGGACAAGGGAAGGAAGTGAAGGATTTGATGATATCAAATATGATTGTCATTTCATTTCATTTCAGGTCAATTTGCATTTGTGAACAGAGAATTTTATTTTGTTGACATTTGTTCCCGATTGGGTAATGGCTAACATAAATAAATTTACATTCTTTAATGAAGAACTTAACATAATGAAATGTAAGTGAATAAACCTTATGAAGGTGAGATGACGTCCACACATGGGTGAAATTATTCAATATGGGAATAATTGAATTTGCATTGATAAATAACGTTAGTTAATTTGCGGCTGATTCATATACATAATAAATTAAATTGGTTGCGCTATAGTTAACGCGTCCATAATAAAAAATTGCAGCAATATTTAGAGACTAAATAAACTATGTTAAAGTAGGGTATAATGTTGTATTTTGTAAGCAGGCTATCATATTATCTAGTATGCAGTAATTGTGAATTAGCTGATGTAAGGGAATCATTAAGTAATAATGATAATATATTGGTTTTGAAAAGACAGTAGTGAATCTAGGATGAATCATGAGTCCATCATGCAGTCATAATCATTATAAGCTAATAGAGTAAGCGCCATTAAAGATACAGATAGAAGAAAATGATCAACTAAAGTACAAATATGATACAATTTGATGGAATGGAAAAGTCAATGAAGAACTCCGGGATATGATGAAAATATCATCAAAAATAGCACAAAACATCATCATCATCTTCTTCTTCAACATATTAATTTTAAAAGAAAACATTACTTCAAGTGACAGAATTCTATTATAACCTAAAATTGTGAGGTTAAAAATGAGTTGAGACGAGTTGAATAAAAGTTCAATAAAGGCTTATGATTAAAGGGATAATACTGTCTTTATCTAAGCCCATAGTTATACACTAATTAAAATTACATTCTTGATAATGATAAAGTACTGTACCAGATATCATCTTAATTTTAGTCATGTAGGTGACCAACCTAGATTAATCCCAATTCAATCCAATTATAACTGACTGATAGTTAAACATCAATTGTATAATTAATTATCATACCATATCGTATCATAAAATTAATGAAAATTCTTTTGATCATCATATATTTGTGGGGCTAAATAAAAAAAAAAGTGTCTGACAATTTAAAAATGTCTGATTGAATAAAGATTATTTTTTAATGTGGATGTGTGGGAAAAAAAGGTGGGGGTCAAAATAAAAAAAGGAAGTTAAATATTTTTGGGACACATATAATAATGCTGTTTGATAGATTTGTATTTGGTGTGGATTTATTTCTTGCTTTCCCACCCCCTCCACCTCCCAACCCCACAAAATATTTATCTATCGATATAGAAAAACTTCCTTTCAACCATCTTTGGCTTAGTTAACTTTTTTGTTGATAGTATGATATGCTTATAATGACTTATTCTCCGTGTGTGACCGTTTTGTTTTCTTCTTCTTTTTTTGATAACATGATCCATTTGAGCCTATAGTAACGGTTCTGCTAACTGAGCCTTAACCCGCTCAATCCTCCCTACTGTTAACAATGTATGTAGGCTGATTGGGTTTAAGCAATCATTTGTTATATTGTTCAACTCGACTTTTTTTTATACTAAGCATTATCGGTTTAGTTTATACAGATTGGCTTGACTTGAGTTAAATTAAGTTGATTTCGGGGGTGTAGGAAAATGAAATTAAATTAAATTATCAAAAATTTTCGTTTGTCTCGGAGTCGGACTTTCTGGAACATGTATAAAAGAATAAAAAGGAAACTTTTGGTGCAGAAAGCATAATAATGTCTGGACAGAAGCAGTTTTTTTTTTTTTGGAATTTTACGGATTTTAAAAATTAGCCAGTACACGATCAACAGAATTTTACTATTAAAAAAATAACAATTTTTCTTTTCTATCTTCAATTTCCGTTAAAAAAATAAAATAAGTTCGTTTTCCATTTTTTGTCTTGGTGTTAAAAATTAAATTAAATTAGTTACATATTACATAATATAGTATATACTTTCATACAACCTAACAGCATAAAACAGCAAGGTTGGTGATGGGAAGGAAAGCAGATGTAACGTATGATATTCAAAACCTAGTCCAGTTGTACTGGAACGAACTAGCCTATCGGACCACTACCAGGGCTCAGAGATTGCCGTCACCAAACGATTTTCTCATACATGTATTTTTTTTTTTTTTAGTGTTACCATGTATTCTCGGAATACCTTAAAAAAAAGTGTTATGATTGGCTTTATTTTTCTTAAACTAATAGTATAATATTGCAAGTACTATTCTGGTCAATCTCCGTGATAAAAGAAAAGAAATTAAACCGACTTAACTAATAGTAGGTAGGTAGAGGGGTAGAGGGGGTAGCACTGTATAAGTCTAATAGTAAAAGAATCTCTACTGTAGTGGTAATATCTGATAATACATTTAAGAAAAAAATGGGGTAACAAAAGAAAAGAAGACAAAAAAAAGACAAAATCGGTGTTTAATCAGACAGACAAAAACTTTGAATTTTTGTCTTGTTTTATTTTTATTTATTTTTATTATTATTTTTTTTTTTTTTTGGTTTAAAAAATGCTTAATTTTTAAATTCATCTTTTGTTGACCTCAATTTGAATTTGGTTATAAAAATCATCTAAAATCCTTTTCATAAATTATCCAGTTTTTATAAATAGGTTTTTCTTTTTCTTTTTGATTTTTTTGGTTCTCTATCATTCATTATTTTAAAAAGGTTTAATAAGAAATTTATATCTATCAAACATCTTTCTTTTCCTGAATTGTACCCTTTGACTTTATATATTGACTATATAATCTTGTGTGTGCAACTTCTTCCTTCCTCATCGTCTTTTTTTGCCTTGTACTTTTGTTCATTTTTTTTTCCCACCTCAGTGAGAGAGATAACTTTATTTATTTTTAACATCCCCATATAATTATTAATAACTATCTACAATGTCTTCCGATTTAGAAAATCAAGTTCCTCAAGATCATACTTTAATCATCGAAGATGCTGCTAATGCTTCATCATCTGTTCCTTATGATCCAAATCATCCTGAACATCCCGTTACAAAAGTTGTAACTGAAGGTGATTATGTTACTTTTGGTAATGAAAAATATTTAAGATCAGAATTAGTTGAAGCTTTTGGTGGTTCTTTAAATCCAGGTTTATCTCCAGCTCCAAAACATAATTTAGCTAATCCAGGTCCTTTAGGTTTAAGTGCTTTTGCTTTAACTACTTTTGTTTTATCTTTGATTAATTGTGAAGCCAGAGGTGTCACTATTCCAAACATTGTCGTTGGTTTAGCTTATTTCTATGGTGGTGCTGCTCAATTAGTAGCTGGTATGTTTGAAATCGCCGTGGGTAACACCTTTGGTGGTGTTGCTTTATCATCCTATGGTGGTTTTTGGGGTTCATGGGCTGCCATTTATACTCCATCCTTTGGAATTATTGAAGCTTATGCTGGTGATACTGGAAAACAATTGGAATATGCCGTTGGACTTTATTGTGTTGCTTGGTTTATCTTTACCTTTTTCCTTTGTCTTATGACTCTTAAATCCACGGTTGCATTCTTCAGTATTTTCTTTTTCCTTTCCATTACATTTTTATTATTAGCCATAACTAATTTTAATGGATCTGTGGCTGTTCAAAAAGCGGCTGGTGTATTTGGTATCATTACTGCTTTCTGTGCTTGGTATAATGCTTATGCTGGTATTGCCAATGAACAAAATAGTTATATCACTGTTAAAGCTATTCATTTACCAGATTTCCAAGATAAAAACAGACACAACAGAAAATAAGTTTAAAATTGTCAATATGATTTTCATTTTCTTTTAAGTTGTAGATTATAAGAAGGATCCCTCACCCTGATTGTATCTATGAATTATTTGAAAATGATGTTTTATTCGAGTTTTTTTAACTTCTTATGATGAATAATAATTTTTTTTATATAACCTTTTTCCTTTAATGATGATCCCCCCCTCCCTCCTCCTTTTTTTATAGTCAAGTCCCTTTTTTTTTATATTTTCCTCCTTTTTATATTTATTAAGATAGTAATGGTTTCAAAAAATTATGTTTTAAAAGCATTTGTAGCTACTCGTAAAATGAAAGGAAAGGAAAGGTAAGTTCAGACCTAAAATCTATGCACTTACGTTGTTCTATTTTTTCTTTGGAATTGATAATTATTTTTATTATAATGTACTACTTATCTATATAAACCATTGGGTTACAATTACTCATAACTTATAGTTCAGGACTTTCTTTTACATCTCTCTTCCTATTATAAATTCCATTCATTAAATTCATTAGGTTGTTTTCGTAATAATCTTTTTCTAATATACAAAAAATCATCATTATCATCATAAATCATGTAAAAGGACCATATTTATAACTTAACTTTCCTGTTATATAAATAATCGACTAATTTTTAAATAAACATCATCACTATTTTGATCTAAATTAACAATAGTTTTAATGAAATTATTTAAATCTTTCAGTAAATTCAAATATGATAACCCTAAATCATCACTACAAATTAATAATAAATCAGGTTTTAAATTCTTAAGCATTTGAACGTATCCATTAATATTACTGCATTTTAATAATTTGAAATTATTAGAGGTCTTGACTTTCAAATTATAATTTAAATCATCTTCAGAAAGATTAGGTGGTAAGATGAATATAATATTTTCACCTCCTTTTATTAAAATATCATCCAAGGGTAATTTTGAATTTAAAATTGATGATGAAAGAGTTAATGCTATTGATTTATTAAGGTATGCTTTCAGGATTTGAAATGGTGTTTGAGTGGATTGCGAAAATGATTTCTTCTCTTTACCTTCTTCTACCTTCTCCTCACCATCTTCTATGTTGGTTGTAGTGGTATCACTTGATGTATAACTTTGATATAATTTATATGATAATGTAACGATTGAAGTGGCAATAAGAGCCGTTATCCATAATTGAGGATTTTTACTTGCTTTCTTAATGGGGGACATATCTGTTACTTAACTAAACTCTTCAATTTATAGGTTTTGTTTATAAAGAAGATTGGATATATATATATATATCGATATATAAATTTAGAACTTTAATGATTTTAAAAATCCAACAACAACTTGGATATATATATAAATGATGTTTCCCGAGGGATAGTTGCTAATTATCAAGTCAGGTGACTTGTGCGTAGTCGGGTCAAAGGGATACGAGGGTAGATCCCCGAAACTAGTTATTAAAACCCAACAAAAAAAAAGAGCTTTCTCCCCACAATATCTAAATTCAAAAAAGATGGAGTTTACTGAGAGGGAAGGGAAGGGAAGGATGGGAAGGGAAGAGTAATGAAGGGGGATATAATGGTAGTGAAGGGAATGGGAGTCAATTGATTAATGGATTACGGTCTATTACAGATACTAATACGTAGATAAATCAATTCTTCACAGTATCTTTAAAATTGAGCTGGGTCAAAGTTCAAATGTCATGCAACTTTTTCATAAATGTAGCCTTCCATTAAGTTAAACTTATCTAATGATTCAAAGTAATTAAACACTAAGTATCAAATGGCTTTTAAATTAATCTCCCCTTAATTGAAAATAGACGATGATTTATCACTTCGAATAATTGATTATTGTTATTGAGATGTATCTTTCCCCACCATTTTGCCATATATACCGGGGAAACACATCCACACCGCTACATTGTAATACCTATAATAATGTTTTGCAATAAGATTCATACAAATTGCAATATGCTTATAAAAAATATTATAAGTCCTACTTCAGAGTGTTAGATTCACTTTTTCATATGAAAGTTGCAACTTCGTTAATTGTAGATAACTAACTGGGTTAGTCTTGTATAGTCTAGTTGGTCTAATCAATTAATTATCACCCCATTTTGGAACCTTTGTTTATATGCAGGGCACAATACAACTTAATAACGGGATTGTATAGAGAAGAAACTTACACATAGACCAGTGATATCTGAAGTATCACCCTAGTTCACTCTAGTTACAAAGCAATTCTCATACGAAATACTAATTCATAACCCAACCTCCTGCTCTAAATTAATGTCCAATTCATTTCAAGCGTAAATCTCCTCTACCCCCCTCCCCCAATGAGCATCATTTCAAGTGTTATCGTTAACTTAAATTAAATCCAAGAAAATAAAACGTAATTTCACGAAAATTTTAGCAGTAAAAGAAAACAATTGAGTAAAAATATCCGTTATCATTGTTTTGTTTGATGGTGAACCATATATATCAGCTAACTTTTCTTTAATTGATTCCAACTACTTTGAAGTATCCAGAATAAGCATATAAGGTAAATGCAACAATTAAAGCATAAACGGTTTCAGTTAGAATATGGTATCCACCTACCTAATCAGGAAAACTTTAGCCCAGGCCACTTTACACGTTCCGGCTGCAAGAACTACTTTCACCACCTATTAGATTTCAGATAGTGCTATCCATTTTGTAAGATAGGAAATGAATAGGAATGAGTCCATTATAACTCCTATCGAATCTATCAATACATATAGAACTATATATAGTTGTAGAACTTTCCTGAGATTGAGGTTGTTTTAATCCATTTCAAATATAACTATACATTACCTTTTGATTTAATAAAAATGGCTTTACCAATTCATCCATTTGATTCCGCTAGGGATTATGAAATTAGATTAGCATCTAAATTAATCAAAGATGCTTATCCTGCATCAGCCAATGTTCACTTTGTTCAAATCGATAAAGTTGATCCTCCAAAGAAAGATATGATTAAATATTTAGAAGCTGAAAAATTCGGTGGTCCAGTTCCACAAATCCCAAGAGTGTTATATGCCTATTACTATACAGATACCTTTGATTTCAATAAAGCATTAGTTAATGTTACCATTGGTCATATCATTACTAAAGTCAAACAACCAAAGGGTGTGATTGGTCCATTATTACCTGATGATGTTATGGAATGGGAAGAAGTTTGTAATAATCATCCATTGGTTAAAGCTGAAATTGAAAAATTGAAATTACCACCAGGTTACACAGTTAGAAATGATCCATGGATTTATGCTACTGATGATGCTCAAGAAAGAAGACCTTTATGTCAATTCTTCATGTATGTCTTAGCTGGTAATGGCCATAGTGAATCAAATCATTATTCTTTACCATTGAAATTCTCTCCTGTTTTTGAATGTTTTTCAAAGAAATTCATTAGAATGGATTACTTACCAGGTGGATTTGATGCTACTATTACTCCTACTACTCCATGGCAACAAGTTCCAGCCGTTGAATATCATCCTGATTTAAGTGGTGAAACCGTTGCAAGAGATGTTAAACCATTAATTATTACTCAACCTGAAGGTCCATCATTCACTGTTGAAGGTTCTAAAGTCAAATGGCAAGGATGGGAATTTAGGGTTGCGTTTACTTCCAGAGAAGGTTTCGCTGTTTATGATGTTAGTTTCAAAGGAAGACAAGTTCTTTATAGAATCGCTTTATCAGAAATGACTGTTCCATATGGTGATCCAAGAGCTCCTTATCATAGAAAGCAAGCGTTTGATTTAGGTGACTATGGTTTCGGCGCCAATAGTAATCATCTTTTCTTAGGATGTGATTGTTTAGGGCTTATCAAATACTTAGATGGTCACGGTATTCATTCCAATGGTGAACCATTTGTAATTCCAAATTCTATCTGTATGCACGAACAAGATAATGGTTTATTATATAAACATGTTAACTATAGAACTCAAAATGCTGTTATTGCTAGAAAGAGAGAATTTGTTGTTCAAACCATTGCTACAGTCGCTAATTATGATTATATTGTTAATCTTAAATTTGTAAATGATGGTTCAATTGATATTGAAGCCAGAGCTTCTGGTATTTTATCGACCTTACCAATCGACGAAAACGTCAAAGTTCCATGGGGTACTATTGTTGGACCAAATGTTATGGCTCCTTATCATCAACATATATTATCATTTAGAATTGATCCAGCTATTGATGGTCATAAAAATTCGGTTGTTGCTGATGATGTTGTTAAATTACCAACAGATGAAAATAATCCATATGGTATTGGATTTGTCACCAATCGAACATTCGTTGAAAAGGCAGGTCATGTAGATCAATCTCCATTCACCAATAGAACTTATAAGATCATTAATGAAAACATTATTAATCCAGTTTCTAAGAATCCAGTTGGTTATAAAATTGCTATGCCAGCTAGACAAATGTCATTAGCTGATCCAGATTCATTCAATGTTAAGAGAGCTAAATTTTCTACTGAACAAGTTTGGGTCACTAAATACAATGATCATCAATTATTCGCTGCTGGTGAATTCACTAATCAATCTCAAAGTGATACTGGTCTTGGAGTTTGGGCTAATGGAATTGATAAAGTTAGAAATGAAGATCTTGTGGTCTGGGCCACATTAGGTTTCACACATACTCCAAGAGTTGAAGATTTCCCAGTCATGCCAGTTGAAACTCATAATATTCATTTAGTTCCTTTCAATTTCTTTGATAAGAACCCTGCTTTAGATCTTCCTCAATCAAGACAAACATTCAATAAATCTACGTTATACTCTAGTAATCAGGAAGAAGCTCAGTCTTGTTGCAAAACCAAAGTTTGAAGATCTTGCTACAATGAACATATATAATTACTATTGTGATATTTTAATATATTCTTACAGATAAAACCGGTCATATCGGAGTAATAGTAGTAGTGATTTAATTGTAGAAGGTTTACATACTTCACATAGTATAATTCAAACACCATGAAAAATAAGAGACCTACCAAATTAGGAAATTAACAAATGCGCTAGCGCATCCCCAATTGGGTAGTTCAAACAGTCCGCTCTGAATATTTCCACTAGCGCTTACCCGATCTGGTAGTTCAAACAGGGCGCTTTAAACTGCTGTAATTTCCACCCCTCCCATCAGATTTTAGATACAGATATCCAATTATCAAGATAGGAAATTAACAGTAATGAGCCTATTATGACTACTTTCGGATCGGTGTTTTTAGACCTATATATATATATAGTTATAGATCTTTCCCTACATTTATAAATTAGATTTCGTTTATTTGTTTTCCTTTGTTCATTTTCAAGTTTAAGTATATATTATCCTTTAATTCAATAATAATGGTTTCACGAGTTCATCCATTTGATTCCGCTAAGGATTATGAAATTAGATTAGCATCTAAATTGATCAAGGATGCTTATCCTGCATCAGCCAATGTTCACTTTGTTCAAATCGATAAAGTTGATCCTCCAAAGAAAGATATGATTAAATATTTAGAAGCTGAAAAATTCGGTGGTCCAGTTCCTCAAATCCCAAGAGTGTTATATGCCTATTATTATACAGATACCTTTGATTTCAATAAAGCATTAGTTAATGTTACCATTGGTCACATAATTACTAAAGTCAAACAACCAAAGGGTGTGATTGGTCCATTATTACCTGATGACGTTATGGAATGGGAAGAATATTGTAATAATCATCCATTGGTTAAGGCTGAAATTGAAAAATTAAAATTACCAGCTGGATATACTGTTAGAAATGATCCATGGATTTATGCTACCGATGATGCACAAGAAAGAAGACCTTTATGTCAATTCTTCATGTACGTCTTAGCTGGTAATGGCCATAGTGAATCAAATCATTATTCTTTACCATTGAAATTCTCTCCTGTTTTTGAATGTTTTTCAAAGAAATTCATTAGAATGGATTACTTACCAGGTGGATTTGATGCTACTATTACTCCAACTACTCCATGGCAACAAGTTCCAGCCGTTGAATATCATCCTGATTTAAGTGGTGAAACCGTTGCAAGAGATGTTAAACCATTAATTATTACTCAACCTGAAGGTCCATCCTTCACTGTTGAAGGTTCTAAAGTCAAATGGCAAGGGTGGGAATTCAGAGTTTCATCTTCTGCTAGAGAAGGTTTCGCTGTTTATGATGTTAGTTTCAAAGGAAGACAAGTTCTTTATAGAATCGCTTTATCAGAAATGACTGTTCCATATGGTGATCCAAGAGCTCCTTATCATAGAAAACAAGCTTTCGATTTAGGTGATTGTGGTTTCGGTACTAATGGTAATCATCTTAGTTTAGGTTGTGATTGTTTAGGTGTTATTAAATATTTAGATGGTCATGGTATTCATGCTAATGGTGAACCATATGTTATCCCAAATACTATCTGTATGCACGAACAAGATAATGGTTTATTATATAAACATGTCAACTATAGAACCAACAATGCCGTTCTCGCCAGAAAGAGAGAATTTGTGGTTCAAACCATTGCTACTGTTGCTAATTACGAATATATCATTAATCTTAAATTTGTTAATGATGGTTCTATCGATATTGAAGCCAGAGCTACTGGTATTTTATCAACCATGCCAATTGATGAAAATGTTAAAGTTCCATGGGGTACTATTGTTGGACCAAATGTTATGGCTGCTTATCATCAACATATTTTATCATTTAGAATTGATCCAGCTATTGATGGTCACAAAAATACTGTCGTTTATGATGATACTCTTAAATTACCTAAAGATGAAAATAATCCATATGGTATTGGTTTTGTCACTGACAGAAAATTCGTTGAAAAAGCTGGTCATATTGATCAATCTCCATTCACCAATAGAACTTATAAGATCATTAATGAAAACATTATTAATCCAATTTCTAAGAATCCAGTTGGTTATAAAATTGCTATGCCAGCTAGACAAATGTCATTAGCTGATCCAGATTCATTCAATGTTAAGAGAGCTAAATTTTCTACTGAACAAGTTTGGGTCACTAAATACAATGATCATCAATTATTCGCTGCTGGTGAATTCACTAATCAATCTCAAAGTGATACTGGTCTTGGAGTTTGGGCTAATGGAATTGATAAAGTTAGAAATGAAGATCTTGTGGTCTGGGCCACATTAGGTTTCACTCATATTCCAAGAGTTGAAGATTTCCCAGTCATGCCAGTTGAAACTCATAATATTCATTTAGTTCCTTTCAATTTCTTTGATAAGAACCCTGCTTTAGATATCCCTCAAGCAACTCAATCATTCAATAAATCTACTTTATACGCTAACAATGAAGAAGCTCAATCTTGTTGCAAAACTAAAATTTAATTGAAGCTGGTCTTGTTTTAATATATATATATACAATAATAATAATAACAAATAGTAATCCTGATTTTTTAATATATTCATAAAGGTTAAACCAATCATATCATGGTAGTGGTATGGATTTAGTAGTAGAAGGTTTATATACTTCACATGTAAAAAGTTAACTAAATAAAATAAAATGCGCAAAACAGCGCAAACCGAAAGGCTCCAAAATGACTGCTAAATTTCGTTTTACTTCGGATACTTCCCCTGATTTTAAGGTTATTTGGAAACAGTGGCGAAACAATGATAGGGCTACAGTGATAAGCTATAAGTGGCGCAGCTATATTATGGTATAAATACGGACTATTTTGCCCCTCGTAGACTTCAGGTTAAGCCCTTCAACAAAAAACTATTATAAAATCCAAGCTACCATGTCCTTTCACATCCACCTTTACCTTTCCAAATATTTCCCAGAAGTTAATTTCAGTTTATTACAAACTGCAGATAAAGACAATCAATCTGTAGTACCAGAAATTAGGGGCTATGGTGTCACTAATTATAAGTGGGATAAATGCCCAATGTGTAATTCACATACAATTAGAGGTTGCAACATTGTTACTTTATAATTCAACAATTGAATATCTTGTTGATTGATTTTTGTAAACTTTTGAAATAATACAATTGTTTGTTGTTATTAAAATTATATAATACATATTAATTAATTATTTGTCTAATGAGGTAATTCATCAAGTGCTTGCAAACAGTAGTTCATTTCTTCTTCATCTAATGATTTAATATATAAACATTTCGATAATAATTCTGAATCGATGTTAAGTTTGTAGCATGATGACCATTCTATACATTGTGACAATGATTTCACTATATGAACAGCTGTTCTGAATTTAGAAAAGTTGATTAAAACGTTGTCTTCATTTTCTGAACCCATAGTTGAATTACTAATATCAACAGCTGCTTTAGATTCACCATTATCTGGAGGAGAAACTTCTTTTAATGGAATTCTTCTTTTAATTAATGTTGGTCTTTCAGCATTAAAAATTAAATCTGAAAGATATAATCCAACAAATGGTATACAACCTTTCGAAGGTTTCATTTGATTTATTGATAATCTAACATTAAGGAAATTCTTTAAAGGTGAAGATAAATCTTCTAAATTCTTAAGAATTAAAATATCTCCTGGACTTAAACTTTTCCAAGTTTCTTTTAATTTTTGAACTTTTTCAGATGTTAACGCTAATATAATTTGCATCATGGATGAATAATTTTGTAATGTATAACAATTTTGAGCAATATGAATAAATCTTGAAATAATTGTGATTCTTTCCGATTGTCTTGTTGTTAATAAAATCTCTGAAATTATCCAATTAACCATTAAATTAAATCTAGCAATAACTAAATTGACCCCTTTATTCTTATTATAAAAGTTATCATTAACAATGATTTCTAACCAACTGTTAACTGGAGTTAAATTTTTATTCCATTTTAATTCAATTAATTCTTTCCAATCAATTTCTTGTAACATATCCTTTTCAATTACAGTGAAATGTTCAGCTAAAGATTGGGAATCATAACTTAAAACTAATGAAATATGAGAATTTGAATTTATAACATTTTCAATTGATAATGCTTCCGAAGAAATAGTATAATTTTCTAGTATCCTTTTAGGTGATTTAATACCTGGACTGGTAGCTCTACTATTTAAATTTGAATGACTTAAAACAAAAAGATTATCATTATTAGGGGTTGAAGTAGATGGATTTGAAACTGGCGAAGATTTCTTAACAGGAGTTAAAGGTGCTTCCATGGTTACATCAACTTGAGTATACTCAATTACATCTATAGTATGGGCATTATTAATTTCATTTAAAATATCTTGAGTATTACCATCATTGTTAATATTTGCTTTGTCCTTTGATGAAATGACCGCATCTGAACTTGGTTTACCTTCTAATTTGAATAATGCGAAATCAACTGGATTAGTGGATTGAAATGATTCATCAGGTATAGCAGCTAATTCTTTCAACACATAATTGCTGATTCCCGGAATAGCAACTGAATTAGTTGAAGAACTATAACTATCATGATTTGTAGTTTTAACTGAATTCTTTCGACTTTTAACCGCAACTGAAAATATTGAACTATCATTACCACCTTCACCCGATGCGGTTGAGTTTCTTTTATTCAACGAATAACGTTGCTCATTGGTGAATTGTGAATTTCTTTGGCATTCATTAAATGGTAATTCGGTTAGAGCGCATAAAGTGCTGAATCTAACACTTCTATGCAAGGATGAGGATCTAGACGGAAACGAACTTGAAGTAGACTTAATTCTTACTGGCAAGTCTAACGATTTTCCACTCGACGAAGTTCTTGCATGTTGTATTTCTTCTTCCTCTTCACTATTATTATTGGTATTTTCTGAAGGTCTCAAATTATTAAATCCAGTTTTCTTTTTTAACCCAAAGTCAAAACCATCGTTGTGATTTTTATAAGATCCACGAGAACCATTTGATATTGAAAATGCTGAATCATAACTGAGATAAGATTTTACGGAATCTCTCTTAAACATTGAGCCATTTGAGTTTGACATTCTTTTACGATGATGGGATGATCTAATACTATCATTAAAACTGATTCTTCTAACATTCTGTTTCATCAGTTGTGGACTCAATGCAATACCCAAATCAGCTATATCTTCACCATATTGAGTCATATTACTTGGAGTGGAAACAGATGAATCGAATGAATGATCAGTTTTGATTTTAGAGGGAATTGATTTTTGAAATACAAATTCCGAATCTTTGGGTTGCATTAAATATTCATCATCATCTTCATCGTCTTCTTGATGAGAAACACTATCTTCAAATATTTCAGGATCTTCAGAATGATCAAGATTCAACTCTCCTTCATCATTCCAGTTAATACTTATAGGTCTTTGGAATGAAGACTCATGAGACATATTGTTTAATAAGTTATCAGTAGAAACTAATTTTTCATTACTTTGTTTTATAGACTTGGCATCATTCACATTTATAAGGTTATCAATTTTGACAATATTTAATTCTGATAAATCATTAATGTCCATATCACTGTTATTATTGTTATCATCTTCATCATCAAGTGCTTTATCGTCTAAATCAATAACATCATTCTTGGAAACTCTAAGTCTTTTAGCTGGCGATTCTTCCTGCAAATCGAGATCATCAAGATCAACATCAACAAACTTATCCATTCTATTACTGGTGCGTTCATTTTGAGTATCATGATAATAATTAGTAGTTCTCTCATCTTCAATAATAGTATCAGTTTGAGAATCGCTTTGGAAATAGTATCTAATTAAGAACTCTAATTCATCTATTATTCTAGCACTTAAAATATCAGTTCTAGTTCCAATTTCGGAATCAACCTCAACATTCTTGGATTTTTCATTTGGATCACTAATAACATTGATAGCATTATTTAACATTCTATTCAATTGTTCAGTATTATTTGGATCTTGTGATGATTGAATACTTGAATTTGATTTGGTATTATAAATTGACTTTTTAAAACCATCAACTAATTTCTTGATTGAATTCTTTCTACCAATAAACTCTTCATTATCATCAAGATAAGCTGTTTGAGGTCTTGCAAATTGTCCCAGTATTGAAGAAGATTTTCTTCTTTTTGTAGGTGATGCATTATTTAATGAATTTGATGATTGAGTATAGTCTACCTTTAAGAAATATTCCATTCTTTTAACAGGAGTAGGTGGTAAAATTTGTGTTACTTTTGAAGTTGGAAGTTTTATATTACCATTAGTGGAAAATCCTGAATTTTCAGAAGATGATGCTGGGGAACTTACATAAAGAATAACATCTTGTTCATTATCATCTTCGTTTTGAGTCTTTGGAGTAGCATTCAGTTGATGATTTTCCATTAAATTTTCTAATTCATTACCACTTTTAACAGTTGTTTTCTTTAATGCGATGGATGAATCATTAAGATTCAAATGATTATGAGGAGGACGTTTAAATTGATTTTTATTAGCATTATTAACAATTGCATTTAAATTTAAATTTGAATTTGTATTTGAATTGAATCTTTGAGAATTGAAAAGATTATGACTATTAGAATGTTTCATTTTTGGAGAAGTGAAATTTGTTATTGGTGACGGTATAGGTGATCGAGTAGATTGATTTTGAAAGTCATGTAATTTAGTATTAATTGATATACGAGATGATTGATGTTGTAATAACAAATTATTTATGGAATATTGAGGATAATTTTCATCCTTTGGCATATAATCGACATTATTATGATCATATATGATCATTTTATGATTTACTTTTTGATGATCGTATAATGAAAGCATAGCAGATCTTCTATATGATGGATTTGTATGAATTGACATATCAGTAGTTGATTTTGATAATTTTTTAAAGTTTGAAATTTCATTAGTTAAGGGTAATATATAATTTAAAATTGATTTATTTTGAATTAAAATTTCAATATCGATATTTAATTGCCAGAATTCATTTAATTGATTCAACCAATGTATTTTTAAATCAGTTAAGATTTTCTTTTCGAACATCATAAAATTTGGGTCATCAATATCATCAGTGTCGTTAGTTTGTTCTTCTTCTTGTTGTTGAGAATTATCATTATTATTATTCTTTCTAATTAAATTTGATTTATTAGTTATATCATTTATGGTTGACGAAAATAAATCACAGATACCAGAATATGAATCAAAATCATCTATGAAATAATTGATAATCCAATGTCTAATGACCACGAATGTTCTTAATAATACTAGTTTACCAACTTTTATATTTGATTCATCTTTTGAATTTATATATTGTAATGACCAAATCAATCTTGTTAATAGAAGGTTCATTACCTTTTCACTATTTACAAAGATTCGATAAGTTAAAAAGAAATCACAAATTAAGTTATAATCAATTACTTCTGGTGAAGTTAATTGAACTATTAAAGCTCTTAAAGTGGCATTATTAATTAAATCAGGATTCTTTTCATCGAATTTTACTATATCTTGATTTGAATTATCACTTGAGGATTGTAAACTTGGAAAGATTCTTTCATCATCAAAGATGGATTCATTATGTTTATTATAGATGAAATCTGGATGTATGGTTGAAGATTTATGGGTATCATTATGAAGATGTTCAGTGATTGTATCGGTGGATATATCAGCTATTTCATGATCTAATTGAAGTAGGTGACTACCATCAGGCGAAGTAACTATTATGGGATCACTTGTATTGTGATGATTGTTATTTTCAATAGTATCATCTAAGATATTATTTTGATTTATCACTGTATCTCCCATGGTCAATGAGTAAGTGAATGAAGAACTGACGAGTTGAGGTATCCTCAATGATTATAACAGTTGATTGAATGAACGACTGATTGATTGAACGATTGAGTAAATGATTGATTAAATGAACGAATGGATGAATTGGATTGGATTGGATTGGATTGGATTGGTTGACCTGTGTTTATCGTCTAATGGTTTTGCAACAGATTGACACAAGAAGGCTTTGCTTCTACTTTCAATATAAAACTCAAGTTCAGAGATATCCTAATGCTCTATAACTTCAACGGCATCAACTCAACTAGCAGATGATGGATGGATCAAATGGATTGAATTGTGCCTTTGGGTATGGGTCTGAGTTGGTCTGTGTTGCCTTTTCCTAAAATCTGTTGTAAATCCAAATTTGTGCTGTAAAAATTTCTTCTTTGTGAGAGGGTTTGGTTTGTTTACACTTTTTGTTTGGGTTTGTTTACGTTTTCAATTTAAGTTGACAACGACAAAATTCGCGTCTGGAAGTCACATGATCAACTTTTGTGTTAAATTTTATAATATCAATCGTCAATTATCCTTTAATTGAATTCAATTAATGAATGGGATACCATTGTTTGTATTCCGTAAGGTGAAAATACACTATGTTCTGTCGTTGTTACGTCGTATTGTTCTTATTAATTAATCTTTATTTTGAAAGCTTTCGTCAATGACCCTTAATATATCACCATTCAATTCATTTCAGTTGACATGTAAGTCAAATGGAAACAATGTAACCATCTGCAACTATCCTGTTTATCTCTTAATATTATTAGTACTACAACTACATTTTAATTGTATCTTTCTTTTTTTCATCTATAATACATTTCTAAGCTATTTAATTGCTTGAAAACTATGCTACTTATTGTCCTATTCTATCATTAAATTCATCACTTCTTTCTTGGCCAGGTGGACCCTAAATAGAAAAGTATACCACCTACACGGGTCCCTAACGGTGTTGTAAATTTTGTTGAATCACATTCTTTAAAGCACTGAATGGAGATGCTTTGAATTCAGAATTGGTTAATACATTTTTGAAATTCTTATTTTCTTGAATCAATATTCTTTGATGTCCTGTTCTCTTATTAGCATTTGGTTTATTCAAACTTTTCTTTGCAATAAATGCCTTTTCATCTTCATTCTTACCCTTGACCACTCCACTAGTACTTGGTAAACTTAATAATAATTCATTCATCTTAGGCTTCAACTCTTCCTTTGCTTTCTTCTTCTGTCTTCTTAATGATGATTTACTTATACTATTAGATGTATTAAACGTAATCTTATTCAGTAATCTTCGATTAAAAGCATCACTTTTCAGTTGTTGCTTCTCTCTCTTTGTAATCTTCAGCAATTTTAACATTGGATTCTCATGAAATGATTCACTGCCATCTTGTACTTCATGTTTGAATTCAGATATTTTATTAGCCAAACTGGCTTTTTTATTGGTTTTATCTCTTAATGATGTCTTCTTCTTGATTCCTGCCATGGTTGTAATACTATAATTCTACGGATATATGTTAAACTAAAGCAATACCTTATACATAAGCTTAATCTGAGATGAGTGCAATTTATGAGATGTGATTGAAAAAAAAAATTCATAAAAAAATCTGTAAATCCGCAGGGGAAAACTGTAAAAATGATCTTTTTTATTGCAAAATTTACTTTTACTTAGTTATATCATTCTTTTACTATCTTTTTATCTAATATAATTATTCATTATAAGACTATATAAAGTTCAATATAAATAAAAAACAGGTAAAGAATAAAGTATATATAATTTTGGGAAAAAAATCATAATCTTTTATTAATAACATGGAATTATAATTGAATACTTTAGTTGCAAAATTACTTGAAAGACTAGAAATTGATTGATTTTGTTTAATAATATCTTTTAAATTATTATTTTGTTGTTGTTGCTGACTTTGAGGCCGAGGCCGAAATAACGGCAGAGGTAACATACCAAGAGCAGCTAGTCTTTTAAAATCCCATTCAATAGCGCTTTCAGTTTTAAAACACCAAAATATCCATCCATTACTATTAGTTTCATATGTATAAAATTGGGCAATTAAATATCTTTTAGTATTATTAATCAATTCGGATGACCATAAGGCAAAATCGGTATGATTTGCACAACTACCAGTTACAACATTAGTTTGAAATGTACCATTAAATCTAGCTCCATTACCAACTCCATTAATATATCTTGTACAATCAGTTAAAGCACCTGAAAATTCACCAACAATTCTAGGATGTTTTTCTTGAGACATTTGATTACCTTGAGCCATAATATTAGCTAAATGTTCATCAATAGTCATGGCTATTTGTTGGGGAGAAAATATTTCATATAAATGATGATCAATTATAACTTTTCCAGGAGCAGCATTTGGCATAAACCAATCCCAATAACCAAATCCCATAAATCCATCATGATAAATCATATCAGACATAACATTCTCAGTATTTGCGGTATTATAACTATAAGTATAAAATTCAGCAACTTTTGCTGGATCAATAATAGGTGCAAAAGGTTCATTAACAACTTCAATACTATTTATCACTGAATTATAAATAGAATTAGGACTGCCATATTTTGTAAAAATATACTTTAAAATTGTATAACTTAAATTTAAGTTTTGTTTATATTTTAACCAACTTGGATCACTTGTTCTTAACCCTGAATTATCAAACCCATTTTGAGAACCTGGCATACCATGAATATCAATTAATACTTGAATATTATATTTTTGACACCAACCTAAAGCTTGATCCAAATAAAATTCTTGACCTTGTACATATGGATCATTAGGTAATAACCCAAAAGCCCAATAACCAACTGGAATTCTAACAAGATTTAATCCAAATGCTTTAATCTGTTGAAAATCTCCTTCAGTATAAAATGTTTTCCAATGATTCTCCATATATAGTTTAGTAGCATTTTTACCCAAAATAGTTGCTAAAGTATATTCATCCACTGGTTGAGTTCCATATTGATGATAAATATTATCAAATAAACTTGGAGTTATCCATGGTTCTGCCACTAACCAACCTCCAAGACTTACCCCATAAATTTTGTCCAAATTTGTCTTAGTTTGATAGTTATTATCAGAATGAGTGTTTTTATGATCAGTATTGTTAATGTATTTGGGAGCTATGGGATGACTGAATTGTTTAATATGTTTTAGATAATCTACTTCACTTTGAATTTGACAAGATATTAAATTGACATGAAAGGATATGATACATATAAGAATGGTAATTAGTGATTTTATGGACTGATATCTCATGGCGGCTAAATTAATGATATTCAATTAGGTTATAAGGGAACCAGTACTAAATAAACTTTTAACTTATAATGTATTAAATGAACCCCAACAACTATTATAAGAGAATTAAAAAGAAAACTTATTATTATAAACCATAAAAAAGAACAATCTGGTAAAAGTAAGATCATGTAGATGTTGCCAAAATTGCAGCTAGTCCCTCTCTCCCTCTAATTTTTGTCTGAAAGTTATGACATTTTTTTGCGTTAAGACAAAAATCAAAAATCTGACAAAAACGAAAAGTCTGCGCAATGAGAATGAGACAAAAATTAAAAAAACAAGAAAACTAAAAAGAGCATCTGTGCAATACCAAACAAACCCATTCTATAGGTATAATCATAGACCAGTTCATTCAACCATAGCATAAAGAGGTGGTTCAATATAGAGATCAAGACAATAGTATCTCATATTGGTAAATATAGAGTTTAACCACACTATTTGTATACAAAATTGTCATACAATCTAGACCACATTTATTGAAATTTTAATCGATTTTGTGGTGCCAAATATAATCATCAAACAAACATATAAACAACATTGTTAATTCATCCATCTTGGTCATCATATAATCACTTGCAGCCATTGCAATCGATAAGGACTACATAACATCATGAGTAGTCTAGATGATGAATTCACTAGTAGTACCAAGGATTCCAAGGAGCCATTGAATATCAATTCATCTCGATTAATCGATGATGACAATAATGTCGATGTTGGTGATGTTCCGAACATTCATGAGTTGAACTTGGATGCTGAGTTTGATAATATACTAAACAATCATCATAATAATGACTCAACATCAACTTCATTTGAGAATCATAATCACAATAATAATAACAACCATACTGCATCATCATCTACTTCTAATAACAACATACGACTGAGTTCAATATCAAATACAATTGATCATAATAACAATGACTTAACATCAACTGATTTGGATTTAAACAACCTACATGATTTAGATTTACCATTGCATAATACTCCTTTATCAAAAGTTGTCAATGAAATTGAACAAGATGATGTGAATAATAGAACAGTTAGTAATTCACCTCCATCACACCACGATGATAATGTTGATCAACACCAAAGCTTAACAAAGCATCTCAAATCAAACTTATCACCAAGTCAACAAGAAATAAGGCGGAATTCGTTATTAGTACCTATAACATCTGAAGCTCCTTTAGATAAAGCATCTTCAAAACAACAAACACCAACAAATAATAATAACAACAATTCAAGTCACGTTGATGATGACGATGAAGAATCATCCAAAATATCAGCTTATGCAAGATTAGATTTTGAAAACTTTACTTTCTTTGTTCAAACGTTACAAATTATACTAGGAAGAAAATCAAGTGATGATTTATTACAAAGTAGTCATCATGCAGTTGATGTTCATTTATCATCTAAAAAGGCAATTTCAAGAAGACATGCAAAGATATTTTATAATTTTGGTACGCAACAATTTGAAATATCCATCTTAGGTAGGAATGGTGCATTTGTTGATGATTTATTTGTTGAAAAGGGTATAACAGTACCTTTAAGTGATGGAACTAAAATTCAAATTGGTGATATTCCATTTCAATTCATATTGCCTTCGATTGAACCAAATGATGATGAGGAATCTAGTAACATAAATAGCCAAAAACAATTCAATCCTACTGATGCCATCAATTTAAGATCAAATTTATTAAACTCATCAAAATCACCAACTCCTAAAGTAAAACAATCACCTAAGAAGGATAAAAAGGATAAAGCCAAATTAGATGATAAAATACCTGAGATTGTGGTGGAAGATATAACAAAACCTTCATCATCATCCTCATCATCACAGAAAAAATCAAAGCATAGCGATTCAATGTCAAGTAATGAAATTGCCAATAGTAGAAGAAATTCCATATTGAAAATACGAAGATTATCCAACGCAAGAAGAAAATCATTAGCAAGTTCTGCCAATGATGAAATCAATGATATTTTGAAAGAATTAGGAGTGAGTTCTATTGATGCCATTAATGAAGAGAATTCTGAAGTATTAGATAATCAATTACAAAGTTTACTTGATGATGCTGGTGTTGATGATATGGAACTTAATGATCAATTAATGAAATTATCTCAATATAGTGAATCAGCCATTGAAGAAGAAGAAGATGAAATTGATAAACTTGTTAAACAACATAATTTAACTCAAGGTGTCAATCTTGATGATGATGACGATGATGATACTTCTAATAATGATAATAATAATAGTCAAAATGATATGGATTTATCGATGTTGGATCAAGAAATTGCAACTTTGGCACCATTAATCGATGCTCATAATGAAGGATTTATAGATGAAGATAGTAAACTCGATGATAAGAAGAAAAAATCGTTATCAAATCAAAAGAAATCAATCACGGATAGTAATGATAAAACTCAACAAACAATACGTACAACTCCACTCATGGGTAAACCTGCCACCATTCCAAGAATGGGGAAATTGGCTTCAATCCAGCCACCTGCATCAAGATTATTCACAAGAGGTATTAATGGATTACCTGGTACTGAAAGTTCATTAGTTGTGCTGCCGGCTGGAACATCTAATTTAATAGGTACAGGTACTCCAACACCTTTGAAAGGTAGTGCTACCATTAACAACAATAACAATAATAATAACACAACTACTAGTCCTTTAAGTGCATCTGTTCCACCACAGCCTCCATTACCACCACCACCAAAGTTAGAGGTACCTGTTTTAGAAATTACATCCGAACCAACTACTATAAGATCTCGTCCTCCATTAAGAGCCATCACAGTTAAAGAATTTGAACCAAATTTAACTAATTTCATGGTCCCTAAGACTTTGGATGAACCATCTAAATATCCTAAACCAAAGAGAAAGAAGGATATTTCTAAAAGAGTATCTAAAAAAGTCTATAGTTTGGATGAAATCCCTGAGAATTATAGATCAAAACCTTCACTTTCATATCAATCATTAATTACTTTGGTATTAAGATCGCCAAATAGTACTTCTGGATTAAGTCTTAATGAAATTTATGATGCAATTAAAGAACTTTATCCTTATTATACTTATTGTCCTGATGGTTGGCAATTTTCTATAGCTCATAGTGTTAAATTAAATAAAACTTTCAAGAGAACGATCAAGAAGGCCGATGAATGGATTTATACTATGGATGAATTGTATATTGGAGAAAGAGAAAAAGCTAAGAAGAAGCAGCAAGAAATAGCATCAGCAAGAGCCAAAGAAGCCGCATTAAAAGCGGAGGAATTGAAGCAAAAGCAAAGAATCGAAGCTCAACAAGCAGCAGCTGCAGCAGCTGCGGCTGCTACTTCCACACCATCTTCAACAGCACCTCTTGTTGGAAGAAGCTATAATACTTCACCTTATGGATTGCCATTAAATGCTGGTATTCGTCCTGGAGCACCAAATTCATACTTACCACAAGGAGCATATAAACCACCCATTCCAGTTGGTGGTGGTGTTGGTACTAATGGACAAAAACCTAAAACTATTGCTGAATTGGCTAGTGAAATTAGAAGAGATGGTAATATTAATTCTAAAGCTCCAATCTATTTCAAACCTCAAAGTAATTTACCAGTGACAAATTCAAGTAATACTTCCAGTAATAATAATACTATTAAAGCTCAATTGGCAGCTAATAGATCACCACCAAATTCCCAATCTCCAGCACCACAATCATCAAATTCACTGAGTCCAATAGGATCAATGAATCAAGATATGAAGAAATCTTTGGCATACTTACAAAAGGAATTATTCACATTATATAAAGCAAGAAATTTATCTTATAATACTGCTACCACCACTGAAATTATTACCAAGGCATTGGCTACTACTATTGCCCAAGTTAACGTTATTGGAGCTAAAGCAGGTTGTGGTGATAATGCTTTAAGTTTCTTAGTTGAAAAAGCACCACAACAAGTGAGTAAGATTTTGGATATCGCTTTGACGAAATCTATTAAAGAGAAACAAGGTATTATTTCATCAAGACCTACAAGTAGAGGTGCTACACCAGGACCTTCAGCTCCTCCAACTCCAGTGAAACAAGAAGTAAAGGCTCCATTTAGTCAAGCTTCGCCTGTCGTTCCAACTAAACCAACTATTCAAACACCACCAGTACCATTAGCTGCCCCTACTCCTTCGTCTGTTGCTAAACCTGTTGCTATTGTTAAACCAGCTCCAACTATTCCAGTTGTAACTCCAAAGGTTGAAAGCATTCCAAAAGCATCTGTTGTTTCTCCTCCTGCTCAAATTGTCAAACCAATTATTACAGCAACAACACCTTCTCAACCCTTCCCAAAACCAACCCCACCTACAATCACCCCACCAACCATTTCAAGACCATTAGGATTATCAAAACCACCGAGTTATAAAGCAGATTCGTTAGGTCGACCACCTAATTTCTCCAGTCCACCATCATTATCTAAGCCTGGAGGATTTGCCAAACCTGGAGTTGGAGGAAGTGGATTATCTCGTCCGCCAACGTTCTTATCCAATAAACCTGGATTAAGAGAAGCCAATCAATCTACAACTGGGGTTAAACGTGATCTTGATGAAAATGATAAGAATAATAATGAGAATGCGAAGAAGATTATCAAGACTGAATAAGCATTGTTTAGAGTATAGTAAACTGTATATTTTACTTTTGTATAATTAATTAATTTAATGTATAATTAAAAAGATTTAGTATGGTAGTGCGATTTTGTATCATTATTTTGCCTTTTTTGCATTTTGTCAGAAATGGTCAGAAAATTGAAAACAAAAATGCGGTGGCGATTGGATTTATTGATAATGGAGAGATTACTGTCTTTACCTTTAATTACTATTGCAATCATCATCAATTGATACATTTATCATTCATCTCATACATCGTAGTTGATATTCATACATACGATACACAATTAGATTCATCTATCCACGAACAATTCCTGATTTGAAACATCGATAGACAATAACACGAGTTACGTCCATCAATATAGATATACATACACACCATCATCAACAACTTATATAATCAAGATGAATTCAATTGCTCAAAAATATACTAATGCTAATAACAATTCCATACTTAATGAAATAAATGCTGCTACCAATGAAGTTGCTCAACAACATACTTTAAATTTAGTTCCAAGTATACAATTACCACCAATTTCACAACCAACTGATTTTTTAAGAGCTCATACTGATGATGCCACTAATCCAGATTGTAAAATTAAGATTGCTCATGGTACTACTACTTTAGCATTTAGATTCCAAGGCGGGATTATTGTTGCAGTTGATTCTAGAGCTACAGCAGGGAATTGGATTGCATCCCAAACTGTTAATAAAGTGATTAGAATTAATCCATTTTTATTAGGTACTATGGCTGGTGGCGCTGCTGATTGTCAATATTGGGAAACTTGGTTAGGTACTCAATGTAGATTACATGAATTAAGAGAAAAAGAACGTATATCTGTTGCAGCTGCATCCAAAATATTAGGTAATTTAGTTTATCAATATAAAGGAATGGGATTATCAATGGGTACTATGGTTTGTGGATATACTAAAAAGGAAGGTCCAACTATATATTATGTTGATTCTGATGGTACAAGATTAAAAGGTGATATATTTTGTGTTGGATCGGGTCAAACCTTTGCTTATGGGGTATTAGATTCAGAATATAAATGGGATTTATCAGTTGAAGATGCGTTATATTTAGGTAAAAGAAGTATATTGGCTGCTACTCATAGAGATGCTTTTTCAGGTGGATCAATTAATTTATATCATGTTACTGAAACTGGATGGATTTATCATGGTAATCATAATGTTGGAGATCTCTTTTGGGAAATTAAAGAACAAGAAAAATCATTTAATAACGTTGATAGTTAAGTTGATGAAGTTACTTATCTTCCATATAGTATATTAGAATTATAATAAAACATCATATTAGTAATAATATTTGGTAATGAGTGTAATAATTGATATAAGTTAATAATTCACAGCTGCAGAGATATTAGATATCACTAGGGCATAAACCCTTAAGTTCACAAACACACGTGATACAATTTTATGATGAGAATCCTGTATATTACATTTCACATAGTAATTTTTTTCTCTCTCTCTGTTTTGGTTTAGTATCGCATTCTTTTGGTACCAACTCAGTTTGAGGAAAAGAGAAAAATAGTATTAATAAATTTTTCAATCATAGTTAATAATTCCTTTTTACCTTCTTTAGATAAAGTATAGAATATCGATATTGCAAAATGGTATGTTTCAAACCAACGAGAGAATATAAAGTGTTGAATTCATGATGTAGATGTTGAAATGAATGTCATGGGAATCAAAGTAAACTAAAGTCAATGTAAGTGGGAAGTCATCAATTTAAGACTTACATCCATCAACTATGAAGATCAAGTCAAGTCAGAATGATATCAATATTAATGAAAATGATAGAACTTATTAATCCATCAATGAATCACAAATACTACAGTTTAATCCATCATTTATCCATAACATAAAGTCATCGAGAATGTAATAGATAAAATCATCAAATTATAGGTTAAAGAAATGAATAATCGAACTCAACCATAGTCATACAAGAATCATCAGTTATTAATCATCCCGTTAACCAACTAATGATCACATTCGAATAATATTCAAAGTAATATCACATTAAATGTAACTCAAATATCAATCATCAATGAATCAACATATAATATATATATATATTAAAAGTAAACCTAAATACTAACAATAACTTCTTTATAGGCTGATAAATCTCAAAATGTTATGCGTGATTTACGTATTGAAAAATTAGTTTTAAACATTTGTGTTGGTGAATCCGGTGATAGATTAACCAGAGCTTCCAAAGTTTTAGAACAATTATCTGGTCAAACTCCAGTTCAATCTAAAGCTAGATATACCGTTAGAACTTTTGGTATTAGAAGAAATGAAAAGATTGCTGTTCATGTTACTATTAGAGGTCCAAAAGCTGAAGAAATTTTAGAAAGAGGTTTAAAAGTTAAAGAATATCAATTAAGAACCAGAAATTTCTCTCAAACCGGTAACTTTGGTTTCGGTATTGATGAACATATTGATTTAGGTATTAAATATGATCCAGGTATTGGTATTTACGGTATGGATTTCTACGTTGTTATGGGTAGAGCCGGTGCCAGAATTGCTAGAAGAAAGAGAACTAGATCAACTATTGGTAACTCTCATAAAACTAACAAAGAAGATACTATTCAATGGTTTAAACAAAGATATGATGCTGATGTTTTAAACAAATAAGTTAATTAGTTATTAAATGAAAGACTAGTTTATATAAATCTTGTATACAAAATTAATATCATATATCAAAAACATATTTAATAATAATAATTAGTTGTAGAGTATTAGTTGAAGAAGATATAAGTTTCTATTTATGTCGTAAACTGAAGGCAGCTTATGACATTTTTATGAGCCACAGAAAATTGACAAATGAAATTTGATTTGCGACATAGGGGAAATGAAACCGAATTTAAAGTTTTCAAAAGGGACAAGAATGAATGCAAATAAAGATCAAACATTTGATTTATCTGATTTTTATTTTCATAAGGCAAATTATATGTATGTATGTTATATGATTACTATCCAACCTATGACTGTAATTATACAAATGACTGAATGGATATATGACAGAAAATATTATTTATTTTTGCGTTCATAGTTTTGATGCCATTTCTCTGAATGGTGAAGTAAAAAAGCACAATGTAATTACAGCTAAGTCGGTAGTATAAGAACAATCTGATATAGACAGATATTTCCATCTCGAGAACAATCGAATCTGGGACTTATGCCGAGCCATAGAACAAATGTTAGAAAATAAAATAAATCTTTATAATCTACCAGTGCCGTTCATTTATCGTTCCTATCATTTTTCAGTATATACCAGAGATCTTTTGTTGTTGATAAAAATTTGTGCCGTGTTTTAAAATTTGCAAAAAATAAAATAAATAAAAAAGAAATTTGAAACTGTAATAGACAAAGAGGTTCCTGAGTATAATGTAGTTAGTGATAAATGGGTAGTTAACAATAGACGTAAGGAGAGAAATATCATGGTATGGCATGATTTAAGTTATTGTTTTCAAGGTGAAAATCATTTTAGTTTGGAATTTTATTAATTGTAAATAGAAAGAACGAAAGCCTTATAATGGAAAACATTGATAGTTACAGAATTTCATCATCATCTTTGAGTGGCTTTACGATAATCACTAACTAAACTAACAAAGTTTTACTGAAACACATTAAAATTTTTTTCACTATCGCTACGGCTCCTGTCTGTCACTAAATAATAATTTTTATCTCCCTCCCCTCGCAAATATATTCCCACCCACTCTTACCCTCTAGGCTCTCACTAAATAATTATTCTCTCCCCCCACTAAATTTTTATCATTTCACCCGCTAAAAAAAAAATAAAAACAAAAATTTTAAAAATTTTGATGTGTCCTGTTCAGGCGCCTCATGATTTACTATTGCAGCTTGGATCTCACTTTATCCAATTAAATAAAAGAATGACAAAAAAGGATAATAACAGAAATTGTATAATTATAAATAAATAAATAACTTATAACTTCCTTCCTTCCTTCCATCTTCTTCTTTATTATCTATCAAAGTACGGTATATCTCCTGATTGATATACATTTATTTATCCAACTCATCTCATTAGCATTGGCTCACTTATCTCACAGATCTATCGATTTCATATCAGTTCATAGATTAGTAGCCCCCATCATCTCCACATCGCATCTACCAACCCTCCCTTACCCTTTCATTCATATCTTTTTTTAACCTTATCATTATCTTTCATCATCCTAACGTCATACATTAAAACTAATGGTCACTATAAACTATGAACCTTTGGAGCATTTACCTTATCTTGATGCAAGTATAAGTCCAGAAGAACGAGCTCATGTGGAACAATTAATAAGGATTGAATTAACAAATCAATTTGCTAATCAAAATCTTAATAATATAAACTTTCATCCTCCTCAACCACAACAACCCACACAACCTTCGCAACCATCCCAATTACAACCACAACCACAACCACCTCAAGTTCAAGTTCAAGTTCAACCTCAGTCTCAACCTATAGAACAATCAATATTATCACCTTCACTTGAAGCTTCATCTCAAAGAGATGTTACTCCCACTATAATCGTAACTCAAAATGATATACCGAATCGTCCCTTAATCATCAATAATAATCTGTCTCATAGTAGCATAACTCAAACTGGTTTGGACGATATTCATAATCATCATTCTACAACTCCTCTTAATAGTTCAAGTACAAATGAAATCATATCGCCTCTTAATGATCAACAACAACAACAACCTCCATTACATCCTTTAGTAGATCATTTATTACCATTATCCACAACTATGCATAGACTAAGTCCAAGTCCGTTAATCAATGAAGAAATTGAACGATATGAATTGGAATTTGAAGATGAAGATTTCGATGAAGATATTGAAGGAGAAGATGATTTTCATATCATTAAAAATGGTATTGATTTATCAAGATATAATGTTAGTGAAGGTAGTAGTAGTTCCAGTAACAATTCTGGTTCTAATCAAATTCCATCGGTATCGGAATTATATACCTCATTATCATATCAACAATTAACAGAACGAAATTTAAGAATATTACTTGAGAATAATGAAGATTTATCTCAATTCAATAATGATCAATTACAAAATTTACAATCTTTACAACAAGATTATGTTATAAATGTTAATTCTAAACGAGTTAAATTGGATGATATTAATCAAATTCGAAAACGGAAACAAATGGAATTTGGCACCGTTAATAATTATCTTCAAACAAAATGGAAAGATGGCATAAAAAATGTGGTAGAATTAGGAATTGAAAGTTCAAGAATAGAAGAGAATTTATAAACAAGGTGATGTTTATCATTTACATTTACATTTCATTGCAATATTAATATTGTTTTTGGTCTATATTTATATATTATTATACATAGGGGTACAGGATTACTTTTATTTATTTGGTTAGCTTTTTCTTTTTAATAAAAAAAATTAACATGATTAAAGTTATTGGTAGTGTTGTCGTAAGTCATAGTATCATTCATTCATTCATTCATTCATTCTAATAGTTTCGTACTATTTAATTTCTTCTTATTAAACATATAATCACTCTTTAAACTACCAAGGTTTAGAATTCGAGGACATCCCTCTCGATGTTTTTCCATTCGAACACATTCCAAACAATAATAAGCATCAACTCCACCATTACTTCCATCATCTCCCCCACCTAGATTATTATTACATAGTATACATTTCTGATTTTGATTATTTAAACTCCCACAACATTCAGAACAAATATAGACTTTACTAGTAGGTTTAACTAACAGATCACACATGGGACATTTGCCTTCACATTGTAAACATACTCTGCCCACTTTCGTGCCTGGTTGTTTCATACATTGGACCAAATCATATTGATGACGTGACATTATCTAAACTCAGTATGGGGGAGGGGGTCTAGATTGTATAAAGTAGGAATTTGCTTATTGAAGATTTCGATTTGTAGATGCGATTTTTTTTAATTTTTAATTTTTAATTTTTTTTTTTTGGTTAGTGCTCTTTTTCTTTCTCTTCATTTATTATATGCTTAACTATCATAACAATCTTATCAATATCGATATACATAGTTCATAAACTGATACGTTGAAGGTGTTAAATCAATAGTATACATCTCAACCAATCTTCAAACCGAATCATGAGTGAAAAGTCCCAGATTCGGAGTGATGAGGCCCTAAGTAATCGTTCGCCGCCTTTTCCTCCTTCTCCTCCTCATGGGGTCCTGCTCCCTATGGTTCCACCACAAAATCATCAATTTGAAGATGATGAATGTTCCATATGTTTAGAATCTATAACTAAAGATGATAGAGTCGGTGTGATCCCTTCTTGTGATTGTCGAATTCTGAATCAAAATTATCATCATAATTGTATCGTTAAATGGGCTTCAAATTCAAATAGTTGTCCTCAATGCCGCAAACGTTTTTACAAAATTAATATCTATCAAAAAGTTGTTCCCATTATAACAAACCATACCATAACAACACCATCTACTTTGAAATTAATCCAAAGTTATACTGTCAAGGATAAACTATTAAAGAATGATGCTATTGATAATATCCCAGCTGAATTCATTATACCGAGTAGTATGAATCAAGACCATCTTTTATCCCTTGCAGCCAATCGAATTTCCGCAACTTCAACATCGTCAACAACCACCACAACCACATCAAATTCATCAACAAGACCAAATTCTTCCACCATTGTCTCAGATACATCTGATCCGATCTTAAATGGTGTATGTGTCATTTGTTCATCTTCAAATTACAATTTCAGATCTAGTCTTGTTAATTGTACTCATTGTATGTCTAATTTCCATTATTCTTGTATAAATCATAATATCAATTCGTCCCATGCTAATCGAATGGGAGGAGATGGGGATGGATCATCGAATGGAGTGATTGATGATTATTATTTCCAATGGTGTTGTCCTATCTGTGATAGTGATCAAGAATCATTGATACCGTATAGTAGTCGAGTTAGGAAAATAGTAAGGCATAAACCAACCGTAACTACGATAAGAAGACGAACAACAACCAATACGACGTTTAATAAAACTAGAAAGGCTAGACCATGTCTTACTGCATTTGATGATGCCAATTATACTGGTGATGATTTTGATTTCAATGATGTCGAAGAAGATGATGATGATGATATTTATGATAATAGAAATCATAATTATGACGATTTAATGTTTGATGATGAATATAATGATGAAATTGATGTGATTAATGAAACTGCTTTACTCCCAAATAATCCCCATGATACCTATAGTAGTAATAGTACTACTACTGCTGCAAATCATTATCCACAGATTATCAATGGTGGCGTATTATTACGAAAGGAATTAAGAGCACAGGAGAATTTAACCAAAGAAGAATTAAAATCATGGGAGTTGTTTGATCATGTGAGGAATCATGATGATGATATTCAAGATATAAACATGGATAAAAGTGATTCAAGTGGTGATAATGGTGGTAAAAGTGGTAATACTGTGAATCAGACTAACAATAATATTGTGGTTAATAATGCAATGACAGCTAGTATTGGTAAGAAACGTAAGAAGAGAAAGAGAACAGTGATTAATGATATCGGAGGTGGTGATGATACTTCTATGGTTGGTTCGATATCGACTTTAAGTATGAATAATTCTCATCCTACAAGGATTTCCAATTTATTAAATCAATTGAAAACGACCACAACGACAACATCAGTTAGTTCTAGTAGTATAAGTCCCATTCAATCATCTTCATCAAGAGGTTCTCGTTCTACTAATGTGTTCTCTTCGCCACCTCAATTTCCATCACAATCTCAAAATTCCCCTATTATTTCAATTTCAGAATCTCCGAGTTCAATATCTCCAATGTCAAACAGTCCCATGGAATTGAATGATAGTGATACCCAATATGAAAGTGATTTTTCTAAACATCGTAAGAGACAATTACCTCCACTCCCACCACCACCTCCACCGCCTCCTCCAAGATTTGAATTATCCTTAGATCAAAAAGTTGAAATTCAAAAATATATTCGAAATAATTTAAGACCATTGTATAATCCCTTACAACTTAATTCTAAAATCAAAGATGAAGATCATTATATCAATATTAATAAAACGATTTCTCGAAAGATTTATAGTCATATCATCAATGAATCCAAGAAGAATAACGTGGATTATTACGCTGGTTCTATATCCGATAGTGAGAATTATGAAGATGATATTGATATGCATAACGTTGAATCCTATTTCAACCAGGGCAATTCAGATAAATTGATTACGATTATTAATAAGTATGTAGAAGAGGAATTATCCAAGATATAGTCATTTTTTTTTATTTTTTAATATATATAAAGTTCATATATATGAAAGAATTTTAAAAGTAGGTATGGTTTTTTTGTAAGTTTTTTGCGGTGGGACTTATCTTCTACGTGGTCCCTTTGGTTTGGTGAATTTTAATCTATTTGAATTACTTAAATTTGATGAACCAGAAGTTATAGAACCTGGTGATGAGATTTCACTTTCAATTTCTAATTCTGATAATTCTAATTCTTGTAAATCACCAATTTCAATCGACTTGTTGATAGATAAATTATCTTGGCCTAATAATTGATTCAAATAATTAATCAATCCTAATTTCGAGGATGCATAAAGCATTCTATCTTTGACTTTTGATCCTGATGGACATGAATAAATGAAAGCGAATTTATTATGATGATAATTATAAACACTGAATTGAGGTTGAACGATAGATGATTTAGAAGCGATGGATTCAAGTGTCGATATTAAAGAATCCAAGGCGATATTGGTTTCAGCTGCTGAAAGTTTGATTTCTTCTGATTTTGAATCGATAATGAATGAAATTAATTTGAAATTACTAGTATTATTTAATAAATTATCAAATTCAGTAGTTAATTTCTCATCAAATTTATATAATAACTTATCCTTAGTGATATTATCTGACCCATCACTAGCCACATGATGATTTATAGACGCTAATTGTTTAGATTGAGTACTTAAGGATAAATCTTGTAATGAATTTAAATGACTTAAGATTTTCTCATCTTTACTTAATAAATCTGATTTTGATTCATCACTATTACCAGCAATAGAGAATTTATAATGATCATGAGTTAATTCATCAAGATCTGTCCATGCAAACGTATTATTCTTGGAGAATTTATTCGATCCAAGAGCATTGATTAACGTATTCTTGGTAGATGCATATAACATCTTTTGTCTAATAGGAGCAGTATCAGGAATAAAACTAACAAAGATGAAATTATCAGTTTCACCAGCAGGCACAAGAATATAACTGGGTTGAGGATATTCATTACTCACATGACTATTGATATCATTAAAGTGATCTGATAATGAATCTGATTTGGAACCTTTGAATTTTTGATCAGGAATTAATTCAGTATTATCCAGGGAGATCTTTATGATTAATGATTCTGATTGTAGAGTTTTGAAAGCATCTAATAAGTCTGAAGACGCTGATATACCAGATTGAGTAGACATGATGATTCAATTGATGGTTTAGTTGTAATTGTGGGGGCTGTGTATACCTATAATCTATCGTAGTGGGGGGTCTGGTGGCAGCAGTTTTGATTTTTTGATTTTGATGGTGGTGAGCCCCAGTCTTTGATAATCGGTGCGCTGCCATATTGAACAATCAAAACACCATAAACTTTAATTTAATATTGAAATATAACATTTGACACTGGTTAATCTAGGTAATCCCTCTTTCTATTTCTTCAAGCTTCGTTTCTTTCAATCTATAGGAATAATCACTATCATCATCTCCTTCATTTATGGGGGTTAGTGCTACTGTTATGGTTTTGATAAGGGCACGCGCAATTTGTATGGCAACAAAATTATATTTGTTTACATTTTACAAATATCAAAGATCAACTCTTGGAACCAACCAAGCAACAATTCAAACTAGGGTGATAAGGTTGAGATGAGTTTCTTCAACATATTCAGTTCATCCTTGAATACAGCTGCAACTATACCCCAGTATAAACAAGGAAAAAACCAGGATTCCATAGACTTACAACTCAAATCATTATTATATGTTTTTAAAAGATTAAGAATCAATAAGTTGAGTTCTTTCTTAGCCAAAGACTATAGTTTGAAGTATATCGATGAGGGAATCTCATTCTTGAATGAGATAGATGAAGGTGATACTGAAAGTGGTGAAGAAAGTGAGGCATATTATCAAAAGTTGGATCAATTATATAACATTGATGAATTTAAATCGATTTTAATTGAAGATGAATATAGAGTCATGGTCGATTATATCAAGAATAAATTCCGAAGTTATTGTCTTGTATCGAATTATCCCAGTTCGAATTTCTCTCGACCCAGTTCTCCCGTGAAAGGTTCAACCAATAATCAAAATAATGAATATGATGATGAGTATTATCCATCATTTAAAGATGCCAAGGATCGGAAAACAAAAGGGTTCAGATTCATATTATTACCAATCCGTGATATATCTGTGGAATTCATCGCTAATACATTATCGATGTCAGATATTTATCTGGAACATTTCCATTCGTTTCTTGATTTTAATAAACGTTATCAATATGCCATGGAAGCAATTCATAGAGTTATAGACGATTCTCGATACCAAGATAAAATCAAATCAATTGATATTTCTGAAGATGAAAAAGCGGCTATAATCCAGCATTATTTACATACTGCTGCTTTTAATATCCAATTAAATCGTATTTATGATGAGTATTTAAAGAAATTTCCTATTGTGAAATCAGCCATCCCAACTACTTCCACCACTCCAATTTCGAGTCCAATCAAATTAAGAACTACTGCTAAACCCTTGGTCAGTATTTCCTTAAACACATCTCCTTCAAAACAACAGCCACCTAAAGTACTAAGTAAAAGACCTTCGATTGCAGATTTAAGAATCTCATCTCCTTCAAAACAGGCTCTGCCTCAGAAACTGTTAAGAGTAAAACCATCGATATCGAAATTACGTCTCGATGAGATGAACAACAATACAAATATTCATAATCATTTCCTTGAGTCAAATCTTTCGTCATCAAAATCAGATATAAGTAGTACTATTTCTGATACTGATGACGAAAATGAATCACCACCTTCATCCATAACTCATAAATCAAATCAAAGTAAGTCAACCACTGAATTTAGAATGGATGTTTATGAGAAATGTAAATTGGCTATAATAGATAAGTTAAATACTGAACGAAGTAAATTGGTTGTATAGGTTTTGTAGATGTTTGAAATATATATATTTATTCTTGAAATTAAATTGCAAAAAAATCATCAAAACATTTTTGGCACAGTTTGCGATCAGACAAAAATTTAAACACTTTAAAAAATTAAAATTGAAATAAAATCTGAAATGGACTTTGCTAATATCAACATCATCACCATAACAATGTCAGTACTCAGGGGTAAGATACCGAACCATGGATCGATAATATCATCCCGATACTTCTCAAACGCAGTCATAAGATCCAACTTATTCGGTGGTTCTAAGACCATCAATCAATTCAAACAATTCAAATTTGAACCACCATCAGGTAAAGGAGAAACCACCGCTAATCCTGCTGATTTATTTAAAAAGAATGATATCTTGATGTTTTCCGATAAACCCATCAATTATATCGAAAGTGTCAAAGCGAATGGATTCCATTTGACTAATAATTTATTAATTACTTCTCCTGATAAACAAAACAACATCATTGGGACTTTAATGTTACAAAGTGAGACGTTTGAAGTTAATCTTAGTAATGGGGCATATGAAATCATCAATGGGTTTATAGTGGAGTTCAGTGAGAAGGAGATCTTACAAGTTTTCAATAAGATCCATCCTAAGCCTGAGATTTTGGTTATTGGATTAGGTAAAAAGTCAAGAATGTTAAGTGAATCAAATCGAAAATATTTATCGAATTTAGGAATACAATTAGAAATCAGTGATTCTAATAATGCTGCTCAAATGTTTGATTTATTAGCTACAGAAAGACCAAATACAATAGGAGCGTTATTATTACCTCCAAATGTTTGAATTAAAATAAAAAGAATGACAACCAATGCCTATTAACGTAATGTATATATAAAAAGAAATTGAATAAGTAACTGTGTTTGTAAATAGAAGAATGAACAACAAGAAGAAAAACGTATTAAAAAAGTATGTAGAAATAAAAAGTGTGTATGAATGAATTAATCCCCTTACTTTCCATCATTGTTATTTTTCATATTCATCATTGTGGGCATCATCATAGATTGACTCATGCCTAACATGTATCCTTGAGAAGAAGGAGCCGATGAAGATGAAGTAGGTTGTGAAGATGATGCTGAAGATGTGTCCTTAGGGAAATTTATGAAATTACCGGTGGAATCATCATCGGGAGACAAATTGTCAGAACCGTAATTGGCATAATTGATCACATTCTGATGTTGGGGAGTACTCATCATCATCATGATAGGATGTTGAGGTTGTTGGGATTGTTGTTGTGGTTGAAGATTATATTGAGAAGGATGAACCATTTGTTGTTGATATAATTGTTGTTGTTGTTTAGCGTTAGTTGGAGGTGGCATGGAAATATTATGTTGTTGAAGTTGTTGTTGATGCTGCTGCTGTTGTTGCTGTATCATGTAATAAGTACTATTTAAAAGATTTTGAGTCTGAGGAGAGTTTTTATCAAATACTTTATCAAGGAAGAATTTTCCATTTGGTGTCGTGGTAATCCCACCTAATTCCATAGATTGATCAGTACCAGAAGTTAAATTCAAATGACTTGTATTTCCTACCCCTGACATTATCGAAATTTCCTTGCTAGTATTAATGCTGATATTATGATCTGATAACAGTTGTTGATGATTATGATGATGATTAGAATTGTAATTTGGCTTTAAAAGTTGTACTTCCTGAGATTGTTGTTGTTGTGGTGGAGGTTGAAGTTGTTTCCTTGGTAGATTAGGAGTAGTTGAAGATTTATGTTTTGAACCACTTGAATTAGATGAAGATTGTTGTTCGTTACTACTTTTCTTTTTCCTATTATTCATTAATGTATGAACATCAGTAAAAATAATTTGAAATTTATTCATACCAGCTTGCATTTTACTCCTATTACCCTTTAGACCACCTGTACCTTTACCCTTATCCGAATCAAATGAATCATTAGATGATATCCTTGATCCCTTACTATAATTAGCCGTCAAAGAAGCTTTATTAGAAGGAATTGGTTTGGTTTTCTTTTCCGAAAAGACTCCCATCACCGGTATAGAAGCTTCCTCTCTAAGCTGTTTCCCATCCTTTTTAGGAGTTGGACTTGGGGGTTGATTAAGGTTGTCATTATCATTATCATTATCTTCTTCATCGGTAGTTTCATTTGAATCTTCTTCATCTTGAATATGGTCGTCATTGGAATTGTCATTTGGTTCAGTATTGGTGTTATCAACACCCGGCTTTACAGCACTTGACATTATAACTGTGGATGGAGATGATGGAGATGATGGGATTTGTTTGGCTGGAGTTTGGAATTTAGTTAAAATTTCACGATCAATATCATGTTTAATTGGAGTTTTGGAAAAGTTAGTTATATTAGATAATACTTTTTTAGAAGGAGTTTGTAAGAAGAATCTTGTTTTTTGTAATAATTCATCTTGATCTTCATCATAATCATCTTCATCATCACTTTCATTACGTAAAGATTCATTATTATTTTCTTTATTACTATCATCATTGGCTTTAGTGGTTATTGATAATTTATGAGGTTGCCTTGGAGGTGTATCTATTTGAGTTATAGATCTTTTCTGAGCACTCTTGGGATCGAATTTATTATTCCCACTTAATGAAGGTTTTTTATCACTATAATTCAATTTAAATCTTGATGGAGTAATGGTATCTAAATCCTTTAAAGGAGTTTGACGAATAGGTGAATCCATGAAGAAATCAGTTAGATGTAAAGTCTTTTCATGGAAGGGAGTTATGTTATTTAATTGTTGATTTATAGATGATGATGAAGTTTGTTGAAGGATATTTAAATTATTATGATTTAAAAATGGAGTTAAATTTAAACCCAGAGTGAAATCCAAATAATCTTGATTAAGTTGATTTGTATTGAGGAGATTGTTATTATTATTAGGATTGTTATTATTAGTGTTATTAAGATTTGATAATAAGTATTTATTAGGAGTTGAATTAAATGAAAGTATTTGTTCGTTGAAGTATGTCTTTGAGATTAATGGAGTCCAACCGGATGATATGGCATTGACAGGATTGAATGATTTAGAGGCAGAAGGAGGCACAGACGATTGAGGATGCATTTGTTGTTGTTGTTGTTGATTCTTTTTATGATTCTTTTTAGAATTCTTACCTTTAGAAGGCTTTGTGGATGTGGTTGATCTTAGTTCTGATTCAGCTAGAGATTGATATATTAAGGGATCAATCACATCTCTTGAGGGAGATGATCGTAAGAAATCGTTGGACATGATGACTTACTAAGTAGAATGATTGTTGATGTCTTTACTCTATTTGTAAACAACTGATCGAATGAAAGGAGGGGGAAAGCAGTGAATCAGACTCTGTAGGACACGCACTGTTCTTCACCACACAAATTGGATGGTGTCTTGATGTATTGAAATGGATTGGTAGATAGTTACCTGATGTTATCCTGATCTAATGATGAATGGATATATAATAAAAGAGATGATGGATGGTTAATCAAAGTTGTTGTTGTTGTTTAAAGGTTGTTGTTATGATTTGTGGTGTTTTTCTCTTTTTCTCTGCCTCACTTTAAAAAATCGCAACGGAAAAATATACAGGCGTCCTGCACACAACACAGGGAGAGAAAAAGCGCGTTTTTGTGTGACAATTAATCCGTTCTACAATAAGCTCTGTTAAAGAATGAATAATTGAATTGAACTGAATTTAACCTGAAATTTGGCAGCTTAAAGAATAAATGAATAATGAATAAAAGAATGTATGATGGTGATGAAAAGTTATGAGAATACAATTGGCAGAATCTCGGTAATTGAAGCGATTAATGAGATATAAATGTAACTATGACCGTATGCGGCCAAAAATATAGCCACTTTAAAGATGATGCGTTAATACGTATCACCAAATATTTCAATCCAACATATCCAATTGAATTCTCCACAATATTCTACATCCGAGATGATAATCTCTATGTCACAAATAATATGCATACGAAATAATATTGATTTTTTCATTTTATCACTTCATGTCAGTATTGATATATATAGTATTATATATAGACAATGTTGATGTGAATGATTTTTGATTGATCGATAATACAAGAATTAAAGAATATAAAAAGACAAGACAAGATAACAACCATATAAAGAAAAGTTGATACAACTAATGGTGTAAGTAGATAGTTAAGACAAAAGTATAAAAGTAAAAGTAAAAAGTAAAAATAGTAAAATAACAAAACAAGATATGTTAAAAAATTTGAAATATGAATGAAATGATGATTTTCATCTTTTAAAAAGCGAACTTTTTTTTTAATGGATTAGATAAATGAATAGATATGACATTGGATAAAAAGTCTAACTTACTTAAGCTTTACCTTCTTCAGCCCATTCTTTTTCAGTAACTTCTAAATGTTGAGCTTCATCAGCTAAATCATCAGCATCATATTCATCATCATGAGCAGCAATAGAAAGAGTTGGTCTAACGGCAGCAGAATCAAAAGTCCATGAACCTAAGGCATTTTCAGCATCAACAATGATTTGTTTAGAAGCTTCATAACCATCATAAGCTGGTCTAGTTTCACCTGGAGTAACTGGACTTTCATCTAATAATTCTAATAAAGCTTTACCATAACCAGCAATTAAAGCAATTTTTTCAGAATGTTCTCTAATAGAATCAAATTGATAATTAAAAGCAGTCTTTAATTTTTCTCTAGTAATATTAGATAATTGAGCTTCAGCAACTAATGATTCAGCTTCAGCTCTAACTAATTCTTGTTCTAAAACATTAATTTTTGGAGATTGAGGATCTTTATATTTTAAATAAGCAATTTGATCAGTAATTTTTTGTTTTCTTTCTCTTGATGGTTGAACTGAACCTTCAATATCTCTAATTGATTTTAAAGTGATTCTATATTGATCATATCTATCAATAAATTGATCTTCTAATTCACCAACTTCATAGATTAATACACCTAATTTATCAGTAATATCAGAAATATCATCATCATTACCTTCACCCCATAAACTTAATTGTTTAGCAACATCTTTACGTTCTCTAGCAGTGATTTCAATAGATCTCATTAAATTTTTTTCCATTTTAATTAATTGAGCTAATTTTCTGGATAATTCAGGACCTAAAGCACCGGCAGCAGATTTACGGAAAGAATGAGAGATGGAACCTTTACCAAAGAATCTTGATTTGGTAGAGGATGGAGGAGGAGGTGGGGATTGTAATTGAGAAGCAGTTGGAGCTCTTTGAGATCTTAAGGAGTAAGTTCTATGCATTTTGGATAATTAATAGTTATACAGGAGGAGGGGGGGGGGAGGAGGGGATGGGAGATTTTGAAGTTTTAACTTTTTGTTTTGGAATATAAAAGGGACAAGGTTAATCAATCAATCAAGTAAACAGAATCGAGTTGAATAAGTTATCAATGGCAATTGAAATCGTATTAGATAAGTAACAACTTTAAAAGAACGAAGAAGAAACGACAATTGTTGAAAAGAAAAGGTATTAGAAATTTATAAAATTGGAAAGTGGGAGACAAAGAGGATTCATTGGTGGTGAAAAAAAAGGGGGGAGAAACTCTCAAACAGACGAAATTTTGAAACTCGAAGAAGAAAAAAAAAAAAGGAGACAATACTGAAAAACTCCCACAGTAACGATGTATGAACTATCTCTCTATCTATCTATCTCTCTCCCTATTATTACAGGGGCCATGCCCTATACTATACTAAAACTTATAATTAATTTACTATTATTACTACTAATAGTTTTTTAATTATTAAAATTTCAAATTTTAGGCAGTTTCATCTTCGGTAGTTTTATCGATTTTTAAGGTAATTTTAAAGATTAGAGATATCCCTTTTTTGTAAGGCTGACGGGGAATAATCTCTTGTCTTCTTCTATAGTTTATTTTTTCTTGTATTGTTAATGGTTTATGTGAATGGTTAATAGAGATTTTAATTAAATGTATATTAGTAATAGTAATTGAATAGACACTCTAGATTAATTTTGTCATTGTAATGTATCATCATAATTGATGATAATAGTGATACGATTACTGTGATTGCTCACACTTAATTTTTTAGGGAGAAAAAAAATGAAATTTAGTGGGGAGAGGTCAGCGCAGCTCCGAGTTAGTCAGTGAGATAACGAGAGAAACGACGACGACGAGGGGACACAAGAAGAAACAGGATGACCAACAAACGAACTAACGAACGAGGAACAAGTCGAACAACGACATAAGATGAGCTCGATTACAGCCTAACTACCGAAATAATAATAAAATTAATCCAACGTTACAACCCTAAAAACCTTAATTATATGAAACTAAAAGTTTCCTCACTATTCGACAGAATTCCATCTCATTCAATTCATATCATAACTAGTTAATTATATACATATTCATTCATTAAAAAGATAATGAAATTTTTATTTTTATTTTAGGCATGGCTCCTTCCTAATTAGGAAAGAGTTGAAATTTTCGAATTTTGAATTTTTTGTTCTTCTTTAGTCACCAGCCATCTGTTTTGGTATAAGGTTGAAATAGTATTTATTTAATGACAATAATGGGGTTGGCTTATGTGCAGTAGTTGATTATTAGATTAGTTAATAGACCTTATTCATTTTAGACTAGTACTTACTACTAGTCAACGGTGTGAACTATTTGGTATAGTCAATTTTAGTTTTTTTGTGGGGATATATCAAAATAAATAGATAACACACACAACTCACACATTCCCCATTATTTACTATACTTTTTATGACAAGTAACAACTTGGGATAAGTCACACCCATAAGTAATGATCTGTGACATAATGTTAAGTTATACTTTCTCGTTAAAGATGGTCAATTTCTCGACATTCATTTTTCAATTTTGTGATTGCTTGGAATTAGATAGACCTCGCACAATAAACTCCGGAAAATCATTTATTCTTTTCAATTAAGCAATCTGTCAATTATACTTCATCATCAAAAGGTTAAATTAACAAGTGATGAGAAGTCAATTGACTTAACATAGTTATTCAATCGTTATTAGATTAATTTAAATTGAACATTTTAATCTAGTGGCTACGAAACCAGTTTATCATGTGACCTTTTCAAGATCTGTTAAAGTTAACTGGGTTAAGAGCTACTCCATTGTAAACAATTTTATAGTTTAAATGATCAATTGAGTTTGAGTATAATAAGATTACAGTACAATATTTATATTATTGAAAGAGGAGTACTGAACATAAACAAATAGTAATAACCCATACTTAATAGTCTTTTGACTATTAACTTACACACTTCCCGTTGTTCGCTAAACTGTTCCATTTATCAACTGCTCGCAATTTCTTTCTGATTTAGGACATTTCAAAAAAAGCAATTTTTTTTTATTATTTTTATATAGAGAGAAGAAAAAAAATTATTTGGGCTTTATTTACATTTAACCACAGTAAAGAGAGAGGGAGTGAAAATTTTCACCTTTTACTTCCACCTTATTCATATAAAGATCATCTAAAGTATCGTTAAGATTAATCTGATTCAAGTATATTCATTTACTCCTTGATCTCATTGTCCAACTTTTTCAAATATTCATTTTACCTTAAAATCTGAAAATAAAAATAAAAAAATATAATCCATCCCATACTTAAAGATCTCTTAAGAGTCACACTAGCATAAAATCATCATCATCAAAAACTCATACCCCATATAGTCATACCCTATTCATAGATCTATAATGCCACGAGTATTTCGAAAATATAATGAATTACTTAAGAAATACCCTTTCAGAACCAATATGATCACCACGGGGTTATTCTTTGGATTAGGTGATTTCAGTGCACAAATGTTATTTCCTCATCATCAAATTGAAGAAGAACCTCAATCAGATGGAAGTATCAAGACCATTAAAGTTAGATCTGATTATAATTTTCCAAGAACTTTACGAGCCATGACTTATGGATCAGTGTTTTTCGCTCCAATTAGTGTGTTTTGGCATGCAAAGACTTTACCTCGAATTTTAAACCCTTTCATAAAAAGAGCCACCAGATCAAGAATGATGAATGATGAAAAATTAAAATCAAGATTACATATTTATGATACATTATTCCGATTAACCATTGATCAATTATTTGTCCCTGCTATAATTTGGATCCCCTTATATAATACCGTGATGATAACTTTAGCCATGCATGAAAATCCGTTACAATTAGCCTATGAGAAATTACAAAATAATTGGTGGAATGTGTTGAAAGCAAGTTGGACAGTATGGCCTGGATTCCAATTATTCAATCTTTATTTCATCCCCGTACATTTAAGAATCGTTGCTTCTAATATTTGGTCGATTGGTTGGAATGGATATTTAAGTTTTATTCATAATACGAGTGGTCATGGTAAAGGAAGTGGGAAATTATTGGAAGAGATTGTTGATATTGAAGATGATGAACAAGAAGTCACTATGGTTTATGATTAAACTGTTATGTATATTAATGTATATTAAGAAATTATAGATTTTTTTACGTTTACTTTGATTTAAAATTTTGTAGAGATCTAATTTTTTTGCATTCATATGTGGAGGAGGGGATGGATATCTTATCGCGTACACACAGTAAAAAAAAGAAATCAATATACGTCACAAGAATCATCAAATCAAAATTTCAACAACATTAAAGAATTTTGTTGTTCATTAGTTTACATTGACCTTTTAACTATAGCTCATCACCTTCATACACGACACAGTACACAACCCAACTAATCATGACATATAAATCGTATTTCAAATCATATTTCACCAAATATAACTCTTTAATCGTTAAAAAACCATTATTAACCAATATGATAACGACAGGATTTTTATTTGGAAGTGGAGATATGTTAGCTCAAACTTTATTCAAATCACCTATTAGTAATGTTGATGGTAGTTCTGAATCATTTGATTATTCTCGTTTCTTAAGAGCCGTGGTTTATGGATCAATCATATTTGCTCCAATTGGAGATAAATGGTATAAATTATTAAATAAGATAAAATTCCCAACAAAGGCATTGACAAAGGGGAAAGAAGGACTCAATAAAGAATTACCTCAATTCAAAGAACATGTGCTTCCAATTAAACAAAAACCAAGTGTGAAGGATACCCTATTACGAGTTTCATTTGATCAATTGATATTTGCTCCATTTATAGGAATACCATTATATTATTCGATGATGACAATATTTGAAAATTTAGAATCAACTTTTACAAATACTAGTATTACGACAGATGATTCAATTTTGAATGTTATTATTCATAAAATGAATGAGAATTGGTGGAATACATTACGATCGAATTGGTTAATTTGGCCTATATTCCAATTATTTAATTTTTATCTTATTCCAGTTCAATATCGATTATTAGTGGTTAATAGTTTAAGTATTGGATGGAATTGTTATTTAAGTTATGTATTAAATCGTAAAGATTTATTAATGATACAAGGAGGAGGTGGAGAGGGAGGACCTGGAGGACTGATAATAGAAGCGCTGGTTAATGATGATGGAATGGTTTATTGAAAGTTAGGTTACATATTGCATACATATATATAAAGTACATAGTAAAGTTTGAGGCTATCTATCTCATACTAAGTAAAGTAAAGTTATACTATACAAAGTTAAGTTAAGTTATACTATGTAAAACTGGAAATGACACAAAATTTATTCTCAATTGAAACAGACAGACAAAAAAAAAAGAGGTCAGTCAAAAAAAAAATTGTCGTTTGTTCAATTAACTAATTAAGTAATTGCAAAGTAAGTAAACAATAGATAGCAAAGGGGAGACAGACTAATAAATTTTAATTGTCTGAGTAAATATTTTCACTATAGGATATAATTGTAGTTGATATGACTTACTATATACTAGACAATTGACTATCTTAATTAAGCACTGCTTTATACTTAAATGGTTGGTTCCTTAAATGACAGACAGAAAAAGCATAGTTAAGTCATAAGCCAAAAATAACAAAATCAGACACAAAAAATATATTTATAAACAAAAACAGACAAACAGACAGACAGACAATTCAACAACGAAATTTTTGACTATCAAAAAAAAAAAAAGAATTTAATTTTTTGGTGGTGGTGGATAATTTCAAACCTCTACAAAAAGTGTCCCCATAAAAAACTATTTTTAAAAAAGCCCAATTTTGATCAATTTAATTTGAATTTTGACCTCTAGTTTGAATCAATCAATCAATCTTAGCTAGATATCATATCATCACTTCTCATCCTATACCATAGATCAAGCTATAGCTCAATCTTGCCCTCGCATCACCGCCCCCTCCCTCCTACACTGTTTCCCCCGTTTTGATTGATCAATTATCTCTCAAGTTAACAAGTGGTGTTTTTACTTTTTTTCTGTTTTGCTTGGTTGCCATTTTCTTAACTAAGAGTGTCGGTATATTTTCTTATACCATCGATCTTCTTCTTGTTGTAATCGATCAATTCAATCAATCAATCAATCACTTGATTGATTCATCATCTATTCGCTAATTGATCTACTACCCAACCCGTCAAAAAGACTTTCCGCATTTCAATTCTCCACCATTGTTGCCGCATACACTTTTCTACGTCCATTTGGATTTCAATTATATACCACCTCACCTCACTTCCCCCTTTAATATACCTACACATAAAGATGATGAAAGGTTTTAAAAACAGACTAACAAGAAATAAAAGTCAAAACTCTTCTTCATCAGGTTCAACTCCAGGTTCAACTTCTTCTCCAAGTTCAACCTCCTCCTCCTCCTCCTCAAAAAAATCTTCTGATAAAAAAGTGGATAAAGATAAAGATAAAGATAAATCATCCACGTCATCATCTAATTCATTAAATAAATCCCAATCTCCAAATCAACAAAATAAAAATCCATTATCAGCATCTTCTTCTTCTTCATCTTTAAAATCTTCAAGTCCAAGTCCTTCAAGAAATAATAGTGGTAATTCAGTAAAATCAAATCCATCAAATAATCAAATTACAAACTTACAACAATCAAATTCATCGGGTTCGCCTCATCATTCTCCAAAACAAGCCTATCATGAGTTAAATACTCCTCGGATTCTTGTAAATAATAACAACAATAATAATTCATCATCATCAACTGCATCAAACTCCGATTATGATTTACATCCGTTTGGTATAGTTGGTAATGGTGCTAATGGTTCCAACAATAGTAATGCCAATTCCATTTCAACCACTACAGCTGTAACTACTCCAATTACTCCAACTCCAACTTCGCCTGGCATAACCATTAGTCATAGTAATAGTGGAGGTTCACCACCATCCTTTGAAGGTGGATCATCTATGAGAGCCATTCATAGTCAACAAGGAGCAGCTCAATTACATCCTTATCAATTAAATCCTAATATTTCTTCTCCCAATGCTCGAGAAAATATTGATATTGATTTAATCTTAACTCCAAAGAGACATTCATCATCAAGATTTGAACCCAGTACTAGTGATAAATATCAAGAAATTATGAGATTACCTAATTTTGATGAAGTTTTACCCGAAGATCAAATTCAATTATTTATTCAAAAAATTGATCAATGTAATATAATGTTTGATTTTGGTGATCCAACTTTTGATATTAGAGGTAAAGAAATTAAACGAATTACTTTACAAGAATTGATTTCATTTATTTCAAATAATAGATTTAATTATACTGATGAAATGTATAAACATGTGGTTGGAATGTTTAAAAAGAATTTATTTCGTCCAATCCCACCTCCTGTAAATCCCATTGGTGATATTTATGATCCTGATGAAGATGAACCAGTCAGTGAATTAGCTTGGCCTCATATGCAAGCTATTTATGAATTCTTTTTAAGATTTATTGAATCCCCTGATTTCCAACATCAAATTGCTAAACAATATATTGATCATGATTTTATCTTAAGAATTTTAGAATTATTTGATAGTGAAGATCCAAGAGAAAGAGATTGTTTAAAGACTACATTACATCGTATTTATGGGAAATTTTTAAGTTTAAGAAGTTTTATTAGAAAATCAATTACTAATGTATTTTTACAATTTGTTTATGAAACTGAAAGATTTAATGGAGTGGGAGAATTATTAGAAATTTTAGGATCAATTATTAATGGATTTGCCTTACCTTTAAAAGAAGAACATAAAATCTTTTTAGTAAGAGTTTTAATCCCGTTACATAAAGTTAAAAGTTTATCATTATATCATCCTCAATTAGCTTATTGTGTGGTTCAATTTTTAGAAAAGGATCCATCATTAACTGAAGATGTTATAATGGGATTATTAAGATATTGGCCCAAAATCAATAGTCCAAAGGAAGTTATGTTTTTAAATGAAATTGAAGATATTTTTGAAGTTATGGAACCAAATGAATTTTTAAAGATTCAAATTCCATTATTTGCTCAATTATCAAAATGTATTTCATCTCCTCATTTTCAAGTTAGTGAAAAAGTATTATGTTATTGGTCTAATGAATATTTTTTAACTTTAATTACCGAAAATGCTGAAGTTGTCTTACCTATTATATTTGCATCATTATATGAATTAACAAATTCAACTCAACCTGGTATTGAAAATGGGATAATGCAACAAAAATTATCTGATAATACAGGGGCAACCGTTGATGCTAATGGTAATTTAATTGATAGTGGATTAATTTTACAAGATATTCATCAAGGTATAATCCCTTCTGCTAATAATCCAATTCATCCTCATTTTAATTTATTACAAGTTCATCAATCTATAAATAATAATAATAATAATGGAGAGAATACTGATGAGAATGGATCAAATGCTCATTCTCATCTTGATTTGAATGGTCATGAAATGACGGATGATGAATATTATGATTCATTATCATCACTCCAATCACATCAACAACAACAACCAGGACAACTACAACAACAACAACAGAATGAATTCAATGGATATGAGGATAATATTTTACAACATAATTCCGCCACCTCGAATTGGAATAGAAGTATTCATTCCTTAGCTTATGGAGCTTTAAAAGTATTTATGGATCATAACCCCATCTTATATGATCATTGTACGATATTATATCATCAATCATTACAAGAACAAAAACAACGAGAAATCACACGCAAGGAAGGATGGAAACGAATTGAAGAGTATGTGAAATCCGTTAAAGAGAATAATCATAGATTAGCCCAACAAGCGCAAGCTCAAGCTCAAGCACAATCACAAATCCAACATCCTTCTATGAGGAGAAGTAGTAGTAAAGGGTTCAGCATGATATGATATGATGTGATGTGATTGTAATATAGTATAATGAGATATAATGATGAATGAATGACAGAGAAAGAGATATTTATTTCTTGTTTTTAGTTTTATTTAGTTTAGTGTTGATATGTTTTTCTATTCTTTGCCTTTTCTTTCTTTTCTATCTTTCCTTTCCTTTCCCTTCCCTAGTCCTTCTTTTTTTTATAATTAGTCCGTTTTTTAGTAAAATTATTTATATCGTATATAAATATATATAAATACAATATCTTTCATTTTAAACATTAGTGTAAACCTTTGGATGATTATACCCTTATAATAATCGTTTTACCCGCCATTTGGAATCTTGGACACCACGCACGACCTTTAAACCTAAATTGGAACTATAAAAAAATTTTCAAATATGATAATTACTATTAACTGTAACTATCATTATCAAATCATGATTAGATTAACTAAATAGTATGTATGATCACAAACTATACCATTCATAACAACTATCCTAACGAAGACCATAAGTCAATTCATTATTATTATTATTATTATGTGATGATTTCTTATAGATAGTATATGATGTATATATATTACTAGTATATATACTACATGACAAAATCCAAGAACCGCTACTCTGACATAGATGATTTAATATGTATGATTATTGTTTGATTATGGTTGGGAATGATTGGTTATTATTCATTGATCCATGTTGATTACTAACTTTTAACAATATAGCTTTTAGATTTATTGTGTAATTGTAATTGTATTTGTATTTGTAAATTTTGTATAGTTATATGGTGTGAATGGATATCCCGATGGAAAGTGTACTAAAAGACATACATAATTTATGAGGAGACAGACCGCGGATTATCCGATTGGGATTACTAACTAAGTAACTAATTGTATCATACGTGTTTGTTTACTTACAGTATATGACAGTGTATGATATGATAATATGATAGTACAGATTGATACTGTTAAATTGTCTGTCTGTCTGTCTGACTGTCTGTTATCAAAGTGTCTGGTAATGTCTGACTGAACTTATAATTGTCAGTGTCACCAAAACAGAAGTCAAAAATAAAAATCAAAGCAGACAGACAAAAAAATTTTTTTTTACGATGAGAAATTGAAAAAAAAATTGTCATTACTAAGAACGATATAAATAACAACCAATGTCTTTATAAAAATTTATTTATTTTCATTTTAAATCTTCTTTTTCTTTTTTTGGCAAAGCTTGCCCCTTTTAATCCCCATAACATATAAATCACATATCTAACTAACTATAATGGTTCTTGACGCTTCTATTGCTTCCTCCTACTTGAAGGATTACCCAAAAAGAGATGGTTTATCAGTTAAACAATTGATCGATTCTGCTAATTTTGGTGGATTAACTTATAATGATTTCTTAGTTTTACCTGGTTTAATCAATTTCCCTTCTAGTGCTGTCAGTTTAGAATGTAAATTAACTAAAGATATTACTATTAATGCTCCATTTGTTTCATCTCCAATGGATACTGTTACTGAAGAAAATATGGCTATTCATATGGCTTTATTAGGTGGTATTGGTATTATTCATCATAATTGTACTGCTGAAGAACAAGCTGATATGGTTAGAAAAGTTAAAAAATACGAAAATGGTTTCATTAGTGATCCGGTTGTTATTGCTCCAAACACCACTGTTGGTGAAGTTAAAAAAATGAAAGAAACTTTAGGTTTTACTTCATTCCCTGTTACTGGTATGTTCCCTTTCTTTTTATTCACTTGATGTCAGATCATTCCCATGATACATTCTACTCTGTCACTTTTACTTGATGATCAATCACAATTATTAACTTTCGTTCTACCGAATATTACATCAAACGATGTTGAGGATAATTTAATTTACTGAATCTTTTTATTTTTACTTCTTAATATCATGGGAATCAATCATCATCAATGATTTTTTATCTTTTAAAATAACTCTTATACTAACTTCATGTTATCTAGAAAATGGTAAAGTTGGTGGAAAATTAGTGGGGATCATTACTTCAAGAGATGTTCAATTCCATGAAGATAATGATTCTCAAGTTTCTGAAGTTATGACTACAGAATTAATCGTTGGTAAAGAAGGTATTACTTTAACTGAAGGTAATGAATTATTAAGAACTTCTAAAAAAGGTAAATTACCAATTGTTGATACCAATTACAATTTAATCTCTTTAATTTCCAGAACTGATTTACAAAAAAATCAAAATTATCCAAATGCTTCAAAATCTTTCCATTCAAAACAATTATTATGTGGTGCTGCCATTGGTACTCTTGTAGCTGATAGAGAAAGATTAACTAAATTAGTTGAAGCTGGTTTAGATGTGGTTGTTTTAGATTCTTCAAATGGTTCATCTGTTTTCCAATTAGATATGATTAAATGGATCAAATCTACTTATCCAAGTTTACAAATCATTGCTGGTAATGTCGTTACTAGAGAACAAGCTGCTCTTTTAATTGAAGCTGGTGCTGATGCTTTAAGAATTGGTATGGGTTCAGGTTCCATTTGTATTACTCAAGAAGTTATGGCTTGTGGTAGACCTCAAGGTACTGCTGTTTATAACGTTACTGAATTTGCTAATAGATTTGGTATTCCATGTATTGCTGATGGTGGTATTGGTAACATTGGTCATATCACCAAAGCTTTAGCTTTAGGTGCTTCAACTGTTATGATGGGTGGTTTATTAGCTGGTACTGCTGAAACTCCAGGTGATTACTTTTATAGAGATGGTAAAAGATTAAAAACTTATAGAGGTATGGGTTCAATCGATGCTATGCAACAAACTTCAACTAATGCTAATGCATCAACTTCAAGATATTTCTCTGAATCTGATCAAGTTTTAGTGGCTCAAGGTGTTTCTGGTTCAGTGGTTGATAAAGGTTCTATTATTAAATTCGTTCCATATTTATATAATGGTTTACAACATTCTTTACAAGATATTGGTATTAAATCAATCCAAGAATTAAGATCTAAAGTTGATAGTGAAGAAGTTAGATTTGAATTCAGAACTGCTTCAGCTCAATTCGAAGGTGGTGTTCATGGTTTACACTCTTATGAAAAGAGATTACACAATTAAACGTGATATCCCCTTTATCTCCCTTATAGTATATTATATATAGTGTTGACAAATTCATGTTTTGTTGACTTTTGTTTGTTCTTTTTAGTTTTATACAATTCATTCATAATAATAAAATAGTTAAAAATTGTAAATTATGAGTTTTTTTTGTAGTGAAGGCGAAACTTTATGCGGAAAAATTTAAAAGAGGGCTATCACAGGAGATTTTATATACTTTATACTAATAATAATATCATCCATTACAACAGCAACATCTACAATCAGCAACAGAAGAACAGACATCAATATGAGTGATATCAATTTCAATCGACATCATCAACCTACGAAATTAGATCAAAATGCAAACACAAACCTTGATCAAGATGTCAATAAATCAAGACTTGATAAATATCATCAACGTCAAAATGAAATTAAAACATATTTAAAAGATGTCTTAACTCCCCACTTCCCACAACTATTCATTAATAAATTCGGTCAAACTGATTTGAATACGATTGATCTTATGGAGATTTTGAAAGATGGTGATATCTTATGTAAATTAGGATCATTAATCTCGAATCCAGCTAATCCATGTTCCAAATTTAAGAATTCCAAAATTGCATTCATTCAAATGGAAAACATATCATTCTTCCTCGCATTATGTCAATTGATTCATCTTAAACATGATGAAATCTTTCAAACGGTCGATCTTTACGAATCAAAAGATCCATTCCAAGTCATAGTCACATTAATGTCATTCTCAAGATTAGCCAATGATATCAACCCCGGCATTTTCACCTATGTCATAGGTCCAAAACCCATTAAAGTAAAACCTTCTGTCCCTGTTAAACCTTATAAATTACGATCTTAGGTATGTCAACTTCCTAATTGGTTATAGTCTAGATATTCTATATATAGTTTAGTATTAGATCATATTACAACGATTACATAATCTGTTAGTCATCAGAAAATCTGAGTTTTTTATGTACAGGAATATTTATAATTTTTTTTTAGAGATGAGTAAAATCATAAATTTTTTTTTCAAGCTTAAATGGTATGGATTAAAACTATTTATAAACAGTTAAAGAAGTTACTTTTCAAAGGTTTTAAAGTCGGTGTTCTAGATATATACTGGTTCATAAAAGAAATAGAAGACCTATAACTAAGTTTCATCTGATTTTTTAGTTCATCTCGTTATCATTTCTCATAGATATCATATAATTTGCATACACATACATACTACATTCATTTCTACATTTCATTCATTTAAATTCATATTTATTTATTAATTTTTCATTTACACATACACATTCATTCACATCATGTCTGACGAAGTTATTTGGCAAGTGATAAACCATCAATTCTGTGCTTTCAAATTGAAAACTGATAAAGGGCAAAATTTCTGTCGTAATGAATATAATGTAAGTGGGTTATGTACCAGACAATCATGTCCATTAGCTAATGCTCGATATGCTACGGTTAAAAACATTGGAGGGAAATTATATCTTTATATGAAGACTGCTGAACGTGCTCATATGCCTTCGAGAATGTGGGAAAGAATAAGATTATCTAAAAATTATAATAAAGCTTTAGGACAAATTGATAATTATTTACAATATTGGCAAAAGTTTTTAATTCATAAATGTAAACAAAGATTAACAAGATTAACTCAAGTAGCCATTACAGAAAGAAGATTGGCTTTAAGAGATGAAGAAAGACATTATGTCGGTGTCAAACATAAAGTTAAAAGAAGAGAAGAAAATCGTGAACGTAAAGCTTTAGCAGCTGCAAAGATTGAAAAAGCAATTGAAAAGGAATTATTAGATAGATTAAAGAGTGGAGCTTATGGTGATAAACCATTGAATGTTGATGAAAATATTTGGAAGAAAGTATTGGGCAAAGTTGATGAAGTTGAACAAGAGGAAGAATTTGATGAAGAAGATGATTTCGAATTAGAAAGTGGAGATGAAAATGAAGAAGAAGATGAATCTGATGTTGGTGAAGTTGAATATGTTGAAGATGATGGTGATGATGATTTAGTTGATTTAGAAGATTTAGAAAGATGGTTAGATGATTCTTCTGATGATGGAAATAATGATGATTCTGAAGACGAAGACGATGATGACTCTGATGATGATGAAGAAAGTGGTAAGAAACGTAAATCAACTTCAGCTACTGATAAGAATAAGAAGAAAAGAAGAGCAAGAGTTGAAATCGAATATGAAGAAGAACCAGATCAACTTCAAACTAATATCGCTATATAGACTAATCCTCACCTCTCTCATACTTGTATATTAGTAACAAAAAGCATAATATAGGCATTGCATTTATTTTTTATCTATTTCTCATATGTACTTTGATATTTCAATAAGATTTTCATCAGGATCACGAATATAAACACTTTCAATCTTTCCATTAGCACCACTTCTCTCCACTGGTCCAATTTCAATTGGTACTTCCAATTGGTTCAAATGATCAATGACACCTTTAATTCCCACCACACTTGAATTGGCATCATCCAAAAGAAAACATAAGTCGGCTGTACCATTCAAAGGATTCTTAGCATGAGGCTTGAAAGGACTGTCTAAAGCATGTAAGTTTAATTTCATAACACCGAATTTCAAAGCATATCTAGTAATGGTGGGATCAACGGGAGAAACAAAGGTTTGAGATTCCATACCTAAAATCGATTCGTAAAACTTTATCGTTTTAGGAATCGATTTAACAGTTAATACGAGATGGTCTAGACTTTTGATTTTTAACATATTGAAATAGACTTGGGGCTGTGTTGGATGTGTTGATAAAATATGAATTGAATGTAATTGTAAGCAACCTTTTTTCATATGATCTTTCTTCTCGCTATTCGTTTCTTGTCGCAAATGGCGTCTATATTCATTTTGTGGTTTCGTCGTTTTTTTGCGACTAAAATTGGAACTGGTATTAATCCATATTGAATGATTCAAGATCAAACTATTCAACAAGCCAAAACCTCAAGCATTAAGAGTAAAATAGTGGGGATGTATTAGATAAACATTTCATTTATTCGCTTTTTATGTAGACATTTTTATTTCTATAAGGACTATAAACTTCAAGCATCCTTCTCTCCACAAGATAAATCACAATCAGAGGCATTCAAAATTTAAATATCATGGTGGTTGTAGTCTTGATCCATCAATTATGAGAATTAGAACATCTAGATTAGATTCTTACCTGTAACGGGTGATGAGGCACATATTCATATTAATAATCATATCTCCTAACTTCAGCAAATCCTCTAACATAATCATATAGACGAGGAATAGTGAATCCTATCAATATGATTAACATCCAAGTGATAACAATATGTAAAACCAATTCTATAGTCTCCGCCATTTCAACTCTTGAATCGTAATCACTTAAACTTGAAGTAAGTTGTTGACTCTCTAACATTCTGCATGTCTCTGTAGTTAGATAAGTCAATGAACTACCATTGGTGATAATTGTCTGGTTTTATGGTACTGAATTGAACTCATATCGTGCTAACTTTAATACCCATGACTGTTGAATCAGAACATTGAAGTAGAACTATAAATCGGCTGTAATATGTAAGGAGGTCTCAGGTTGAAGTTTGAAGGAGTCATTTAAGGAATGCAAGCTTATTTTCATGACTCAAGATTTCGAAGGGTAATCTTGTCGTTGTTGGATCATACAAATTGATTGTTAAAACCTTCATAAGCTTGACGGTCTACACGATATGATCTTGGATTTCTATTTTTAACATGTTGCATTGGTAGAGTTTGGGCTGTGTTTAAAAGATTTTCTTGAAAAGAAGTGGGAATTGAATTTGATTAGGTTTAAGTTAAACTACACATTAAATTGTAAACAGCTCTTTTGAGATATTCAAATCTATCATAAATTATCATTTTGTGAAATTGTCGTTTTTTTGAGGGGAAAGTAAAATATAATTATTTTTGCGAACTAAAATTAGAAAGATTCATCAAATGAATGATTCAAAACATAAACATAATCACAATCACAAACATAAACATGCCAAAAGTTGAAGTTGAACCTTTAACTTCAATTCAGGGGTTAAAATATTATGAAAAGGTGAATAAACGGTGAGGTGGGGTGGAGCCAACCTTAAATTTTGACTTTATATTGAATTATTTTTCAGGAAATATGATATCGGAGTCCAAAAATGTTGAGTTTTACGGATCAATTCAATCCTTTTCTAATCTTATAACGATAAACAATGTGGTACCATACACATATCCTCCCCTCTTGAAAGATAGGGTTCTGTCTTTACGCGTATATGTATGAATAACTTAAACGGTAGGTGTAGAAGATGACAGTAAATGGATAAATGGATTGAAAGATGACTTAAAAAATAAAGGGATAGAAAAAGTTTCTTGACCTGAAGGTGTGTGTCAAAGGAATATTCGATAATTTTTCTTAATCAAGTATCAATGCCTTTCAAAAACTACACATTTTATAGTAAATGTTATAAAATACTTGATTGATTTTACTTCTAGGTTGTGGCTTTTGTAAAATTTAATTAACAACCGCAGATCGGATAATTTACCGTATACACTAATTACATAAAAAATAAGTTCAATAGTGTATAATTATAAAATCAGGTCATGAACGGATAGCGAGTTGAATATTTTAAAAAAGAAAAAGGTAAGGGGTAGTCCGTTCATACCAAGAAAGTAGATATAAAATAAACTTATTAAGGAAATATGGAACCAAGAACAATATAACAGGTATAAAAATAAAAATAAATCATAAATAATAATAAGTGAAGTGAAGGATAAAATTTACGTAGTCGTAGTAAAAATAATAATATGGAGAATCCACTTAATAATCGTACAACATAGGATCAACCTTTTAACTTTAAACATTGTAGTTGCCTAACATCTAGCCAAGAATAAGCAATGATGATAAATGATTATATGTTAACCTTAATCTATAAACGGAGACGGACACGGAAACCGTGGGAGATGTTCATGTTCATGTTCATAGGGAAGAGGCAGTGCGCGTATTTATTGATAATTATCCTTTAAATGGTAATGAGAGAATAGGATGCTAAAAATACATTTCCTGGTTTGAAACAAGGATCGAAAGATTGATGATCATATCTGTAGTAGTTTATGACAAAGTCTTAAGATGAATAAAGGAAAGAAGACTATGTAAAAAGAATGAAAGGAAAGACTTGTAAGGCATGATCAATCAATCAATCAGCTAGAGATAAACAATCTTTTAGGATAGTTTTACGCTGACATAAGCTCTTCGACACTAAAATTATATTTACGCCGTGAGAAATTATTTTTAGTGAGACAGTAATTTATTTTTGTAGTGACAATTTTTTGTTTTTACTCATTTCTTTTGGGGGGGAGGAGGGAGGGGAGGATAGAGGGAGGCTTGCTCACTAAAAAGAAATACCGTATTCACACAATTTATAGTAAAGTCACGGATGGAGATGTTTTTGACTTGTATCAATTCATTAAATGGTTCATGATAAGACAAGGCTATTTGGCAAAGCTTTATAGTCTCGATCCGTGATGGCTGTGCCACCCAAGCAATTAACTCTATATCTTGGCTACTACTCTGTTGTGGAGTTCAACGGTTTAGCGGACTTGAGCTCCGTTATCCGTGTTCCATACATTAAAATACGACTGACCAGAAGAAAAAACAAAAAAGATCTGTTTACAATGTGGCATGGATTTATGAGGATTAAGCTTCTGGATCAGATTTTCCCGTTTATCACCGGCACGATTCAGGATTTAACAGGATTACTATGCAGGCTGTACCAACGAAAATTTTAAAAAGGTATAAAAATGTCAATCAATCTGCAAGTTTAGATTTGCCATTTATTTTATTGTTTTTATATTTATAATTACGTTTATAAATCAAGTATCTTAAACGGTCAATTATAGATAATAGCATAGACAACATGTCAATGTCATCTAATACAGCCACCACCTGGTCTGCCAGCAGTTTTCCTGGTTATCCTCATTCAACCACATTAATGAGTATTAACCCTACTAAATCAGCTGAATTACAATCAATCATCACCAATGCCGTGTCTCATTTAATGAATCCAAATATTGGTAAACCTGATTTTGTTAGTTATTCTCGTGCTTTAAGAGGGGCAGAAGCATCTATGACTATTGTTCAAGCTCAAAATGTTCTTGCAACTGCTACTGATTCATCTATTTTAAGTCAAGCTACCGAAGCTATTTATGATTCTACCATTAATTTATTAGAATTACAATGGAATGAAGATTCTTATGGTATTTGGAGATTAGTTTGGGCTCCCAATATTATTTATTTTATTATTTTCGCCAGTACATTTCTTTACACTGCTGGTATGATTTATAAATCAAGATTTCATTGGTATAATGTATCATGGACTTTAGGTTTATTATGTGAAACCATTGGTTTCATTGGTAGATTGATGTCTTTGAATGATATGACTAATAACAATTACTTTTTAGTTCAATTGATTTGTTTAACCATTGCTCCTGCTTTGTTAATGGGTGGTATTTACTTTTTATTTGCTCAATTGGTGGTTATTCATGGTAGACAATATTCCTTGTTAAAACCATTATGGTATTCTTATTTATTCATTGGATGTGATATTTTAAGTTTAGTGATTCAAGCTGGTGGAGGAGCTCAAGCTTCAATTGCTTCTAATAATTATCAAAATGCTAAACCTGGTACTTATACTATGATTGCTGGTATTGCCTTTCAAGTGCTTTCAATGTCGGTATTTCTGGTGTTTTGGTATACTTTCTTAACCAAAATCTTTTTCAAACATAATTTTGATACTGATTTAGAAATTAAAGGGGGTGATGATTTACCGGTTGAATCTCATGGTTATGATCAATCATATAAGAAAGCTTCAATTAAGAATTTCTTAAAATTATTATTCAACACTAAAAATGCCAATCAATATAAAAAGAATCATTTAGAACAATTTTATAATCCTAAATTTGCTAAGATTAGAGTCAGAAAACTTTATAATTATTATGCATTTGTGATTTCTTTAGCTGTGTTATGTATTTATATCAGATGTATTTATAGAGTGGTTGAATTAGCTGAAGGATTCAGTGGATATTTAATCACTCATGAAGTATATCTTATGGTATTGGATGCATTCATGATTGCTATTGCTGCTTTACTTTTCGTTCCATTCCATCCTCAACTTGTTATTGGTGATGCATCTCAAATTAGATTACAAGATATTAAAAGTAGAAATGATGTTCATGATGGTGAAGATGATAATGAAAATATTCAAATTACTAGTCAAGATAATTTGAATGAAACTGATAATATTGAACTTGGAGAAAAGGGGAATGATGAATTAGAAGATTATGAACAAGAACATACTGCTAGTGATTCATCTGATGTTCTTCAAGTTGAACAAAATGATGTGTTCCATAACTAGACAATTTCGTTCGTTTCCTATTTATGATTGATAATGATCAATCCAATTCTCAACAACAACAACAACAACAACAACAACAAAAGAATTTATTGTTATTAAATTTTTGTATTTATTTAGTTCTTCCTTGGTTATATTTATATATGTTTGATTTTTACATTGTGTAGTTTTTTAAAAAATAAAAACAAATTTTATTCAATTTAGACGTACCTAGGGATGAATATTCCGAATGTAAGTGATATAATCGATTGCAAAAGAATCACATAGGGTATGAACCATAAAAGGTATTTGCAATCGATAACGACAATCACAAGACGTTTAAAAAAATTTTGCAACAATGATTTCTCAAATTTGTGTCAGTGCAGTGGCAGATTCGGGGAGATGACGAAAATTAACCGACAGAAAAAAGGACAAAGCTTAACTAAACAAATAAATAAACAATGAATTGGATTATTAGGGGAATTGGACAATGATGAGATGGAATTGATATATGTAACTTGAATAAACAAAGACTTAATATAGACATATATGTTCATAATATAATATATTACCATATAATAATAGTTTCGCTAATTGATTACCGAAATTGTGAATGACATTTCAAAGCCATTAAAAATTTTATTTTATTTTGGGTTATTTTTTTAAGGGAGGGAGCCGTGTCATGATGGACAAACAAACACGCGTAGTTGATATAAAGCATATTTAACATGGTATATATAGAGTAAGTTGAGAGATGAGATGAGATGAGATGAGCTTTATATGGTATTATTGGAATGTTAAATCTTTTCAAAGTTGACTAGGATAAAGAAATAAGGGATAGATAAGAAATTTTTATGATTGTGGCTTTGAAGTTAGTGATTCTTATACCTTGGAGCATTTGAAAGTAATGGAACAGAAGCAATAATTAACTACAACAACAAACTCCTTACATCATTTCTAGAAACTATAAACATTGATACTAGTAAATCAAGAATATAAAAGGCCTTGGAAGGGTATAGACGGTGATAAGAAAAATGATTTATCGTTTAATCTTCTTCTTAATTGTACACTATTATTTTATCTATATCCCCCCTAGTCTACTCGTTGCTAATACAAGCCTTTTTGATTACTACTACTGTTTATTTTTCTTATTAGTTGTATTCCTTCTTGGTATAATCTCCCTGTTGTAACTACTGGACATCCTTTATATGAGCTTGACTTGCACGCATAGGGAGAAACCCAGACACAATTACAATTATTGTTGATATCAATGGTGATTTAACTCAGCCATGTTTAACTTATATATCTCATTGGCTGTCTCCCATTTAATCAGATTACTTAAGCGCATGGTTTATGTTATGTTACATAGGTGGTTATAAAGCCATATTAGGATTCGGAATTAGTTAGCAGCTCCATATTTTTTTTCTTCATTCCCGCTTCCGTGTTTAAACTTGAAATTGGAATTGGAGGGGAGGGGAGGCTGTAACTAAATAATTACCATACAACAATGTTTATATCAGATAAGAAATTCATACTTCTAGAAACCGCAGTACCCGTATTTCATCATGTTTACACTTTGATATATTATTAGTTATTATTAGTTAACCTTGTTGACAAATCCAGTAAGAAATCTTCAAATCCTCAAGCGGCGCAGTTTTTCAATTTCTTTTTTTTTTTTTTTTTTTTTTTTTATTTTTTAGGGCTTAAGATTTCTCGAGTTTGGAATTAAAAATAATATAAATTAAATGTCATATCATCACTTCAAATCAATTTTGAATGGTGGTGTTATCTCATATCTAGTTTAACCAGCATCATTTCAAACCTTAGTAAGTTACTACTACTTCTACTACTATTTAGAGAATCATGTCAGGATTCGCATCAGTGTTAGCCAAGGCTACTCAACCTTGGACTCCAAGTAGTATTCCTACTTCAACCGTGTTATCATCAATTGATCCCACTCATTTATCCAACATTGAAGCCACCATTAGTTCATGTTATGAACAAATCCAAACTCAAACCAATTATATCTCCTTAGCTTCCATCTCTCAAGCTTATCGTGGGGCTCAAGCTTCATTGGCTATCATTCAAGCTCAAGATGTTATCGCTACCGCAACAAATTCTCAAGAATTATCATTAGCAACTCAAACCATCTTTAATAATACTATCAATTTACAAGCTTTAGCTCTTGATGAAAATTTATATGGATTCTATTTAAAAAGAGCTCCTAATTTGATTTATCTTGTTATCTTCTCCATTTGTTTCTTTTATACTCTTGCCATGCTTTATAAATCAAGATATCATTGGTATAACATTTGTTTCATTGCTGGTTTAGGATTAGAATTCGCTGGGTTTTTAGGAAGAGTATTATCATTTAATAATACTACCGATATGAATATCTTTTTATTACAATATGTTAGTTTAACCATTGCTCCTGCCTTTTTAATGGGGGGGATTTACTTTTTATTTGCTCAAATGGTGGTTATTCATGGTAGAAAATATTCAGTATTGAAACCAATGTGGTATTCATATTTATTCATTGCTAGTGATGTATTATCTTTATTGGTTCAAGCTGCCGGTGGAGGTCAAGCATCTATTGCATCCCAACGTCATCAAAATACAAAACCAGGTCGTGATACTATGATTGCTGGGATTGTATTCCAAGTTGTGGCCATGACTATCTTTTTAGGATTTTGGTTTGAATTTTTAAACAGAATTTATTTCTTAAAAGCAAGACAAAATCCTGATGATGATAGTTTTACGGTAAAACCATCATTTGGTAATTTTTTAAAATTTTTATTCAATGCTAAATCAGTTCAAGATTATCGTAATAATGTCTTGGATGGATATTATAATAAGAAATTCTCTGCTATAAGACAACGAAAATTATTTTATTATGCTCCATTAGCCATTACAACTTCAGTAGTTGTCATTTATATTCGTTGTGTTTATAGAGTGGTGGAATTATCTGAAGGATGGAAAGGTTATTTAATCAGTCATGAAGTTTATCTTATGGTTTTAGATGCTCTCATGATTGCTATTACTGGGTTAATTTTCATTCCTTTCCATCCTGTTCATGTCTTAGGGGTTAATAATGTTGTTAAATTGGCTACTATTAAGAAAAATAAAGATGAAGATGATGAAGATGAAGAAAAACAAGCCATTAATGAGGAAGATGGCGGTGCTTATGAAGAAGAAGAAGAAGAAGAAGGCAATTCGCACGAGTTAACCAAACATGAATTAGATGAACAAAAAAATGATGATCTTGATGTATATCATCATACCAAATCTGATTCTTCAGCATCACCAAATTATTCATAACTTGTTCATTAACCTAGATGTGCTTGATTTTAAAATGTGACATTTTTTTATTCTATTCTTTTATATATTATTATTACTTTATACTTTTATAGCGTGTGGTCTATAATAAACTTTTTCATAGATTTAAAGTTATAGGTTTTATGTAAGTTTCAGTTTTCAAGTGGCCGCAAAATTCCACAAAATCTGATAATTTTTCTTTTTTTTCAACTTTAAAAATCCTTTTTTTGCCGCCAATCTATTTTTATCATAACAACCTCTTCCTTATCAGTATCCTGTTATAGTTTTCCCTGTTCCAATAACTGTATCTTGCTATTGAAATCTTCTTACCTCTACTACTACTACCACTACTATGGCAGCTTCAGTACCAGTTATAGTTTCTCATTCTAAGTTTTATTACAATAATAACGAATCATCATCATCATCCACAAACACTTCATCGGCAAAATCTTCAACTCCATCAACTGCTACTACCACTTCCAATAAATCTACTACTACGACAACAACTTCTACTGCTAATCCAACTACTACTACCCCTTCGCCCATTGATACTATTTTCTTACATGAATTGCCATTTTTCCCTCATCATAATTCAGATCCAATTCTTAATTTATCCGCTGATGAATTATTATTGAATGGTTTTCAAAGTTCAAAATTAAATATGGATGGATTTATTAATTTTCATCATTTGAAATTATGTTCATCAAATGCTAAACAAATGGCCAAATATTTAATTTTATCAATGGGATTTAAAGAAATTGCTTATAAGGGATTAGAAAATGATTCAAGATTAGTTGGATCTCATGTTATTTCCAATGGAGATGTGATTCTTGAAATTGTTAATACTTTAGAAACTATTGAAGATGATAATGTATTGAAATTACCTTATTTTCAAAAGGATTTATTAAAATTTAAAGAAATTAATAATTTGAATTATTTAAATGATTTTAAAATTTCAATTGATGATTTAGTATTTGATTTTGTTAATAATAGAATTGAAAGTTTTTCACATCATAATACTACCAATAATAATAATAATTCAAAGAATATTAGTTTTAACTTGGGTAAAAAGATTTATCATAAGATTTTGAATTCCAAAAACTTTAAAAATTCCATTGATGAATATAATAATTTTATTTTAAATACAATTAATAATTCAGAATTAATTTATAATGATATTATGGAATGTTCTTTAATTCAAAAGTTTTTAAAAACTCATTGTGAAGGAGTTATGGATATTTCATTTTTAGTTGAAAATGTGGATCAAATCTTTGAAAAATCAATTAAAGCTGGTGCTGGTATAATTCGTTTACCTCGAATTATTGAAGATAAAAATGGTTCCATTAAATTAGCTACTATAACTATTCCAAAAACTGATATTCAACATACTTTAATTCAAAATATTAATTATACTGGGTCCTTTTTACCAAATTATTCTAATTCCATTAATCATAGTGATAATAATATTGAATTGAATTTATTATTACCTAAAGTTCATTTAACTTGTATTGATCATTGTGTTGAAAATTATTCTTGGAATCAAATGATGTATCAAGCCAATTTTTATGCTAAAATGTTTGGATTTCATAAATTTTGGTCAGTTGATGAAATGGATGTATTTACTGGTGAAACTGCTTTAAGATCAATTGTTATGGCTTCAAGCAATGGAAAGATTAAAATGCCAATCAATGAACCTGCTAAAGGTAAAAAGAAAGGTCAAATTGAAGAATTTAATGATTTTAATGGTGGACCTGGTATTCAACATATTGCTTTAAGAACAAATGATATTATTTCAACTGTTAGTTCATTAAATCAAAGAGGGATTGAATTTAATGTAACTTCACAAAAATATTATCAAACTTTAGAAGCAAGATTAATTAAAGATGATATTAAATTAAAAGAAGATTTTCAAATTTTAAAAAGTTTAAATATTTTAGTTGATTATGATCCTTCAACAAGACAAAAGAAAACCAAACTTTGTAATTATATATTACAAATATTTACAAAACCTTTACATGATCGTCCAACTTTATTTATTGAAATTATTCAAAGACATCATCATAATGGATTTGGTAAAGGAACTTTTAAAGGTTTATTTGAAACTATTGAAGAACAACAAAGAATTAGAGGTACTTTAGTACCAATTGATGAAGAATAAACGTTAGGTTTATTCATTGTTTGTTTTATTTGTTTATATATAGAAGTATTTATATATGTCTCTCTAATCAACATTAAAAATATTGTTTAACTTTATTTGTGTTAACCGCCAAAAGTTTAAAGTTTAAAAAAAGGATTTTTGTACACTCATTTTGCAACATAGTTAGAACAAAAAAAAATGTACAGGGGCTCATAAATTATATTTCAAAATATACATATACTTATATTTATATAAAAGAAAGTAATAGACAAAAAGAAATTTACAAAGTACAGAATAACAATAAAAAAGAAAAAGTCAAACACTAAAAGTATAGAATAAAGAAAGAGATCAGTAGAAGACAGACATAGCAAAAATAGAGAGATAAAAATTGTGTAATAGAAATATAAATTTGAAAAAACATACAAAGATAAGAAGAACACAAGGGGGAAAGGTAAGCCAATAAGAAATACAAAAGTCATTGAAGAACAGTAATATTCACACAATAATAAATAAAAAAACAAAACAAAACAAAACAAGCCAAATCAAATCAAATCAAATCAAGGGAAATACATAGACAGAATTGTTGATAAAAATTCTAGGGTTTGAAATCACTATTTGGAGTCTGCTCCGTAGTGGAATAATAGGATAAATTCTCTTCTTTGACTGATACGGTTGTATCTAATGAATCCAAATAAATTCTTTCTCCACTTGATCCTGGTCTACTGTATGATACAGCCCCAGCTGAAATTGGGGTTAAAATAGTTCTAGATTTGGAATCTCCGAGTTGAGTGGAAACTGCTTGCCCACTAGTATTTCCTGAGCTTGATCCAATTAATGTGGTATCATTATCTTCATTATCAGAGCCTGGGATTTCGATACCTGAACCTCCTTCCCTTGTTTCTGAACCTGTATCTTCTGATTTACCACTTTTCATTAAATGGCCCTTGGTATTATAATATAACTTTAAATCATTCACAAATAATGGAAATAAAATCTCTTCAACTCCTTCATTTCTAGCAATTTCATAAGCTCTTTCAAATGGAATCCAAACTCCTTTAAGATTCATGGAACCAACTTTAACCACATTACGAACCTTTTCAGTCTTTAGTATTCCATCTCTTTTCCCTCTTGTCATACCAATCACATTTAATAATTTAGTACCATTAATATAATCAGTATCTTCTCTTCTTGATACTAAAATGCCTCTTGCTCGAACTTGATAACATGTAGTATTAGCTTCTTCCCATAATATAGTTGCAATTTTAGGTTTTAATATTTCGGGATATTCTGGAATAGTACTGGAAGATGAAGTCCGAGAATGACTTGATTTAGATGATCTTGAACTGGTTTGTTGATGTAATCTTGGTCTCCTACTACTTGAAGATGGTGAAACCTGATTAATAGCAGACGAACTAGTTAATTGATTGGTATTATATAAGTTTGATGATGGTTGACCATACTGTTGCATAGGTTGAAAAGATGGTTGTTGGAAAATCATGGCTGGATTACCATAGGGATGAAAAGGTGGATAATGTTGTTGATTAGCCTGTTGATGTAAAGCATGGTGTTGAGCTAATGGCTGACCCAACTGTTGATGTTGCACCTGGGGGTCTAAAGAATGACCTGGCTGGGTTGGATCCAATGGGATCATTGAATTTATAGGTAAGGATGGGCTAATCATAGGTTGATTTGCATTATTAGGATCATTACTACCACCCATGATGAACTCATTATTGGTTTGATATCCTTGACTATGTTGAGGCTGTAATGAATAATGGGATTGATTATCTCCATATAGAAACTGTTTTGGTCTATTCTGTTGCATTGGTAAATGATGATAAGTTTGTAATCCATGAAATTCTAAATGGTGAGTACCGGTAGGTTGATTTTGTCCTTGTCCTTGATTTTGATTATTAGAACCTCCACTTTGATCATTCGCAGAACTACCACCAAACTCAAGGTAGTTTGAGTGACCTGGGGTTGACATTATATCATTCATCTAAACTGGATTTATTTAAAACTAAAAAATTAGTTTATTTGGATATTTCTAGGAAAGTGGAACACTTTTAAAAAAATTTTGTAAGTTTAAATTTAAATTAAAAAAAAAAAGCTTTTGGATTTTTGAAGTATAGGGTCCAATAAGGGTTTTTTTGTCTTTAGGAAAATAAACACTATCAAGTTAATCAAAACAACATTTGTTTATAATATTCAATTTTATTGAATTAAATTATTTGATTCCCTTTCTTGGATTAAATACAAAATTTTCCAATTGAGTAAAAATTATCAACAAAAACTCCTTGAAAATATTATTTATGAAAGTTTCAATAAAACCAACTATGACGATTAATTACTTTTTAGTAAATCAATTAATCCAGAGTATAAAAAGTTAAAATTGCAAAAGATTATTATTTTATTATTAAGGCAGAAGACGGATTAAGTCGCCTTAACTATTTCAGACTAGAAAGCCATTCTAAATATAAAATAAAGATTTGACTAGTTTTATTACAAACTAAAATTCAACCTCATTGCTTAAGAATTACTACGACGAGCAATAAAGTATGCAGGTACTTAAGGATTTAAAGACAATGATTCCAGAGGGGGGAAGGTATGTTTCATTGTTTTTTTGAAATAATAGGAAATGACATATGGTCATGACGAGTTTTAGTTATAAAAAAGAAACTTTTCAATCTTAATTTTGGTTGTACGAAGTTTCTCTCAAATTCCTGGTTTAACTAAACTAAATCCTTTTGATAGATTGAAAGAGTCAAAGAGAAATTCAGTTAAGAAAAAGAAATTAACCTCCTTCCCATTGTAGAAAATGTATCAAGGGATATATAGAAAATAAATTCAAAAAGCTGTAGTGTGATAAAGGTTTAAATGCAAAGAACTCAATTTTAAACGTGCTTTCGGTAGAGAAGTGTAGCTTGTCAAATTAGAAATAAAGGAAATTCTAGGTTTTGAATCATACGTCGAAAACTGATGTTGATTTAGAAAATATATCATACAAAAACTTTTCCAGATGTAACTTGATGCAAGATTATGTCTTGATCTGAGGTTCGACACGCCAAACATTACCTGGAGACCCAGAGCCTAGAGGTGGGTTGCGCGTGACAATAGAAAATTATCCTTAGCATATGAATTTCTTTTTGATAAAATAATAATACCGATCATAAATCAGTTAGAATTATTCTTTCCTTAATTGATTTTCAAGCTATACTCATTGATTTTAAATATTGTTATAGATTAGGAAGGCGCAAAATATTTATTACCTCAAAAGAAAATTAGTGTGTGTTAAAAATTAAATCAAAAAAAAAATTTTTTTTTTGATGTTTTCGCAGCAACTCTGTGTGCAGGCCTCTATATATAAGGAAGGGCAAATGGACACTGTAACGAAGTGCTGTTGCAACCACAAAGCTAAACTTTAAAATGAGTACTAATTACATGGAGTAAGGACAAGCCCTAGTTAGTTTCAAAAAGGGTGAATTGTCGCTAATGCATTGAGTCTAAATCAAGTTGAATTATTAATGTCAGTACCAAGGATAATGCATAAAACAAAATAAGAAGTAATAAATCACATTTGGTTTTAATCGGACATTCAGTGTTAGAACTAAAATAAGAGAAATCAGTACATCAATACACCCAAAGTGCAGCGCCTGGCTTGTAATTGCTCCGAATGACATGCAACAATAGATCCTTCCTGACATTACTAGACAACTACTTTGCTTTATTTACAAGCCTCGTTTCTTTTTGGGTAGTGGAGTTATTATCCATTTTGTCATTTCTGTGTTCGAATACTATTATTTCATTTTGATGTTAAGGAACCCTTCGTACAGGATTGATGATATATGCAAAACCACAAAATTGGAATTGACAGTTTACTTCAGTGGTTGCTCTCAAAGTTCGTAAATACAAGTTTATGACAAGGTTTACCAAAAGGGGAGGAATTTCATGGTTAATTGTTAATGAAATTAATGGAATTAAAGTCTTAGGGTTAACCGTATTCCTTATTACTCCATATGAAATTTAGAGTTTAACATCTTTTAGATAAAAAAGGAACAAATTTAAAAAATTCAAGTCAGTAATAATAAAGTTCACTGTTTCATTGTTATTTAGAAAAAAGCTCGTATGTATCAAAAGTATGTTGATTGTTGATTGTTCCAGGTCGTTTCTGTACGTCAGTCAATTTGGTAAAAAATAATAATTTTAAGGAATAAATTGAATCAGGACTTACTGATAAAATTAAATTTTTGATTTTGATGATGTAAACAGTTGACTATTCTAGACTGATTTAAATTAGATAATATGAATATGAACTATTCTACTAATCTGGTTATATGTTTTAATTTAAACGCGATTTCTAATTATTGACATAACACCTAGTTGGGACTAACCATGACACGGTTGTTATGATTTTGGATAAATAAGATCCATAACATAGGGTCTAGCTACATTTGATTGCATAGTATTATTCGGATAATAAAGTTAGCTATACTTTGTTTTTTTTAGATGAGGAAAAATTATTATTACTATTGTTATTTTTAGGTGGATATTACTTATCGAGTTAATACATACTCTTGCATCCTAGTGCTTTGATTAGAAAATAACCTATAGCCTAAACTGGAAACTGTACTAGGATAATTGGAGGGGATCAGCGGATCCAAGAGGAGTAACAATCGTGGGTTAAATTAAAAAAGCATCTAGAACCGTAACTATAATAATGGTAAGGATTGGCAAATTTAGTGAAATCCAAATTATCTACATAAATTCATAGAATGGGTTCTGCTTCCCTTATCACATTCAACCTTCAATTCCAAATGACTTCGTCCATCCTAGACCCTCTATCATATCATTACACAATAATAAATATATACCTATTTACTGTTTAGTGTTTATCTGATCTTTTTTTCTTTCTTTCCTTCGGTGACTCACGTGAGCAGTTTCCGCCTCGTAAATTTTTAATTTCTTCTCCCCTTTTTTAATGTATGGAAAGAAAGACAAAAAAAAAGATGAGACGAGCGAAGAGTTAAAAACCAGCTGATGTATACAGACAGTTTTCACAGTTTTCACAGTTTTCACAGTTTTCACAGTTTTCACAGTTGAATCCACAATATTATAATAGTCATTCACAATAACGTAACTTAATTTAGTTTTACGTAAGGGGGGTATAACCAAGCCATTGTTAAAAATTAACTTTCATACTTTCCTCTCCTTTCATTTCAGTTTTACCTTTGTCTAATTTCGATCGTTAATTTCTTATCCATATACTTTACCTTACATTATCAACGTATAATTGAAAATTCAGTTTCATTTATTCACCTGGTTTTAAATTATAAAGATATTCGAGCATTTTAATCATTTCATATTCAAATGTCTTATCCTCCTATTGAAGGAAGTCCAAAACCGTCAGGTAAGAATAGAAGACAATCATTTTTAGATATAGGTGGCCCTAACTCTATTAATAATTTTGCAAATTCATATGCTAGAGCTCAATCTTATATCGGATCAACTTTATTAGAAAGAAGTCCTAGTCTCTTAATCAATGATGAAATTTCTCCTAATACGTCTCCTCTTTTAGAAGGTCGTGATGAAGGGGAAGTCACTATCGATTATAGATTAGATGAAGAGTCTTCTTCAGTGGAAGAATACGGAGCTACTTCAGTACCGTCATCTCCTGGCGCTCATGGTTATAATCATATTCGTTCATTTCATTTCCCTGGTAATGATCTTCCAGTTGAGACATCACCATTATTCAGAAATCGTTCAAATTCAATTGCTGCATCTATAAAATCAAATTCAATAAGTATTATCACTGGTGATTCTACTGTACCGCAAACCATATTCAATTCAATCAATACCTTGATGGGCATTGCAATGTTAACTTTACCTTATGGTTTCAAAGTTTCAGGATTGGTATTGGGTAGTTTACTATTACTTACCAGTGCTATTATAACTAATTTTACCGCTAAAATCTTGGGGAAAATCTTACATAGAAACCCATCTTTAAACACTTATGGTGATATAGCTCATTTATTCGGTGGTCCAATAATAGCAATAATCGTTACCGCCATCTTTTTAGTTGATCTTACCGGTGCATCGTTATCTTTAATTCTTTTATTTTCCGATTCATTTAATATTTTACTTCCTCAAATAAGTAAACCTGTCCTTAAAACCTTCATTGTTAGTTTGTTATTCTTTTTATCAGCATTCCCATTATCGATATTATCAATTTTTAGTCTTTTAGGAGTGATATGTACACTCACTGTCATTTTAATTGTGATTATATGTGGGTTTTCCATTGATACCAATCCAGGATCACTTTTTCAACCTGAAATGTTCAATTTATGGCCTATGGATTATAATTACTTATTTTTAAGTTTAGGTATATTCATGGCTCCATGGGGTGGACATCCTGTATTTCCTGAACTTTATAGAGATATGAGACATCCTAAAAAGTTTAATAAAAGTAGTGATGTTTCATTTTCCATTACTTTTATTTTGGATTATGGGATTGGAATCATTGGTCTTTTAATGTATGGATTAAAATGTGAAGATTCAATCATTAAAAACTTGATGCATAATGAAGATTATCCAGTATGGGTCAATCCTACTTTATGTTTATTAATGGGGCTATTACCAATTTCAAAATTACCCTTGATTGCCAAACCAATCATCACTGTCTATGAAAATTTCTTAGGATTAAATGATGATTTATTATTACAAAAGGAATTCAATGGTTCATCCCCAGTCTCCAATTCTCATATCAATAGACATAATTCAAGTATAATCCTCTTTAGAAAGATATCGAGAATAATGAGTCGTGCAGTATTTTGTGTGCTTTTATTAATCGTATCATTATTGTTCAATTCATTTGGAAAATTAGTTTCATTCTTAGGTTCTGCCATTTGTTTCACCATTTGTTTTACTTTACCATTTATGTTTTATTTAAAGGTATTTTATCATGAAATCAGTATCATCAAGAAATTACTTGTCAGTATAGGTATAATCATTGGTATTTTAGGATCAGTGTTGGGAACTTATGCCGCTATAACATTAGATGTCGATGTTTAACCATGTATATATATGTACAAATTCTTAATTCAATATATTTTATTTTTGTATTTATATTTTATTTTTAATTTTATTTTATTAATTAAACTTAAACTATTTAAACTATAAGTAGAGTTATAATGTTTCCTAAATTTAAATCAGGATTATAAAACAGATTTGAATGTAAAATGCCCTGGAATCTTACAATTTTTATTATTCACATTAACAGCACTAGTAAAAGCGATACTAGTAAGAATATTTAACTTTTTTTACCAATAAATTTTTGTTATTTTTTTTTAAAAAAAACTTTTGAAATGTTTTAGATTGTTAACGATACAGCATATGAATACAAATTCTTTAACGTTTATACTTACGACCATTGCCATGATAACTACTATTCAATGAGACAACACTTCCATTTTTTGGAAATGATTCATAATCATTATAGTCTTCATCATATTCAACGTCATTGGATAACATATTAGATCCATAGTAAGCATTATCATTTTGAGCTCTAGCTAAATATTGAGCCATCACTTGCGAACCTGATGAAATAGATTTTCCATTTCTAGTTCGAGAATTATTTTGCTGATGAGATATATGTTGCATTGGAGGTTGAGCATATTGGTAGTATGCTGGATAAGCAGGTTGAGCCATCATTGGTTGTGGGGTGAAATATCCTGAAGTTGGAGTATGTGCAACAGCAAAAGTTGTAGCAGGAACAAATTGTGGACCTCTGAATGAACTATGACTACTTACTCTTGAAAGACTTTGAGGACCAACTGGAGTAGCAGCTTGATAATAGAACATTGGTTGTTGTTGCATGTATGGTGATTGCTGAACTTGTTGTTGCTGTTGTTGTTGATACTTCATATATTGGGTATTCAATGACACATTTGAAGAATTTCTTGATGATCTTCTTAATGGAATTGATGAATCTGATATGTTGAATTTGGAATGATAAACTTTTTCATAACGATAATTCTTTTTACCAGAAGAATGCTTAGCTTTATTATTTTTCGTATCTGGTGCAGCTTCAACTTTCTTAGAGTCGTTGCTATTATGAGCAGTTGTAGAAGTAGTATCATCTGAACCGATTATGATAGAAACATCGTCATCGTCTTCATCTTCATCATCATCTTCGTCATCTTCATCTATAACTGATGGAGGGACATCTGCAGTCTTTCTGTCTTCAGTTTCATTTACTGCTTCTGATTTAGCTTGTTCAGATTCACTTATTATTCCGAAAACCATAGCCGCTTCAGGACTTATAGTTTCACCAGTAAAATCTTTCTTCTCTTCAGATTTTTCAGTAGATTCAACAACTTCTTCATTTTCAACGTTCTTAGGTACAATTTCTTCAGCTTCTACTTTACCATTAACATCTTCAGAATTTTCAACAACACTTTCATGATGGACGTTTCCATTAACTAATCTATTCTTATTATTCTTAGCTTTTGAAAACTGTTTGTATTGTTGATCTTGATGATATAATTGATAAGTAGTAGCACCATTTAATTCATTTCCAAATTTCTTCTTAAAACTGAATTTAGGATGATTACCACATCTATCCTTAGCAAAACTAATTTTAAATGGTTTATATCTGTAATATAAGTGTTCAACTTCATCTTTAGAACAATGCTTCAATAAACGACCTAATCTATCCATGGCAACCTCTGAAGATGTTATTTCAAAAACTTCAACTAAGCTAATAGCATCAAGAATATTTAAGAAATTTAAGAATCCACAATCTTTATTATGATAAAAATTAATTTGTTCTAATTCTCCAAACTTGGAAAAATCTTGTCTTAATAATTCTTCATTTGGTAATCTAACTTTTTCAGTCTTATTTGGTTTTTCTTCAAATCCATCTTCATTAGGTTTAACTACTCTAATACCAATATAGACATTTCTAGAAGCACCAGCAGTAACAGCAAGAGCAATTTCTCTACTTAAAGGACCACTATGTTGTTTGGCCCATCCAACTGTTATATCATAACCATGAATGATTAATTGATGTAAAACTTGATGATTAAGGTAAAATTTTAATGCAACACTAGCGTCAACAAATGTTATAAAACAAACTTTCTTTTCAGGATGATAATTAATCGATTCAACTAAACCTCCAGCTCTAACATTGTTAGCAATCTCTTCAATGGTTGTATTTGGATGTAAATTACCTAAATAGATAGTTCTATTTCCAACATTTAATGAATCAGGATTCATTTGCACTGAATTTGCTTGAGCAGTAGCCGCGGCAGCAGCAGCAGTAGCAACAGCTAATTGATTTTGAGCGGCAATAGCAACTGCTTGTGCTTGTGCTTGTGCTTGAGCTTGAACTTGGGCAATTGCTATAGCATGAGAATTAGTGTGGTATAAACCAGATTGACTCATCATTTCTGAATTTGCGTATTTAATATGACCATTTGGATGTTGTTGATTATGAGAAAGATATGAAAGTTGAGTAGGTGGATAACCTGAATTAGAAGATGAACTATCAAATGAATTACCTCCATCAATTATTTCACCATTTAACTTAGTGCCATCAACATCATTTGTTACTGGTGGGGGACTGATTGAAGGAGATAATTCTGATTCATCTATTAATTCTGGATGTTCCATAAGATCCAAGCCTGCTTCTATTACGATTCCACTATCATTTGGTGATTCATCACTTTCATCATTATCTTCTTCTATACCTTCAAGATCATTTCTTTGTACAAGTTGTTGTTCGTCAACTTCTCCATTAATGAAATCTTCTTCTGGGATTTGATTAAATTCATGAATATGTTGTTGAGTTAAGGGTAAACCATAATCAGATTCTGATTTTTTCGATTTTATACCATTTTGAGCTGGAGTTGATTCTATTTCAGTTCTATCACATCTATCTTTATGGAAATAAACTTGATTAAACTTAATATCATACTTTGAATTAACTTCATTAACATCTTTTGAAGGTCGTTTTTTAGAAGCACCTTCTTTATTATTTATTAATCTTTGAATATCATGTTGAATTCTTCTTAAATAACTTTCATAAGTCTTGATAGCAGCATCAATCGATGTAAAATGGACCAATACTTTACCAAAAGTACGATCTTCATCAGTATTGTCTACTTCAGCCGGTATATCTTGACGTTGTTGATGCTGTTGACCATTAGCTGAATTGCTTTCAGCAGCTTCATCATCATCAATAAAAGAAATTTTAAATTCTTCCACATCACCAAATTTCGAACATTGATTATTTATAAATAATTGTAAATCTCTTAATCTATCTTCAGTTGATTTATTAATCACATCTTCATGAATTAAACTTATGGAAAATTTAATTACTAAACATCTTGATGCATTGAATTCTATAATATAATTTAAAGTCTTTAACTTTATATAATCTTGATTAGCAACAGAAGGATTATGAGATGATAAAGATGCAGTTCCATCAGAAGCTAACTGAGTTAAACTTGTAGAGGAATAATTAGAAGAAGTAGGATATGAATTGGATGAAGAATCATTTAATTGGATTCTTAAATATTTAGAATCCTTTAAAGCCGATTTAAATTCTTTTAAACTATTGGCATTTTTATGATATTTTAAATGAAACATGATTGAAATTTTTGAATTTATAAATGAAATATAACAAACTTTTAAATTTTTAGTTAAAGTTGAATCTTTTTCAAGCATTGATTCAGGAGTTGGTTTTGAAAACATTTTACAATATTCAATAGGACCAAATTCAATTTCATTTAATAATTCATTCAAACTTAAATCTTCACTTAAATTCCTTAATATTATAGTTCTTGATAAATTTAAATTATCCAAATTTCTATTATATGAAGTTTGAGATGTGCTTGATATAGAATTGGAGTTATTTAAATGAGTCAAGTATGGAGATTGATGTTGATTTTGATGATGATGATGATGATGATGATTATGACTATAATTCTTACTTCCTCTCGTAAAATGTGAACTTAAACTTGTGGTAGAACCACCTCTTGATCTTAAAGGAGATTGAATAGGAGGAGAAATTTCATGGTATTGATTATGTTGGATTGTATGTTGATGATTTTGATAAATAGATTGTTGAGGTTGAGTATGATATTGTTGATGAGTGAAATAACCATTTGGATTAGGAGATGACGGAGCAAAGTAGGGAGAACCTACTAATAAGTTTGAAGGTATCATGGAATGACTATAAGTTAAGTCTAACGGGGTTAAAGGAGGAGCATTATGACCATTTGACGTCACCACACCACCATTATTAGCTGCAGAGGTATGTATATGAGACAAATGAGGGTGACTATGATAATGATGAACTGATGATGGATGCTGCGGGTGTGGTTGTTGATTGTGATAATATATAGATTGATGAGGATACATCATAATATAGAGTTAAAATGAGGGGAGGAAGGGGAATTAAAACGGACGAAATATGGTATGAGCCGATTATAATATATGAGTATATCGAAAAGTGGTGGTTATTGGGAAAATATTTAAAATATTAGCGATTGAATTAGAATTATCGATAACGGTAATGTTTGATTTCTTCTTTATTCTTAAGGATTAATTTTCAAAATATATGCTATGTTTTGATAAGTATTTTAAGTATTCATAAAATTTGATTTTTTATACTTTAGATCGATATATGCATTAAAAAATAAGATTAACACTTAAATTCAAAATTGGGAGGGGTGGAGTGGAGTGGAATGGATAGTTTGATATATTGATACTTGATACGATGACTTGTCCCGATGAACGAATGTAATTAAAGACGAATGCTGACCAAAAAAACGAAAAAGATGGCAACACACAAGCTTTGGCAGCAACAGTTTTAGATAGTTACTATAAGTGTGAGAAAACGAGGGTTGATGGAAAATGTCGAGTTGAGTTTGATTGAAGCAATTCGATAACCCACTTGATTGATGCTGGAAGATGTTCTTTTGGAAAATGGAGGGACTATATGACTCCTGATGATATGATAAATGATATGACTTTAAAATAACAAAAGAAAGAAGTGATTGAAAAGGAATTGTTAACTCTAAAATAAAAAGAATAAAAAGTAAAAGAGGAAAAAGAACTGTGTTGTAAAAATTTGTTGTGTTCTTTTTTAGGAAAAAAAAAGTACACGCCAATACTCTTTAAAAACTAAAAATAAAAAAAAAATAATAAAAAAAATAATAAAAATAAAAATAAAAAAATTAAAAAACAAAAAAAATAAAAAAAAAAACTAAAAATTAAAAAATTAAAAAAAATTAATTAACTATTAAATCTAAAAAAAAATGGCTTATTTTGTTTTTTTTATTCTCTCTAAAACCTCCCACAAACGAATTTAAAGAATGAAATAAAAAAAAAAAAAGGAAGGGAAGGGAAGGGAAGGAGTCCACAAACACACTCAGAATAATGGCACACACACAGAGAGGATTAATTTATTTTAATTTAATTTAATTTAATTTAATTTTAACACATTGATTGTCCAAGTTATTATTTATTGAGGATATCAACCACACACACACACACACACACACACACACACACAAACTCTCTCTCTCACACTCAGACACACACAGTATGTCTGGGAAACAGGGATGAATATTTAATAGCGGAATTTATTCTTATATTCAAAATACGAGTTTTTTTTCGTTTTCAAATTTGAATTTGAATTTGAATTGATGTGGACTTGAGTTGATGAATATTTCAATTATTTTCTTTATCTAATAAAGTAATTATAGCAAGGTTTCAATGGTTAGAAATTGAAAATGTTTACGTATCCAACTATATCTATCTAGTTGAGCGCATTTATAATTGCGATGGAAAATAATCTCCTTAAACGATTACCTGTTCAGATTATGGATTTATTAATGATATCTATCATTGTCAAAAAAAAAAAAAAGATTTAGTTACAGTTCAAAGTATTGCTGTCATGAGAATTTTAACAAATTTCAGCTAATAATTCCAATTTATTTTCTCTTTATTTTTGACTGCTATGAAGTCATAGGGGGTGTTAAATAGAAGTAGTGAGTGGGTAAGTAAGTAATTACATGTTTGAATTTCTCCAGAATAGATTGACGTATACTACCCCAAACTCACAATTAGATACATTTATTAAGTCTAGATTTACTTTTTGGGAGGGGGAAGTAAGAAATGAAAAAGTGACTTAGATAGATATATGACAAAAGGGTTCTCCCATTCACCCTCACACTCACACACTAACTCAATATCTGGCAAATCTGGCTTTCATTTTATTTTTTCCCTTTAGAATTTATTTTTAGTTTAATGTCATTCTTCACCTTAAACTTGAGTTGATTTTTTACGTACTTACAAAACTGCTCCTAATTGGAAAAATATATCCCTCTTTCAGGACAAAAAATGACAAAATAGAGAACAATGACAGACAACAAAATATCCATTAATATAATAATAAAGATATCATAAAAAATGAACCTGTGTCATTGTTCTTCATATTATTGTTCGCGGTGTTTTTATTCTTTCATATTGGGATAAGTAGATGAAAATGATCAGTTGTTAAGTTATGTTAGATTGTGCTTGAATTATTATCAGGTAACATTTACTACAAAACAAAATGATTGTAATTCTTTTTTTTTTTTAATTTCTTATTGTATACGTTTTTCTTTTCATTTAAATGAATTTTTTAATTCTTTTTTTTTTTTTTAATTTTAATTTTTTTGTTTGAAATTCTCTAAAAACTACATCAAACTGTAAAAATTAACTGATTACATACTAACTATTTTACATGTTATACACGCTTGAGATCGTTTTTTTTTTTTTATTATTTTTTCTTTTTTTTTTTATACATTTCAAAACAAACGCAAAAAAAAAATAAAACGTAAATCTTAAGTTGCTTCTGTTTTATGTACGATTAATAGATAAAATTGCGAATTTTAAATCTCTGTTTCTTCCCTAACCTTCAGTACATATAAACTTTTGTTATCAACCTTCTCTTTTTTGGTATTAAAGTTCAGTAAATAATTTAACATTTACAAACTTTGATCTCAACTTAAACTTTTTACCTAATCATACATATTTAAATAGAATAAAACAGTAATTCCAGATGGTCTAAAAATAAAACTTGGTTTTTGGGGACATTTTCTTACTCACTACTTAATTTACAACTGAATGAAGTCGCAAAAGGTATTTGTTATTATTATTATTGTCCTCTTTTTGCCAATGTAAAATATATCAGTAACTAATGCCTCACGAGAGTTCAATCAATCAATAATTTATTCTCTAGCGACCTTTGCCTTAGTGGTCGGTTTATTTTTTAGTCAACCTTCGTCATAGGCTTCCCTCTGCTCACTTTTTTTTATTAAAAGAAACTTCGTCTGCGGTGTATTTTATAATTCGACTAAATCCTCAAAAAAAGCGTGTTTTCGAACATTCGCAAACGAAGAATACCAAATAAAAAAAATTAAAAAAACAATAAAAATAAAATAAAAAATAAAAAAAAGAACAAACAGAAAAAAAATTAAAAATTAAAGTCAAGAAAAAAAAAAGAATTAAAAAAAAAAAAAAAAAGAAACAGTAGAAGAATATAAGAACTTTTTTTCTTCATGCAAAAGAATTACTTGATGTTTGATGCTCAGATACACCTTGTTGATGTAAATTTAGTAGTTTAGGTTTTAAATACATGACATTAGATTTAATAATTGATTATATCATCTGGGATGGGTTTCATCTGAAATATTCTAGACCTCAACTACGAGAAATAATAGGAGAATATGGAAGCATATCTCCACGCTCATTCATTCACTCACTCACTCAATGTCTCTCCTCTGTTTTACGAACTAAGAAACGGCTACGAATTTTAAAAATTGGTTGGTTGTTAAGTAGTCTTGCAGGTTTATTCAAGAAAATCGCTGGCTACTATTACTTTATTTTGATAGATGAATGAATCAATGAATCGATGACTATGATGTGAATTGGAAGTATTTTTTTAGTAAAATTTCATATTTCAATTAAAATAACCCGTACGTTTTAAATTATTTAATACGAATCGAATCGTTTGTTTCTTTTTAAATAATAGTATTTGATGATTATTATTTTTGTGAAAGAAGTAGGAATAATATATAGTGATCGGTGTTCTGATCTGTACTGTTCATTCGTTTTTTTATTATTTTTATTTGATTTTATTTGATTTTTATTTTTATTTTTGGATATACGGCTCTGTTGTTTAATTCATTCTTTCTTACGTACATTATAAATCATATAGATAATATCGATGATATAATAATAATTATTGAACTAAAAGTCAAATGCCTGACGTATGTACATACATATTATATACGTATATTTTAATTCTATTTTATAGACAGTGGAAAAAAAAGGTTTATGATTTCGTCATAGTGATGTTCCATCGGCTTAGATTTTTCTTTTTTTATTTTCGTTAAACCTTTCTATTTCAACTGAAAGAAGTAGATGATGAAGAAGAAGTTATTCTCTATAAAAATAGCCAGACTTCATCCGCCAGGATATTTTTAATCAAAGAGACTTTTTGGTTGTGGTTGGAACGGTTTTGCTCATAATAAGACTGTTCTAAACTATATCTGTATGTCTGTCTGTCTGTCTTACCCTGTCTTATCCAGTCTTACCTTCTCTAACATGCGTTCAATAATAATTCACCTTCTTTCTATTTACTTCTCTTAAACTTTTCGTTATTTTTATGGGGTGCGGAGCGACATCTGTGGAATGCCACCTTCCTAATCGGGAGATAACTTTCTAGTATGAGCTCATTTTTTTTTTCATTTTATTTTATTTAATTTTTTTTTAATTTAAATTCTTTTTTTTTTTTTGATTTTGTTCCCTAAATTGTTTTTTTTTTTGTTCTTTCTCCATTGTTTAGAAAAGTTTACTCTGTTTTTTTCTCTCTCTCTCTGTCTCATTATTATACTCTCTGTCTCTCTCATTATTAGTATTATCCCCCTTGTGCCTGCATACAACTCATTACACTTCCTAATTAGGAAATTCTGCCTATTCTATAGTAAAACAATTCAAGTCAATTCAATTTAATTCAAATTACTTTACTCAACTTACAACGAATTCAATTGATTTTTCTAATTACAGTTTGCATCTCTCAAAAATTGGGTTTTTAAATTATCATTGCAGTAATTACGAAATGCTCTCTAAAATTTTCGATTAAGTATTAGTCCTCCATAAACGTTTATTCAAGGAATGGAATTTTTTTTTCCTGTATTGTATCTGAATTTTGCATAGTTTACATGGGTGATCCTTTTTTTTTTTTGGCCAGTTCTAACTTATTGCATAATCTGAATTATCGAAGATTATTTTTATCCTGATTGGCTTAATGACAATGATATTGAGGATATCATGAATCTACCAAACAATAGAAACTCTACTTATTTACATAATAATAATAATAAATTTTGAAATTTTCGCAAATTATTTATTTATAGTAAAGTGAAAAAAAGGGTTATTTTTAGAAATATTTTACTCCAAACTGGTGTTTTCTTTTTTTCAGGTTTTATTTTTTTTTATTTTTATTTATTGTTAAGAATGGGGAGGAGGATAAAGAGGACAAGGACAAAGAGGAGGAATAGGATGACAAGGGATTGTCTGTACCTAAGCTAAACCCCAATTTCTCTAATCCAGATACATAATATTGCTTTTGGGCTGAAAAGGGGTCCATGTAGTTATTGGTTACTTATCTGTTTGTTTATTTGTTTTATCAATTTATTTTAGCCTTGTGTAGAGGGAGAGGCTAATACACAAAGTGAATATGGTTATGGTCCGGCGTGGAGGGAACGGGAACAGGGTGAATAATTAAGGAAACGTAACACTATCAGCCACTTTGTTAGTCGTTTTTTATTTTCTTTTAATGACAATTGGATGGCACAAGTCCGACTGTTTATATCTATCTTGTGATTGATTATACACATTGTGGGTTTAGTTTCCTATCAGATTAACATCTAGATAATATTATGTGGAAAAAAGGCTTTATTAAAACAGTGATAGTTTTCAAAAAAAAAAAACGAACTTGAAAATTTCAAATTTTCAGGAAAAAAAAAATTAATAAAAAAAAAAAATTAAATTTATAAACTAGTTAAATAAAAAAAAATAAAAAATAAAAATAAAAAAAAAACTAAAATAAAATAATTCGAGGACGATACTTGAGTTAAAAGTGACACAGAATTTAACTTAGAAGTCAGTTATAGAACACCATTTATCTTGTTGATCCCTTGAAAATAGTAATGAAATCACGAATTGAGCTTGGCCGATCTCTCAGTCTCTCTCAATTTGGAATGAATTAAGGTAAGACTATACTCGTCAGATTTGCTTGTGAAAAGAGCCCTAAGACAAAATGAAAATAAAAAAAAAAAATAATTAAAATAAAAAAAATAAATTAAAAATTAAAAAAAATTAAAAATAAATATAACTAAGCAAAAAAAAAAAAAAAAACTTGACATTTACTTATTTATGGCTAGTGTAGAATGAAGTTATATCGAGAATTCAAAATCAAATAAGACCCCTAATGTTTATACTATCGACGAAGAAAGCTTAACTAGGATAAAACCGAAAAATTACCATCCAACTCTAATTAAAGCTTGAAATAAAAAGAAAATCTAACATTCTATTCTATTCTGTCCTGTCTATTTCGAATTAAGCTTTCATATTTTATCGTTTATTTTTGTTAACTGATTGATTTATGACGTTGTAAGATTTTTATTTTATAATCATTCAATTTTAAGCCTTTATTTGACATTGATAGAATATAGTCTAGACTAGTAGGTCAATCTATGTTGATCAGTCAATTCAAATTTGCCAAGGATACATATATCCTGTCAACAACCATAATAGAATAGTATAGACTAAAAAACATGAAAACAACGTATGGCTCTAAATTTCAATAATCGACTCCTATTATTTGGAAGACAAGGTTAGATATTTCGAGGAGGTTAAAGCTCGAGATATTTTAATAAAGTTTAACTTATCAGGCTAGAAATCACTTATATGACGAAATTGAAAGTTGCCAAATCTGCATAAACGGAATGTATAAAATAGGTAAGGCTGCTAATTACGTTTTCTATACTTTAATCATAGACGCGTTTGAGTATATTTTATTAATAATGTGACCTCTTACCTCAAGTCGATTAAAGTTTGGATGGAGGGTAAGACAGGGTTCAACTGAAGTCGAAACAGTTAATGTACAATATGTTCCATACATATAAATGAAAATTATTATTAGTATATATTGTGGTCCTTCATTCTTTTCATTCATTCTGTCTTAGTTTTACATTTCATTACCCGATTCATACCGTTTATGACTTTTAGTCTCTCGTTTAAAACACATCCATGCCTCCATATCGTATGAAGAGGAATTCGAATTCTCAATCACATGACCCATCATCACACGACTTATCACATGACCAACAATTTGATAAATTTTCTGTCTCCTTCCTTAATTTTCTATTCTGCTTACTCTCACTGAGTGCTGATGAGAATTCAAAAAATTTTTATTGATGAAAAAAAAAAATGTTGTTGTTTTGATCCTTAGCGCTGCCTTTCCTTTCCTTTCGATTGTTTTTAATTTTAATCTATCAATTAATTTGATTTCTTTTATTGAATCAATCAATTTAATATAGTATATATCAAGCATAATGGCTACTCAAGAAGTTCCAACTTTTAAATTAGTTTTAGTCGGTGATGGTGGTACTGGTAAAACCACATTTGTTAAAAGACATTTAACTGGTGAATTTGAAAAGAAATATATTGCTACTTTAGGAGTTGAAGTTCATCCATTAGGTTTCCATACTAATTTTGGGGAATTGAAATTCGATGTTTGGGATACTGCTGGTCAAGAAAAATTTGGTGGTTTAAGAGATGGTTATTATATTAATGGTAAATGTGGTATCATTATGTTTGATGTTACTTCAAGAATTACTTATAAAAATGTTCCAAATTGGCATAGAGATTTAGTTAGAGTTTGTGAAAACATTCCAATTGTTTTATGTGGTAATAAAGTTGATGTTAAAGAACGTAAAGTTAAAGCTAAAACTATTACTTTCCATAGAAAGAAGAATTTACAATATTATGATATCTCTGCTAAATCAAATTATAATTTTGAAAAACCTTTCCTTTGGTTAGCAAGAAAATTAGTTGGTAATCCTCAATTAGAATTCGTTGCTTCTCCAGCTTTAGCTCCACCAGAAGTTCAAGTTGATGCTGATTTAATGCAAAAATATCAACAAGAAATGGAACAAGCTACTGCTTTACCATTACCAGATGAAGATGATGCTGATTTATAAGTAAACCCCCCTTTTGTTTTATTAATCCTATTAAATCAAATAAATATTCCTTTTATTCATTTATTTGTTTATTAGTTTAATTAACCAATTATAGATATTAAAGCCTAATATCAATAGATAATTATGTTTTATTTTGTTTTATGCTTATATTTTTTAATGTTTTCCCCCTTTTTTCATCTATTTTCATCGTTTTTTGTTTAATTATTACTATTAAACGAAATTCAAAACAAAAAAACAACAACAACATAACATTAAGTCCTTTTTGTTTGTTTTATTAAAGTTTGTGATTATATATTGTTGTTTACAATTGTTATTATCATTCATCATTTTATATAGTTTTTTCCTCTTTTTATAGTTATATATATAAATAAATTTATTTTACATTACATTACCTTATCTTGTATTGTTGTAGTTGTACTTTTTACATGTATTAATCTATTTAATATTACATATCTACAAGATAAACCTTTTACAATAAACGCCAAAAATTACCCAAAACCACAAAAACCCTTATGAATCTATACTAGTCATTACTAAAGACCATTTGACATATTATTAGCCATACTAATCTTGATATGTTTCAGTAATGATTTTTGATAATCATCTTGGAAATTGTAAAAGGATGGAGGTGGAACTGGTAAGCCTTGTAAATTTGGAGGGGGAGGTAAGAATGATTTCAAAGTTTCTTCATCTTCATCTTCCTCTTCCTCATCATTATCATTCTTTTTAGAGGATGTATCATGATCCACCATTAATTCATCATGATCTTTCACTGCATTCAAATCATATGAAGATCCTGGTGCCTTTCTGTTTAAATAATCCAACGTTATTTCATATTTCTGAGAACTATCTTGATTATTAACTTCATTCCAAACTCCTGTTTCTTTAGCTTTTGATTCATAATAATTACAATAGAATTTGATATGATTCTTCCCTATTAAATGGGATTTCCTAACACTCATGGTGTCATGAGTCAAATATGATTTACAATAATCACAATAATACTTTGGCATCTTGATTATTGAGGTATATTGATTGAAGATGTGTACAATCAATTGGTGATAGATAGATCTATATATTCTTCTTTTTCAATTAGTGTATAGTAAAAAATCCAATCACATGATCACTAAAACGTGACTTCACATACTATTAAAAATTGACCAATAAAAAAAGATGATTGATAGTGTATAACTAAAGGACTAACCAAAAATTTGATCAAATTTACACGACCCCCGAAAATCGCTATTGGAAAAAAAATGAATGAAAATATTGACATTATAAACCTAATGGTAAAGTTGATTGTATCAAATAATAGCATAATAATAGAAAGTCAATCATGTTTAGACCTGTTATTGTATGTATTTATTGTATCATTGGGTCAAGTGAATGAATATATGAATGGAATTTTATTCATTGGCGGTATGGGGATGTCGTAATCGAATCCATAAGATCATCAACATTAATGAAGTAATAGTGTCTTAATTTCATCAACAGACATCTATCAATAAGATGAATGATTTGAAAGACATGACGTATGGAAAGTCAGCCATGTCAATTAGAACTTGTGTGTTTGAAATTTATCAATTGGGCTCAAATTAAGTGATTGGGGTAATCTATAATATCACAAGATTGAATATCCAAACACATTTATCTGTCAAATATCATTTATCCCAACAAGAGATTAATACAAAGTGGAACATTCTATTACTATAACATTCACCGACTTATCTACTCATAGATTAATTATACTAACTCATTTTTTCTTTATAGCGTTCAGTAGCTTCAAAGAGATTATTCTCAATGACTCCAGCTAGAAACAATATAGTTTCCGAATTATACATTCAACAAATCAAAGCATTCAAACCAATTGCTATTTCTGCTAAAGAATTAGAAAGTGCCGTCAAAGCTTTCCAATTACCTGCTAAAGCCACTATTCCATCATCTGAATTACCAACTGAAGCTTTATCTGAATATGAATCAAGTGAAGTTGAAACTGAAACTGTTTCTGCTTCTGGTTCATCTATCGCTGCTGAAGAAGACTGGTTCGTTTTCGAAGAAGAACATGAAGAACACCATTAGATTCAATGTTTAACGTTTATTATTAATATTATTAGAATGTTTTATGTTTACTGCATTATTTCTTTCATTTAAAAAAACTTCATCCTTGGAAATTATATGTACAATCTAAGTGCTTTATTTTTTTAAATGAAAAACATATCAAAAGATGATGAAAAATACAAATTATACTAAATCCAATTGCTTAATTGGTATTCTTACTTTTATAAATTTATATATCCCAATATGTGATACATTATTTTTATATATACTTTTCCATGAATACATATAAAAAAAAAACCTATTTTAAGATCTTTAAAAGACTAGAATGTAATCAGACTTGACTTAATACTCCATTGCATTTCTAATTCGTATACCACTTATGTAATATATAATCTCTACTTCATCAGAATCTTCTAGTAAACAATGTAACACGCATTCTTTGGCAGTAAGTAATAAGTAAACTGTCTTACATGTAGAAACCACTTTCGAAGCCATTTGCCAATCTTTCAATCTTACTACTATTTCTTTATCTTCACCAGGATCATTCTCATCGATATTTCCTGCATCTCCATTAATATGTTGTAATTCAGTTCGAATCATCATTTCACCTTCAACATTTTCTTGAAATGGTTTTAAAACTTCTAATTTCTCATTCCAACTAATGGTAACTCTATATTTACCCTCTTCTTCTAAAACAAATCCTAAAAATCCACCTCCTCGCCTACTCGCCTTTATACAAACAGTATCATTACTTGACGATCGCTTAAACTTATCAAGTCTCCTATACGTTGATACGAATTCTTGCGGTAGCTTTATGATAAGATCTATATCATGCAATTCTGGTTCTTTTAAAAGCAACAAATCTTGTGTATTCTTTAGTATCTTGACCGGGATTCTAAATGTATGATTGATAGTACTAGCATTGACGTTAATGTTGGAATAGAATAAAGCTAATGAAGCTGTTCTACTATTTCCTGAATTTGCACCTTGAGCTCCAGTCGATTCTTTTCTTTGAAGTCGTATATTCAACCCATCACTATTGGCCTTATCGAAATTCCTCAACGTTTGAAGTAATAATTCAACATTGACTTCTAACAGGATGGTATTATCTCGAAGACTCTGGATTTCAATTTGATTAAAGATAGCATGCATTTTCAATTTACACCAAACTTGAGGTTCCTGACTGATTGATTGACCATTGACCAGAATCACATACAAGATATCAGGGGTGAATCGTAATAATATATATTTTCTTAATGAACTGATCAACGACAATGCCGTCTTAAGACTTTCTGTATTGTTGGTCTTAAGCTTTAACTTCATCCTCTCTCATGTAGACTCTGATACCTCTAACGCGTTTGATCTGAATTATCCACACTGTAACAATATCACTAACTCTGAAAAATGAACTTCAACCACCTATCAAATACAACTATGAATGATTGTAGGACGTTAAACTTGAATTCCGTCTAGTTCCAACCTCTAAATCAGTTGTTGCAAACTTCAAATTTATCAACTATACATATCAACTCTCACGACTATATCTTAAAATCGACTTGGAACTGCATATAAAAAATTCATTGAGATTTTTCTTTTAGTTCTGAAAAGCTTCGATAAATACCATAAAGAATCAAAACCACAGGCTAAATTAAAGGCAACAAGAAGTTAAACTTACCAATCAGATGGTAGTTGATGTTAAGGATTCAGATGATTCTGAAGCGTTCAATTTCTTTGGTCTTGGTGGTTGTAACGAAGTGGGTAGATCATGTCATATCATTGAATATAAGAATAAAGTAGTGATGTTAGATGCTGGTATTCATCCTGCTCTTTCAGGTCATTCATCATTTCCATATTATGATGAGTATGATCTAAGCAAAGTTGATATCTTATTAATCAGTCATTTCCATTTAGATCATGCTGGTTCCTTGCCTTATGTCATGCAACATACCAATTTCAAAGGGAAAGTATTTATGACCCATGCTACCAAAGCTGTTTATAGATGGTTATTAAAAGATTTCGTCAGAGTTACTTCTATCGGAGGTGAAAATAGAAATGATGGAGCTCCCGATGCATCTACTAATTTATATACTGATGATGATATCATGGATTCATTTGATAGAATAGAGACAATCGATTATCATTCAACCATTGAAATTGATGGGATACGGTTTACAGCATTTCATGCTGGTCATGTTCTTGGTGCTTGTATGTACTTTATTGAAATTGGAGGATTAAAAGTGTTATTCACAGGAGATTTTTCTCGTGAAGAAAATAGACATTTACATGCTGCAGAAATACCACCTACTAGACCTGATATTCTTATATCGGAATCAACTTTTGGTACTGGTACTTTGGAACCATTACCGGAATTGGAAAAAAGATTAACTCAAAATATCCATGCTACTATTTCTAAAGGTGGTAGAGTGTTAATGCCAGTGTTTGCCTTAGGTAATGCTCAAGAATTATTATTAATCTTGGAAGAATATTGGTCTCAACATGAAGATCTTCAGAATATAAACATATACTATGCTTCGAGTTTAGCTAAAAAGTGTATGGCAGTATATCAAACTTATACTAATGTCATGAATGATAATATCCGTCTTTCTATGACCAATTCAGGTCAAAAATCAAGTCCATTCGATTTCAAATATATCAAATCTATAAAGGATGTATCGAAGTTCCAAGATTTTGGCCCATCAGTAGTGGTGGCATCACCAGGTATGTTACAAGGTGGTGTTTCAAGACAATTATTAGAAAAATGGGCTCCAGATCCAAAGAATTTGGTGGTAATGACAGGATTTTCGGTCGAAGGTACCATGGCCAAAGAATTATTAAAAGAACCTCATACAATTCAATCATCAGTTAATCCAGATCTTACTATACCGAGAAGATTAAACGTCCAAGACATCTCCTTTGCAGCTCATGTGGATTTCCAGCAAAATACTTCATTCATTGAAAAAGTACAACCTCTGAAGATTATTTTAGTGCATGGTGATTCAGTTCCTATGGGAAGATTAAAGTCTGCATTATTAAGTAAATACTCATCTCGTAAAGGTACAGATCAAGAAGTTAGGGTTTATAATCCAAAGAATTGTGAGGAATTGAAAATAGGTATAAAAGGATTGAAAGTTGCCAAAGTATTGGGATCATTGGCTGATGAACAATTAATCCATCTTAAGGAAGTAGTTCAAAAAGAACTTGACAAGAGTTCACAAATTGAAGAATTAGAAGATTCTGAAGTTAAGACTGAAATGGAAATTGACGGAGACGAAAAGGAAAAAGAAAAAGAAAAACCAAAGGAAGAAAATGGAAATTTGAAGACTGGTCAATTCTTATCAGGTGTCTTAGTATCGAAAGATTTTGATTTGAATCTTTTACAATTACAAGATTTACACGAATATACACAATTATCTACTTCTATAGTGAAATCAAAGATAAATGTTAAGATTAATGCTGATATCTCGTTAATGAAATGGCATTTAGAACAAATGTTTGGTTATATTAACATCTTGAATGATGATGAAGAAGAATGGGAATGTGTTGTAATGGACGTTGTCGATATTTTTATAGATCGAACTAAAACTGGAAATGGATTGTATATAACAGTCGAATGGATTAATGACAATCTTATGGCTGATTCATTAGCTGATAGTGTAATTGCTATTCTTTATTCTATTGATGCATCTCCTGCATCAGTTAAACTTTCTTCCCATGTACATAGTCATAATCATACTGAGGTTAAATCGGAGCAACAAGAAGACATATCACTTGAGAAATCAGCCCATGCTAATTCTGAAATATCAAGTCGTGTACATCGTATAGCTTCCTTACTTGAAGCCCAGTTTGGTGAATCTTTAATCCCAGAAGGTGATGATAAAGCTGTTATCAAATTTGGTAAAAATGAAGCAAAAATTGACTATTTGAATCTTACTGTTCAATGTGCTTCAAAGGTTTTGAGAGATAGAATTGAAAATATCATTAAGAGAGGTACAGCTTTAGCTGCTCCTTTAAGTCAATTCCAAAAAACTGTATAATTATGTATAGATTATTTATAAACATAAACATTTTGCATCAATTAAACCAGTTTGAGATGTATAGAAATTTTTGTCGTGTGAATTTCAAGTTTGATACTATTTTTTTTTTAAGATATATATATATAATGTGAAATATAAATACCAGTAACTTGTAATTCGTAATACTTATAAATACTTTAACACCACAACATCATGAGGTATGTATACCAAGAGAAACTGAAACACCTGGAATTATCCAATACTAACATCATGTCATCTAGTGAATTTATAGATCGTCCAAGATCAGAATTGACTGAACTCGAGTTACAAAAATTAGAGGAATTTGAGTTTACTCATGGACCAATGTCATTAATCCAAACAGCTGTGAATAATCAGACTCCTATCGTTATATCATGCAGAAATAATCATAAACTAATAGCTAAGGTCAAAGCTTTTGATAGACACTGTAATTTGGTGTTGGAAAATGTAAAGGAATTATGGACCGAAACGGTGAAAAATAGCAAAGGTAAGAAGATTAAATCAATTTCAAGGGAAAGATTCATTTCTAAGTTATTCCTTAGAGGTGATTCTATCATCATCATATTGAAGGCTTAAACTCCGCTATAAAGGTCATTTCCCTTATTTCATAACATGTATTATTATTATTATTATCGACATCTTAGATAGAGTTCAAATTATTGCATATTATTATATATATTGTTGGCGTATATCATCTATGGTATATCAGGTTTAATGTACAATATGTATTTTCAAAATATAAACTAAGCTATTATTACAATGAAGAAATGAAATTAGAGATTACAAGAAGAAACTAGACTCATACACCCACACGTAAGATATTCTTACCTTGATGTCTAAATCTAATGGATTCATGTTTTTGTAGTATATCTAAAGCCCTATTCAAGGCTGCCACACTGGTCTTACCACTCTCAACAAATTCTCTTCTTAAAGTACTATAAGCAGTTGAGAAACCTAAAGGTAAACGTCTCTTTAATTCTTGTTCAACTCTTCTAATTTCTGCGGTAAATTGAGGATTTCCGGAACCATCACCAGCAATACCTTGATCAACAGCATCCATAGTAGAAGCAGTAAACAATCTAATGGCTTCTTCAACATGTTCTTCGGTAGCTACTGGTGACAATTTTAATTTAGCTAAGGATTCAGTTATACGTATAATAGCTTCCAATTGTCTGACAGTAATTGGAATTGAAGACCTTTCATTCATATCTGATTCATTGATTTGTAATTTACGTCTAATTGAAACGAAATGTGATGATAATCTTTCAGCTGCATCAGGAGATAATCTTGGAGCTGATCTTTGTTTGACATATTGAATATATCTTCTCATGGTTTCAATTGGAATTTCACCTTCTTGAAGTTGTTCTTGAGTTTTACCACCAGTATGAACATTCATAACATGTTGAGCGATAGAAATATCTCTACTTTCATTATGTTCATCCTTAACAATAAAGATCATATCAAATCTGGATAAAATTGTACTTTGGAAATCAATATTTTCACCTGGACTCTTAGAATCATCATATCTACCAAACACAGGATTAGCAGCTGCCAATACTGATGTTCTGGAATTTAAAATGGTAGTAATACCAGCTTTAGCAATAGAGATAGTTTGTTGTTCCATAGCTTCATGAATAGCCACTCTATCTTCATCTCTCATTTTATCAAATTCATCAATACAAACAACACCACCATCAGCTAAAACCATAGCACCACCTTCAAGATAGAAATCTCTAGTTTGAGGATCTCTTTGCACAGAAGCAGTTAAACCAGCTGCTGATGAACCCTTACCTGATGTATAAACTGAGATCGGAGCAATTTTTTCGACAAACTTTAATAATTGGGATTTAGCAGTACCAGGATCACCTAATAACAATACATTAATATCACCTCTTAATCTCATTCCATCTGGTAAGACTTTTTTAGATCCACCTACTAATAAACATGAGATGGCTTTTTTAATATCTTCATTTCCATAAATTGAAGGAGCAATTGAATTAGCAAACACTTCGTATAAATTAGGTAACCTTGATAATTTTAAGAATTCTTCTTCTTCTTCTTCAGTGAAAACAGTACCTTGTCCATTGATACCAATATCGACATCGGTTTGAATACCCAATACTTTCAAGTATGGATTACGAATAGCGACATTTCCTCCACCACCGTTATTGTTACCTTTTTGTTTGGATTGGAAAATAGAATATATACCAATGATAGTAACTCTTGTACCTGGAACCACTTGATTGGCTAAGTATCTATCAGCTTGTAAGAGAATATGTCTTGGCATTTCTCCAACTGGAACCATATCTGGAGATTCTTGTAATTTTAAAACTTGTTGATCAACAAAAGTAGATTTATCATGGGCTATAACATAAGGATCATAAGGACATTTTTCTTGAGTTGTATCTGTTTGTTCCTTTTGACATCTACTAGGTAAATTCACTTGACCAAAACCTGATTTAATAGGTAATCTAAGAGTGTGTTTACATGAACGACAAATCAATTGAACTTGAGTGGCTCTTGATGATAAAACTGAAGCAGAAATAATGATACCACTAACTCTCACAATTTTAGCAATATGTTCTGAATCCAAATCTCTAATTGAAGTTTTACTAGCATTGGATAATAAGATTAATTGACAATGAGGGAAATCTGCTGGAACATCATTAGTTGATAAATAAGCAATTCTTTTAGCAATATCAGTTATAGCATTTTCAAATAATGGGATCATCTCAGCTGGATCATCAGTTAATTTTTTATTTAATTCTTCATTAAACCCAATAAGATGTTCTGAATTAACTCTTAAGAAGTAGTTCTTGATCAATAAGTTTTCTCTTAATTGATCTCTGTATATGAAACGAGTGTCTAATCTGAATTCTAAAATGAATGAACGGAAAGCTTTGGTGATTTCATTAAGAGAACTATCTTGAGGATCTTCTCCTTGTAAGACTTGAGCTCCATAGACTTCACCTCTTTCGTATGACATTGTATAAGTTGTTCGTAGTAACGAGTGTGTAAGATAAGGACCAATACTTCAGAACAGCAGCTTAATTGAATGGGTTTATAAACTATGTTTTAAACTATTAAATCTTTTTAATGACTTTTCGTGTTAAGTTCGAAATTTTGTAGATAGATGCACTTAATTTTCCTAATTGGGACAAATTAAAATGTGAAAAAAAAAGAGACGTTAACGCGTTTGTAAAAAACTGCAAAATTATGATTTAATCTGTAAATAATCAATTTTTCGTTTTCTACAGTTTTGATGGCTGTCTTTTCAAACTGTAAATATTGAATCACATCCTTTGATGCCTGTATTGGGTTGATCCCATAGAACTATTAGAGAGTCAAAACCTATCTAGTTAGTATAGGTATGCTACATCCGTATCGTGTATCAGGACGCTTCATAGCGTCGGTAATAAACTTGCAAAGTAAATTCCTATTCTCAACTTCAATTACTTGCAAAGCCATACCCAAAAAGCATAAATTACCACCTAGACCAAAATGGTTAATTAAAGAAGAAGAACTAGAAGAGAAATTCATTAAAGGGGGTAGTGGACCAGGTGGTCAAAAGATTAACAAATCAAACAGTAAAGTTCAGTTGACTCATATTCCTTCTGGGTTAGTGGTTGAATGTCAATACTCAAGATCACAAGAACTGAATAGAAAACGAGCCAGAGAGATCATGTCATTAAAACTAGATGAAATGCTTAATGGTGATAAAAGTCGAACAGCAGTTGTAAATGAAAGAAAGACTAAATTGAAACAAAGTAAATCTAAGAGGGCCAATAGGAAATATAAGGTATTGGATGAAGAAAGGAAAGAGCAAAAGGAGAATGAAAATGAAGATGAAGATGATGATGAATTAGATCCGGAAGACGAATTTGAATTGTTTTTGAAAGAGGTCAAAAAGGAATGAGTTAATCACAGTTCCCATTCTTGTATATAGCAGGACTATTTAGATAGAATTGTATCATAATTGTATCATTATTCAATAAGGATCATATTACACTGTAATTTTTCTGCGTAGAGATTTTGTTTGCAACCTTTTTTACAGCACTCTCTTGAATTCGTATTTATCATCATTATACCATAACACCCATCAATCTATCATTAGGAGTGATGTCAATCAGTAATACAGCAGTGATTGGTTGTATCATTGCCTTATTTGGTTTAATCATCCTTTGTACCATTATTATATCGGTTATTCTATGTGTTACTTCTAGAATATCATCTAGTTACGAGAAGGGGCAAAATGATAATGGAAGTCAACATAAAAGTTTCAATCTATTTCATGATTTATTAAGGAATTCATCTCCTAAGATTGATTTAGAAGCTCAGAATCATACTTATAATGATATGTCATCAACCATTGTTCTTAAAAGTTTCCCAATGCTGCTAGTACTGCCAACAGAGGGGGGTCAAAATCATGTCCTGGATGATGGAGGATTATTAGTTACGATATCAAGAGATGACAGAAGTAAAGTAATACTTGGAACTGATGGAACTGCTGCTGAAGAGCTGGATTATAGAAGTGCCATTGAAAGTTTTCATACTATTACTGATGGATTAGAAGATCGAAAATTAAGATTAAAAAAATCGATTAGAAGAATGTCATCAGTTCATTATAAACGTAGTAATGATAATACGTTAAGTACCATTGTTGCCATTCCAAATGAAAGAAAACAATCTTATATTGCTGATCAATATGACAGTTTTTCTCGTACTCTTATGCTTCAAAATATGATTCAAACTTCAGTTAATGATGATAATCAAGCAATTATGCAAGTGAGGGATCCATTTCTGAATAGTTTAATCAAAGTTGGAGGAATGGTTGTAGTTGTTAAACCATTCCATGGAACTGAAGAGTTTGAATTTAATACTTTAGAAACTGGTGATTTACTTAGAATAGTGAAGTTTTATATTAAGGAAGATGAAGAGGTTTCAATTAAGCCATTACGTATAATTTCTGATAAGCAAGCTAAGAATAACAGTATTAGTGTTAATGATGAAGGAAGTAGAAGGTCAACTATTATTGAAAGTTCAGAAGAAATCACTATCAATGGTTACAGTGTAGATGAAGATGTGTTTATCGATAGATCAGATCTTAATTATTCCAAACTTTATTGTACTGGTATTATTCTCAATTCATGCTTAGAATTTAATAACAATACTAGTGATTTATCATTGAGAATTAAAGATAATATTGGAGGTGAATTAGAATTCTTAAAAGATTTCCCATTGGAGATAGTTTCATTAGAGACGACTGTTTTGAGATCAATGCATGATGTTACTTTATCTAGCAGCCATATTGAAGAAGTCGAAGACTATCAATAATCATTGCTATTCTCATTTTTGCAACTAAAAGCGGAAAAATAAATGTGCTTATAATATTTGCTATAATAACTACTACTAATTATTTTCTATATATCTCTGATGAATATTTTTCCAATTTTCAGCTGTCTTTAAAGCATCTTTCCAATTTTGAGTCATTATTTCTAATTCCTTTTCCAATTGGTTTAATTTGGATGATTCATCTTCAATTTTTGATTCATTATCATCGATTTGAGAATGGATAAATAAAATATCAGAAATGTTATGATAAAATTTATAAATATTATTTAATATTGGTTTTGAAATTAATTCAAATGATTTTAAATCATTGAAGTATTGTTGTATGATATCATGATTTATATGATCAAATTCTTGTAAATCAACTATATCTGATGGATTAGGTAAGTTAATAATTGATTTATCTCGATTAAAATCAGCTAGATTTGAATTGAATTGATTATAGTATTCATTTATTAAGTCAATAAATTTAGTAAATTTATAATTTTCTGTAGCTATTGATTCAATGATTGATGTTAGATTGGAGGTTAATTCATTTACTTCTTGATTTATTATTGCTTCGTTTGGTTTGATGGGAGTTGATTCAGTATTATCAATTATAGGGGTATTATTATAGATTAAATTGGAGTTGATTGATGTTGTTGTTATGGTATTGGTAGTATTATTGGTAGTTAAATCCTCCAAAGGAGTTGAACTTAATGGTATACCATATTTGATAACTGATGATAAATTCCTCTTATCTAGTAGTCTGGCTTTTAATTCTTCAATCTCAAGTGATTTCTTTTTCAATTCAATTTTATATTTCTTTTGTAAACTGGTTGACCAATGCTTTAGTCTATTCAAATCATTAAGTTGTAATTTGTTGATTTTATTTAAAGACCCAATTTGTTTATTTAAATCATTTTGTTCGAATTGAATCAATTTGTTTAAATCCTTTTCATTCTTTAATAATGACTTTTCCAATTGTTCATTCTTCTCTGTCAATTTCTTAATTTGAGCTTCCTTTTGTAAGATAGTATGATTTGATAATTTCTGTTGATTTCTAGTTCGATCCAACGCAATCAAAAGTGAATGTATTATATTAATGGTTGATCTATCGTTTTCATACACGGTCTCATTGATCTTGAACTGTTCTATAGCCTCTGATTCAAACTGCCCCCTTAATAGATCTGGATAATCTATCGATAAAAACTTGAGTTTATCATCGATATAAGCTCTTGATAATAGCATAGAATTGATCAAATCAGAAGCATTATGGATGGGTTCTGTATCCAAGTATGACGATGATGGTTCTGACATCTATGATAGTTGTATCTTGATGGTTGTCCACTACTAGAAGTACCCAGTTGTATGGTTACTTCTTCTTGATTCTTGTTGTTTTGTTGTTGTTGTTGTAAAAAAATCAAAACAAATCACAAAAACTAAAATTTGTTAGTTGATGTAATTTGTGATGTGAGTGAGGTGAGTAAGAGTCATTTTTGAGATCATCATCATCAACTTTAAATTTTTCAACTTCTTTTACATTTATCTTTGATCTTTTTGATTATTTGCAACACACTTTAACAATTGTCAAATCATATAATATCAGTATGAGTGAGTTCAAGACTTTAGATCGTGAAGAACCAAACTATTTTGGTGCTGGTCCAGCTTTATTACCAACTTCAGTGTTACAAGAAGCTGCGTATGACTTAATTAATTATGAACAGCAAGGTCTTGGTATTGGTGAAATTTCTCATCGTTCAAAACCGGCCATTAAAGTAATTGATGAAACTAAAGCTAATTTGGCCAAGGTATTGAACATTCCAGATACTCATGAAGTGTTTTTCATGCAAGGTGGTGGTACTAGTGGGTTCTCATCGATTGTATATAATTTAATTGCAAATTACGCTAAAAGACACCCTGGTAAAGTTGGTAAGGCAGCTTATGCTGTAACTGGATCTTGGTCTAAGAAATCAGCTGAAGAAGCTGTCAGATTAGGTTTCGATGTTGATATTGTGGTGAATACCAAGGCTAACAAATTTGATGATATCCCACCTTATTCAGAATGGAAAGCTATTGATAAAGAGAATACTGCTTATCTTTATGTTTGTGATAATGAAACTGTTAATGGTAATGAATTCAAAGATATCCCAACCTCTGAATATCTCCCTGAAGGTGTTGAACTTGTGGCTGATATGTCATCCAATATCTTATCAAAAAAAGTTGATGTTAGTAAATATGGGGTTATTATGGCTGGGGCTCAAAAAAATATTGGTTTAGCAGGTTTAACCATTTATATTGTTAAGAAATCTTTAATTGAACAACCAACTGATGATGAATTGAAATCTTATGGTATACCAAGAGTTCCAATTGCTTTCCATTTCCCATCTGTGGTGGCTAATAATTCAGCTTATAATACTATTCCAATCTTTACTTGTCATATTTTAAAATTAGTGACAGCTAGACTTATAGAAAAAGGTGGAATTGAATATATTCAAAAAGTGAATGAAGAAAAAGCTCAATTATTATATGCTGCTTTAACTAAATATCCAAACTTTTATAAATTACCTATCGTTAATCCAAAAGTTCGTTCAAATATGAATGTGGTATTTACTTTACCAAAGGATTTAGAAGATAAATTCATTCAAGAAGCCACTGCTAAAAATTTAACTGGATTAAAAGGTCATAGATCAGTAGGTGGTATGAGAGCTTCTATATACAACGCTGTTACCCTTGAAAGTGTTCAATTGTTAGTTGCTTTTGTAACTGAATTTGCTGAAGCTAACCAATAGATATTTCATTTCTCTATAGTGTATACTGAAAAAAAAAATTATTTACTGAGACTTTAAAAAAATATTGAAAAATTATTTGTAGATGCAAATTTAAACAGTAAGGAACTGACATCAGTACATGGAATGAACAGACTCATATTGCCTAGTCGGAGAGTCATATCACGATGCTGCTTGCCAATGGTGATACCGACGCGGTTTGCTACTAATGTGAGTATCACGAAGAAAGTATTAACGTTGGAAGATAAACGAATCCTTTTAAATAAGGAAAGTTATCGAAAACAAGTTCAAGAAAGATTATCCAAAATACCGAAAGAAAACTATAGAAACTTCAGTATAGTGGCGCATGTTGATCATGGGAAGTCAACTCTTTCCGATAGACTTTTAGAATTGACTGGTGTGATTCAACCTGGTGAAAATAAACAAGTGTTAGATAAATTAGAAGTGGAACGAGAGAGAGGTATCACTATCAAAGCTCAAACTGTGTCTATGATTTACAATGATCCCGAATCAAAGCATGATTATTTATTACATTTAGTTGATACGCCAGGTCATGTTGATTTCAGAGCAGAAGTATCAAGATCATATGCTTCATGTGGTGGAGCATTATTAATAGTCGATGCATCTCAAGGAGTTCAAGCCCAAACCGTGGCTAATTTTTACTTGGCTTATAGTATGGGATTGAAATTGATTCCAGTGATAAATAAAATAGATCTTGATCAAGCAGATATCCCTCGTGCAATGGATCAAGTTGAAGAAATTTTCGAACTTCCTAGAGAAGATTGTATATCAGTCAGTGCCAAAACAGGTTTGAATGTTGATCAAATTATTCCCCTGATTATAAAGAATATTCCAGCTCCTGTAGGTGTTGAATCCAATCCTTTAAAGGCTTTATTGGTCGATTCATGGCATGATACTTATTTGGGTGTAGTAATGCTTGTTCATATAGTAGATGGAAAAATCAAAAAAGGTATGAGACTTTTATCAGCTAATTCAGATAAAGTCTATGATGTTAAAGATGTGGGTATCATGTATCCTGACATGATGACTATGGATGAGATTAAATCAGGACAAGTGGGCTATATCGTGCTTGGTATGAAGAATCCAAGAGAAGCTCTTGTTGGTGATACCTTTTTCCAATATGGGTTTCATGAAGGTTTGACCCCATTACCTGGGTTTGAAGAACCTAAACCAATGGTTTTCGTGGGTGCCTTCCCAGCTGATGGTGCAGAATTCAACGTAATGGATGATCAAATGCAGAATCTTGTTTTGAATGATAGATCCGTCACTTTAGAAAAGGAAACATCAAATGCCTTGGGTCTTGGTTGGAGATTAGGATTCTTAGGTTCTTTACATGCATCAGTCTTTAAAGAAAGATTGGAAAAGGAATATGGAGCTAAGATTATACTTACAGCTCCAACTGTGCCTTATAAAGTTGTGTATAGAGATGGAACTGAAAAAATAATCACCAGTCCTGACAAGTTTCCTGATTCTAAGGATGCCATAAGAGTTGAAAGTTACATGGAACCATACGTTCAAGCCATTATTACAGTCCCAGAAGAGTATATGGGAACCGTCATGACATTGTGTACAAATAATAGAGGAACTCAAAAAGAAATAGAATATTTAACTACAGGTCAAGTGTTATTGAAATTTGATATACCATTAGCCCAATTAGTTGAAGATTTCTTTGGTAAATTAAAAGGTTGTACCAAAGGTTATGCTTCATTGGATTATGATGATGCAGGTTATAAGAAATCTGATATTGTTAAAATGGAACTTTGTGTTAATGGCGAACCCCAAGATGCATTAACTACTATCTTACATAAATCTCAAACTCAAGCAAGAGGTAAAGAATACGTTACTAGATTCAAAGAATTTTTAAGATTTCAATTATTCGAAGTTGCAATTCAAGCCAAGATTGGTAATAGGGTTGTTGCTCGAGAAACTATCAAAGCTAAAAGAAAGGATGTTACTCAAAAGTTACATGCTGCTGATATTTCAAGAAGAAAGAAACTTTTGGAAAGACAAAAGGAAGGTAAAAAGCAAATGAAAGCAACTGGTAGAGTTCATGTTAATCATGATGCTTATCAAGCATTCTTACGTCGTAATGATTAAAAAAGTACATAATTTTTTTTATATTTCCTTGTATATATACACTAACTGTTATTTTATTTAACAAGTTAAAAATTTCTTATAAACAACATTTTCAGATTCATCATAAAATTTGTAACCGATGTTCTTTAAGACTTGTTGGAAGTCTTCTTCTTTGGTTCCATCTGGAAGAACGAATCCACAAAGAACTTTTCCAACATCATGACCATGGTTTCTGTAATGGAATAAAGTTATATCCCAATCATTCTTTAAAGCTTGTAAGAAGTTATATAATGCACCTGGCTTCTCAGGGAATTCAAAAGTATATAATTTTTCTTGGGAAGTTTTCTTGAATAATGATTTACCACCGACTAAATAACGACCATGAGTCTTGGCTAATTCATTTTCAGAAATATCAATAACTTCGTATGATTCAGCCATTTGATCAGTTATCTTTTCCTTTTCCAGAGAAGAAACGTTGAAACTAACAAATACATTAGCATTTCCTGGACCACTGTATCTGTAAGAAAATTCAGTAATGGCTCTAGGATTGATGATACTTTGTAATCTAGCGAATTCACCTGGAGTTTCAGGAATACTAATAACAAATGAAGCTTCTTTACCTTCACCTAAAACAGCTCTTTCGCTAACGAATCTTAATCTATCAAAATTCATGTTAGCACCACTAATAATAGGGACGTAAGTTTTATCAGAATGATCAATTTCAGGGTGTTGCTCGATATATTTCTTTAAACCAGCGACTGATAAAGCTCCTGATGGTTCAGTGATCAGTCTAGTATCTTCAAAGATATCTTTGATAGCAGCACATAATTCATCTGTAGAAACACGAACGACATCATCAACTAAATCTTGACAAAGTCTCCAGGTTTCAGTACCTAAGACTTTAACAGCGGTACCATCGGCAAACATACCTACCAGATCTAATTCAACAGATTTTTTCTGTTTAAGTGATTGATATAAAGCATCAGCATCATAAGTTTCTACACCAATGATTTTAACATGAGGAGCGATTTTCTTTAAATAAACTGCAACACCAGCAATTAAACCACCACCACCAACTGGGACAAATAAGGCTGATAATTTATCTAATCTTAATTGTCTGGTGATTTCTAATGCAATAGTACCTTGACCTGCCACCACATAAGGATGATCAAATGGTGGTACATTAATTAAATTTTGTTCAGTGCTTAATCTTGAACATTCAGCTTTGGCAGAATCGAAATCATCACCATACAATACCACTTTAGATCCTAATCTTGCAACATTGGAATATTTAATAGATGGAGTAGCAGTTGGCATGACGATAGTGGCAGGAATATTTAATCTGTTAGCTGAGTATGCTACACCTTGGGCGTGATTCCCAGCGGAACAAGCCACCACACCACTTACTTTTGAGGTTGAATTGGCATGTAAATGAGCTATCATATTATGAGCACCACGTAATTTGAATGAGAAAACAGGAAGTAAATCTTCTCTTTTTAAAAACACATTGGTATTTAATCTATTTGATAAGTTAATGGCTTTACTAAGTGGAGTACCAGCCTCATCGACAACATCATATACTCTTGAAGTCAATATTAATTTGATATAGTCTGGTTCTCCAGATGATGTAAAATCAGTTGATTGTAATTCAGGCCATTTACTGACACCTGTACTTGAATTGAACCTAACCAAGTTCTTCTTTATGCTGTATAACGTTCGAGATCTCAGAAGCAATGCTGACGAAGTATACAAACTTCTTGTCACACATTGTGTTGCTGCCATAATGCACTATCTATCTAGTTGTCTAGTAGTTAGTTCTCCATCTAGTCTATAAATTTTTCAGTCTGTGTCGTATTTTAGTGATGGTAAACAATTTCGCGGTACCGGTCTATTTATTTGATCTGACTCATTTTAGTAAAAATACACTACAAATGAGTGCTACCATATGCATATTGATAAACAAATATATGATTAATATCTTTGAAGTTATATAGATTGATAGATTACATATTTAAAGAGAGCTTTTCTTTATAGCGCTTTTTCTATTGCCAAAATAAAAGATTAATGCTGTTTCGTATGTTTCAGCTATATTAGAGTCTACAAATTCAATCCTAATAGTCCATGATCTAAGCAAACCAGGTATACAATGACTTATCCCCACCCAAACTACAAGCCTTTACCAATGTAACATTCTTAAGCATAAAATATTAGTTAATATGACTCTAACTACACTGGTAGACTTTCCTCTGGTTGCAAAATTATATTCTGCTTAACAAAAGTGCTAAAACTTAAATACTCTGCTACTACCGAAGTATCTCTAAACTTTTTTAAAAATTTCTACTTACTTCTTATTATCAACATAACAACTTTATTGAAATCAAGGAAATTTCTAATATTATATTGCTATTATGTCTACTCCAGAACAAGAAGGTGAACCAGGGTTCTTGGAAGGAGACTGGGATTCAATTTTTGATCTTGTGAATGAAAGTTTCATAAATGATGATAGTGCTAATGTTAATGACGCAAATGCAAATCCAAATCCAAATTCAAATCCAACCCATTTGGTAGCTCACAAAATTTATGATGCTGAACAAGAAGGTGAAGGTAATAACATTATGACTATGGATGAGTTCCAAGTTCGTGTCCCTGAAATCATAAGAAACTTTAGAGAGAATCGTGCAAAACGAAGACTTGAGGATACTGAGACAGCGGCTATTCCACCAAATATTATACAACAAATCCAACAAACTCAAGCATTGAAAACCATGTTTGGAAGGAACCAACAATCAGATGGTAATGAGTTTGCTGGAAATATTGATCCTCTTCATACACAAGTGGCTTTACCTTATGTTAATAACTTTGCTTTTGAAGGTAACTCTTCCGTTCAAACTAATATCCCGAACTTGATTAATCAAAATGATAATATGTATAATGCAATGGCCAATACGTTTGAACATGCTTTCAACGAAGAAGATTTAGAAGCATTTCTTAGAGAATCAAACAATGTTTTACAATCAAATGATTATCAACAAAGCTCTTCCAACTATTTTCAAGAAGGCCCTTCAACAGAATTTCAACAAGTAACTTCCAATAATTATCATCCTCCTACCACCTCCCATGGTTCTGATCAAACTTCATCTGAAGGGTTATATCCACAATATACCAATTTTGCCTATGCTAACCAGAATAAGATTCCAAGTCACCATAAATCTGACTCTGCAACATCTACAACAGCTAGCAAAAGTTCATATGATAAAACTAAAGTGGTTAAAGGACAGATGTATCTTCTTCCTGAAGGTGAGGTTGATAAGAAAGAACCGGCTGGGAGTATACTTATCAGTAGGAGTATCATTGACAATGGTCAAGATTCCAGTGAAGAAATATTACAAAGTGTTTATGATGAATTTGCTGTTCATTCTCAAATTATAAATGAAACTTTTGATTTTAGTGTACCAAGAAGAGAAGCAAAGAAGATGGATTGGACTCCATCAACTATTTTTAAAGCTTTCACTAATGAAAAGACTCCACTTAAACAAATGAAACAAGCAGCTGATCCTACTAAACCATTCCATTATTGGGATTATAGTCCTGAAAATTGTTGCTTCGGTAAAATCACCATGAGACAAGATCGTGCTTGGACAAGAAGTAGCAGAAATAAGAATAGAAGAAGTTAGGAATAATGATTAAAAATGACGATATATACGTGTGTGTTTCCTGATTATTCACATCAACTCTTTTTTTTATTTATCTACTATTATTATTATTATTATTATTATTTATTTTGTTTGTTTGTTTGTTTATTTGTTTAATTATTTAATTTGTTTGTAATATTATCTAATATAAAATTATTGTTATAAAGTCTTAATATGAAACCCCGGTACTTGTTGTAATACAAAAGAGGGTGAATGACAGGGGGTCTGAAAACTGTGAAACTATGATAGTTTAACTGCAAAAAAATCACTTGATAGCAAATTTTGATTATTACACAAACGACGGGCTTTGGTTTCTAAATGGTGCAAAAAGAACCATCGACCAATCAGGAAATTGTTGAACTGCTTACCATTATTAAATGTCACGTGCTATGATCTGATATGTTATCGTACTGCATATAGAATAATGTTAATTTTAATTTTTTTTTTTTAGAGTTTTTTTTTGACTGTATATGGGAAATATATCAAGGTCTTCAAATTCCATTATAAAGTTTTTCAATATTTAGTTAGATCCAAGACTATTGGTTATTCATTGAAGTCATATACTTTTGAACCATATATCATGAGTGTATACCAGGCCGAAGCAAGTAAGTATCATTGTTTAGTTTGTGTGTTTGTCATAGTGATGATTGTGGTGGGGTAAAGCAATTGTTGCAACCATAATTATTTCTTGACAGATGATTTGAAAAATTTTGATAATTGTTTACTAACTTATGTTTTAACTTTAGTTGCACAGATTGTAAGTGCGGTTGAAGGAACTGTATATGTCACTCAACCTTCTAAGGCTGTGTCTTCTTCATTTTCCACTCATTTCCCTGATGCTCAAATCTTGATTGAATCAAATGATCCATATTCTAGTGTTCAAAATTACTTGGAATCATCTCCACAAGATGAAATTGTAACTGTCACTACTACTGGTGCTACAGTGTTTAAGAATTTACCATTCTTTTCATCCAAGATCTTTGACTCTAGAAGAGTTGTATCTCATATCGAATTAGATTCATTTGACTTTTCCATTGTTACAAGTTTAAGAGATTTGAACTTTCCTGTGTTAATCTCTCAAAGTACGGCTGAAGCACAACTTTTTGCTAGTTTAGCTTATAACTTAGCTGTCAAATTAAACAAGGCTATCTTTCATTTTTATACTCCTGCCACATATAAAGCTGAAACCAGTATTAAATCATCTCAAGGTGTTTTCCTTAAAAACTTGGAAGATTTAGAAGTAGATCAAATTGCCAAAGAATTGAATGTCAATGCTTTCGAAATTGTTAATAAGGTTTCAAATGCTAAAGATGCTATTCTTTATTTAGGTCAATTGACTAAAGAATTGGTTGATGCTAGTACTAAAGAAAATACTTTATTAATATCTGTAAAAGTTTATCAACCATTTGAAGTGTCAAGTTTATTATCAATCATACCTTCCAATGTTGAAACTTTATCATTAGTCCAACAATCAACCACTTCAACTTCATTTTCACCATTATTATTGGATTTTTTCCTGAGTTATTCAAAATATCAATCATTGAAAAATTTCACTAAAGTTGTAGCTGCCACTTTTGGTTATTTACAACTGGATAAATATGAATCAGCAGTTTCAAACTTATTAGCCAATGTTAGATCTGCCAGTCCTGTTCAAAATTTAACCTTTGGTAAAGTAAATACTGAATTGACTACTAAATCATCAAAAGCCAAACTCGAAGAACAAGCCAAAGCCATCTCCAGTGCTTATGTCTTAGAACAAGCTTATGTCAAATTATTACAACAAGTTAATCCAAGTAACTTACATATCTTAAATGAATACAATGCTGAAAATATTGGTCTTGAAACTAATCCAGAATTTGGTTACGGTTCATTTTTGTACAATCAAGAACAACAACAAGAATTAATTTCATTAGTATTCAAATCTATCCAAGATAACACTTTCCAAACTACTAATAACACTGCTTTAATTGAATTGTTAACTAAATGGTTAGTTCAAGTTAGAGAAGGTGGTGTCATAGATAAAAAATCTGTGGAAGAAATCGTCAATCTCTTAAAAACTGATGAAACCACTTCTACCTCCAGTGATATTTTATCATTAGCCGAATACTTTGCTGTTAACACTAATTGGTTAGTAGGATCGGATGCTTGGGCTTATGATTTAGGTTCATCTGGTGTCCACAATTTGATTGCTTCAGGTAAAAATATTAATATGTTGGTTATTGATTCTGAACCATACGGTGAGAAGAGTAAATCCATTAATGGATTCCGTAAGAAGGATATTGGTCTTTATGCCATGAACTACGGTGGCTGTTACGTTGCTTCCGTTGCTATTTACTCTTCTTATACTCAAGTTTTACAAGCTTTTATTGAAGCTGAAAAATTCAACGGACCATCAATTGTCTTGGCTTATTTGCCATACAATAAAGAAACCGATTCCACTTTAACCATCTTACAGGAAACTAAGAAGGCTGTTGATAGTGGTTATTGGCCATTATATAGATACGATCCAACTATTGAAGATGAATCAAAATCATTCAAATTGGACTCATCTAACTTAAGAAAACAATTACAAGAGTTCTTAGAACGTGATAACAGATTAACCTTATTAGCTGCTAAAGATCCATCTTTATCTAGAAATTTAATCGCTAATGCTGGAAGTGAAGCTAAAGATAAACAAAAGAAGATTGCTGATGAATCATATGCTCAATTATTACAAGGATTATCAGGTCCTCCATTAACTGTTGCTTTCGCTTCTGATGGTGGTAATGCCGAAGCCGTGGCTAAGAAAGTCAATAGACAAGCTTTAGGTAGAGGTTTAAAATCAATCGTCTTAGCTATGGATGATTTATCTGTTGAAGATTTACCAAATGAAACTAATGTTGTATTCATTACATCTACTTCTGGTCAAGGTGAATTTCCAACTAACGGTAAACAATTCTGGGATGGTGTTAAGAACACTACCGATTTAGATTTAGCCGCTATCAAATATTCTGTTTTTGGTTTAGGTGATTCTCAATATTGGCCAAGAAAGGAAGATAAACATTATTATAACAAGCCAGCTAAAGATTTAAATGCCAAATTAAACATTTATGGTGGTGTTGAATTAGCTGAAATTGGTTTAGGTGATGACCAAGATCCAGATGGATATAATACTGGTTTCAATGACTGGATAGCCAAGATTTGGACCGCTCTTGGAGTTGATAATGTTGAAGGTGTTGAAGAACCAAAACCAATCACTAATGAAGATATGAAGATTGGATCTAATTTCTTAAGAGGAACTATTGCTGAAGGCTTACAAGATCAATCTACCGGTGCGATCAGTGCTGTTGATCAACAATTAACCAAGTTCCATGGTATTTATATGCAAGATGATAGAGATATTAGAGATGAAAGAAAATCTCAAGGTTTAGAACCGGCATATGCCTTTATGGTTCGTCTTAGACTTCCAGGTGGTAAAGCTACTCCAGCTCAATATTTGAAAATGGATGAATTAGCTGATGTCAGAGGTAATGGTACCATTAAACTTACTACCAGAGCCACTTTCCAATTACATGGTATCGTCAAGCATGATTTAAAACCTGCTATTAGAGGTATGAATTCAGCTTTATTAGATACTTTAGCTGCTTGTGGTGATGTCAATAGAAATGTTATGATTTCAGCCTTACCTCAAAATGCTAAGGTTCATGCTCAAATTTCTGATGTTGGTACTTTAATCTCAGAACATTTATTACCACAAACTACTGCATATCATGAAATTTGGTTACAAGGTGAAGATGAAAGTGATAAACCAGGTGATCGTGAAACTTGGGAAACTAGAAAAGTTGGTCCAACTAAGAAAAAGACTTTGGTTGCTGGTAATGCGTTAGTTGATTATGAACCACTTTATGGTCCAACTTACTTACCAAGAAAATTCAAGATTGTTATTACAGTTCCTCCATTTAATGATGTTGACGTCTACGCCCATGATATTGGTTTAATTGCTATCGTTGAAGACAATATAGTTACAGGTTTCAATCTTTTAGCTGGTGGTGGTATGGGTTCTACTCATAATAATAAAAAGACTTATCCAAGAGCTGCTTCAATGTTTGGTTATGTTTCAAAAGATAAAGTTCATATTGCATGTGAAAAGATCATGTTAGTTCAAAGAGACTTTGGTGACAGAACTAATAGAAAACACGCTAGATTAAAGTATACCATTGATGACTTAGGTGTTGAAGTATTCAAACAAAAAGTTGAAGATTTATTAGACTTCAAGTTTGAAGAGCCAAGAGAATTCAAGATTGAATCCAATGTTGATTACTTTGGATGGACTAAGGATGAATTAGGTTTCAATCATTTCACTGCATTTATTGAAAATGGTAGAATTGAAGATACTGTTGAATTACCACAAAAGACCGGTTTAAAGAAAATCGCTCAATACTTAAATGGTGGTAGATCAGGTGAATTCAGATTAACTGGTAATCAACATTTACTTATCTCCAACGTTGAAGATGTTGATTTAGATCATATTAAATCACTTTTATCAGAATATAAATTAAGTAACACTGATTTCTCTGCTCTTAGATTGTCATCCGCTGCTTGTGTTGCCTTCCCAACTTGTGGTTTAGCAATGGCTGAATCTGAAAGATACTTACCAGAATTGATTACTAAATTAGAAGAATCCTTAGAAGACTATGGATTAAGACATGATTCCATTGTTATGAGAATGACTGGTTGTCCAAATGGTTGTGCCAGACCTTGGTTAGCTGAAGTTGCCTTAGTTGGTAAAGCTTTAGGTGCCTATAACTTGATGTTAGGTGGTGGTCATCATGGTGAAAGATTGAATAAGATTTATAGATACTCCATTAAAGAAGATGAAATTCTTGATATATTGAAACCATTATTCAAGAGATGGAGTTTAGAAAGAGAAGATGGTGAACATTTTGGTGATTTCTGTGTTAGAGTAGGTGTAATTAAACCAACTCTTGAAGGTAGATACTTCCACGATGATATTCCAGAAGAAGCTTAAACCAACAATTATACATATATAACATTTTCCGTTCTTTATATTATACTTATTTACTTACTTATTTATTAATTAATTATTTTTCAGCATTATATTTACATGTAACATACCCATTTTACCTTTAATGATCCAGCGTTTTGCTAATATTTGTAGTTGAACCAGTCCTTGACCCTCGTGAAGATGTATCTCTGAATCTACTAAATCGATGCAAATCTTGACTAGTTGATCGTACTGTGTCTCGTTTCAATTTATCCATATCAGCCAATAGCGTCTCCAAATCCAACCTTTGGTTTCTTTCAAGGTCCAACACATCTTTAATCTTCACATTCCATAAACTAACACTGACACTATTCAATCTATTTCTCATAATATCTTCAACGCGTTTAGCTCTCATCTCAGCAAGTTCTTGTAGTTCCTTTGTAGCAGCCTCTAGCTCCATGTTTAAACATTCCAAGACCCTTTGCTTGGTTGTATCAGCAACAGGCATGTTGATGATATGATTGTTGCTGCTGAATCAAAGTTTGGTGGCCAGTGTTATCTTTTGATCTAAAGTAAACAAAAAAACATTCCGGCATATTGTGGTGTCGCTGATAATTTGAATCAAAATTGGTGGCAAGGCATAAAAAGAAAAACGTCAAAGCTATATCGAATTCATTTTAGGATACAACTACATTAAAGGACTATACATCATAGTTTCAACTTGTCAATCAGTATAGATATATTAATCATCAACGTCCAATATGGTGCTTGAAGCTACTATTATTGCCATTGATAACTCAGAATATATGAGAAATGGAGATTATTTAACAACTAGATTTGATGCACAATTAACTACCACAGAATTTATTTTTCAAAACAAAACCTCATCAAACCCTGAAAATACCGTGGGTTTAGTAGCATATGGTGGAAGTGGGCCTCAAGTATTGTCTACATTGACGAATGATTTTGGGAAGTTGTTATCAGGTGTCCATGATACTAAAATTTCAGGACAAAATCACTTTTCTAGTGGGATTCAAGTTGCTGCATTGGCTTTAAAACATCGTCAAAATAAAGTTCAACAACAACGTATCATTGTCTTTGTGGGAAGTCCAATTGAAGAATCAGAAAAGGAATTGGAAAAGTTAGCTAAGAAAATGAAGAAGAATAATGTTGCCATTGATGTGATAAACTTTGGTGAAGAATCTATAAATACATCCAAATTAGAGAAATTCAATAGTATTATAAATAATCATGAAAACTCCCATCTTGTCACAGTTCCACCAGGTCCAAGATTGTTATATGAAGTTATAGCATCATCTCCTATATTATTAGAAGATGGAGAACTTGGTGGAGGTGACTTTGGAGATTATGGAGTTGGAAATTTCGGTGCTGGTGATGGTTTAATTGATGCTAGTATGGATCCAGATTTAGCGTTAGCCTTAAGACTTTCATTAGAAGAAGAAAAGCAAAGACAAGATAGAGAAGCTGAAGCTGCTGAAAAGGCTAAAAAAGATGCCGCAGAATCAAGCGAATTAGAAAAGATTGATGAAGCTAAAGAAGATGAAAATCAAAATGAAGAAGGTAATACTAAGGATGTAAATATGGAATAGATATTTGAAATATAAGCATGTAAAATAATTATTTTTAAACAAAAAATTGTAGATCCGCATTTGCAACATACTTGTCGCAAATTTTGTAAACTTTATCCTAATAGTTTCTTCTTAGTTTACTACATTGGATGATTATTTAGATCAAGAAACTATCATATATTATATATAATAATGGATAAGAAGGTTCCAGGTACTGCTTCAACTGCAAGAATAAAGAAAACTGGCAAAATTCCGGTTAGCGCCAGTACAGCAAAGTTGGGTTTTATGGCGCCACTTAATGATAGTAAGATAACTCCAATTCCATTAACTAAAGCTCATTTCTTAGATGCTTATTCAAAAGTCAGTATTATCATTTTAGAGTTATTCAATTGTGTTCTGTTTATTCTAACTAACATACTTTAGGGAAAGTGGAATCTTTCAATGGTACCTTGTCCACCATGTTTGGAAAATGATGGTTTTATGCAAGCGCCTGAGTGTTACAATGAATCATTACGTACTAAGGCAGTTGAAAGATATAAGAAATTAGATCATTGGAATGATAAAACAATATTTAAGAAACCAATCGCTAGGTTAAGAAAAACCTTTGAAGTTTCAGGAGTATCAATTTCAATTATTGAACATAATAAGGCCCATATTAAATTTGAAACATTATTAGATGCTAATGAAATACCAAGAGGTATTTGTATTGATTCACATGCTATCTTATCTCAAGGTTACTTTTTATTACTTGATGCTACAAAGGATTGGAGAACTTCAAGAAATCCTCTTGTTACAGGGCTACCATATATTAAATTCTATTGTGGAGTTCCATTATTAACAACGAAAAATGAAATAATCGGAGTACTAGCAATATTTGATGCATTTCCCAAAGGTGAATTTCTGGATGATAATTGTAAGAAGTTACAAGACTTCAGTAAAGAGATAATGATTTTATTAGATACTCCTATCGAGCAACTTAAAGCTATTCAAAAGAAAACTTTGGATAAGAGCTCTCAAATCAATAGTGAATTAAATGATTTGACATTGAAGTTGGGTAGAGCTACCAGTACTAAATCAATGCTTATGACTGTGTTTGAAAAAGATGGATCAGGTAGTCCTTATTCTCAAAATCATAACTTTCGTTTCATGAAGATTTCAAAAAATGAAAAGAATAAAGATTATAAATTTGATGAAAAGAAATTGTGGGATAGTTTGGTTAAAATTGGAACTTTAAAGGGAGCAGCATCAGGTTTGGCTACCATTATCTCCAATAGGTTTAAAGTTAGTTTTGTGAATGTTTTAGAAATAAGAATTGCAGAACCTTATCAAATTCCATCCGAATATTTTCCATCAAATGAAACTAAGATAGAAGCTGAAAATTACAGATATGCTAGTAAATTAATCAAGCAAAATAAAACTGATAATCAATTTATGACAAGAATAATTGGAACTCATGGTTCTTCTAGTAATTCTTTCAATCTTGAAAATACTTTTCTTTATCAAGCTTTTACATCAGAATTTGGAATTGCATTTTCAAATTCTCAAGGGAATTCAATGTTTAATAGTGGAGCTATTATGCCATTCTACAGACACAATTCTAAATTAGTAAGAAAATCTCAAGAAAAAGATAGAAAACTCATTGATGTTTATTTACGTAGTGGAGGTTATTTGATTGCTATGTTAAATGAATCTACAGATTCGACATTTTCGAATGATGATTTATCAAGTATCTTTATGCATACTAGTATTCTTAGACAAATTTATATAACCAGTTAGAAATATATATATAGATATATATTATTATTATTAATATTACATACCAAATTCTCTCATTAAATCCATTTCATTCTCTTCATCTTCAGGTTGTACTTCGGATGCTTGTTCTTCTGGATAAGAGTCTGCTTCTCCATCTTTGGTATTATTTATCAGTACATATTGATCATCATCATCTGAGAAGTCATCATCACTCGTACTTTTTGTATTTGTCAGTAATGATTGCGCAGGTTTAGAAATGTCAGTGGTTGGGGTATGATATAAGTCATCATCGTCTTCATCAAGAAATAATCCATTTGATGGACGCGATACTGGAGCTGATTCGGAACTATTTCTATTCATGAAACTCCAATCATCATCTGTTGTAGAATTTTGAACATTTGAAGTTTGATCAGTCGAAGTTGAACCTTCATCATTTTGATTTTCACCATCTGGTTCAAGTCTATTAATCAATGGGACATCATCTATTATTCCCTTCTCGATCTTCAACTTGTTTATTTCTGCCTCTATTAATTGTCTTCTATAAATCCTAAGTTGAGATGATTTAGCTCCTAAACTTCTAAGTAAATGAATGCAATCTTTAAAATTAGCCTTGGGGAAAAGTCCATGACACCAAAGTTGATAGAATTGTAATACCGTACTTAAATTGTCATATTCATGTTCTAATCTTGCTGAGTGTGGAATTTTGGACTTGTTTTGATATTTCTTTTGTAAGTTAGCATCTGCCTTATTTATGGACTTCAACAATTGACGATGATTTCTTATTATATATTTCAACCCAGTTTGTTCATTGAATATTCTTTCATTATCCAATCTAGCAATCTTAAGTCTTTTGGTTAATTTGATGTTGGTATCAAGCCCTAACACATCTTCAGTTTGAGTGGTGGATTCTTTGGCAGGTGTAGAATCTCTCTCATCCCTTGTGTCTAATTGACTTAGTTGTAGTTCATCCATGGTTGTGTCTGGTACTAGATACTAATAATGTAACTATCATAAACAGTTGATATTATTAAAGTGTTTACTATTTTAAGACGCGCTTCAAAAATTCACGTACTTTTTTTTTGCACCTGTTCTAAACTATCACCACTTTTAACTAAAGAGATTATATATAATTATACTAAGTATAGACAAAATGGTGTATGATGATTCCAGTTAAATGACTTCAAGACAATGAATCTAATCTTTCTATCAAATGTTGGGTTAATTATTCAATTTTACGTCAGAAACTGTGTCAAGAACTAATTTTAGACATAGGTTATGATTCTCATCACCAGAAATATCAAAATCATAAAAATTCTTTGTGGAGAATCAATCTTGATCTCATCTATTCTTAAACTTTTAGTGCCACATGTATATAACAGAGTATTTGCCGAGGTTGAATAAGATTTCTGTGGCTACAGATTATGCTGGCAAATCTCTACAGGATATCAAAAGGCTATCTTTGCAAGATCAAAGTATTGTCGTTGCTACAGAGAAGATAATTACAACAATTCAATTACCAATACAGTTAACTAATCAACCACAAATCACTAATTTACAACTTACAAAGGATGGCTGTTTGACTTTTTCCTTGATTGTTTCCTCAGAAGGAACCCCCAGTACCAATGAGACTGAATCCTTCATGTCACAAACGTCTCAAAGGTGGTCGTGTAAAGATCTTAAGGTAAAGACTCCAAAATCAGAAGTAGGGAATTACAATGAATTTACCTTCAATTGCTCCACATGCGAGTACGTCATTATTGATTCCAAGGACTTTAAATTCCTTGATATGCCATCCGAATTTTGGTACGAGTTGATGGATTATTGGCATTGTCATAAACCTGATAATCATGATCATCACGAAAAGAACTACAATGGTTCTCTCAAACCTCCTAATGATAAGACCATTGTGATAGGAAGTAACTATTTATTAGTGAAATTTACAGATACCATAGATTCCATTGAATCCAAGGTGCTATGTCACAGTTGTCATACTCTACTAGGTGAAAATTTTGAAGGTACTGATAGAATTTTTAAGTGGAATATAAATTTAAGTTATAAATCGAAACTTGACGAACCCATAAAGGAATCTTTCTCATCGTATGTGTTTGTTTATGATTTGTTTGTAAATAGGATCAACTCAACTGCATCAAGAAAGTTCAAGTTCATTGTCAACAACACTTCATATTATTTTTGGGTATTAGCTATTGGGATAGATGTATCAATAGAAAACACCATTCTAAAGAATTCATTGAAGCTAGTATTTAGAAGTGAAGAGTCTCTGGATACGGCAGAAGAAGATGATGAATATGAATACTTGTCTATTCCTTATGCAGAAATATTCCATACATTCTACAGTCATATAACGGATATAAATAAAACATTACCTGCGTGTAATAAATATGTACTTCTAGATTCTACAAAGTATATAGTTAGTTATCTTTCTCCAATATAGATTTAACAATTGGGACAACTTGTTTTCTAGATGCTTTAATGTTAACTTGATTATAGACTTTAAAGACCCCTTTCAACTCTTTTACTTTATTAAGTTTCTTCTCGATCTTTTCTAAACCGTGAACATCGGAGTTTAATTGAAGCTCTTCTTGAGCTAACTCTGATAAGTGATCAAACTTAGAATTCCCTTTAACTTCATAGTAGTAACAGAATTCTCTTGTATATATGCCTGTATGTTTTTGAGTGTATGATGAAGTTATAACCAAGAGGTCAAGTTTATTATCTTTAAGAAATTTCGATAAGGTACTTTCAATTTCATCTTCTGAATATGTCTTAAAAATCCATTTGATGGATTTTCCTATTGAACTAAATCCCACCGTTTCATTAGATGAAAATAAAAATTGTTTGTAATCCTTGAGCATGACGTCCTCAAATGTGAAGCCTGTTAAATCTTTCTTAGCAGTCTTCAATGCACTGTAAAATTCCCCAAAAACATCATCTTCAGTAGTGGCAGTGTCTGTCTTAATAACTTTGGTAATGTAACTATCCAGTTGAAAAGAGAGAAGTTTTTTATATTCACTCCATGCAAATGCATCACCATCTTCAACTTTTTGAGTCATATTTGAAGTGTCTATTAATAATGGTCCCAATAAAAGCTCCAATATTTCAGAGTGTTCCTTTAATGCACTTTCATGTAATTTCTCATACCAGTATTTGAAGACTAAAGCTGAACAAGAACCGTTAGAGTGAATAATTCTAGGAGTAGCATCTAAGAAAACCTTCTCGTCATCATGATGATCGATAATGGCGTTTACCTTTAATCTGTTTTCATTCAAGAATCTGGTTAAAATATCCCCTTGAATATTACAATGATCAACAAGAGCAATTTGAGTGATTGGTGCCTTTGCATTCAACAATTCAAAATCCTCCACAAAATATAACAAATCTTCATCAATAGAATGAGATTTCAAGAGCAATTCAATGTCTCGTCTAAGCTTGAGATCCTTCTTAGGAATGTTTACCAAGGGAATTATAAATGAAGTATTATCATAGACATTATCTAAATACGAGTATGATATAGCACTAATGACCGAATCTAAATCTGCCGATTGATTACCAGTGACAAATGAATATGGAACCTTAAGGGTCTTTGAATCGATCTTACTCCTTAAGGTCGTTAAAAAGCTCCTGACTGACATTCCCTGATTGAATTCGTGATATCACAGATGCAAGATGGGATCGTTATTGTTTTTTCATGTTTGCTTTTTTCTTTGGATCAAATTTGGCACTCAACTTTAACTTTAACTTTAATATAAAATACAACTTTTTTTTTTAATTACAATATTTAATATACGATTCCTATATAGTGTAAAGTAGAGGGTCTAATAGAAGGTGAGATATTAGAATTATTTAGCGTAATGCAATTTAATATCAAACCATTGTCTTGCTTTAACTTCTTCTACAGTTAAAGAAACATCACCATAAGTTAATGGTCTGAAGTAGAAGAAAAACCAAACAATACCACCTGATAAGAGGGCAACAAGGAGGGAAATCTTGATTTTGTTTACTCCCTTTGGAGTACCATCATTGATTCTGCTATTGTTGGTACAGAGGAATTCAACTATACCACCAGTAAATAAAGCCGCTATTAAATGAGCAGGTAAATAATGGTGTAAGAATTTTTGACGATTCATAAGGTAGAATGGGAAATAATGTGAACTCCAACCCACAAAGAAAAATCCTAATGTATTATATAATCTAGATCTTGCTTTATCACTTAATATGTAAACATCACGTCTTCTACTAATTTGATCGGCTAATAATAAACCAAGATAAATAGCAAGGAATGCAACTTCTGACCAGAAACCAACAATGTTACCAGTAAAGAAAATTTGTCTTCTTAAATCATTATCATTATAGAAAGACACACCGGATAAAGCCAATGGCCATGAATCTGGTTGGGAGGCGAAAGGATGTTCTGAAGTTAAGATGTTATTGTGATGGAACATTAAACCTTGTAATTCCCACCATTTCTTTAAGAATGGAATTTTCTTTACTTCTTTTGGAACATATTGAGATCTCTTATCACCAGCTTGAAGACCGATAATATTATCAAAAGTCCAAATATTATCAGTTTGTTGGATCTTTTTGTTACCACTGACTTCTTGTTGTCCGAATCCCCAATCTGGTAAAACTTCATCATCATGAGTCCACATAGCAACAACTGTATCTACATGGACAATTCTTAATGGAGAAGCTTTGGTCTTAACTAACTTTCTTCTATTTTTGTTCTTGTTAGATCCACCTTCAGCATCACGAAGTCTGAATAAGGTTTCGTTATAGTGAGCTTGAGCATCTTCTCCATGAACAACAATGAATTCTTCATTAGTTGGTTTTAATGGAGAAGCAACATCGTGTGCAAGCAAGTACCCGTTGGTACCAGCATGTCTAAGTCTAATAACATCATTGGTAAAGATATCAACACCCTTTTGAACATCAGCAGAAGCTGGTTCAACGACCCAGTGGTTGTTTGCATCAAGGTGTTCCTTGCTATCAGGATCGAAAACACAAGTAACTTGTTGTTTATTGGAAGAAATTCTACCATCTTCATAACGTAATGGATAAACAAATTCATGGGAATGTAAAAATGCATCGGTTTCCTTGTGCTTGATGGTAATGGTATCGTAAAATTTAACTGGCTTAGAAAATTTAGCCAATGGAGATTCCAGTAAAGTTTCTTGGAATTCAGATGACATAAATGAATCACCTGGACCAGATTTATTAAGGATAGCAAAATGTAAGTAAAACCAGAATAAGTAAATAGTGAAAGGAACGATAATTAAAGCAAAGAATCTTGAAAAGAAATGTTTTGAAAATTCAACTAAAGTTAATCCTTTCTTATAATCTAATAAAATCCATAATTCATGTAAGACGGCAAGACCAATAGTGACAAATGTAAATACACCAACATATTTGGTGGAAATAACACATGAAAGTGATACACCAGTAGCAATAAGCCAAATCCACCAATCCTGAGAAAATGGTTGCTTTCTGAAAGTAGAAAACTTAGTATAAGTAAACATAGTCAAAGCTACACTTAAATTCAAGGTAGCATCTAATAAGATCAATCTACTATCAGCCACTTGAGCATTATCAAAACAAACAATAATAGATGATAATAAACAAGCTGGAATTGAAAATTTCAAATTCTTCATAGTTAAGTAAATGAGTGGAACAATAGCTGAACCTTGAATGGCCAGGAGTGCTCTGTATGCAATGTAAGGAACACTATTGTCGATATAAGAATCACCGATGTTATCAAATTTGAATTTACCACTATATCCAATTAACCAACCAGCAAAAGCAATCAACATTTTAGCAAATGGTGGATGCAAATCAAAGAAATAAGTTCTTTCTAAGTAATAGGAAGCAAATTTCCCAAAATGAACTTCATCGAAAACAACTTTATCAGGAATACTGATCTTGTTAAATCTGGTGTAAATTGCTAATCCTGTCACAAGCATTAATCCAAGCCAATACTTGAATTCTGAATCAGTTTTCTCCACAGAAACAACCTTGTCATCTTCAGGAAGCTCGATTGAACTAGTAGTGGTGGCCACTGCACCTTTCTTACCACCTCTTTTCTTGAGAGTTGACATTTTCCACTAGCAATTGTATACGCCAAGTTCAATTTCAATTGAATCAAAACTAATGTGTGTAATGTTAATCATTTTTGACACCCACCGAATTTTTCACAACGACACGTAATTATAAAATTATAAAATTGAATGATTTATATACAGGTCGTTACACAAAACTAAATAATTTATATATGATTAGTTTCACATCATCTTTTTAGATCTCTTTTGAAGTCCTCCTCTTCCTCTGATAATTGGTTGTTGTTGTTGTTGTTGTTGTTGTGACAGTTGCTGTTGTAACTGTTGTTGTTGCAATTGTTGTCCTAACAATGTGCTTGGTGTTTTGTTTTGAAGTTGTGGTGGAATTGACCCAACCGCGGTCTGCATCTGATGCTTGAATTGAGGATAATTAGAGAACGTAGGTTGGTGTCCAAGATGTACATTTGAAGGTGGAGGTGAAATCAGATCTAGAGATGAGTTAGATCTGTCCTTTTCTTGTATATAACCTTCATTGAAATCAGCCGTTGTTGAAGTTCTCGAAAGTCTTTGTGGTATTCTATTGTCAGGAATTCTATAACCCCCTGTAGACATTGGTATCGAAATTGGTTTTGAAGATGATAATTGTAAAATTTTTGAATTCTTTTCTTCTATTAACGCCTCATATTTAAGTATGGTTGTACTTAATTCTTGAATTTTCTTATCATAATGAGATGTGAACGAATTAATATTCTCATTAAGATCGATTTTAGACGATGCAAGTTTGTATTCATAACTTTTTTGCATTGCCTGGTAAGCATCTTGCGATTTAGATAACTCTTGGGCGATTTTTGAATTCTTATCTTGCAGTACCAAAAGTTCATCTCTTAATCTAACAAGTTTTCGTTCTATCTCTGACATATCTGTCGATACTTCTTCTTCTTCTTCTGTACTTTTCTTGGCAGCTTTATTATTATTGACTTGATTGGTTTCTAACTCTTTCAACTTAACCTTCAAATTTTCAATTTCAAGATCTTTTATAGGAATGATTCTTTCATTCAATTGATTCAAATCACCATGAAGCAGGTTGTTTTCATTCTGAATCTCTTCAAATAAATACTTCAAGTCTCTATTCTTCTCTTGTAATTCCTGCAATTGAGTAAACAATCCAGATTTTTCATTATCAGCAGCAGATTTGCTATTATCAGCTTCGAGCTGTAACGATGATAAAGCACCCTTCATATCATCCGAGCTTTCGTTTAACTCTTGGATCTGTAATAGATTATTTTTGTGTTCAATCGATTGATAATGCAAACTTGCTTCTCTCAACAATTTGTTCATCTTTAATTTGAGTCGAATGTAATGGAATTTATTCAAATGTTTCATATAACTTGAAAATTCCAAGGCATTCTTCATTAAAAGAAGCTCTCTCTGATAATAGTCTAAAGCTGTACCACCGTTAACAGCTGCATTATTATTCAACGATGAGCCAGTTGAACTGCTACCTATTGAACCTTTGTGAGCAACAGTGGTCGTTTCAACTGACGTAGTTGGGGATGAAATTGGTCTTTGTATTCTAACCTCTGATTTCAATATAGAAGGTTTTCTTGCAAGATCAGTAGGTCCTAGCTTCGTCTTTGGACCAAAGAGTTTCTCGTGAGTGGTTAATAAATCTGATATTGGTTCATCGTGTTTCTCTTCTTGCATATCAAAACTATTAAGCGTAGAATCTTCAACCTCAGACTTGCCCTCATCAAATTTAATATCCTTAAAGAAAACATCTGGTGTCTCTCTTTGATGTTCAATGACTAGATTTGTAGGTATTATTGACATTTTTCGGTGAATGTTCTGAACTGAACTTGCAACTAATGTACTTAAAGGGCTATTTAAAGGACTTCCGATAGAAGAGTTTCGGGAAATAAGTTTCGGAGTTATTGGCGAATCGCTTGATTGTACGTTTGGAATTGTTGTTAATGTATCACTAAGGGTGACTAAAATATCGGGATTCAAACTTAAACAAGTTATAGCTACTTCTTCAGTACCTATCGATTCTCCATCATTGACATCAAGAATCCATTGGATTGGATTTTTCAATTCTTGTTCTATAGTGTTTTTATCAAAGTCAATAAATTTTGGATGGACTAACAAGCTCTGGTATAATGCTTTCGTTTTGATACGTGTGGTATATTCTATTCTATCAGTGGTAGGACCTTTAAGTTTAATTTCGGCATCTAATCTGGCTATGTAATTTGGATTAATGAACTTAGGAACATTATGTTTTAGATAAGTAAATGGAGATTGACAAAACTTACTTAAACTCAATGGGAACAAACCATAGATTAAGGTTCCGAGATGTACAATATCAAATTCCATCTTGGTTGTTACTGAATCAAAATTTGAGTAATCAGTAGATTGATCAAAGTTTGTTATGGTCCAGTTGACATTAGCCTCTTCCATATATCCTAATAGGACTTCATATCTCTTCGGCACATATTTATTGAACTCTTCCCAATTCATTATTCGAATATATATCACTAGTATATCTGATAAATAACTTGCAATCTTATGACAAATTTGAGGAATTAACATTATCAAGATTGATAACAGAGAAAGAATCACACTTTCACTGAAATCATACAGTAAGCATTTCATGATGTTTGGAAATAGATCTGTATTAGTAATTTGGAGAATTTGAGATGTGTTGGATGAAATTAGTGATGATAAAAGAGTTAAACTTGCTAATCTTTGTGTAGGAGATATTATAAATGAATTTATCAATCTGAGATAATCTTCAGTGTTAGTTAACCCGTATTCTTGGATTAGTGTCTGACAGTTTTGCTTAATGAACCGCAATCTCTCTTCGTATACTTGAGTATCCTTTTCTGCTTGGGATGGTTTCAATTTTATTATTTCGTAAACTAAGTCGTCAGTTCCAATATATAGTTCCATTAACTTTTTCGCTATATCGCTGGCAATCTCTTGTCTTCCATTTCTTAGCTCAGGATCATCAGTGGGAAATAGGTTTATCGTTACTCTTCTGATAAACTCTCTAGAGCTTTCCACAAACTTTAGATCATACCCAGCACTATCTACTGCAGGTTTCAAATAAGTGGTTAACCATAAGAATATCTCTTTTTTATTAAGGACGGGCAGTAATTGATAAAGTAACTTCAAGAATGTGACTTCTTTCGATAGATTTGATGATGGTTGGATATAAGTTTTGTATAATCTGAATAACTCGTCATTTATGCTAGTTGATTGCCGTATTATTTGCAAAGTATTATGTCGATCTAAAAATTGCGCTATGATCTTCAATAGCTCGGAAGTGTCTAAAGTATTAACTCCATCTTCTTTCCAAGTATCAAATAAAGAGTCTAGCCCCTTTATTAGTGACTTTGAAGAACCTAGCATTGGATTCGTATGCACATAAGTTGCTTGGTGCAAAGGTTATTTTGCAAATGGTCTTTTTTTTTTATAGATATCAGATTATTTTTTTTGGTTCTTTGATACTTTGTCCGCCAAATTAATCAAATCCATAAATTATTTGAAATCAAAAGATTTGTCTACAAAATGTCATTATTGGACACAATTGATAAAGTTGACTCATATTCATACCTGATAGATGCTGTGAACTATACCCTAGTTGCACATGATGGGGTTACAGCAATTGGTTTAGTGAGGATTGATATTGCAAAGCATTTTGAAAATTCGACAGGCTTTGGTGTAAATCATGACAAGAAATTAATCACCATAAATCCAGAATATGATACATTATCAAAACGAGATGAATTATTTAGTACCGTTGCAAATGAATGGAGAAAATTGCCTGTATTTGAAGAGTTATTAGATCGTGGTTGGAGAAATGAGTTGTACACTGTGTATAATCCTAGTCATACTCCATATATGCATCTTGAAAGGGCGTTTTCTGTTTTAACTGGTTGTATAACCTATGGAGCTCATATTTGTGGGTATATATCACCAAAGAACTCATCAGATGGATCATTGAAGATGTGGGTTCCTAGAAGATCAGCTACAAAATCAACATTTCCTGGTTTATTAGATAATACAGTCGCTGGTGGTTTAGGATATCCGTATGGGATCTGGGAGACAGTTGTGAAGGAATGCTATGAAGAAGCAGGTTTAGAAGCTTCATTTGTTGAATCGCATGCAAAATCAGCTGGAGTTCTTCTGTATATTTATTTTACTGAAGATGAAAGAGTTCAACCCGAAGTTGAATTTATTTATGACATTGAATTTGAAAATGAAAGTGATGTTAAACCTACACCTATAGATGGAGAAGCAGAAGATTTTCAATTATTAAACGTAGAGGAGCTTCTTGCAAGAATTAAAAATAATGAATTTAAACCAAATAGTGGACTTGTCATCATTGATTTTTTAATTAGACATGGTTATATTACTCCGGAGTCAGAAATAGATTATTTTGAAATTGTAAATAGATGTCATAGGAAATTACCATTTCCTACATTGTAAATACGCTTAGCTAACTAATATAAAGAACAAGTCTTCAAAGAATGTTACGGGCCATCGGCTGGACCCCCTCAGAGTCTACAAATCTAGTAAAGCGCTATCGGCCTTTTGTGTATGTAATGATGTATTCTTGAATGTAATTGAAAAACCCTTCGAAAAGTATTAACCACTGTGGGGTAAAAATGGGTTGATCGCTAGGCAGACAGTAGCGGGAACTCAAGAACCTAAATGCCTTTAATAACTAGAGGAGTGGAGAACGAATTTTGCGGCCCATTATGTGGATCTACATATCTGCTAGGAACTGCCTAACTTGGCTCACAAGAAATAATATTTCAGGTTTTGAATACAATTAGATTTAAAATTCTATTATATTTTACACTAATCTAATCTAAATATTAGTTGCTGTTTAAACACAGATATTAATTAATCTATAATTAAACAGAGTCAATGTAAGGCTAATCTTTCAGTAAGGAGTCTCCACGCGAAATGTATTGCCTAAATAGGAAAGTGCAAACCATATTTCTATTTAACGGAAAAAAATTTTAAAGTATCATATTATCCCTAATAAGGGGTCAAATTGCGACAGGCTGATTACTGATAAGTTTAATAATATAACAATAGTTATCAGATCATTTCAATTTTATAGATAAAAGAAAATAAATTAACCGCCTTTTGATACCAAATCATTCATTATCTTTAAATCAATGTGGCATTAGCCGCTAGAATGAACTGGTTATGAAACCATACATATGTAAGCAGCAAGGTATATAATGATTTATATTTGTCCTTAAATTAAATTACCATTATTATGGTTTATAGTAACAACAGACAAAATCAAATATTCTACAATGAAAACTGATTTAACTAAATCTGAAAGTAAGAAGCATTACGATAATGTCCCAGGGACTATTCATTTGGTTGATTTAGAAGGTAATTTAGATGTGAAAAAGAATAATGATGATAGAAACATTATTCTTTTACCACAACCTTCTTCAAATCCAAATGATCCATTAAGATGGACCCAAACCAAGAAAATTAAACAATTTGCTTTACTTTGGTTCTGGTATGTGTTATATTTTGTTCTTTTTAAAATGTTCGACGTTAAAAAATACTAATGTGTCAAATTTAGGGCCTTTTTATTAGCGGTTGCGGTTAATTTTTCTGGTCCCCTTTGGGAAATATGGAGTGTAGATTTTAATGTTAGTTTTTTCCAATTAAATGTTACTTCGGCCCTTTGTTTCTTATTCCTTGGAGTTGGGTGTTTGGTTTTACAACCAACAGCTTTAAAGTTAGGTAGAAGATTTGTTTACTTACTTTGTACGATTATTGTCTTAGTGTCTTGTGTTGTTGGTGCTCAAGCCCTGAATATTGTATCCTTAGATATAAATAATATTCTCGGTGGTTTCGCAGCTGCTCCAGTTGATTCTTTAGTTGAAATTTCTTCTACTGATGTTTTCTTCCAACATGAAAGAGCATCTGCTCTTGCTTGGTTGATTTTAGCTTTATATGCTGGTTCATTTCTTGGTCCAGTTGCTTGTGGTTACATTACTCAATCTATGGGATGGCAATGGTGTTTTTATTTTCAAGTTATTATTTTTGGAGTTCTCTTTATAGTTTTACTTTTCTTCATGGAAGATACTACCTTCCGTAGAGACTATAATGAAGAAACACTTGAAGAAAATATTCTTGACCAAATTAAATCAAGAGAAACTGTGGAAGTAGGCTCAAAAGAAAAAGAACATCATATTTTAGCTAATACAAAGGAAGTTTCTAGTCATCTGCTTTCTGATGATGATGCCTCAGTTGATTATTCAATTCCTGTCAGAACCTATTGGCAAAGAATGAAGATCTTTGAGTTAGAATATAATGATGAAAGATCATGGTTAACTATTTTTTACAGACCATTCTTCTTGGTTTCTTTCCCAGCTATTATTTGGGGTGGTATTCTTTATGGTGCTCAAATGATGTATTTATCATTATTATCAACTTCTCAATCAATTATCTTTTCCGGGGCACCTTATTATTTTAGTGCCAATAAAGTTGGTTTAACAAATATTTCTTGTTGTGTGGGTAGTATTATTGGTATGCTTTATGGTGGACCTTTTGTTGATTGGTTAACTATCAGATTGGCTAGAAGAAATAATGGGGTGTTAGAACCAGAATTTAGATTATATGCTATGGTTGTTCCAACTATTGTCAATGCAGCTGGTTTGCTTGCATATGGTTTAGGTGCATCCTATGGTGCTCATTGGGCAGTTCCAGCTATTATAGGTCAAGGTTTATTGGGTGTAGCTATGAGTTCATCAGGAGCCATTTGTTTATCTTATGCAGTTGATTCTTATCAAAAGGTTGCTAGTGAAGGGCTTGTGTTAATGCTTTTCCTCAGAAATTGTATAGGTATGGGTTTCACATTTGGTTTCCAACCTTGGTTAGATCATAATGGTTTGAAAGTTCTTACTTGGCTCTTATTCATGCTTTCTATAGTCATAAATGGTAGTTTTATCTTTATGATAAAGTATGGTAAAACATTCAGAAGATGGACTAAAAGTAGTTATGAGAAATATTCTGATCCTTACTATGGTGAACTCTTTAGAAAGAAGACTTGAAGTCTTTTATATTGTTTTTCTTAATAGAGTTTATAGTTGTTTAATAGATTTAAATTAATTTAATTCGCAATCGTGTAGAGGTAAATTTTTAGCAGCACCTAAAAATGGAGAGGGACAAAAATGATTTGGATAAAGAAATAAAGAATCCTTTTTGTTTATCTATGATATTCTATGATCTATTGGGTTAAGAGATGAATGCATCTAAAATAACATATCTTAGTGAGGATGTGTTATCTACTTTGGAATTGAGTGCTCTATTGGCAGCAATCCGAAAGTATCATAAAGATAGGTTTGATAAGAATCAATTCAGTGTTAGAGTTAACATCAGCGACTATAATACTAAGATTCATGATTTACAGGAATATTTTGGTGAAGTGAAAAGTCTTTTAGTTCGTAATGATTTAAGAACTCATCATTATCTTTGGCTTGAGTCATTATTATCCTTAGTGGAAATATTGATTGAGTGCAATGACAACCTTTGCAAGAATTATATCAACATTTCTCCCTTTGAGCTTGAATCATATATGAAATTAATGGAATCCATTGGCCCTTCCTTGAATCAATTAGCATCCGATTTTGGAATACTTTTAGAAAGATTTTTATCAAGTGAAGTCTTATCAATTGATAAATTGGTTTCATCCCAGGTATTTGAGCCATTCCAAGAATTATTATACAACTCCCTTGAAATGTTAGTCATAGATAGAGTAGATGATACCAGTTATTTAAACTTTTCTGAATTCATCCTTGTTCATATTCAACAATGTTTGGTTAGTATCTTTGAACGTGAAAAGTTGGTTGTTGATGGATTGCCTCTTGTCACTCAATTTGTTAGAGTTATTTATATGGTTGGTGAATCGCATTTATTACTAGCGTTAACATCATTACCAGTTATTGATCCCAAATATCTTACCAAAGTTATAGACAAGTCAGAAATTACCTTGAATGATATTCTTCATTATTATAAATATGTTGCCTTGAACTATCTAACATTGTCTATCTTGGAGAGTTCAGTTGAATATAATAGAAAAGCTGATGTATACTTTAAAGTTTTACTTTACTTTCCAAACCTTAGTAAGTCTTTGTTCCCATATGGAGATGGTAAATCTTCAAAAGGATTTGAGAGGCTTAACGATAACACAATTGGTCTTTTGGAACGTCAAGAAATTTCATTAATGTTCATTATGAATAGTTTGTTAAAGCTTACGGAAATTCAACAGTATTTTAAAATGAGTGATACCTATAATCTGGAGTTATTATTCTTGAAATCATCTTTATCTTATGTGTTATCTGATGACCTTGATAAATCGGCTTCTCGTCCAGGAAGTACCCATTCAAGTGCAATCTCAGTTCCAAAAATCAATCAACTCGAACAACAGAAGAATTTTGAATTCAGAAAAAGCAAAATAGTGAGTTCTTTAAGAGTAAGATCATTGAGCTATATAATATTACTAGGATCATACAAAGAAAAGCTTACATATATTATTCAATTTCTTAATAATTTACCAAGATATGAAAAATCAAGCTCCATAATACCATCACATAGTGATATTGAAGAAGGTGATAATTCTCTGGACGAGTTGTCATTAGGAAAGAGCTTATTTTTAACTGCAACTAAGACCATCAATCAATCATTCCCAAAGTTATCTTACAAGTTCTTGACTGAAGATGTGGGAATAGATCACGTTACTAACGCTAATGAGAGAGAACCACTTTCTTCAAGTTTAGTTGCACCAACTCTACCTGTAGATCAGATTATATTTGCTTCAACTAGTCGTGAGATGCAAAATATTGCAAAGAAGATGTTATGAGTAATCTTGTTGTCTTATGTTTTAATTTAGTCTAAATAGTGTAATATACAATAATGTGTTGGGACCTCTTTTTGGCCTTGTAGCAAATATTCCAGAAGAATATTATTAGACAGAAAGACTCTTCTTAATAAGTCAATACATTATCCATCAATCACCAAATATCTTACCTTAAAAACTTTCATTTTTTTTTTCGAAATATACATTTATTTAATATTCTATAAATTTAGAAATATAAATGGAGTGGAAACTTTCAAATTTCTATAAGTTGTCGGTTTAAATATTAATTATGAATACTATCTTTTCTTTAGATACTAAGTCTACTTTTTAGATACATAATAAATGCTACTCATTAGAAAAAAAAATACTATTTTTGCAATCAATTTTTTTCCAAAATTTGTGAAAAATTCCAGAAATACGTCGTTCAATATCTCACCCAAAAAAAGTGATAATGACAAAATTAAATCTAGAAAACATTTAAAATTGTCTTATTATATTAATAAAGGTAACAAAACATCAAAAACAGTAATATTTACCCATTTTTAGCTATTTATATTCGTGTTGGTTTCACCAACTGGCTGAATTTTGTAAAACATGAACATGCTTCACTAGCTCAGTTGGTAGAGCGTCAGTCTCATAGTTAATTACGATTGTGAAATCTGAAGGTCGACAGTTCGAACCTGCCGTGGAGCATTTTCTATTTTTTTTTGCCTCATCCTCCTCCTTTATCTCACGAGAGATACAAAAACGCAGATGAAGATTGCAATTGTGGAGTAGTTACATATCTCAAACTCCATCATGCAATTAACTACACTATTTGATAAAAGCTTTGTTTATTTCCTATTATCTATTTCAGAGAACTGGTCATCTCCTGAAGTAGTTAATGATGTGTACAGTATAAAGTCAACTCCGAAACAAGACATTGTCTCCGACATTAGACCAGTGGTGTTTTGGCATGGATTAGGGGACAACTTCAATTCTTCATTTATGCATAGAGCTTCCGAAATACTTGAAACGCACTATCCAGGAATATTTGTTCTTCCAGTAAGCTTAGCAGAAACCCCAAAAGATGATCAAAAGAAGTCTATTTTTGGAAATGCAAATGTCGAATTAGAAACTGTATGTGATGACCTTAAGGCTAGACCGGAGCTTGAGGGAGGGTTTGATGCTGTTGGATTTTCACAAGGAGGGTTATTCTTGAGAGCTTTAATAGAGAGATGTTCAGATTTGAAGGTACATAACTTGATAACCTTTGGGTCTCCTCATAATGGTGTCCTGGAGCTTCCTTTATGTGAGAATCCTTCAGATTGGGTATGTAAGTCAAGAAACGCTTTACTTAAGAAACAAGTGTGGTATGATACTGTACAGAGATCTGTAATTCCGGCTCAATACTTTAGAGACCCTTTTGCTTACTCAAGTTACTTAGAACACTCTAATTTCTTAGCTGATATAAATAACGAAAGGGAAGAATTCAACTCTACATATAAGGAGAACTTTCAAAGTATTAATAAGTTAGTATTAATTACGTTTACTCAAGATACTACATTGGTGCCCAAGGACAGTGCTTCATTTTTTGATGTTGATGGAGAAACTGGTGATGTGATTGGGTTTGAAAATACAAGAATTTATCAAGATGATTTGATCGGATTAAAGTCATTACACGCCGAAAATAAGATAGAGTTCTTAAACATCGATGAAGATCATATGACAATTACGGATGAATTCTTTGAAGATATTTCAATTAAATTTTTAGGTACATTTCAATAGGAATTTTATAGAATCTATTTAGTATTGGAATTCAACATCTGAATCTAAGAGTAATCTTACTGAATCTGACGTATCACTTTGTATTTCCGGTAACGTTAACTTATTTATAGCGGAGCAGCTTACTTCAGGTTCAAGTTTCGATGATTTTTGTATTACTGAATCTAAGGTTCGATTCTGAATAGTAAATACCTTGGCTGGAACTCGTTCTGGAATAGGCACATTTACAGACATGGGAACCGGAGGTGGCCTTGAATCTGGAAGCACACGCTTACTTATAGGTACAGAATTTGCACTCTGGAACAAATCATGATTGTCAGCAAATGGATCACTATCATAGTCCTCAAAAATACTCTTCAGTCGTACAGCAGATAACTTAATCATCTTTGGTGGTCTTCTGACCAAATGTATTTCAGAGCTTTTCTTGAGACTGACATCTTCTAGAACGGTATTTCCTTTATCATTATTCTCAGAAGATGACATAGATGATTTAATAGCGATATTTGCTTCTTTCACTATATTCAAATCTTTAGGCTTGATATCAGAGTTTGCACGCTGCCTTTTAAGTTTAGGGACTTGAACAGGAATTCCCTGCTTGCAGCAATAATGCCTACAAGATCCTTTATCTTTACAGGCATGGTTACATTCATAATTGCCATTTGGTAAATACCGCCTCTTATCTTGTTGTACTATATCAACTTCTTCAGTAACAACAGACTCCTCCTTTATCTTTGTGATTGAAGATTTATTATCCGACGCAGTATATGAGGTTATAACTAAATCCCGTTCCGTATTCCAACTTTCACTTTGACCTACTTCGTCATTATCTTCGAACTCTTGGCTTAGCAATTCATTATTGGCAAAAAGAGTCCTTAACAGTATGCTAGAATTGGCAATTATTCCAGCAATATTTTCTGAAGATATAGAGGTAACTATCAGAGAGTTATGATTATTGACAGAAATAGAGAGAGTGAAAGACTTCAGCTCCCCATCTTGAAGTTTTGAAATAGCAATTCGCCTGAAGTCTACCAATTGGCCGGTAGAAATCCCAGAAACCACATTCAAAATTTGGTACTTGCCTTTCAAGGTTGAAGACTGTTTTGCATTCTCAACTGAAATTGATATAGATAGATTAACTACCGCTGAATTACCTTCTCTGACATCCGTCCCCAATAGTGTCACTGACAACCTTAACTCAGGAAGGGACTTCAAGCTTGCACAAATCTTTGAGCTTCCACCTATCTTTAAACCCAAGTAATATTCAATTTGGCTTGAAGTTAATTTTCTGGCCTTCTCTAGACTATTTACGTTGTGTTTTTCAAATTTCTTGATATATGCTGAACCAACACCTGAAATTTGCTTCAATTCTGAAGTACTTCCTTCCCAACATTTCCCTTGTATACATCTAGAAAGATTCATACAGCCGACAAGAGATATATAATCTTTCCTGGCGATAAACACATCAATCATTGCTCTTAAAATTCTAGGAACTTGCTTGAAAACATACATTTTATCACTTAAGAATGTTGGATGATGTTTAAGAGCCCCATTATATGTGGGGTACTCTACACTACCAAGTTCGTACTGAATCAATAACATTATCTTTGCCTCATTTTTGAAGTCATCCTTTTCAATCGGGAATCTAATGAATGGCGACAGATTTATCTCACGAAATAGCTTCTTCTCCAGAGCTCTTAGTTTCAGGTCCTTGAATTCGTCACAATGCGATATCAAAAGTAACAATTCCCTAACAGTTTGAAATTTAGTTGTACGTATGATGGAGCACATGCTATTAAACAAAATATAATGCTTTGACATCGCAGTGCCATACGGAGTACATTTATAGGTTTCTACCGAAGACAAAATCATCTGTTCTTGAAGTAAAAGGTTCAATTTATCTTTGCAAAAGTTTTCAAGACGTTGAGAAAGATTATCAGAATTCGAAACAACTGGAACCGTCAAGTAATAAGCTGGATTGGCAATAAATCTCACGTAGAAAAAGGTTGATCGAATCCAGGTCAAAGCATCATCAATGCTTTTTATTGTACCCAAGCTGATCTCTGCCACCAAGTTTTCTTCAAAGTTCAAATGTAAGCTGCTTTCAATCTTTTCATTACCATTAACCAACCTTTCATACTTTTGTTTCTCTTTTAAAGTAGTTAAAATCACAGCAACACCTTTAGTTTCAAACTGGGGCCTGCCTGCTCTTCCAACCATCTGCAATATATCAGTCTCTGCATATTCTGTGAAACCGCCATTTAACCAACATTTAGTTCCTTTGATTATAACTAGATATGCCGGCAAATTAATTCCTATTGCTAATGTCGTAGTTGAACACAAGACACCGATGTGACCATCAAGAAATTCTTTTTCAACTACTCTCCTATCATCATATGATATACCAGCATGATGAAAGCAAATGCCTTTGGTTGCATATTTTCCTAAGTCTTTATTTTTGTATTTATCAAAAGATTTTGAGACCCTTCCGAAAACACCTTCGTAATTAGTATAAAGATATTTAGCAGTGTTGGTAGCACTACTTCTAGTAGGGCAAAATATAAGCACCGATTTGCCTAAACTGCTATCTCTTATAATTTCAATTAGCTTGGAATTCAATAGATAGTCAAATTGAAAATCATTCTCAGTTTGTGGTTTAAATCCATAGACTATTCTTTCCAATTCAACTGCTCTGTATCCATCATTAAAAGACAATGCAATAGAAGGGTGAGTAGAATTGTTCTTCAACTTTAACCACTGTGAAATATCAGTCACATTTGGTACTGTAGCTGATAAAGCTAAAATTCTAACGTTAGGACAAAATTTCTTCATCCTTGTAATGAGAACTTCCAAGGTAGAACCTCTAGCATCCTTTAGTATATGTATCTCATCAATTAGTATATGTATCTCATCAACCAATAGAAGACGAACCAAACTAAACAATTTCTCGTAATCGGCCCATCTTCTAGTAAGAAGATCCCACTTTTCAGGAGTTGATACGATTATGTTAGACTTTTTGACATTATCCGCTTCTAAGAATGTTGTATCACCTGTCAAAACCACTACTGAGATATCGAGACCATCAAAAATCTGCTTCCAACTTTCATATTTCTCACTGCATAATGCTTTAGTAGGAGCCAAATAAAGAACTTTCCAAGTGTTCATCTCTGCACAGTTGTTATCCATACCAAACAACCTTAGAATAGCCAACTCAAACAAAACAGTCTTTCCTGATCCCGTAGGGGCACTCACCACACAATTATTATCAGATTTATAGACATGATTAAATGATTCGCTTTGCATTCTATTAAAGTTTTGAAAACTGAACACTGAACGGAGTTTTGTTGGTAGAATAGATGTACTTATATTTCTTTCAACTCGATTAGCTTGAAAATTATCAGTGTGATTCTTTAAATTGTATTTAGGAGCCTTTCGATTTTGACTGTAATAGTTACTTTGGTTATCTTTGTACGGCTGTTCGAATGGTAGTATCTGTTTTATCTGTTGCGATTCATCATATTGAATACTATCACTTCCTGACTTGAAAGAAGTAAAGGGAGATTCATATACTCTAGGTTGTTCTCCTCCATCAGTATAACTAAACTCTTCTCTCAACGATTGTGGGTTGTATCTTGTATTTGGCAAATTTACAACATCTATTAATAATGTTAGTACGATGCACTTGAGCAATCAATCAATTTTCAAAAAGGTAATAACCACTATCATCGCCATCACTTGAATCCAAAAAGGACTCAATATGATCTAATATGGACATTGTATTCTTGATTCTGAAGTGGGATGAATAAAAATGGCAGCCGATTCAATTGTTGCAGTCAAAATTAAATATTTTTTTTGACTTGAGTTAAAGTGAGACATAGAGATTTTAGATGTATTCTTGGTGATACCTTTTATTTAGATCACACTGCTTCATAACAATGTCAACAGATGGTTCTACTGGGGAAGATAGAAAATCAAGACTAGCTGCTCTTAGAAAGAAGAGGCTTGCAGCTGAAAATGGGAATGGAAATGAGGTTGAAATAAAGTCAACTGAGGAAGTACCTTTAGCAACAAACCATGAACAACCTAAAGAATTATTAGAAAAGGAATCAGTTGAAGTACAAATAGAACAACAATCAGATATAGTTCCTAGTCTACAGCTCACTGGGGATGGCGGTGATACAGTTGAAGCAATTGCATCAAGGCTTCAACAAGAGATTCTTCACAAGGCACAACAAAAAGCTACAGACTTATCTTTTGCAGTTGCTCCAGAAGAGAAGAGTGATACTAAGATATTCACTGCCGATTTAAAGAAAGATATTGAGATCAACCTAAACAAAGCCCAGTTTCGAACGAATAGAGCTATTAATCAATTATTACAAGAAAGATATGCATCTGAATTACCTAATTAGATGATAAACTTGAATTTATTGATTCATAAACTGTTGGTATTGTAGGGATATTATACTTTTATAGACTTTTATAGAATATTTCAATGATATAACGATTCATATATGATAAATAGTAGATATTTGTAATTTTAACTATTACTTCATTCTCAGTGAGCACATTACCCAAATAGGAAGTCGAGTGATCTTCCAATCAAATTCATTTTCGACCAAAAAATTCCATTCTCGCATTTTTTCAATACAGAGAATTTTTAATGAAAAAGATCAATCGTTAAAGAAAACACTTAAAGCTTTAACTATACCAGATAGCTAATACATCAACAATGTCTATGTTAAATAGAATAGCTTTAAGATCCAGTCGTTCAATCGTCGGAAAGTCTATTCGTCCATCCTTGTATGTCGAAATCTTCAATGTGTGGTGTTAATTGAACTGTGTTAAGTTTGGTTTCTAGCATCATCCACATGCATTTACCCATTGCAATGGAATAAGAATTATATACTAACTTTATTACTTTTAGAATTGGATTACGTTATCTTTCCACTCCAGCCCCAGTTGAACCAAAACAAAAGGCTAGTTCAATCATTGATGCATTACCAGGTAACAGTTACTTATCTAAAACCGGTGTTTTAGCTACTAGTGCTGCTGCTGCCATCTATGGTATTTCAAATGAATTAATTGTTTTACATGATGAAACCATCTTAGTTGTTTGTTTCGCTTCATTTGCTGCCTTAGTTGCCAAATTCATTGCTCCTTTATATACCGAATGGGCTGATGGTGAAATCAAAAAAGTTAATGACTTATTAAATGAATCAAGAACTAAACATGTCTCTGCCGTTCAAGATAGAATCAATTCCGTTTCACAATTAAAAGATGTTGTCTCCGTCACTGAACAATTATTCGCCATCTCTAAAGAAACTGCTGAATTAGAAGCTAAAAGTTTTGAATTAAAGCAAAAACTCGCTGTTGCTCACGAAGCTAAATCCACCTTAGACTCATGGGTTAGATACGAACAACAACAAAGACAATTAGAACAAGAACAATTAGTCAAATCAGTCTTAGATAAAGTTAACAAAGAACTTGAAAATCCAAAATTCCAAGAAAGAGTTTTAGCTGAATCTGTTGCTGAAGTTGAAAAATTATTCACCAGAGCCTAAATCTAATTAACGAATCAAAATCATCATATGATAAATCAAAAATATTAATTTATTTACATAGAAACATAAAATAAAAACATTACTTATTGTTACAAAGAGTCACATAACTACGTCAAAGAATATTTACTAGTTATTGAATGTGTAGGTTTCCAAATATGTAAGGAGTTATCATCAGCAACACTGGCTACCAACCAGTCATCATGATAAGACCAATCAAAATCATTGACCCCTAACATATGACCAGCATGTAGGAATACGAGACCTTCGTTGTGTTCGTGATTCGATACATCCATTATTCTTACCAGTGTATCTGTAGAAGCTGACCCTAGTATATTATGATATTTTGGATGCCATTTTAATTGTGTAATTGAATCAGTATGTTGGTTGGTGATGGAATATAAACTTGATGCCGACTCTTTATTGAAGTCTCTTATATCCCATACTTGAATATGACCCCTACTATCACCTGTAGCTATACACATACTACTTCCGGAATTGATACTTATACTATTGACCCCAACTGATGATTGTCTATGACTTAATGTAAGAGAATTTGAAGCTGGCAATCTAGTATCAAAAATCTTTATGAATCCACTTTCATCCACTGTAGAAAACATGCTATCATGATTTGGAAACCACTCTATATCATTTATACCCACATCTTCCCCTTCACTTTTAAAAGACCAATGAGGGAAGACATCATCTTTATCAGACGCATAATTTTGTTTGATATCATATAAATTAATTTGTCCCTTTACATTGGCTGAGATAATGCTTCCTTCTCTTTGTTTATTCCAATCCATTGCAAATATATCAACATTGGAATTCTCATCAGCATTATTACTGAGATGAATTTGGACTTTATTTAACTCTGTATCATCTATAATGGAATTTTTGAAACTTTTATGCTTGGTTCTCTCATATATAGATATATTTCCATAATTGTTACTGGCTGCTATGATATTAGGATTTTGGGGCATATACTTTAAGTTATTTATATCACCGAAATGATTGATTTTTTGAAGCACTTTTATCTTATGACTCGATGACTTTAATTCGAATTCTTCTTTATCTTGACTATAATCAAGCTGACTTATCTTTAAATTTTTGTTTAAGTTTTGAAATTGTGGAACTTGTAATACTGAGATACTATCGACAGATTGACCCAATGTGAAAGTTCCATGCAACAACCTTTGATAATAAACATCACTTACACCTTCACTTTGAACAGCTGGATCAGCACGATCAGGGAAAAACTGTATGGTTAAAGAAGGCCATAATAATGAGTTTGTTGATATATAATCATAAAGGAAAGGTGAATTCTTCTTCCAGATTCTGTACTCCTTTTGAGCCTTTTCACTAATAGCACTTTCTTCTTGGATTTCTTCTGACTCTTCCTTTTCGAAAGAAGGCTCTCTAGCCGTAGTCTCAACGTCAGTCATAGAGAATTAACACTGTGATCAATGGTTCAATTGCAACTGATTCAATCAAAGACGCGTTTTAATGATTTGAAGAAAATGAAATCAAACTGCCAAAAAAAAATAGTTGTAGATGTTACAAAGAAAAAAAAATTGCTGTAAAATAAATCTATGAAGAGATATCAGATTTAAGAATAAAGATCAAGATGTCTGAAGAAATTAGATTAAATTCTTCAAAGCTTGGAACTAAGGAATAGTAAGTACATAATTATTGAATGAATTCTTTCAAACGGACTTTTTTACTAACTTTCCCATTAGTTGGAATCAATTTTATCAATTAGAGAAGAACAATTTTGAATCGAATGACGAAGATACTGGAGAATGTTGGTTCGATGATTCTGATGCCGAAGCTAAAATGATCAGTTTCATAATCGAAAAGTTAACTGATCAAGAGTTTCCATTTCAAAAAAGTGACATATCATTTCTTGACTTAGGTACAGGGAACGGACATTTATTATTTCAACTTAATGAAGATTTGCAAGAAGAATACGACGGTGAAGAGTCATTTAATTTCACAGGTATAGATTATTCACCTGATTCAGTAGAATTTGCTGAAAAGATAGCCCATAAGAAATATGAAGATACTGACTTTAAATTCCAACAAGTTGACTTATTAAAGAAAGATGATGCTTTCTTCTCAGATGCACATATAGGGAAATATGATATTCTTCTAGACAAGGGTACTTTGGATGCCATAGCATTAAACCAAGACCCTATAGAGGAGCATGATGGTAAGATAGGTATGGAAGTTTATGCCTCCCAAGTGTCTAAATTCATGCATAAGGATTCTATTCTTCTTATAACATCATGTAATTTTACTGAAACTGAATTGGTGAGGATATTTAATGAAAATTCAGATTTAATAGTATGGGATAAGATTAATTATCCAAGTTTCCAATTTGGGGGTGTTAAAGGATCAACTGTATGTAGTATTGCATTCATTCTTAAACAATAAACTAGAATAATTGTGTACAAGTTTATAGACAAGACCTAATATATATATATTAAAAGTTAACTTAAACTATATAATCTCTTTTCAATTCTTCGACTTTTTCTATTAAACTATCTCTTAAAGCTTGATTGGAGAACTTTAATAAATATTGAATTGGAGTTCCATCTTCTCTTATGGAGTTTAATCTAAGGAACTTTCCTGGAGTTAAACTTGCTTCCAATCCTTTTAATAATTCAGTATTTGGCTGTATTCTATGATTCAACACCACCCTTAATAACCCTTGTGATCTCATAACCAATCTAACTTTGGCATTATCAGCTTTAGATTGATTTAAATGCAATGGACCTACACCTCTTTCTTTCCAACCTTCTGATATTTTGGTGAAATCTAATTCAAAAATCTTTGCTGTAGATGAGAAATGAGAAATTTCATCTTCTTCACCAGTAGTTACATTTTTAATAGGTTCAAGATCAACTTGTTTAAATTGTTGAACGGAAACTGATTTAGTTTCAGATTCATCATTGTTTTCAGCAGGTTGATCTAAGAATGATTTCTTTGAAAGTGAATTTTGAAATGCATTTCCGAATTTACTGTTGGATCCAAATGAGGATGTTATACTTGTAGCTTTTGTATCATTATTAGGTGACTCTGATTTAGAAGGTAATGTATCAAATACACTTGGTTTACTTTTTAAATTATCCATGATTGATTTACCAAATGAGGTAGTAGCACCAAACACTGGTTTTGAAGTTAATTTGGGAGTTGTATCTTGAGTATTAGGTACTGTTGGTGGATCGCGGAAGGAATTTGTTGGTGTTATAAAACTATTCTTTATTTGAATCAGATTGGCACCAAAGGTAGCCTTTGGTGGTTCCTTATTGATTACTTGTGTGGGAGATACATCATGGGCATCATCATCATCATCATCATCATCATCTTCATCTTCTTCTTCATCATTCTCTTCTACTTTTTCTGGTTCTTCATCTTTTGACTTGGTATCAATTGACTTTACGACATTGACTGAACTGGACTTCAATATGGATACTTCCTCCTTCAAACTTTTAATCTCATTCTCTAAACTTATGAATTTCTTTTCAAAATGCTTGGTAATTTCTTGAGTTATACTTGATTTTAAGAAGTTTAAATCTTCAAATATAGTTCCATTCCCTTCAGAATCACTTTCCGTCTTTGATCTCTTAGCAATTTCTGCTGCTTCTGTATCATCCAATTTCCGTTTATTCTCAGACATGGTGTATAATTGATAGATATATGTATGATAATAATTGATAGTTAAAGTATTTAACTCCCCTTAAGAAATTTACTGTAAACAAGACGAAAAAAGAAACCAAAAATTTTGACACAAATGTTTCAGTTGACAAAAATTAAATTTGGTCGCAGTCAATATTTGTATTGCACAGTTACAGTAAATACTACAATATTAATCAATTGAATGGTGATGCAAAGGGGTTTTATATTATGAATAGCTAAATGATAGGTAAGCCAACCTTCTTCTTTATTTAGTATATAATACAGTATAGGTTATTAGAATTTCATTATCATCTTATACTTCTAATAGATCTAGTATCAGAAGACTTAGCAGCCGAGGAATCTGAACCTCTAGTTGTTGTTGTTGATGAAGAAGCAGATGCATATTTGGCGTATTTGGCATACTTATCCTTGACAGTTTTCTGTTCTTCAGCTGGTGGTTCACTCTTCTTTGGTAAACTGACATAATTACCATATTTAGATGCGGCACTAGTAGCAGTAGAACTGGTTGTAGGTGGAGCTCTATGAGACACAGAAGAAGGGGCATTGAAATTAGATCTACTGATGGGTGTGTAGCTAGAACCAGAAGTTGCCGCAGATGTAGATCCATATTTGGATGATGCTGGAGTTGGTGCATATGCATGAGGAGTATTTACAGCATTTGGAACATATGAATTCGATGTAGTGGTTGAATTTCTTGGAACATAAGAGTTTGAATGTGAAATTGAAGCAGGAATATCAGAAGTACGAGGTGGAGGATAATTCCCAGAGGTAGAGTGACTCGAAGTATAACTTGAACCACCACCATTGCTAGGTCTATAATTAGAATCATTATTTTGAATATGAAGTCTTCTACCACTAGCAGCAGCTGAAGCATTGGGATATAATCTATTAGCGGTAGTAGGTTTAGTATAATTTCTACCTCCTAAACCACCACCTAATCTGGTTGGTTTCCAGAACCTTACCAATCTTCCTCTTTCAATATCGACTAAAATAGGTCTATTGGCCGAGTCTAATTTTAATCCTGATTTAGATAAGTCTTCAATACATTTCAAAGCATCACTATCTCGTTCATATACCACAAATCCATAGCCTCTTGATTTTTTACTTTTGATATCTCTGACAATTTTGATTGATTCAACAGGTCCATATTTATTAAATGAACTTTTCAAATCTTCTTCTGTTAACTTATAATCGATTCTTGATATGAATATAGTACAATATGGATCTTTCATCATATGTTGTTGATTATTAAGGGATAATGAAGGATCTTCCCATTCTCGTAATTGACGATGGAAACTATCTTGTAACAATTTCCGCTTTTTGACAGCTTTCTCTTTACTTAGTTTATTATTGGCTTTATTGGTTGATTTTTGAGTTGATTCAAGATGCTGTTGTTTGAGATTACTATTAGTTTCAATCTGGGGTAATTCTTCGTTTAAATATTTATCAATAGTTGATTTCCATGATGAGACTGATGTGATGGTATGCGTGCTTCGTTTCTCTGGTGAATAATCTTCAAGTGGAATATATAATAATGGAGGTTTAGTAGCAAATAGCTTCTGTATCGATAATGGATATTTTTCAGTATTATCAGCCTAGACAAAGGTATAAGTTAGTATTAAGGTTTGTTTAAAAGGAAAAAAAAAACATATTGACCTAAATGGTCAATATAGTTGATTACTTACCATTATAAGTTACAATCGAGTAATTTGTTATATCATTAGTTGTTAGATTTATGATTATTTGATGATCTATAATTAATCTCTATCATATATTTCATTCAGATGTGTATTTTGAATTTTTTTTTCTGTCTGCTACAAGTAAGAAATCAAAACATCCATGCCTCGATCTTAAAATCCCCAAAATAGACCATACAAATAAAAAAAAAATTTGAACCACACTAAAAAGTATTTACAACCGTTTTTAAAAGGGTATACAACCACAAATATCAGTTGAATTAAGCAATTCAAATTTTTGATCCATCAAATCAATTGATTAGAAATATAGTTAATCATCTCATTGAATTCGAAAAAAACATGTCAAACGGGGGTGCATCAGAGGAACCAACCACTGTGGTTGAACCTAATGAATTTGAAAAATATAATGATAATATTGATATTAATTCCATACCAATTTACACACGATCACAATTAAGTTTATATAATGGACAAGATAAGAGTCAATTATACGTTGGGATTAGAGGTTATATATATGATGTTACTGAGAATTCAAAGAGTTATGGACCAGGTAAATCATATCATAAATTAGTGGGGAAAGATGTCAGTAGATTATTAGGATTAAATCGATTAATTCCTACTGGAGCTGATAATATAGATAATCAGAGTAGTAATAATCATAATCTTCAAGATACAACTTGGTATACTGGAGATTTTAATGAAAAGGAGAATGAAATCGTTGATAAATGGATTATATTTTTCAGAAAAAGATATAGAATTGTTGGAGTTGTAGTTGATCATGAGACTGGAACTCATGCTGTTGTTTAGACAGAGGTTTACTATAATTGTTGTTGTGAAGTTGTTGTTATTGTCGCTTAATATATATATACTTAATGTATAAAAAAGAATGGGGTAAGTTACTTGCTAAATATTTTTATGTGCCGGTGTGGGATTCGCGAAGTAATAGAAATGAATTTGTGTAAATCACTATAACTTATATAGTAGTGATAATAATTTGATGAAAAGGTTTTTGCATCCATGATATAGTGGAAGTGTATGTGTTAGTTAGATTTATATACAAATAAGTTCTATCATTCAAAAGTGTTTAATATTTATTGTTTTATAAGATATTGTAAATGTAAATCCGAGATTTGTTTGACATAGTAGGAATATCTCGCTTGTAAAGATTAATAAAGATCCACCACAGTAGATGACAATGATTAAACCAATTCAAAATTTCAAAACGATCAAAGAAAAACACGATCAATTTGAAATTATAAATCATATGTTGAGTTATGCAAATAGTGAATTAGATTTTGAATTATGAAATTTTAACTCAAATGAAATGTAAAATTTATCCTCATGATTTTTAAAGCGCGTCTTTAAAAAGAATTTTCAGGAGGAGGATTTTATATCTGAACTCCGATTAATCATGGTTAGTCTTTGAGCAACAATAGAGTCAAATGATGGCTTAAGTTAAGCCAATGACGCGACTTGACTTGTAGGGAAAGAAATAGAGAAATAGAGAAACAGCAAGCAAGCATGGTTAACTGTTTAAACTCCATAACCCATCGGTAATTAAAAATGTGGGAGTGAGGAGTTATATACAGTAAAAAGAAAGAAAGATTGAAAGACCCGTATCTATTGTAATTAATGGTATTTCATATATTTCGCTGATTTCGTATTAATTACCATGTTTATTGTTCAAAAGTGTTTACGTTGACCCAATATGATTAGGTTTTCCTAGTTACTTTAAAGTTTAAATATCCTATATATATATAATAATTAGGTAGTATTTAAACTAAGTTCAGGGAACAGCAAAAGCATAGAATGACAAAAACATGCATATACATATATACATATATATTAACACCTTTTTCAGATTGCATTGCATCCCTTTTCGTCGACTACCCTCTTTGCATTAAATACTGTTCATTTCATTTATTCTTTGCCCCTATAACTCCATCCCTCCCTCCCTCTCTCTCTCACTCATTATTTAATTCTGTTCGCGCTACTCTCTCCCTATCTCACTAATGTTAACGAATGATGCTCCCTCGCTCCCTCCCCTGCCTCGTTTCTCCCTATAATTTAATTAGCTTAATTTAATTTTAACTACAGTAACTAGAAAAAAAGTCCTCCTTAAAAAAAACACCACTAACCGTAAACAATGAAATTTAAACAACCCAAAAAATAAAAATTTCCGGAATCTAACGGTAATTGATTTTTATTACTGTAATTCCTCATCATCACTATAGTAAAACAATACATCAACAAATCGTAAATATTATTACAGTTAAGGAAACGAAATTGTTTTATAAAACTTATTATTTACTTCTTTCCTTTCCTTTTGTTTATTTTTTTAAACATCATATCTAATAACTTCCATTTCATTCCCATTCCATTCGTTTCCCATCATCAACTTCACTCTTTACAGTTTGATCTTCTCCATATCCATACATCAAAAAAGTTCTTTTTCCTCTCACTAAAAAGATCCAGACACTTTTTTTTAGGAGAGCCTCTACAGTTTTTTTCTTTATTATTATTTTTTTTACGATCGATCAATCAATCAATCAATCAATAAATAATAATAAATAGTAAATAAAACTATCACTTTCATTTAATCTTTTAGACGATACTAATACATCTACATATTGGTCGCAATGGATGCAGGAACTGCAACCTTGTCTACCCAAAAGGGTCGTTTAAGACAACAACTATTAAATGGTGAACAAAATATAGATGCTTTGAATCAACCCATGAATCCTCAACAACCTTATAGTAATTATGATATAATGACACCCGTAAATGCTCCAGGTCCCGGTGGAAGTGGATCTTTCACATCAAGAAAAGGTGGGGCTTCCTCCATCACTTCTCAATCAACCATGAATCGTTTCTTTCGTCGTAATAAAAATGAAATGGGAGGATTTGATGAAGATTTAGGAGCCGATATTGGAGAATTAACTAATGGTTCAAATATGTCATTTGATGATTTATCTCATATAAGAGATAGAGGTCCTTATGCTACCAAAGCTTCCAATAGTTTAGATTCAACTCCTTTCATTCCAACTCTTGGATCAAATAATGTTAAACATGTAAATAATATATCATATCGAAAACAAATGAATCAACAAAAGAAATTAGCCTTGGTTAATGGTGCAAGAGCAATGTCCTTAGCAAGTGGTTCAAACCCCATGAATCCTCCTGCTCCTCATCCTCAACAACAAGGTCAATATTATAATCCTCAACAATATCCTTATCAAGGTCAACCTCAACCTTATATTGATCCAAGATCAATGTCATTAAGTTCAAATCAAAATAATTATAGAGCTCAATCATTGAATACAAATCAACCTCCTGGTGCTCCTCGAACCATGTCATTAAATACCAATAGAATGTTTCCTCCTCAACAACCTCCTCATATACATCCTCAACAAGGTAATCCAAGAGCAATGTCGATGAGACCATTCCCGCCTCCAAATCAACAATTTCATCCCCCTTATAATCCTCAACAAGGCCCACCACCTCCAAATGGTCCTAGAACAATGTCGTTGAATTCAAATCAACCTTATGGTCCGCATCCTCAACAATTCCAACCAATACCTCCTCCAAATAATGCTTATTATGCCAATGGTGGTGCTGGTGGTCATCCTCCTCCTCCAAATGGATATGCTAATGGTCCAAGAACTAAATCATTGAGCAGTCAACAAGCATATCAACCGCAAATGATACCGCCTCCTCCTCAACAGCAACAATATCAACATCAACACCAACATCAACAACCACCACAACAGTACGCGTATGGAATACCACAACAACAACAACCGCAACCACAATTACAACCCCAACAGCATCAGTCTCATCCATCTCAAGAATTAAATCAACAGCCCCAACCACCAATCCAACCTCCAACAATTGCTAATAATGGTTACGGTCAACATAATTCAAATGAATCATTAATGCACGTTGTAGAAGAAGATGAAGAATCGATAGATCATCCAATAGAAGAATCAACTAGAGTCATATCAACTTCGGGAAGAAAGCCTCCTCCACCCCCTGCTACTACTACCACGGCTACAAGTGAATACAATCAATCCTTACCATTATCTTCATCATCACCTATTAGAAGTGACGGAGATGAAGAAGAAGATATTGATGAAGAAGATGCTATTTATAAATTTGAACCTGAAGATGAAGCTCAATCATTATCAAGAAAATCAACGTTAAAGAAATCAAATTCAATGAGATTAAGAAAGATTAATTTATTCAGTAAGAACACCACTAATTCCGAATCAATCGATCCTCACGCTGGAAATACAACTACTCCACCTGATGAATCTGAAATAAATTTTCCACATGAACAAAGTCATCATAATTTCCAACAACATCAAGAACATATATCACCATCGTTCAATCTTAACAAATCAAACATTAATAATGAAGATGAAGGCGTGAGAGAATCAATCTATGATGAACAAGAAGTTATGGCTCATAATCAAAATCATCGTGAACAATTTAGTAAATTAGGTGCCTCTGCCCTTAATAATACTACTAAGGATGTATTTGTTACTGCTTCTGATTTATCACCTGAAAAACGCCAAATTACTCCATCTAAGGAAAAGAATTTACCAAAATTACCTACTGATGAGGATGACGATACTGATATTGAACGTGATGAAGATACTATCATCAATAAAGAAAATATATCTCAAGATACCGCCGATAATGTTGACGAAGATGAAGATGACGAAGATCCTCAACAACATCAATCTACTAGTACTGATGATTCGAATGTTCTTAAAGAGAGAGGTTCTCCATCATCATCGAAGGCTAATTTAAGTATCAATTCACAAACGTCAACGCCATCATTAACTCAAAAGACATGGCTTAAAGCGGTTCCTCATAAGTCATTAATTGCCAATACTGCATTCAGTAATTTCCGTTCTCCATCAAGTGATTCTCATGGGAAATTTAATAATCCAAACCCAGCTGTTTTACCACTTGAGAATGAAAGTGAAGTGAATGAAGAACAATATGGTAATGGAAAAGAGGTGGTTAACGATGAACCTCAAACTGAAGAAGAAGCAGTCTACGAAAAAGAAGACCTTAACGATTTACCTAGTCCTCAAGTTGAATCTCCTGATACACAAGCTTTCGCTGTGCCACCATCGATATATTCTTCATCATATTCTACTATTCCACCTGAATCACCTCTGACTCAAACTCATGACGAACTGAAAGAACAAGTGCCGGAAAATGAAGATGATGAAGAGGAGGAGGAAGAGGAGGAGGAAGTTTCTCATGAATCTTCTAACAAGAGCGTTAATGATAATATCGGTAGTTCTACTCCTCCAACTGCAAGTACTTCGAACGTTTCAAATAATAATTATTGGAATATTCCTCATTATAATCCTGGTCTCAATTATAATCAAACTGCACCTGTCGATGGTAATGATAATGATTTTGATGATGATATTGATTTCTCACCCGTTCAAACTCCACAGCCTGACATTCAACCACGTGAAATTCAACCTCCAATTCCTCAACCAATCGTTTATGATGCTCCAAGTCAAGTTTTAAATAATGCTAAGATCAGAAGTACTAATACTAATGAATTAATGAGTTCTCCTATTAAAGATCCTCTCCCAGTTCCAAATCAAAAGAGTATCAATAATAATAATAATAGTACTGTATCGACTCCAAACCGTCGTAATAGTAATAGCAACACAGCTAATGATAAAGATAAGAGATCATCAAGAACCTTTTCATTAAGTGGATCTTCTAAGAACTTATTTAAGAGACTTTCATTATCAGGTAAGAAATCGAATAATAATATTGCCGAGGATGGAAATAATAGACGTAATTCATCTCTTACTTCCCCTAATGTCACACCAAAACAGCCATCAACCAGACGCGTCTCATCATCTACTTCAGCTTATAATTCACCTGCTCAAGCACCAATTCAACCATATCAACCATCGCCTCAAAAACCAGTAGAAGAGAAGAAGAAAGTTAAATTCACTAAGGAAGAGTTAGGTATTATGAATTGTAATAATGAATTATTATATGAATTAGAGTTGGTTACTACTGAATTAGCATCATCTATTAAACGTGAATTAGGATTAGAGAATCGATTAAAGAATAATAGTTCGTCGCCTGTTCAAGAAGATTATTTACATTCTGAATTAATGAGTAAACTGAAGATGATTAGTGAATTACAAGAGAAATTGAATAAAGAACGTAGATTAAGATTTGTTAGTGAAGAACATGCTTTATTAATGGAACATGGCCAAAATCCAAGTCCTTTGAAATTGAATTATGAAAAGACTGAGTTATATAAACAATTATTAATTAAGAATGATTTGGTTCATCAATTGGAAGATAAATTAAATGAAGAATATAATAAAAATCAACAATATCAATATCAAATCCAACAAGAGCAAAGACAAATTGAAGGTGGAGGTGGTCAACGTAATTCTGATTCGAATTTATTAGATAAATATAATGAATTATTAAAAGAAAATACTGATTTGAAATTCAGAGTTATACCCGAGCTTGAAAAATCGGTGGAATATAATCAAAATGAATTATTGAAATTAAGTACGAATACCCATGGAAATAGAAAGATTTCATTACTTCATGAAGAATATAATAATGGAAATAGTAATGGTAAGAAATATTCCAATGGAAATAATAATGCTAATGAAGAATCAATTGAACAAATTCATACTTTAAAGAATCAACGAGAAGAATTAAGAGATACCGTTACCAAGATGACTATGAATCATAATTATGAATTGAAATTATATCAAGATAGAATCAAAGCTTTAGAATCAAAGTTAAAGGATACGAAATTCATTAATGATAAACTTAGTGGAAGATCAATCGACCAACAACAACAATCACATAATGAAGGAGGGTTTAATAATATGCCAAAATCTTATAGTTCAAATTTTGAATCGATTAAGACTGGCGGAGGGGGGAAATTATCGGGATTTTCAATCGTTACCCCAACTAAGAAATTCATTGATTAAGGAAAATGAATGAATGAATGAATGAAATGAAAAAGAAACAAACAAACGTAAAATTAAAGGAAACATTTTATATATTTATATGTAGTATAAAAAAAAGTTTATATAATGTAATTGTTAATAAATTCATATTCAAGTTAGAAGTAAATGGTGATCTAATTAGTAATTGTCTGAAAGGAATGCTTATTCTTGTTGAGTATCACAATGGATATTAAGGAATTCATTAATAACATCACCGAATAATTGACCTTGATTATCTAAATTCTCAGTACTATGATAAAATTCTTCAAAATCTTCTTCAGAAAAGCAGTTATTCTTTAAATCACTTTTTAATAATTCTTTTGCGATTGGAGTAGTGAATTCAGGATGACCTTGAAAAGTTAATACTTTCAAAGGACCTGATTCAGTTATTAAACCTTGAATAGAACATTTTGAAGTTGAACCGATAGTAATGAATTTAGCTGACGAAGAAGGAGGAGGTATACCATATACTATATCTCTATGGAATTCAACTAAATTAAGTTCATCAAGATATGAACCATCAGCGATTTTCAAAGGATTTTTAAATGGAGAATTTTCAATGGTATAAATATCTTTATTTAATTGTATGACAGTAGTACCACATTCCCAACCTTTTTCAGGTAAATTTCTCCCAACTTTACAATTTAAATTCTTAGCTAAGATTTGATGACCAAAACAAATACCAACAATAGGGAAATTTTGAAGATCAAGTAATACCAGGGTTATAAAATCATCTAAAAGGGTGATCCATAAGATATTTTCAGCAAATGAATCAGCTCTTGAACCAGTTAAAATGATCCCTTTGATATGGCCAACCACTATACCTGATCTTAATTGATCATAAGCTTGTTTTAATTGAGTGATTTCTTTAGAATTTTTATTATCCTCTATACAAACTTGATATTTAATTACTGGATAAGGTAAATTTGATTGACCATTTTTTAATAAATCATGAGTATTATCACCGAAATCACCAAAAACTTCAGTGACGTTTTCAATGGGGGTGTCACATACAAGAATAGCTATGTGGTTAATGTTATAATCGATTGTCATTAATCCTGTTAATAGTATATTATATCGTATTGTATATCTCTAATTGTCATGAATTAAACAGATAACGGAAAATTTAAAAAAGATCAAAAAAAACAACATCCATACATCAAAAATGGAAACAAACAAAACATCCATGAATCAAGGGACATTGTATACAGGACATGATTCAATCCTGAACCGGTCTGAGTCAATCAATCAGTCAGTCTATTCAAAGTCCATATATAAAGGATGAATGGATATATATGGAACCTTTACCAAATTGATATGCTATTTAAGAGAAGATCTGGTGTGAGAACATCTTAACATTGTTATCTTATCTTATATGTTTATACTCCCTAACTATCAATTGTTCTACCTATATAGTTATAGCCAGCTTTATTTCTTTCTTTAACCATTCATAGCCCGCCGCACGCCCCCTCCTCTCCTCTTTCTCTTTCTCTTTCTCTTTCTCTTTCTCTTTGCTCTCAGTAAATCTCTCTTTTTGCTAGCCACTAATTCTAATTTAGTGAGATTTAGTGAGACTTTTTCTCACTAAATTGAAATTGTGTTGTCAGTAATTCTCCCCACTAATAAAAATTTAAATGTCCCACACTTTAAAAATAATTTAAAATTAATTAACTGACAGACAGCACAGGGAAAAAAAAACCCAAGAGACAGAAAGAGCGGAAAGGAAAAAAAAAATTCAACTCTGACTTTAAAATTAACTATCATCAACCAATTCAATCTATAACTACTCATCATCTTTGTCAACATCATCTATTATCTGTAACATTAGAACATATCACAACCCATCCCCCCAAGATAACCATTGTAATCAACAGTTTCCATTGTCTTTACTCCTTAACAACCATCCCCAATCAAGTCTTTATTTGCATCTTTAAATTTCTACTTTTCGATTGATCATAGTTGTTCTTATTGTAACCAATCATTTAAAACATATTCAATCCATCCATCCATCAATTAACTATCTAATTGTCATTTAGCAAACCATCCAACAAGATCAACATCATACAATCACATCAAATACCATGTCCATTCATAATAGTTCGAATCCGAACATATCATCCTCTTCATCACTTGCATCTTCCAATCTTCAACAACAGCATAATAATAACAACATAAATCAAAACAATCCCAATCAAGGAGGCAACAACAACAATAATAACAATACTCATACAATTTCGCATTTATCAGCTGGTTTGAAATCAGTAACCCTTAATGATCAACAACAAAATGAAGTTAATTTAAATTTATTACAACAACAATTACAAAATGAAGCCACCACATCTCAACAACAATCAAGAATCACAAATTTCTTCCAACATCAACCAACAGATGGTTATACTCTCTTCAGTCATAGATCAGCTCCCAATGGTTTCAAAGTAGCTATCATATTATCAGAATTAAATTTACCTTTTAATACCATCTTTTTAGATTTTAATAATGGTGAACAAAGAGCTCCTGAATTCGTCACTATAAATCCAAATGCAAGAGTACCAGCTATAATCGATCATTTTAATGATAATACTTCCATTTGGGAATCAGGGGCTATCATATTATATTTAGTATCAAAATTTTTAAAAGAAAATGGTGAATGTCAATTATGGTCAGATAATCTTATTGAACAATCTCAAATTTCAAGTTGGTTATTCTTTCAAACTTCAGGTCATGCTCCTATGATTGGTCAAGCTTTACATTTTAGATATTTCCATTCTTGTCCTGTACCAAGTGCAGTAGAAAGATATACTGATGAAGTTAGAAGAGTTTATGGAGTTATAGAAATGGCATTGGCTGAAAGAAGAGAAGCATTAATCATGGATTTAGATGTGGAAAATGCCGCCGCCTATAGTGCTGGTACAACTCCCTTATCTCAATCAAGATATTTCGATTATCCCGTATGGTTAGTTGGAGATAGAGCAACCGTGGCAGATTTATCATTTGTACCTTGGAATAATGTGGTTGATAGAATTGGAATCAATTTAAAAGTCGAATTCCCCGAAGTTTATAAATGGACTAAATATATGATGAGAAGACCAGCTGTTATTAGAGCTTTAAGAGGTGATTGATTAAGTTTTTGTTAAGTTTATGAGTTAATTTTTTCGTTTAGAGTAAAGTTTTACCCACATATAATGAATCGTTATAGTTGTTGTGGTTATTTTACTTTACAATTTTTTTTAAAAAAAAATATAAAGAAATTTTTTATTATTAGTTTATTATAATATAACATCTATTCAATAATAATAATATATTTCAATTCTAATTTTATATGTAAATACATAATAATATACATAATATTCATAATTGGAAGATAGTTCCATGCCGCAGTATATATATTTTGATATGGTAGCCTCATTAAAAACCAAATGAGGTTTGAAAAAAAAAAATTATGATGCCTGATGATGATGATCATCACGAAACTAAACAAACAAACTTCAACACATAACCAATAGTTATATAAACATGTCCAGTGAGTTCATATTGGGAGAGGAAGCATTTAAGAATGGGAGTAAATCATTGAAATCATTAATCAACCAAACTGCAAAAACTTCCACCACACCACAAGCCATCTATGTACTGATAAATATCAAAATCAAATTAACTTCCAAGAATGATTATATACCAAGGATAATACCCCTTAAATATAAACTTGATAAAGTGGAGAATAAATCAATATTATTAATCACGAAGGATCCATCCACCCCATATCGTCATGCCTTGACAGAAAAGGATTCACCTACTGAAGATGTCTTCAATCAGATCTTCACTTTAACGAAATTGAAAAGTTTATGTAAGAATAAGAAAGATTTAACTTTATTCAAAGAATATGATTTGATAGTGGCTGATCATAGAGTTCATAAATTCTTACCTCAAATCTTAAATGAGAAATTTTATATTAAGAATAAGAAATTACCTTATATGATTCAAATGGCAAAACCAACCCCAAAAAGTCAATCCACGTTAACTGCCTCCAAGAAGAACTCCACCAAATTGAAAGACGATAGATGTGAACCTAAATATGTGTATCATCAAATGAAGTCCATCGTGGGGAATACCAGTTATGTCCCTAAACTGAATGGGAATTGTTTATTTATAAAAGTAGGCTATACCGATTGGAACACGACACAATTATTATCGAATGTGAATGATGTTATATCGTATTTGACTGATTTAAAACATGCTCCAGTAGGAGGTGTATTGAAAAGTGTTGATAATTTAGGTAATATCCATGTTAAAACTAGTGAAAGTATAAGTTTACCAGTTTATATCATTGCTAATGTCGATGATAAGAATGATGATGATGATGGTGATAATAGTGATTATGACTTTTAAACTGTACATTAGAATTTGTCTATAAATAATTAATAATCACATATGCATAATTGTAGAATATAGAGAAATATAGAATAATTATCGTACAATATCCAAAACTTCAAATAATTGGGCAGTAACCCACTTTCAAAATATTGCAAAATATGTAACTAAAAATAAAAAGGTACGCGAACGATCAAATAGATAAAATAAAATAAATAATTGCGAAGAATAAAAAGAAAAAATTGATTCCACAAACTGATCATTTTGAATTACTGTTTTGCTCAATCATATCATCAACTAATTTGAACCCCATAAGATAAGATCTAGCGTGAAGTCATAGTATGGTTGAAGAGCTGCTGAGTTCAGCAACTACGGCGTCACCACGAGGGACAAGAACTACATCATCAACGTCGGAACCAAGATCACCGCCTCTTCCTCATATCGATCCAAGATCATCATTTTCAACTTCGAATCAAGTTCATCAAAGTCCATCTTATGCTTCTCATGTATTTGATGAGATTGGGTCACTGGCTCCTATCAAATTGTTAAGTTCACTTTTAACTGATGAAAATGCTGACGATGATACTGAACATGTGGAGCATTTTAAATATAAACAAGATTTACAACGAAAATTGACAGTTACTTCAGTTATTGGATTGGGATTCTCTTTAATGGGGGTTCCATTTGGTTTATCTTCTACACTTTGGATATCTTTAATGGATGGAGGAAATGTAACCATCTTATATGGTTGGTTAGTAGTGGGATTCTTTTCATTCTGTGTCGTGCTTTCATTAAGTGAAATCATTTCAAAATATCCAACTGCTGGGGGTGTGTATCATTTCAGTGCATTGTTAAGTAATGATAAATATTCGTTGATATGTTCATGGTTAACAGGTTGGTTTTTATTGATTGGGAATTGGACTTATGCTGTATCTATCATGTTTGCCGGTTCACAGTTTATATTATCAATTTTTGGTTTAAAAGATGTTTATTATAAGGAAGATATCTTTTTCGTACTTGGGATTTTCTTTATTATTTTATCCTTTTGTGGATTTGTTAATTTCAGATTTTCAAGATATATTGAACAAATCAATAAAGCTTGTATATTATGGACTATCTATACTGTATTGGCTATTGATGTATTATTAATCTTATTTGCTAGGAAAACAAATACAGTAAAAGATATTTTAACTAGCTTTGATAATAGTAGATCAGGTTGGCCTGATCCTTTAGCATTCATGGTTGGACTTCAAGCATCAGCATTTACTTTAACTGGTTATGGAATGTTATTCTCAATTACCGAAGAAGTTAAAAATCCCGAAAAAAATATGGCAAAGGGTGCTATTAGTGCCATTCTGATATCAATCATAACAGGAATCATCTTTATCATTCCTCTTTTAACAATCTTACCTGAAATGTCATTATTATTAGATAATACTCCAGAAATTATGCCAATTGATCTTGTGTTTAAATTAGCGACGGAATCTTATATGATTTCATTTCTTTTAGTGTTACTTTTAGTAGGGACTGTTTTATTCCAATCAATCGGTTCATTCACAACTGCGTCTAGAACAACTTATGCATTTGCTCGTGATGGTGGATTACCATTCAAAGATTATTGGGTTGCAGTTGATTCAGTTGATGAATATACCATTCCAAAAAATGCCTTGTTTTTATCGATGTTTGTTTGTGCTGCATTATCCTTATTATCCTTAATTTCTACATCAGCGTTTAATGCATTCATGGGTGCTTGTGTTATTTCTTTAACTTTAGCCAATGGTATACCGATATTATGTCTTATGTTAAACAAGAGAAGAAAAATAAGAGGGGCCGTGTTTAAATTAAGGAAATTCGGTTGGATAGTTAATGGTCTTTCAGTATTTTGGTCAATTTTGCTGGCATTCATCTTGTGTCTTCCACCAGTTATAAAGGATTTAAATTGGATAACTATGAATTATGCATCAGCCGTTTTTATATTATTTGCTGGTGTTGCAGTGGTAGGTTATAAATGGTGGGGAGTCGGAAGTTTTGAAGGTCCAAAGATTGATACAGAATATTTTGAACTTAATAATTTAGAAAGTCAACAAAGAAGAAATATTCAAGATGAGTTTATGGTTGTGGATGACACAGTAGCTGCAGATGAAGATTTTGAAATTGGAGACGATTATGATGAAGATGAAGAAGAAGAAGAAGAAGAAGAAGAAGAAGAAGGACAAGAAGAAGAAGAAGAGGAATACGAACAAGGACATATTCAAAGCCACGGAAAGTTTGATTCAAAATATAAAAAGATTGATAATAGCTCATATGATAATATGACAGAAAACGATGGAGCTACATTAGTAACCAATAACACGACACACTTTACATCACCACCATCAACAGTATTCGAAAATGAATCTTCAAGTGATGTTAATGAGCTTTCAACTGGAAGTGAAACTGAAGTTTTATTTGATGCTACAATGACTGATTACGAAGATAATGAGGAATCACACAAAGATCAATAGGGGACAATTTATAAAAACGTACACACATATATACATATATATATATCATTTATTCTTTTAAAAGCTTTAATTTTTAATATACAAAGATTTAACGGTTCAGTTCCTTAGTTGTAAATTTAATAGGATTTTGAACTCTCATCTTTGGATCATAATATCCCAGAGGATATGGAGCAGCCAGATCAGTATTTGTCATGGTACGTTGAACATAAGTAGGAGGTTGAGTGACAGTGTATTCCACAGTAGGAACGATCTGCTTACCTTTGACGTATCCACCGAGTTTAGTATATATTGGTCTCTTAGTTGGAGTCGCAGTTGTAGTTTTCGTAGGTGTCCATCTTGAAGGATTGGGAGTTGATCGAGGAACTTCTTGCATAGGAGCAAATCTCACCAGTCCAGTTTGCAATAAATAAGGAACCGTATACGATGCGGTATTTATACTTTGAACTGTCAGAACTCCTTGACCGAAAAACATAGTTTGAGCTGGTGGTGAAGCTTGAGAAAGGTCATCATAATCAACTTGGACATTTCCATCTTTAATATAAAATCTATTAGTATAATGAATAGTGTAGAAGTTTGAACCAGTAGCTAAAACTTGAATAAAATAAGATCCACTTACAAGTGAATCCAAGTTTGTCAACTGTGCTGAAAATATATATGAACCATCCACTAATAAAGATCCATTTGTATTGCTATTGGTCAAGTTTTGAACAGGGTTAATATTATAGGTAGTTCCGTTACATAACACCAATGAATAGTTAGTAACTTGAGTTAATAAAGGTGTAGCGTTTGATTCTAACCATTTCACAGGTATTTGTAAAGAATCAACATTACTATCATAAATTTCCGAAGTTCCTGGTTCATAAAGGGCAACATCCCCCATTACACCTATGGTATAGAATAGCTGCAAAATGAAGGGGATGAAAGTGACTGATTTTAACAACATATTGTCTAATGATAATGGGTTGAAAGTGAAATCTGCTAAAGGAAATATGTTTAAATATTTTGATTTACATATTTAAAGATGAGGTTTACTTTGTTCGAACTAAAAGTTAGTTTTGCATAAAGTAAGATTATGCAGCAGTTTCCCTATTTGATACATTAAACATTATGCTTATGATTACATCATGCGTGTAAATCTGAGACTGGAAAATTTTCAATTACACTAATAAAAAAAAAAGAGAAAGAATGAAAGAAAAAAAAAAAGAAACTTGCCTTCAGTGATCTATATATGTTAGTCATTTAGATAATATATAACCTTACCTTAATACATAGAAATATCATAGAACAGAATGTCTGCAGATCATACTAGAGATCCATGTCCTATTGTTATCTTAAATGATTTCGGTGGTGCTTTTGCTATGGGTGCCATTGGTGGTACTGTATGGCATGGTATTAAGGGTTTCAGAAACTCTCCCTATGGTGAAAGATTCATTGGTGCCAGTGCTGCTGTAAGAGCCAGAGCTCCTGTTGTGGGAGGTAATTTTGGTGTTTGGGGTGGTTTATTTTCAACTTTTGATTGTACTGTTAAAGCAGTTAGAAAGAGAGAAGATGCCTGGAATGCCGTTATCGCTGGTTTCTTTACCGGTGGTGCTTTAGCTATTAGAGGTGGATGGAGACATACTAGAAATTCTGCTATTACATGTGCTTGTTTATTAGGTGTATTTGAAGGTGTCGGTATGATGATGCAAAGAGTAATGGCTCAACCAGCTGTTGCTCCAGTATATCCCGATGAACAGCCATTAGCTGCTTAATCATGTTTTCCTTATCACATTACGAAATCCTCCCCCCTCCTCAATTAATCAAAGCATTGCATATTTCTTTCTACAATATAATGGATGGTTGTTAATTCTTGTATATAATTGCACACACATTTTCTCCTGTTAATTTTTTCCAATAATATGGATTAGCGGTATAATATCTAGGTCAAAAAGATATAACTGTTGACTCATATTAATTCATTTCAACCCCCCCTCCCTCCTCATGATTTATTTTATTATTCTATAGAGATGTTATCTTAATGTATATTATTATTTAACCTTATCTAAAACTGGATACGTTATCCAGTCGTAAGTCACCTACCTTCCCTCCTTGCCATACAAAATATTTAGCATTTATTTTTTTTATCACCAAAAAATAAGCAAAAATCTTGACCGGAAGTCAACCACGTAATATCGCACATCTGACCGGAATTAAAATATAACATTTTGAGGAGAAAGGTTGGGAGTAACCATCTTAGTTGAACGAAGTGTAATATTAAATTGTAATAATTTATAAACTTACAATTATTTTATTGATTGATTTCATTTAAGTATCTCATAAGCTGGTTTAATCCCCATTAATCATGGCTTATAACTACAACTACAACAGACATAATTCCATAGGGGGTAATTGGCATTTGCCTCCTCCGCAGGGATTTAGTGGTTCCACTTCCAATACCAATACTCACGATCAGCAAAATCAGGAGTTCTTACAACAAAAGCAACAACAAATGCAAGGGTTTAGAAATCCATGGTATAATCATAATCAACAATCCCCCGGTGGTTCTAATACCGCTTCCATCTCCCAATCCCCTACCAAAGGTATACCTCTCTTACAACAACAACAAGCATCAAAGAGAATGTCCTTTGCTAATAATTTACCAACCACTTATGAATATGATGATCAAAGACATAATGCCCCTCCTTACATCCATCCTCCCACTAGAGCTGATAATCCTTTTAATCAATACTTTACTAATCAAGAAGTATCATTAGGTAATGATAGAAGGATGTCTGCTGCTGCAGCTCCCACTGTCAATAATGGTTATTATAATTCATTTGTTCCTCAAGGTGGAGATAATTATCAAGCTCAATATTTACAAAACTCACCCAATTTAAATCGGAGATCATCAGTCGGAGTTTCAAATTATCAACAAATGCCCCATTATGCCATTCCTCCTGGTAGAGTTAAGAGATCACCTCTGATTGTTGAATATCAACAATATCAACGAGCTGTACAAAGTCAAAGAGTATCAATCAAAAGAAGACCTGCTCCAAAGGCCATGAAAGTTTATAGTAAGTTTGATCTAAGACCAAAAGTACATCAACAACCCAAATACAGACGATGTTCTGTTAATTCCATTCATATTTCTCCAGTAAATGCATTATCAGTATATTTAACTGAATCATATACAATTTGTCAACCACGAAAGTTTCAATATTCCAAATCCACTAATCCAAGAAGAGTATTGACTAAACCACTGGAACCAAAGTTCAATAATGGTTATGATAATGAAGATAGTGATTATATTCTTTTTGTGAATGATATCTTAGGAACTGAAGAAGGTAGAAAATATATTGTGCTTGATTTGTTAGGATCAGGAACGTTTGGTCAAGTGGTTAAATGTCAAAACTTGACAAATCAAAGTGTATGTGCTGTTAAAGTGATCAAATCTAAACCAGCTTATATGAATCAATCCTTAACGGAAGTAAGATTACTTGAATTTTTAAATGCTAATAGTGATGGAAAGAATTTTATAAGGTTATTAGACACTTTTATGCATAAAGAACATTTATGTTTAGTATTTGAATTATTAGCTTCTAATTTATATGAATTGATAAAACAAAATCAATTCCAAGGTTTAAATATGAAACTTGTTAAACTTCTCACCAGACAATTACTTGAAGCCATGGCTCAATTGAAAGGGTTTCAAATGATACATTGTGATCTAAAACCGGAGAACATTCTACTATGTCAACCTGATAAACCAGATATAAAAGTGATTGATTTTGGATCAGCATGTTTTACTAGACAAACTATTTATACATACATACAATCAAGATTTTACAGATCTCCTGAAGTGATATTAGGGTTACCCTATACTGAATCAATTGATATGTGGTCATTAGGATGTATAGTGGGAGAACTTTTCCTTGGACTTCCTATGTTTCCTGGAACTTCTGAATATAATCAAATATGGAAAATCGTTGATATGTTAGGACTTCCACCCAAACATATGATTGAAGTGGGTCGAAATTCGATGAATTTCTTTAAGAAGGTTCCACCAGTTGAAGCAGATGGTAAGACTACATATGTAACGAAAACATTTGATGAATATGTTGAATTTTTAGAATCATCTAAATCGAAAGACGATACTAAAAAGAAAGAACAAGCCAATAAGAATTACTTTAAACAACGCCTTTTGAAAGACATCGTATTAAATTATAAACTTCCATCAAAGAAAATGACTAATTCAATGATTGAAAAAGAATGTCAAGAACGTTTATTATTAATCGATTTCTTAACCAAAGTATTGAATTTGAATCCATTGGAAAGATTAACCCCTCAGGAGGGTTTAAAACATCCTTTTGTAAATGACGTACGTACCGATGCTATGGGGTCAGGAGGAATACCGACTAATGACGGTTCTAAACAAGTCTAACTTTAACGAAATATATGTAAACCACCTATAATGTTTTATAATCTGTAGAAGTTGTAGATAGTTTAGAGGTCGTGTGTGGATTACAAAATTCTGGTGAAAAAAAAAAAAAAACTGAAAACGACAGGAAAAATTGAAAGAATATCTAAGAGCCAGTGATATACATATTAGTCAATAGGTATAGAGCTAACATCAGCATCTGTATCCTTTATATCATTGTTTTGCATTATCAGTCGAGTACTCGTATATTGAAAATAGCGTTGCATTTTAATTAATTCAATAGCATATTCCATTATCATTTTAGTATTGTATCCAATATGAATGTCAGTACCAGTACGTTAGGTGTTAGAAGAAGAAAGGCCAACAATCAAAATATAGACGATGAAGAGAATGCTGCGGTATTAAAGCTTGGACCAGAGTTTCAACTTACTCAAATAACCAACAAAGGAGAAGAAGAACAGTTGATTGCATTAAATTTATCCGAATCAAGATTATTGATTAGGGCGGCCTTAAAAGAACGTAAAAGAAGTAAAGGAGATAAACAATATGATTATGATGATGATGATGAAAATGAAAAGGAAGATGAAATATCAAATATGGAATTAGCAGGACCTAATTCAAGTGAAATCACGCGTAAAACCTTAAATTTCTTATCAAGTTTTGCAAGATTTAAAAATCAATCATCAACTGATACTGTTGAAAAATTATTAAATGATTTTAGTCTTCAATCTTCTGAACCTTTGCATCCATTTGAAATAGCACAATTAGGAACTTTAGAATGTGAAGATGCTGAAGAAGCTAAATCCTTAATTCCAAGTCTTGCCAATAAAGTATCTGATGTTCAATTACAATCATTACTCACAGAATTAAGAAAGTATCAAACTTTATCTTAATCTAATTATGTAAATGTATTATACTCTAGAAGTCCCCTAAGGACTACCATCCTCAACCACCACCATCTCCCAGTTTCCATACACGAAAAATTTAAATATAAAATGTACTATAGTGATAGGTTCTTATGATTAAAATAAATTGTAGAGTTTAGTTCGTATGCAGTATTTTCCCACCCATAATTTTTGAGATGCAAATATTTCCAAATGAGAAATGTAAATAGATTTGTATTGATTTAGAGTAGATAACGCCAACAACACAACATGGATAGCGATGATTTGTACGATGAATTCGGTAATCTAATCAATGAAGATTCAGGAGATTCTGATGATGAATCGTTAGATGATTTTTTAGTGGATGAAAGTGATGAATTTGAAGAGAATAGTAATATCGAGGACCATAATATAGAACAACAAAGTTTAATCAAGAGAGATACAAATCCCTTGGACAATGTTACCCAGATCATAGTGAAACCATACGAAGAGAGTGATAATGTGCCAGTTATTCAAAGAGCCATTGAGAAGAAAGTACGAATTGATTATTCACAGAAAATATCATCAACTACCAAAGACGAAGATTTTGAAAATTTACCTGAAATCATTTATTCAAGATCATTCATGATCGATACCATGAAAACACTTCCTGAAAGAATACGAAATATAGCGGTGATAGGTAATTTACATTCAGGAAAGACCTCCTTACTTGATTCGTTGGTGCTTCAAACTCATGCCCCATCAATTGCATTAAAGAAAACCCTCAAAAATTTCAAACCATTGAGATTCTTAGATAATCATAAGATTGAAGTGGATAGAGGTTTATCGATTAAGAGTTCTCCCATAACGTTATTATTAAATGATTTACGTGATAAATCATACGTATTCAACTTTCTCGATTGTCCGGGGCATACAAGTTTTGCTGATGAAACATCAGCTGCTTTGAATGTAGTTGATGGAGCAATTCTTGTGATCGATGCAGTCGAAGGATTATCACCTAGAGATAAATCATTAATCACACAGATGTTAAAACTTAATATACCATTCACTTTATTAATAAATAAAATAGACAGACTTATATTGGAATTAAAATTACCTCCTCAAGACTCATATTATAAACTTAAATATATCATAGATGATATAAACAATTACATCCAAGATAACGAATTCATATTAACTTATGAACATCAAACACCAATATCACCAAGTAATAACAATGTGATATTCAGTTCTTCCACTTATGAGTTTTCATTCACTTTATTAAGTTTCGCTAAGATTTATTTAGACAGAAATCCCAAGAACACAGTTAATATTGAAGAATTCAGTAAAAAACTTTGGGGAGACTATTATTTTGATTCTACCAACAATGCTTTCACTTCAAAATCCACCAAAGGTTCCATACGGACATTTGTTTCATTTATTCTTGAACCAATTTATAAAATAATGACATATACATTAGTTTCAAGTGATGATAAACTTCCGAAATTATTATGGACTAACTTTGGGGTTACATTACCAAAGGATCTTTATAAGAAAGATATTCAAATACTACTTAAAGAGGTCTTCAAAGCGATTTTCTATGGCAATAGAGGATTGACCAACTCCTTAGTTAATTCTATCACATATCATAATCCATCTGATTCTAAGCTTGTAGGAAAAGTTGTTAAGCTTATTGAATCTTCAGATGCCAAATTCTTTTATGCTCTAGTAAGAGTTTACCTGGGAAGTTTTAAAATAGGGTCTAGGATAAAAGTGCTTGGTGAGAACTACGAAGAAGATGACGAGGATTATACTATAGATGTGGTAGATGAATTATATTTACCAGGAGGAAGATACAGAATACCAGTCAAAGAAGTCGGTGAAGGATTTTTGGCTTTAGTAAAAGGTGTTGGTTCCAATATAACGAAAGGAGGATCGTACATTTATGACGAAGATGCAGAAGTGTCCAATATACCTGTTTCTCAAAAGTTTGGGGAGAAGTCAGTATTTAAGGTAGCCGTTGAACCAGCAGCACCATCTGAATTACCTAAGTTATTAGAAGGATTACGAAAATTAAACAAAGCTTACTTGGATTGTGTTATCAATGTTGAAGAAAGTGGAGAACATGTCATTTTAGCACCAGGCGAATTGTATATGGATTGTATGTTACATGATTTGCGAAACTTCTTTACGGATGATTTGGAAATTAAAGTAAGTGATCCGATGACAAAGTTTGGGGAAACATGTATAGAAACTTCAAGTACCAAAATTCCCACCAAAACAACAACAGGAAGTAATCAGATATCCATCATAGCAGAACCTATCAAGGACAATAAGTTAAGTCATGCTATAGAAACCAATAAAATCAACCTTAAACAACCGGTAAAGACTATAGCGAAGTACTTAAGAAATGATATTGGATGGGATGCATTAGCTGCTAGGTCAGTTTGGTATTTTGGACCAGCAGATTTACAATCTCCAAGTATATTACTTGATGATACTTTAGAAGATGAAACCGATAAAGAATCTCTTGAATCAGTTAAGGATTCAATCCGTTTAGGATTTAAATGGGGTATAAGTGAAGGACCATTATGTGGTGAACCGATTAGAGATGTTAAATTCAAGATTCTTGATGCCGTAATCAGTGGATCTGAAGTTCAAAGAAGTAGTACTCAAATCATTCCTATGACAAGAAGAGCATGTTATACTGGATTCTTAACTGCCAGTCCTAGATTAATGGAACCGATTTATACTATTGATATAGTATGTAATGAAAAGGCTATTAGAGCAGTTGAACATTTATTACAATCAAGAAGAGGTTATTTGGTGAATCACACTCCGATCCCAGCTTCTCCTTTATTCCAATTAGAAGGGATAGTACCAGTGATCGAATCAGTAGGATTGGAAACTGATATGAGACTTCAAACTCAAGGTCAAGCCATGTGTTTCTTACTGTTTAAAAAATGGGATATTGTACCAGGTGATCCATTTGATACTAATGTTGCTTTACCTGCTTTAAAACCAGTTCCTTATAAATCTCTTGCTAGAGATTTTGTCATGAAAACAAGAAAGAGAAAAGGTTTACCGGGTGAACCAAGTTTACAGAAATATATAGAACCAGAGTTATATACCAAATTGAAAGAAAAGGGTTTCATTAATTGAAACCTCAAAACTTTTATTAATACACAATTTAAACTAATAATAGATCTAAATACATTAATCTTGAGCTCATTCTTCTAATTTTGGTTTCTTAATTGATTCTTCTCGTTGAATCTTATCAAGTCGACGTTTATTTGTATTTGGTATTGATTCAAACCCCTTTCCATCTCTTATCAATTCGGATAATTCATTAAACCTGCTGATAAATCTTGTTTGAGTAGTTATATTGAATGAAATCAGTTTTGGTATGACATCTGTACTACGAGTCAGTTCTTTCAATTCGAGGAATACTCGGAAGAAATCTTCAATCGATATATCTCTGGAATAAATATTATCTTCAGTAACTTTTAAATTACTTAATTCTGGTACTTCTAAAACCAATTCTTCGTCCACTTCAAACTCTATGATTTCTTTTAAATCTTCATTGGCTCGAATACTACCGAAAAACTCTTCTATAGTCGCATGTATGATCTCTGAATTATCATATAATGAAACATATAATGAACAATCAACTGCACATTTCTCTTGGTCAATGGGATAAAGTATAAATTCGGCATCAGTTACTTTTAATATGATAGGTATATTTGCTTCTTCAAAGCTTATTCCTCCTTCATTTTCGTCCAAATCAGCACCATTGGTGGTTTCCTCTTCAAGTTCATCCTCATCCTCATCCTCATCATCGTCCTCATCATTATCATTAGTATTATTGGTGATTTCTTCAGAATAAAATTCTTCATGTTCTGGTTCGACTGTACTTTCTTCATTATTATCTTCATACAAACCTTTCACTTCAAGCTCTCTTGACCTATCTTCGGGAGCATTATTGGCCGATTGTTCAAATTCTTCTAAATTTTCTATATCTGACTCACTATCAATATCAATAATACTTGATTTATGAATATTTCTCTGATTTGGATCATCAGGATTAGCATTATCACGAGGTCCGGCATCACTTTTTAAATCTGTTTCTGTACCGGGTATACTTTCAATTTGATTCATAGTAGAATATATTGATACATTTTCATCATGAGAATATTGAGCATCATCATCGGATACATCTATTAAATCACCTCCATCTTCGATAGTTAAATGACTATCATCTATTTCATCACCATTATCATCCTCATCCTCATCCTCATACTCTACTTCTCCATTATGCTCATTCTCATGATCATTTTCAGTATCCTCATTATCAGTCTCAAAGGCTATATGCTTACTATTGCTCTGTAATACATCATCATTCAGTATATTCTTGACCTCATCTTCCATGGCAGAACCTGAACTAATCTGAATAGTGGGATGTACAATCGAAAGATCAATATCCTCAATTATATCAGATTGTAAAGGCTGGGCCGATTCTGCTGTGGTGGAGGATGATGGTTGTCGTTGTTGACTTGAACCTTCCTGCATTTCTATATCGTTAGAATTTAAAGGGTTAGACACCGTAGAAACCAATTGATCGGTTCCACTGGCACCTGATGAAGAAAACATACTTACGTTACTTTCTGTCAATGATCTCAACGGAATTTCCAGGATTGATCAACTCTTTTGACGTGTTGTAGAAGCTCAAATGATGGTTGGTTAGACAGTATTTTATGGGGTTGTATAATTTTCAGGGATTTTTGTATTAATTTTTTTTTTCAGTTTTCGTATCGCGTAAATTTACACCTAACTTTAATTTTACAACTAAAAAAAGTGTCTTTTGATAAATAAAATATGAATGTTTGTTTGTTTATTTGTTTGCTTGTTATATATAGATTATATACTCTGAACAATATTAGATATACAGATAGATAAGTGATTCGAAAAAATAATTTACACAGAAAAAGTTAAAATTAAATGAAAAGGAATAGAAAGGAATAGAAAATATATAAAACAAAACGTAAATAATTGAATGAATGAATTGGTATAATTTTAAATAGAATGCAATAATAAAATCAAGGTACCCAAACTTTGAAAGTCTTTGGAGTGTTTAATGATAATGGTTTATAATCATCTTCATTGATATTAGACATACCAGCCGAACTACTTATCAAATTACTGGTGGCAGCAGTTGAATCAACAATAGAAAGTTTTGAATTATCAGCTTCACCATTACCATTAGTGGCAGCATCAGTAGTTGGTACTAATGAATTCTTGGCTGGTTTGAATAATAATGATTTAGCTTCAGCTAATAAACTGGATACTTTATCATTATCACTTGATCCAGAATCAGATGATAATAGATTAATAACAGTATCTAATTTCTTAGCAATACTTATAGTAGATTTAGCTAAAGCTAATCTATCAACAAAGATATCTTGTTGCTGTTTAGCCAATTGTCTTCTTTCTCTTTCATAAATCTTTTCCAATTCTTCAACTTTACTTAATTTAAGATCAATCTTCGATAATTCTTGATTAATTATCGTATTACTTAATTTTTGCATTTCACGTTCTTCATAACTTGCAAATAAATGACTTCTACCACCAACAATACCAAAAGTGGCAGCAGCAGCGTCTTTTAATACTTCAGATGATGATTTATTAGCTTCAACTTCAGTGGTATCAACAGCCACTTCTTTCTCTTTTCCAGTTGATTCTTTAGTAACATCTTCACCTTCTTTATGTTCAATGTTACCATTTTGGTCTAATGATTTAACTTCACTAGATGATTGATCGAGAGTAGCGGAACTTTCAGAATTAGGAACCACATTAGTTTCATAAACTTGCTTAACTTTTTCAATTATTTTTTCATCAACAATTTTAGAAGCAGCTTCACTAGCAGCTTTAGCAACTTCACTATCAACTAATTTTGTCATGAATACTAAATTACTCAAGACAGGATTTTCATGAGAACTTAAAGGATTATTATTAGCAAATTTTAATAATTTAATACTTAATCCATCTTTATCATCAATTGGATTAAATTTATCTTGAATAGGCAATTTTAAAAATTTAAAAATACATTGTTCAACAGTCTTTTTTGGTCCTACTAATTCAGAAATCTTATACCAATCATTTTTGAATTTTGAAATACCATTTATTAAACTTTTAACTTCTTCAGATGACCAACCATCATTTTGTTTCTTAGTTGGTGGTTCGTCACCAGTTTGTCCTTGTCCTTCACCTTGTTCATCAGTTGATAAACCATGTTTCTTTTGATTAATGTCTTGAGTGATACCTGCATCACTTGAAAATACTAATTCTTTTAATTTTGAAATATCAGCTCGTTCAGGTGCTACTTTAAAAGTATCAAATGGGAATAAACCTCTTGGAGTATCATATTTAACATGATAATCTCCTGTATATGGTAAGCCAACCAGTTGACCATTAGGTAATTTTTCAACCGCATAACCTGGTTTAAATTGAGGACGAACTTGATAATTAATTAAACCCCATTTACATAAGAATCGATGAACTCTCATAATAGTACCCACATCACCTACTAAATTACGACGGCATGATGTTAAAGTTAAGAATTCATTCGGATTTAAACGATAAGAATTAACCATGAAATTACGATAATTTGCATAAATTTTTGATGATTTTGATGGATGATTAGAATTGAAAAATTCAGGTAATGATTCTTTTTCAATTTGATGAATCTTTTTCATATTGAACCATGATGCGTAGGACGGTACGATAATAACATGCGTTTGTCTTACAAATCTGGATTGTTTACCACTTTCATCTTCTTCATCAAGTTCTTCAGGAATACCTTCTTCTTCATCGTCTTCCTCATCATCTTCTTCAACTGGTGCTGGTGGTGCTGGTGGTGGTGCTGGAACTGGTTTTACTTCTTTAACTTCAACTGTATTGGCTTGCACAAATGGTTTAGATTCAATAACTGGTACATCCTGTGCACCATTAGATTCAATGGTTACTTCTTCTTTTGGTTCATCTTTAGATTCAGAATCTTCCATGTCAACATCTTCACTTTGTTCTTGGGGCGGGATAGTAGATGTGACTTCAGATTCAGCTTCAGTTTCAGTTTCTTTTAATAATTCATCTAGATTGATTTCTTCATCATTGACATCATTGGTAGTAGTTGGGATTTCTTCAGATTCTGGTTCTTTCATTAATACATCCTCAGATTCCTTTTGAGTTGGCTCTTCAATATCTTTTTCTTCTTCATCATCATCATCTTCTTCTACTTCTACCTCATCTTCTTCTTCTGGTTCATCATCATCATCTTGTTGGAATGAATCTATAAAGTCTTGATCATTTTCATCCTCATTATTAATGTTTAAGATTTCTTCAGGTACATCATCGTTATCATTTTCATCTTGAATATTGTCAACTTGTTCTGATTCGATGTTTTCGTCTTCTTCTTCTTCTTCTTCTTCTTCTTTATCATTATCTTGATTGGATATTGGTAATTCATCAGTTAAAGGGATTTCAGTAGAATCTATATTTGGTATTTCATCTGTGGAAGGTTTATCTTCAACTGTTTCTGATTCTTCAAGTATAGATGAATCTAGATTAAATTCTTCATTATCAAGAGTCTGAGGTATTGACGAGGATTCTTCTATATCTTCATTAGTTGTGGGTATAGGTTCGGAAGCAATTTCATTTGTATTTTCTTCTTGCTCTTGTTCTTCTTGTTGCCCTTGCTCTTCTTCTTCTTCTTCTTCTTCTTCTTTTTGTTGTTCTTCTTCTTCTTCAGGTTGATCAGTTTCAACTTCTTCATCGTCAACAATGGCATCCGGTTGTACTTGATCAACTTCTATATCTTCAGTTGCATCAATTGGCTCGTTAGAATCTGCCTCATCTTCCTCATCTAGTTCTTCATCATTATCGTCTTCTTCAACGTCCTCATTGTTATCTTCTTCAACGTTAGTGTCAACTTCTTCTTCATTAGTTTCAACTTCTTCATCGTCTGCTTCAGGTTCAACTTCAGCTTCTGGTTCGACCTCAGGTTGAGGTTCAAGTTTAGGTTCAGCGATTACAGATGTAGATTCTATTTCCGGTTGTTCACCACCTTCAACGGCAGTGTCTTCACCTTCGTCATCATCTTCATCGTCATCAACTTTTTCATCACCTTCTACTTTATTGTCATCATCTTCTCCTTCTTCTTCATCATCTTCATCTGCTTCATCTCCTTGTTCAATTTGTGGAGTTGAATCTATATCTTCGGTTGATTGTTCAACTTCATCAATGACATTATGATTATCAGTTGATGAACCATTTTCAATATCATTCGATTCCAGACTCATGATTTAATTGAAGTGTTATGATAGATATATATATATATGAAAAAGTGAAAAGATGAAACCAAATAAAACAACAATAAATAAAAAAAATTGGTTGTAAATAAAAATATAATACAGTAATAAAATAATATGACAGTCAGTCAGTCAGTCAATTAATCAATAAGATAAAGGAGGAGTAAGTAGTGGTGAGGGGGATGTAATCTATCCTACTGCTTAACCAGGTGTGACTATAAGGGTATATACGCGTTAAAGTTGATGGATGAAACCTATAATTGGATGGATGGATTTGATTGATTGATTATTCAGTAACCATATAATATTGATGGTAGAGTGAATTTGGGTTGTAATTTTAAAATTTGTTTTGGTTTCTGTTGCAAGTACAAAAAAATTTTCGTTGGGAAAAATAAAATTAGAAAATTAAAAAAAAAAATGTGTACGGTGGTGCTGGTATTGGTAGTGAGAAACTATAAGGATTAAGATACAATCAATTGATAAATAATGGAATCTCCCACCTTAAATTGAATTAGGAAAGTTAGCTGCCAATTTTTTTTAGCAATATAGAATAGAATATAATTTGTATATGAGTTTATTTAACTTTGTTTTGGAATAGTAAAATAAAAACAAATAGGGAGGCCAGTTAGCACTGTGTGTGAGTGAGTGAGATAGACGGTGGGGGAAGGAGGGGGAAGTAATTTTTTTCTTCCTTTTTTTGAACCAAACACACTACCTGTTGTTAACTATGGAGGTATGGGTGTTATGATAGAACCAGCCATCAAAAAGGTTTAATATGGTAATAGTAAAATCATAATGATTTAAATAATACCCTTTTTTGCAATAATTAAATTAACCATGAAATAAATAAATAAATAAACAAATATGGATAAATTATGCAACCTTAATAACTAAAGTAAACCATATAGCAATAAATTCAAATTCACCTTAACAACAGCACCTAAAAATAAATCAGTCCTAAAAATAAAAATAATAAAAATTAATTTAATTAAATTAAATTAATTAAAAATAAATGATTTAATAAATGAATGAATGAATGAATGAATTAATTTCCTAAAATCAATATAATTCCGTATCTCACTTTATTTATTATCATTATATTTATTTGTAGTTATTTATTGTACCCTTCCCTACAGTCTTTATCGTGTATAAAAATACTCTGTGCCATTTTAGAATTTTTTTGATACCGCCAGTTGTATGCAGGACGCTACCTCATAAAAAAACTAATGCCAATCCCCAAAAGGGGCAATCAATTTGTTTCTTTTTCTATTATAGTTCGTAATATCTTATTTCATATAATAAATGAGTGAATGAGTAAATGAATATTTATTTATTAATAATTGATAGTGATATGATATGATGATATAGTTCGGTTAATGCAATCCTATATCAATTTTCATTCCATTAATCATTGGATGATACTTCTACTAATCTAGTGACATTTTCACACCTATTATATTTTTTCTGTCTGCCTGTCTGCCTGTCTGCCTGCCGTTATTTTATTATTTTTATTTATCTTTTGAGTGTGGAGAGAGTGGAAAGGAAAAAATGAGCGGCTAAAATGGTAGACCGGACACCACTAAAATCAAAGTTTAATCATATGGGGATGAATTGTTGATAAATTTGTAATGATGATAAACATTACATTGAAAGAACATAATAATGAAGAAGAAGAAAGAAGAGATATTAAATTTATTTAAAAGGGGGATTCAAAAATTCAAAAATTTCGTTAAATATGTTAGTGTCTATTTCTGTCACTAACTTCAGTAAGTTCATTCTGTACACTTTTTTTTTTCTTTCAATCATCTGGAAAGAAAAAAAAAAATAAAAGGTAAAAATAAATAAAAAAAGACAATTCAATTCAGTTTTGGTTTGGTCTTCATACATATTCTTTGCTTATTTTTAAATTTTTAGATTCTACAGTCATTCATAAATTGTTGATTTCGAGAGTTATGAAATTTATAAACTTTTATTATTATCATTTTCTCATCATTCCATCCGTCATTGTCTTGTCTCTTTATACTTACTTAAAATGGTTAGTTATTTTTTATTTGTGTTCTTTTTTTTTTTTTTATTTTTTGTTTCTTTCGGTCGCTATTTTCTCCCTAACGCTTTTTTTTATTTTTATCATCACTATTGATTCCTCCTCCTCCTCCACCTCCACTTGTTCCATTTTATCACAATATCCCTTCTATCCCTTCTCTTCAACTATTCCCTCATCTATAATACTACACCTTAAACCAAAAATAAAATAATCATAACATTAACCAAATAGAACGTAAAATAATTATACTTGAAATGCTAAGAAATTACAATTATACCATCAGATTCAACATCATCGTTAATACATATTACGTTAAAATAAGTAAGTAAATAAATAAATAAAATTTTAATTTAAATTAAAAATAATAACCTGCTTTATACAATTTAAACCATAAAACTTGAATTTATTTATTTATGCACAAGGAAGGAATAAATTTAAGCCTTTGAAATATTACCACCAGTATTGAATATGAATTTTTTAATAATTTACTATCTAGTAATTCATCGTACAAGTTAAGTTAAGTCGAACTCCTATCAACTGAAGACTTGTATCAATTAATTGGTTGGATAAAAAAGAGTAATCAAACAACTGATATAGTAAAAATTAATAAAAATATGAAATAAAACAAAGTTTAGAGTAAAACAAAGAACCGCAACTTAACTTAAAAAAGTTCATGTCATCTAAAGTGTATACATACACACTCTACTACCACCACTTACCCACCTCCTCTTTCAGTTTATACATCTTACTTACACTTATTCTTCTTATCCTACTTTACAACAATTTCTTTTTATGAACAGATTACGGTTATAAATGGCAAACTATTTTTTTTGGGGCTGCCTCTCTACTATTTCAATTTAGTGTTAAAATAATTTAAATAAAGATCTACTCATTCATTCATTCATTGATTGATTCTTTCCATTCCGTACGATTTTTTTATCTTGTCGTTGTTTCTTTACTTTCTCTCTTTCGTTCGTTCCTTGGTTCATTTTTTTTTTAAAATAAAATAATCTGTTCAACGTTCTTATGATATTATAACTAAAAAGTATAAACTAAATACTGTAGAAACGGGGAATACATATTTCAAAGGTTAGGGTAAATATGAAATAAACGAATTGTACAAAAAAATACAAAAATAAATAACAAAAATAAATAAATAAATAAAACGAATGTCCTTATTTAACTCACAACTAAAACAATTGATAGTAAAGATATCCATGTAAAACTTTCATTCATTGCTGTTACCCCCAAAAACTATATTTATTATTTTTAATCTCCTTGTCTTATTGTAGTTATTTATTATTATTTATATAAACCTCTTATGACTATAACTATGAATTAATAGAATAGATTATAACTACTGAATGAAACTTACGAAATTTATCTATATATATGATCAGAGAAATTATATATATATAGAGCAAATTTATTTTGAATTGTGTTATTTATTTTTATCATTTAAAAATTTCTGGAGATATTTAGTTTATATCTTTCCATTTCATATTGTGGTTAGATTAAAATATGATTTTAATTCTCCGTTTGCCCTCTCTCCGAATTGCCTTTCATTTTCTTCACTTCCATTAGATTGACTTTCCTTTCCTTTCATTCTATACTTTGATTAATTTGACTTACGTTTTATTTATATATTTACATTGATCACTCAACAATTATTATGGTTAGTGATAAGTTATCATCGCTTTTGACTAACCTCAACCACATAAACACATTCAATAATAATTACTCGAAATAGGTATAAAAGCCATAAAATCCAGAATAAGGTGGAATATTTGTAATTATGCAAAAATAGTATTTTTATTAACCAGAAACGAAAATTTTAAAAAATAAAAATTAAAATTTAAAAAAAAAAAAGAAATTAAAAAGTTGAATTGCAAAAATTTTTAATAATTTATTTTGGTCAAATGAAATGCATGCAATTTACCACCACCACCCGTCATTGTTAGGATTTATTCATACATGTTTCTACTTGATCCGTCTTTCACGATGTATATATTTCAACCTTTGAATGATATAGAATGTATTACTATTAATCATGATTAAAAGATAGAAGAAAATTCGTAAACCGCAAAAAGAAAAAAAAAATGCATTTTCCACAGGCAGATAATGAATTGTATGAAGAAAAAGCGGAAACAATAAGAACGAAAGGAAGACATAACAACAACAACAACAACAACACATTTTATAAATAATTTAAATGCTCGGTGATGTTACATATGATAAGTAAAACTGAAAGTAAATGTAATAATCCCTTTCAATCCCTTTTAAAGTCAATCTAATAAGATTAAATTTAATTGGTATTTTCATTTTCATTGTCATTGTCATCAATTACTATTTCATTTTATATTGACCGATCATTCTCTATCTTTGTGGTTTGAGATTTAGTATAAGCCAATTCTTTAAAGTTTAAACCTGAACATGCTATGATGTACAACTCGTGGTGACTTATATTCTCCTTGTGTCTATTATAAAACATATCCATTTATCACTATAAGATCATTATCAAACTATTCAATGGATATAAATCCAAGTTTAGTAATTTTTGGTATGACCCTTTTATTTTTTATCTTTAAAATGTTTTTTTTGGCTTACTTTTACCGCTTCCTGCTCCGCTGGTCAGATATCACTTAAATCTTTAATATATTTAAATCTGTCATATGGTTAATTTATATGATATTGAATCATATTAATGAAGTTATATACCATATGGATAGTGATAGTAAATCAATTGATGACAATGATAAGCATTAAATAAAAAAGGATTTAAGCAATAACTATAAATAGGACCTTAATTAAACCATTCCTCCTCCTCCTTTCTTCACTACACCTTTTTTTTTCTTACTTTCCCAGACCACAACAGCCACTATTTAAAATAATTTTTATCATCATCATCACCATCATCGTCAATTTTTGTGAAGTTTTGTATAGATGCATTATTATTATTCCTTATTTTCCGATACGTCTATTTAGTTATTTATTCATACATTCACATGATTATGTTAGAAATCAAATTTATCTATATACATATATATATAAGGGGATATAGGCTTATAAAGAACTAAACTGTGATAGCATAACCCTTATTTACTTGACTTTGCGTATTGTTCCAATGTTGTCAATACATATAATTGTTGAGTAAATGGGATTAACTTCAACTTCATCTCCTTCTCCTCCTTTTAACTCATTTTTAGGTTTTTAAAAATTCGTTTCTTTACGGGAATGAATTTATTTTTTATTACTAACAGTTTTGTGATTGATTTTTATGGTTAGTCCTAAATTGCTAGCGTTATCTCTCTATTTTTTTTGATTTACTGACTAACTGGTCTCCTCGTGACTTTCAGCTCGTGAGTGAGTGATGACGGATTATTTACTCTTACCCATTCATATAATTAGGTAACATATTGATTCAACTTATACTACTGATCTATGATTCTTATTAACTAGTTGTATACTCTATATCTGTATCCATCACAATCTCACCCATTGTTCTTACTACATTGATATTACCTGACTTATATTCACCTTCATCTGTAAAATGTAATGGTTACCAGTAGTCATTGTGATTAGGGCGAGTTTTTTTTTTTGTTACTGGTCTGTCCCGCTAAAGTCATGCTTTTCATTTATTTTCACTCATCACTAACAATTCTTCCATGAGCCTCATCTACAAACTTTTATATAAATACAATCAAATTTTATCCAAAGAAATATAAATAATTTATACTTACTTATTCTGCATTCATAAGTGTTGGAAAAACCTAAACTTACTATTATAGAAAAGTTAAAAATTTCAATGTAATCCAATATATTGGAATCTCTTTAACTTATTATAAAATCTATTTAGGCATATTAATATTTAATACTAACTACTAGGACCAATTTATGTGTAATGAAAAAGAATCTTGCAATAAATTCTAGAAACATTTTCAAATTGAGCTTAGCTCTCATCCATCTAACTTACTAACACACACATATATATAGGCTCAAATGATTCTAACATTATAGTTGACAAAGCTTGATTTTTTTGACGTTTTGTGAGAAGCCTGGCTGAGGACAGCCATTCCGAATTCCTTTTAAGTGAATCTGACAATATTCAATATATAAAATAATTAATTTAAAATTTTATTATTACTATTATTTGTAGATTATATGTAGATATTTATCATTTGATAAACCTAATTTGACCTTCTACTCATTAAGTATACTATCTTTATATGATTTAAATCAACTCAAATTTGATATTGTGTAAATTATCCTTATCATCATCCCCCACATTTCTTCAGACAACCACAAAAGAAAATCTAAAACAAAAATATCAAAACATAAATTGCACAGTTATTCTTTTATACCGTCGTTCCCCAACTTTTTTAACCAATTTGGCTGTTTCCAAAGTCTATTATATACGCAATGTCACTGAGACGTTTACTAGAGTATACATATTTTCTATGGTCGTTAATACTTTTGTTTGATTTTGTTTAAACGAGAGGTAAACTAACTATAGGGGATATTTTGTATACTTCTTATCTATTTAGGTATATCCAATACTAACTCATATAGTGCCTTGTGAATACTGCAATTATTATGTGGTATTTAAAAAAGATGTTAGTTCAATTCGTGATGCTTTTTCACTCTTTACTTACCTTTTTCATTTATATTTAGGAATGTTTTAGAGAATCATAGATTATATTAATTATACTAACAGGGATGGATTCAGACAGTGAATTTATGTTGTTCTAAGATCTTGTTAATGTATTTCGTCGATTTTAAGGTTGTTTCAGGAGTCATCTCGACTATATGCTGTTGCTTGACAACGTCTGCAAAACAGCTTGTATATCTGCAAAAGTATAACCACGCAAGTTATGTATTTCTAAATATATGATAATTATAAATTATTAACGTTAATATTGTAGATTATATGTAAGTAATACAATATTTTCTATCATTTTAAAGTAATCAATATTGAGATTTTTAACCCGCTAAAGGATAACATTTATTAGGTCAATATATGAGTACATCAAAGGTGTTAGAAGATGTAATAATGTGTTGATGTATACGTTTGTACATTGTAACAAAATGAGAAACTAGAATTAGGTAACTGCAAAAAAATCAGCATAAGAGAAATATAAGAAGTTTTGATAACTTAAATTTACAAGTACGGAATATATATTCATATGTTATACACAACAAGATGGAATATGCTACAGAATTTCTTAAGAGATACTTCTTATTACTTCCCAATGAAATTATAATTCCAATCCTATATTTATGCGATCCGCTGGTTATTGGGTATTTAATGAATATGAATTCTTTTGAAGCTCAGGTCTATTATAAATCATATTGTGATTTACTTTTCAACTCAACAATGTCCAAATGCTATGATATCCTCAGTCCCAAAACATTTATATACAAGGTTTTATACCGAGCCACCAAAAATCATTTTAAAACAATTACCTTTGCATTTCAGACCTCCAAGTGTTCATATCCTTGGGAGTATGTCTAAAATAAACGATTATTTATCAGCAAATTATGATTATTTGAAGGTCGTCAAAGATGTGATGATCTCGGTGGATGTGAAATGGTTCCTTTTTATTTCTATCTGCCAGATAATCTCCATCAAATCACTCTAAGTGATAGTTCGCTTTTCAACAAGCTAAAGATAGTCATATCAAATAGAAGATTAAACAATAACTTTATTCAACGAAACGGTTTGATCCATAATGATAGAACTCTTTGGTAGGATATTCATTTTACAAGGCCATGCTTGGAATAAGCAGGTGTTTTATACATTAATATACCTAAACAAATTTATAATGTTTTGAGAAATTTGTCCGTCTTTTATGTGAGAATTAAGAAATCTATCAAATCAATAAATTTGGATATATGAATTGGTTATTTTGTATAGTTTATATAGAATTAGTTATGTTGAAATTAATCTGAATGCGAAAAAAGCACAACAAGCATAAAGCACTAACTGCAAAAAAACGCAACATAAAGAAAAATTATGAGTCTTAAAATTTAATTTACAACCACTTTTCATTTATCATAGTATAATTGTAATAAGATGGATTCCGCTATAAAGTTCCTTTCCAAACACTTCCCTTTACTTCCAAACAATGTTATAACTGAAATTATTCAGTTATGTGATCTGAAATCAATCGAACGTTTAATGAACATTGATGTTTTTGAACCAGAGTTGTCCTCTGACTTGGTGAGACATATTGAGATTTATAATCCAAATAAATATGATGTAAATATGACAAGAGAATCAATTCCAAATAAGTTACCAAGATTCGTTTTAAGTCGATTACCGTCAAGTTTCAAACCTGAAAGTGTTCATATTATCGGAAGAATTAATTATATACACGAGTTTGTGGTTACAAATTCTGAATTCTTTAAGGATATTAAAGATATTAGAATCTCTGTGGAGATAGAAGTAAATGAAGAAGTTGAAGAGAACAAAAAAGAAGTGTTTAGCGCTCCGCTTGATTATAGGTACGATCCTGAGGAGACAGATGATAAGCGTGATATTCGTCAACAAATTGCAACAGTTCCGAAGCTAATTCAATTTCCGAACTTGTCTATGTTCGAGTTTGAATTTTATTCTTCATCATCTGACTCAACACTTCATGTTCAATTCAAAGTTGAAAGAAACACTGATTTGCACAGCTTATTACAGTTCTCTGAAAAGATGTATCAATTCAAAAACTTTTCAAGTATTATTAAGAAATTACCAATCTCAACTGATTCCATCAGTGCTGATAATATCAACTTCATGAATTATAAACGTATACATGGGTTAAAGTCATTACATTTGCTGGGTGTAAGTGTAAATAATTTAAACTACTTACCCAATTGTTTGGAAAATCTTACAATCAAAAACTGTCATTTTGAATCATTTTCGGGTCCAGTTTCATGGCCAACAAATATGAAATCTATTGAAATTACTAATAGTGTTAATGGGGCCGTTTTAGAATTATATCAAATTGGCCGGAATCTTTACAATCTTTAATAGTAGATAATAATAAAATCAAGAGTTTTAAAAGTATTTTTGAATCCTCAAAGCTTACAACATTTGGAGATAATAGTACAAAATAATGGTATTAGTAACGAAGATCTAATTGATTTTGATAATGAGTTAATTGATGATTATTATTATTTATGAAGTTTAACATTGATTGGTATTGAATTTTACAAAGTTCCCAATTGAGTATTTGAATTTCCAAACCAATTGAAAAGGTTACAAATATGGCGATGCTTTAAAACCATTACTAATTGTGTGTTTCCAACTTCATTAATACATTTAAATATTAGTTATAACTTCAATGATAGTTTGTCATGTTACAATATACCTAGTCTCAATAAGAATTGGCAAGACTTGGTCAATTTAAAATATTTAATAGCATCTCATAACTTACTTTGCCGGTCAGGAGTTATCAATTGGCTATCACCTAGAAACCTAAAATATTTAAATTTATCATCAACCAAAATTACCAATTTGGATTTTGCAATTTTCAAACAATCATATAAAGAATATACTAATAATTTAGGTACCATAGATCTTATGATTAATTATTTGCCTTCTGATTTTTACTTGCCAGATAATGTTTATCAATTCAATATTTATTACAGTATAACAGGGAGTCAAAAGTCATAAAGAATAAGAAACTAACACTTACCATTGTTCCACATGAGATGAATAGAACATAATTGATCTTCTTTATTTGGTTTTAATTGATCGCAAAATTCGTTATCATTTTTTTGATATTGTGTTATTTTTTTCTCCCCCCCTTACTTTTACTCCACAATTAAATATATAAATATAATTTAACGTACTTTTTTATAAAGAGATAAACTCAGTGTAAAACCTTTGAAGATTACGTTGTACGGAATTTCGTTGAAATTACCATCAATTACTAACTATTTACGATTCTATTTAGATTTAATCCACTACTAACATTATGCCCCATAGTGTTAATCAGTACAAGCCATTATGGGAACATTTCTATTATTTGTGCTCCTAACAATTTACAATATATTTAGATTTAGATATAACTAAAGCAATTTACTAACTTAGTTACGTTTAAAGATAGGAGTATTATACTTCAATGTATCTAGTCTCGTATTTGTTTGTTAAGAAATCTGATAGTGATTATAGCTTGGTCGTAGATTATCGAATATACGTTTTATATCTATAGTTTATATTTCTCTTTGTAGATCACGTGTGCATTTCACGTGTACTTGTTTAGGGTTCATGCCCTTGGCATCGCAACCGTAAAATTATATAGTATACTGACCTGCATATACTCATCCATGATTTTAATAAGGAGAGTACGACATTTTTAATATATATAAAATTTTTCAATACTGAGACAGCGCATGTCGCACAGTTAAAAAAGTCTTACACTTTTACCCTCACACTTCTCACTCTCACACACTAACACTGAGGACTCTCTCTCTCTACCAAACTGAATTAGAAGACGAAGAAAAAAAATTCTTTTTTCATTTTTAAATCTCTAACTTCAATCACATTTGAATTCATCCAAACCTAAAGTTAATTAAGAAGAAATGGTTCGTTACAGTGCTACCTCCACTAACCCAGCTAAGTCTGCTTCAGCTCGTGGTTCTTATTTAAGAGTTTCATTCAAAAACACCAGAGAAACTGCTCAAGCCATCAATGGTTGGAAATTAGAAAGAGCTCAAAAATATTTAGATCAAGTTTTAGATCATCAAAGAGCTATTCCATTCAGAAGATATAACTCCTCTATTGGTAGAACCGCCCAAGGTAAAGAATTCGGTGTCACCAAAGCTAGATGGCCTGCTAAATCTGTTAAATTTGTTCAAGATTTATTACAAAATGCTCAAGCTAATGCTGAAGTATGTAAAATTTTTCATTCCCCTTTTCATATTTAAAGAAAGAATTATAAAGTAATCACATTATAATCGTTTAATCATATTTATCATTTCAAATCAATATTAAGTGTCATCATTGAAAATCACCATATATGTCATATTTTGAAAATTTTCTCCATCATTAAAATATCAACCATAATAATAGTAATAGAAGTATAATATCCCTTATTAACCAGTAAATAACCCATTCACATCACATATCAATCATTCATTCAATCATAACTTTAATTCTTTCTTTACATATGTTCCAATATCATTTATTAAAAAACTTTAATACTAACATTAACTCTCTTATAGGCTAAAGGTTTAGATTCATCTAAATTAAAGATTACCCACATTCAAGTTAACCATGCTCCAAAACAAAGAAGAAGAACTTACAGAGCTCACGGTAGAATTAATGCTTATCAATCTACTCCATCCCACATTGAATTAACTTTAACTGAAGAAGATGAAAATGTTGAAAAAGCTGCTGAAACCAAAAAAGTTAGATTAAACTCTAGACAAAAGGGTAGATTAGCTTCTCAACAAAGATTAACTGCTGCTTAAATAGCTTCAGTTTTATCATCAAACTAACCCATAACTTCATCATAAATATAATAAATGTACACAAATTTGCAATAAAAAATATAATAAATCTGTAAATTAAACAAACCAAACCAACCTTACCCTCATCGACTTTATCTACAATCATTCCAAAGTCAAACCCTCCACTATAATATAACTTTTGTTCTTAAATCAATCACATATGTATCTATATATGTATATATGTATTGTTTAAGGATATCTATTTTCTTTATATAAGGATTAACAAAATCAAATATGCCCATAGGGCTGTTTAATAAAACTTTCTTTTCAATTTAAACTATCGATATCTAATCTGTAATCATCTTATACCTCTTTACAGGTACTGTTATACTGAATCTGTGTCTTATTATAACTACTTCCATAGTTAACTAATTATAATATCCTGCATATACTTCCATCCAATAAATGAGAAGAAAATTAACTTACACCAAACAGAAAAAAAACTTCAAATATAAATATCAACTGCCATCAACTATCAACTATCAATTGATATATTTTAATCAGTTAGGTTTTGATAACAATTCAATTAACTTTATAATATATAATTTACAATGGCTGGTGCAGGTCCAAAAACTTATCTGGGATGGTGGGGTTACTTAGGTAGTCCAAAACAAAAACATATCACTTCATACACTGTATCTCCATTTGCTACCAAACCATTTAAAGGAGCTTTATATAATTCTGTATTCAATACTTTCAGAAGAACCAAGAATCAATTCCTTTACGTTGCATTACCATTCTCCATTGTCTGGGCTGTCTGGGCTAACGCTAGAGATTATAATGAATACTTATATACTAAAGAAGGTAGAGAAGAATTAGCCAGAGTTAATGTTTAGATTATTTACCATTATTTGATACTTAGTTGCTATCATATCATATCATATCATATCATAGCATATCTAATGAAACTATTCAATATCTAGTACAATAACATCATATCATAGCATATCACTTTTCCTATTTTTTTATAACGTTCATTGCCTCTTTTATCATATTTATTTCAAAAACTTTATGTAAAGATGAACTAATTGAAGTTTCATTTTCCATTCATCCCATTGTCATTGATTTATCCTGTTTATCATATACTATACTGGATGAGTTAGTTATTTATCTAAAATTGTTATATATTACACTCGATATATCAAAGACTGTTTTCTTAATATACAATTAAACATCATGTTAAAAACAAAAATTTTAAAACCTGTATTAGAATATGTAGTTTATTAAAGGTGATAGGACGATTCTATTTATGTATATCTATTTTGAACGCTTGTATACTTTAGCTAAGAAAGCAGTTAATACTTCCTTCTTTAACCCTCTTGATTCATCAATAGTACTGATTTGTTCTCTTAATTTAGCCACGATTGATTCTTCATATTCTTCATAAGTTTGTTGAATATTTAATTCATGGAATAATTTCTTAACTCTAGCTTCTGATTCATCATCCTTTTTACCATAATTATCATCTAATAATTGACGTTGTTCTTTATTAACTTTTAATAAAGCTTGATTTACAACCCATGAACATTTATTATCTTTAATATCAGTACCGATTTTACCAATTTGTTCAGGAGTACCAAAACAATCTAAATAATCATCTTGAATTTGGAAATATTCTCCTAATGGGATTAAAACATCTCTAACTTGTTTTAAATCTTTTTCATCATTAATTCCACTCATAAACATTGCTAAAGCAACTGGTAAATAAAATGAATAATAAGCAGTTTTAAAAATAACAATAAATGAATGTTTTTCTAACGAGAATTTATCTAAATCAACAATGTTTTCATCAGCAGTGACTAAATCTAATAATTGACCTAATTCAGTTTGGAAAGTAACTTCATGGAATAAATCTAAAAGATCAACATAATATGAATCTTGTCTAAAATGTTTCTTTAATAAAATATAAATAGCACCTTCTAACATGAACGAATCATTAATAGCAATATTATCAACTCCTTCCACTAAATACCAACATGATTGACCTCTTCTAGTCTTAGATTGATCCATCATATCATCAGCAACTAAGAAATAAGCTTGTAATAATTCAATAGCCCATCCTAAAATAGCAACTTTTTTATATTCAGCTTCCGATAAATCTTCAATGGTCTTTTTATTCAAGATAAGATAAGTATCAACCACCGATAATCCACGATTCAATTTCCCTCCTGGAGTATTATAATCTAAATTTCTAACAAACCAATCAATAGCAGTTTGAGGCATCTTATAACTGATTAAGATTTCTTTTAATTCTTCAACCATTTGGTCAAAGACACCAATGAACTTTTGTCTTGCGGCTGCTTTATCCATGTTTGACTACTTGACAATTGATCTGTAACGAACGATTACTATCCTGTTGCTTAATTGTAAAATGAACAAGAGTTGAGTTAAAGTTAAACGATATTTTCGTTCTTGTTGAAAAAAAAAATACACCGTTTGATACGATCGTATATACATACGCGGTCAAGTTAGGAATTAGATTTCCGCGTTTTTACATAGTAATAACTGCTAAATTCTAAAAGGATGCAATATATATTGAATTATATGAAAGATAATTTACAGAGAATGAGGGAGAAACAGGTGACTAACTTCTTCTTGAACGTTTACTCTTACCTGGTCTACTGGATTTACCATTTGGTTTTCCCCCTTTATTTTTATTGGTTGAAAATTCACTAATATCAGCAGAAGATTGAGCATCATTTCTTCTAGTACCTCTCTTTTTACCACCAGAACCATATTTAGAATCTTTAGCTAATCTCTTAGAATTTGGTTTTCTTCTCTTGTTGTCACGATCACGGTTTTCATTTTCACGAGTAGCTTCTTCTAAAGCAATTTGGAAATCATCATCATTACTTATTTCATTGGAACTTCTCTTTTTCTTTAAAGAATTAATTTTATCTAAAGTTTCTCTCTTTTGTTTAGCTCTATCTTGTAAAGTAGCATGTTGGACTTGTTTACCGAATTTCTTTAATTCTCTTTGTCTCTTAGATTCAACAGATGCCTTTTTATCAGCAGCTTCGGATAATAATTTTGTCTTTAATTTATCCATATGTTCATCACTTTTAACCATTTCAGCAAAATAATCTAATGGTCTAGCAAATGGGATTTTTAATTTTAATAAAGTAGCTTTAGCTTCTTTAACAGCATCTAACCCTTGTTTATAAAATGCTAATTCTCTTTGAGTATCATCATAAATATCTTTAATTTCACTTTCAGTCTTTTCAGCACTTACTACGGTTTGATGTTCAATGAAGGAATGTTTGGCCCATGGTAATTCAATACGAGCTAATGAATCTCTTAAAGCAGATTTATTATTTATGGTTAATTTGGTATGTGGAACAATATCGGAGTCGGAATCAACTTCAACTTCAGATAATGGAATATCTTCTTCTTCTTCTTCTTCGTCTTTTTCTTCAGCTTCTTCGTCATCTTCTTCTTCATCATCATCGTCTTCTTCTACTTCTTCTTCATCTTCGATATCACTTTCACTGTCACTGGCAGCTAATTTATCAAGATCTATATCATCTTCATCTTCTTCTTCATCTTCTTCTTCTTCATCATCATCTTCTTCGTCATCTTCTTCTTCAGCTTCTTCTTCAGCTTCAGCATGTTCAATTTGTGCTTGCATCTTCTTCAACTGTCTCATATCTTTCTTGGATAAAGCACCACTGACATAATCATCATTAGTACTTTTCTTTTCTTTCTTTTGTTTAACAGCTTTAATTTCAACTGGCTTAACTTTCTCTATAGGAGCAACTGGTGCAACTGATTTTTTAGTAACTGGTTTGGATCTTGAATTATCAACTATTTCAAGTGCCTTTTGAGCATTCAACTGTTGTTTTAAAAGTCCCTTAGCCATTGTGTACTTTCTTTGATCTATAACTTCTTATAGTATTCTATACTTTCTTTATAATTAAATTTATTTTTAGTGAAAAAAAAAATTGCGATGCTTTTGATGCTCACATTAAAAAAAATCTCTATAGTAAGAGTTAAGTATTGCGGATTGGATGTTTTATTGTACCTATATATCTATATGTATATTTGCAACTATTACTGTTACTTTTCATAGTTAAAGGTGTAATCTATTTCATTTAAGAATGACTTTCCAGCTCCATATTTCCACCATCGACTTAAACAACTGAATAATCCGACATCAATCGGTTTATCAATTCTATCCCCATCTACTCCATAAGTTTTACATACACATCTCTTTGAAGCAACAACATCTTTTGAAGTAGGACATGCTAAATATGGAGCATGATAATATCCTATATCTTCAAAATGATGAATCAGATTCTTATCAGCTAAGATATTTAACCCAATAGAATGGACTGGTGCATCGCCCCATCTCTCATAATAGAATCCACCTGATTTATCTAAGTAATCGAAATATTTCCCATATGCTTCACTTCTAAAGAAGTTTAAGTTTGCTATTTCAAAATTAGACCAGAAATGACATAAATTATACTTTGTAGATGATGGAACTAATGACTTCCAATGATTTAATGATGTTTCATGAGTAGTAATGAAGTCAAGTGAATTATTAGGATGTACTAACTCGGGATATTCAGCCATGAATTCTTCAACAGTTTGCCATAATGTCGGTATGGTGTTTTCATATTCAGTTATAGCAATTACAAATCCATAAATTTTATTATTTCGTCTTAATAATTCAAATGGATCATATTGAAAATCGCACATATATTCCACATCAGGTTCAACTCTGAAATACCAATCATAATTGAGCATTCTCTCTTGTCTGTAAAAGTATCCTGAATTGAAATGACACATGTTTCGATATGATTTGGTTCCTCCATATATAACTCCATCCATAATAGCTTTAGCAATTCCATTTTCATACTTTTCTTCATCTATAAATGATGGTTGTTCCCAATCTTCCTCAGGTATCAATTCATAGAACGTCTCACCACTAGCCATTAAGGTGGTTTGTTCTATGAATTCATCATCAAATGGTACTTCATTTAAAAACACCCAAGGATATCGATAATGACGATTGAATCGATCTTCTAATGATCTCATGGATTGTAATGCTCCTTTCAATTCTTTATTTCGAACCAACATAACCAACGTAGCATTCTCTTTTCCTATTTGTTGTCTATTCCTGAATGGTATTGATTGTTCAAGATATGAGTTTGACGCCAATTTTGGTTGATTATGTTTCAATGGATCATATGTGGGTGGGTGTGGGTTATGATTGAATAGTTGATTAATGTCATAATTAGCCAAGTCAATGCTACTGAAACTGATTGAATTCGGTATAATGTAGTAACAGAAACATAGAAGTATCCCAATTAAGGGTACTGTTAGTGTCCGTATAGATGGCATTGCTTGATTGAAGATATTAAAGTTGTATTCATATGCGTTTAGTTGAAGTTACAAATATATTTCAGTGCACTACATAATTTTTTTGCAAGAAATCTGATAAAATGAGATCTAATTATATCATCACAGGGAAAGAATCACTTTACACAATGGATTAGAGTCTTTTATAAAGTGATTCTCCAGCTTCAATCATTTACAAGTACATTCAAACTTACCGTCACCAATAGGTATCAGAAAGGTTATGTTATTAGTCTACTTTGCTCTAATTACTGGTCTATCAATGGTAGCGCCCCAATTATATACAGTCCATTTGATTTTTAATATGAAAAAATTATTATGAAGATGAGATTATATATATATATGAACCAGACAGATTCAATTAATCACTTTCAAACAGGATAAACAACAATGATTTCTCAAAGAAAGAGGTTATCCAGTGGTCTTAGTGTTACTTCCAAAGTATTCGTGAGATCACGTAATGGAGGAGCCCTTAAAATTGTTAGAGAACATTATTTAAGAAATGATATTCCATGTTATAGTAAGAGTTGTCAACATTGTCATGATATAGTTAAAGCTGATGCTAAAGGTGAATTACCTACTTTCATACTTTCTGCCACTCCAGCTAAGCTTAATTCCCAAGTGGGTCATTATGTCGTTCTTGATACTAATATCATCTTGCATTGTATTGATTTATTAGAAAATATTCAATGTTTTTACGATGTCATTATTCCTCAAACTGTCTTAGAAGAAGTTAAAAATAGATCAATTCCAATATATCAAAGATTAAGAGGATTAGTTAAATCTGAAGATAAAGGATTTGCCGTGTTTCATAATGAATTCAATGAACATACTTATATTAATAGATTAAAAAATGAATCTATAAATGATAGAAATGACCGTGCCATTAGAAAAGTTGCATCATGGTATAATACCCATTTAAATGAGAATAATTCACCCGAAAAGATTGAAATCATCTTACTTTGTAACGATAGAGATAATAGAACCAAGGCTAAAGCTGAAGGTATCAATGCTTTATCATTAACTGAATATATCGATTTATTACCAAATGCTGAAGATTTAAGAGATTTGATTCCGGCTGATTCAACTTTATCTAATGAATTATCAAATAAGGAAAATGAAACCACCTTCCCTGAATTTTATTCTGAAGCTAGAATCTTAGCTGGGATTAGAAACGGTACTTTATATCAAGGTATTTTGAATATTTCTCCATATAATATCTTAGAAGGTTCAGTTAAAGTAGCTGCCTTTAAGAAACCATTATTAATAGTTGGATCGAAGAATTTAAACAGAGGTTTTAGTTCTGATTCAGTCATTGTTGAATTATTACCCAAGGATAAATGGAGAGAACCATCATCAACCATTATTGAAGAAACTACATTAGGTGCTAATGATAATGCTGAAGATGCTGATGAGAATGGTGACGATGATATATCAGGCACAAATGGAGTGGTATCAGATAAAGAACGTTTATTATTAGCTCAAGAAGCCATCAGAGCTACTACTGCTGCATCAGAAGAAAAACGATTACAACCAGCTGCTAAGATAGTTGGTATTACGAGAAGATCATGGAGATATTATGTGGGTCAAATCGCTCCTACATCAGTGGTGGGAGAGGATAGTGGTAATTCGTCAAGAAGTTGTTTTGTAGTATTGATGGATAAAACCTTACCTAAGATTAGAATAAGGACAAGAAAAGCTAAAGAATATTTAGGTCAAAGAATAGTGGTATCGGTTGATGCTTGGCCTTCCAATTCTCGTTATCCAAATGGTCATTTCGTTAGATCATTAGGAGAGATTGAAAGTGCTGAAGCTGAAACTGAAGCCTTATTATTAGAACATGATGTTGAATATAGACCATTTGCTAAGAATGTGTTGGATTGTTTACCGGCTGAAGGAGATAATTGGGTTGTCCCTGATCTTATAAATACTGATGATGCTCAATTAAAGAAGAGAGTTGATTTAAGAGATAAATTAGTGTGTTCGATTGATCCTCCTAATTGTGTGGATATTGATGATGCCTTACATGCTAAAAGATTACCTAATGGAAATTATGAAGTAGGTGTTCATATTGCTGATGTTACTCATTTCGTCAAACCTAATACTGCTTTAGATCAAGAAGGTGCTTCAAGAGGTACATCTGTTTATTTAGTAGATAAAAGAATTGATATGTTGCCAATGTTATTAGGGACCAATTTATGTTCTTTAAAACCATATGTTGATAGATTTGCTTTTTCAGTAATTTGGGAATTAGATGAAGATGCGAATATCGTTAATGTTAAATTCATGAAATCGGTTATAAAATCAAGAGAAGCATTTTCATATGAACGTGCTCAATTAAGAATTGATGATAAATCACAAACTGATGAATTAACTGATTCCATGAGAGTGTTATTAAAACTTTCTAAGAAATTAAAACAACAAAGATTAGATGCTGGTGCCTTGAATTTAGCCTCTCCTGAAGTTAAAGTTCATATGGATAGTGAAACCAGTGATCCAAATGAAGTTGAAATTAAAAAATTATTAGAAACTAATTCATTGGTTGAAGAATTCATGTTGTTGGCCAATATCTCTGTGGCTAGAAAGATTTATGATGCTTACCCTCAAACTGCCATGTTAAGAAGACATGCCTCCCCTCCAGCTACTAATTTCGAATTATTAAATGATATATTAAATGCAAGAAGACCAGGTATGGCCATATCATTAGAAAGTTCTAAAGCATTAGCTGATTCATTAGATAGATGTGAAGATCCTAATGATCCATATTTCAATACTTTATTACGTATTATGTCTACCAGATGTATGATGGCTGCTGAATATTTCCCATCTGGGTCATATGGATATCCTGAATTCAGACATTATGGGTTAGCGGTTGATATTTATACTCATTTCACGTCGCCAATCAGAAGATATTGTGATGTGGTGGCTCATAGACAATTAGCAGGGGCTATAGGGTATGAGAATTTAGATTTAAGTCATAGAGATAAAAATAAAATGGAGCTTATAGTTAAGAATATTAATAGAAGACATAGAAATGCTCAATTTGCAGGTAGAGCAAGTATTGAATATTATGTCGGGCAAGTTATGAGAAATAATGAATCTGTACATGAGGGTTATGTTATTAAATGTTTTGTTAATGGTATTGTTGTACTTGTTCCAAAGTTTGGTATTGAAGGATTAATTAAATTAGAATTACTTGGAGATGTTAATACAGCTGATTATGATGAAAATAAGTATGAACTTAAATTTACTGATTTAAATGGTAAAAAGAGATCGGTGGCTGTATTTGATAAAGTTATGGTTGATGTTAAATCAGTTAAGGATGAAGTTAGTGGAAAGAGAAAAGCTCAATTATTATTGAAATAGGTTAATAAGTAAATGGTTGCATTAAACGTTATATGTGTATATTAATGTATGAAATACTAATAAATAAATTATAGATAAAACTAATGTACAAGATTAAAGTGTTATATGATGACAAAATAGATTAATTAAGGTGATCAACGATTTGATTAATATTGATGATTTTAATATTATGAGTTTTACCGAATTTAACACAATCATCTAATCTCATCATTAAACCATCTTCATCTCTAACCAATTCACAAATGACAGCAGCTGGTTGTAATCCAGTTAATTCACATAATTGAACGGCAGCTTCAGTATGACCTCTTCTCTTTTTTAATAATCCTGGTACGGCTCTTAAAGGTAAAACATGACCTGGTCTAATAAAATCTTGAGGTTTTACAGTTGGATCAGCTAATTTATTAGCGGTTAAAGCTCTATCATGAGCAGAAATACCAGTAGTGGTACCTTCACCGAAATCACAAGTGACAGTATAAGCAGTACCATGTCTATCAGTTCTATCTTTTAACATTGGTTGTAAATCTAAGGCATCAGCTCTTTCAGTTGATAATGGAGCACATACATAACCTGAAGAATATCTTACTAAGAAAGCCATTTTTTCTTGAGTTATTAATTCGGCAGATATGATTAAATCTCCTTCATTTTCACGATCTTCATCATCCATGACAATAAGGAATTCACCATTTTTGAATCCTTCGAGAGCTTCTGATATTGGATTAAATATTTGAGTCATGATTGTGCTATGAGATTATTTGAAGTAAGGTATGAGTGGTAAGTAAAGAAGTAATTGTAAACTGTAATCCTAATAGATAATGCAACCTCGATCAACTAGTAATTATCAAGTTTTATAAATAATTTTGCAATAACTATACAATTTGTAGTTATACTGATTTATATATAATTGGAAATTTTTCAGTCTAATTGGAAATCAGTTTTCGTGGGGCCATCAAAATTGTCGTCCGTGACGCTAAAAAAAAGAAAGAAAAAAAGGTGTACTGACTCAGTAATTAGTGAGCGTCTTTAGTAATCATTACTTAAATTTTACCGATGATAAATTATTTCATATCTGACTGATTTATAATACTGAACCATAATTACTCTATTTAGAATTAGTGTTGTTTATGGTTTGTAATATGTTTGACATCAGTTAAGTCAGTTAAGTTATGTACTCTAATGGGTTATTCCTATTTCACATCCATTTATTTGTTCATGGTTGTTAGATTATCCGGATTTTAGCGGGGAATTACTTCAGTGTTTTGCAATCAAATTTTAATTTGCAATACTATAACTATATGACTCTTAATTGTAGTTGGGTTTTATAAAATAAGGTTGTCAACGATGCTTGTGTTTGTTGGATACAGTACATTTGATCATAATAACCATATTAATGGTGTTATACTATATACCCTGTGAACTATGACTATGACATTTTCTCACTATTTAACGGATCCTCGTTACGACTCCGAGGATCTATTTGTGTACAAAGTGGTATGATGTTACTTAACTCGGAGTACCGACTACAATTCAACTCTTATATGAGATATTACATCAACTTCTTATATTACTGGTCTTGAAGGTAACTTACATTAATGGTGAATTCATAGTGTAATTGTATAATAACCTTCCTGTATATACTCCTGGTGAATCACCACAAATCAACTTGAATATCGAATATCAAATTGATATATATATCAAACATTTAATGTAAACCATTAAACTCATAGTTCAACAGTCAGATGTCAACTATAAAAGAAGACCCTACAGGGTTTACTAGATCATTTGAAACTCATTATAAAGATGATAATGATACCGAAATATTCTTTCATAAAATTGAATTAGATAATAAAATCATCTTAAATATTCAATTCAATGGTGTCATGGATACAACTTTTGAATTACCATTATCATCCAAAGCAACAGTGAATTATCTCAGTTCCATATCGAATAGTGAAGCAGATATAGGGATTGAACCATTATTATTAGTAGGGAATCATGCTAATTTAAAGATTCTGATTGTTGCTTCTCAAATTGGTAAACTTATAGCGACGTCGGGTCATCCTAAAGATTGTATATTATCAATTGGGTCCAAATGGTTTGGGAAATTTGATGAGTCTAATGATGATGATTTTGAAAAATTAATGTTTATCTTGGAAAATACAAAAAAGTTAATTCAATAAATTTTAATCGTGTATATATATATTTATAAATTGTGTAGTATAGAGAATGAATGTACATAAAATTATCTATTAATCATCTATTTCTTTTCTTTCTTTTCTCTAACTTTAGGAGCTACTAATCTTTCCTTTTGGCCATATACTAATTTATGAGGTTTCATGAATTTATCAATAAGTTCTTGATCAATTTTACTTCTTCTTTCTTGATAAGCAGCCACAAATTCTTGTAATACAGTTATACATTCTTGTTTCATTTCACCTGATAATACTTTCCCAGATTTATAATCATCAGAAAGTTCTTGTAATCTTGCATCATCATAACTAAAGAATGATAAATATTGATATGCAACATCAGTATCAGGATTACCTCCCAATCTTCTATGATCTTCAAGAGTAGCTTGACCTCCTGAAAAGGCATATTTATTAACTTTTCTTTTAATTTCCTTTTGAGAATCTCCCATAAAGATTGAAGTAGTAGTATCTGAAGCAGACATTTTAGTTGATGCTCCTTGTAAAGCAGGGAAAAATTTAGCATGAATTAAAGCTGGTTTAGAAAATTTTAATTTATCAGCTACATCACGACAAACTCTAAAATAAGGATCTTGATCAATGGCACATGGAATCAAACATGGAGTCTTTGGAGGTAAGCCTAATACATCAGGGAATGAAGATGGAAAAGCAGTAGCGATTTGAATACTAGCAAAATGAATCTTACCAATACAATCAGAATCTTGGAATCCAAATACAGCTTTAGCAGTTGAAGTGGTGATTTGTCTTGAAGTTCTAACTACATTTTCATAAAATGATCCTCCCATATATTCTAAATCAGAAAATATAAAGGTATTTTCTGGCTTAAAACCAACAGCGATAATATCTTTAGCATTATCTTTAGAAAATTGTTTAACATCTTCAATCGATAATTTTGGTTTAAATAAGAATTTCTCATCATCAGTTAATTCAATCACTAATGGAGCATCAAATACTTCTTGTAACCATCTTGTGAATTCAAATGGAACCATATGACCTAAATGCATCGAATCAGATGATGGACCTCTACCAGTATAAAGAAAGAATGGTTCACCATGTTCATATAAATCCAAGATTCTATCAAGATCTCTTTCAGAAAAGAACACTCCTCTCTTTAAGAATGGATGAGGTTCTTGACCAGTTAATCTTTTAAATTTAGATAAAGTATCTTCAGTTATAGCTTTTGTCCCAAATTGTTTAATTAATTTATCATAATCGATACCTTGAGCTTTACCATCCACCACTGCTCCTTCAACTTCCCATGGTGTAACGACTTGTTCAACTTCGTCTTTGACTGACAACTTTTCAACCTTTCCTTCGACTGACATTGTTATTCTTGAGAACCAATTGAAAAGATGATGACGATGATATTGATGATTTCCTTAAATGCTTATAATTGATATCGAAAATCCAAAAAAGACTCACCATATTATATGCAGTCCGTTAAAAATCCAGGTTCATCGTTTAGAGTGAAAAATTCTGCAACCATCAAGAGAGGATTATTAACGTAGAGATGTAATAACAACTTTATAGGTGTAAAAAGGTATATATTAAGTATACAGATATAGGTTCAAAAAAGATAAACGCAAACTTGAATGTCTAATAACTTATCAATCTACATATACAACGGTTTAAAATAGTTTTAAAATAGTTTTTCTTTTATTTTTTGGTTGATCTGTTTATATGATTATATGGATAGATGATGGATGGTTTTAGATCATTAAATTATTGTATGTTTATTTTTAAACCCATGCAAGAAGAAAAAAACAACAAAACAAGGATTTAACAAAGTAATAATAATATTAAATTAGATGGCTTGAATTGGTTTGCTTTTAAAATGGAAACCCCCTTTTCCCCTCCCAAACAACAAATTTATACAAAAAAATAGAAGTTTATAAGATTATATAGAAGTATGATTATTGATGGATGATGATTGATGAGATTTGATTGATTTAAAAGTGTAATTTTTGGAAGAACCACTTGTTTTTACCAGCTTGATGTTTTTCTTCTAAAGCCTTTTTAACAACTTTTTTAGCTTCTTCTCTTTGGGATGGTTCATCTAAAGCTTCTAAAGTGACAGCGGATTTGAATGATTCAACATCTAAAGAGTATCTAGTTGGCATTAAATGATTGTAGTTAACTAATTTAACAAATGGCTTAACTTTAGTTCTCTTGGCAGTCTTTTTAGCACCCAAGTTTTTGGTAACCTTTAATGGAGCTCTTTCAATACCAGCAACAATGGCATGTGGGAAAGGGTGTGATTTGGTACCATCATCATGTGGTTTAACAATGACGACTTTCTTACCAGCGAAACGACCACGGACGACAATAGCTATAAGAAAATTAAAAGTTAGTATAAATTGTTTTTATATGATGGTTTGTGTTATTCCATGAAAAGATTTGTAGTATGGGTATTGTTCGTAAGTAGATGATTTGAAAACTATTTAGATGTGATTCTTATACATTATTGATACATTGATGGATTGTACTACATTTGTTTTCATTTTATGATGATTCTTCACTTCCTCATCTCTTTGATTGGTTACATGAAATTTTGAAACATCTGTCAAAGGAATTGTACTAAATGACAACTGTTTACAGTTTTTGATGATATGATGATGTACTAATCGATTGAAATAACGTTCTTACATAGATTATAGTTATAAAACTGATATAATTCATAGTACAAACTTGATTAATAAAATTTGATGTCAAATGGTTGTCACAAGAGGACAAATTATTAATGATGATGAGGAGGAGGGGATAATTACCCGTTTGAATACTGGAAAACTTTGAATGGAGTAACAGGAGAATGATTTGAACTGAGTTATACATACCAACTTTACCTGCTTTAATGAATTTAGCCATTTTTATGTGATGTGAAATATACTAATTAATTATAAAAGGTATCTGGTAAATGAATTGAAAAATTTTATTATGTATATTTTTTTCTGTTAACTGAATTGGTAAAGGAGAATGAGACATTATGGTGAAGGGGGGGGAATGAGGACATTAAGTGTGTAAAATGTCGTATTATGAATATCACAAAAAAAATGTCTTTCATGAATCTGGTACTGTATATAAGGTAAGATATGATGTTACACAAAATTAAATGTCAATGGGCGGGTAACTTTAAAAAAAGTGAAAGTCAGGTGATTCCTGTGACTGTTCTTTCCCCCCCCTCCTCCTCCTTCCCCTCTTCTTCTGGATGGTGACTCTCCAATTTATTTAATTATTTTTTTTAGATTATTCCGATGGAACACATTTCAGATTCAAATTTAAGGTACCACCACCACACATTTTGCAACAATTTTTAAAATAACTATTACTACAAACTATAATCTCCTAGTTAATTTCTTTTATTTTAAAACTGTTGCTATAAAACTCTATCAAAATATAAACTTACTTATACGTAGCTATGCACGATCAATAAAATACAAACCACCATTTTAATTGTATTATGTTATGTTATTTCTTTTTATTTTATGTTATATTATATTATATTATATTATGTTTTATGATATGATGAACCTATTTCTTTCTTTGACTTCTAGCCAACAATTTGGAATTCATAGATGTAATAGCAGCTTTTCTCCCCGTTCTAATCCCTTGTTTAAGCAGTGAAGATGGGGATACAACTCTTGATAAATCATCCTTAGTAAAACTTGATCGTCTATTATTAGTTAATGCAATATGTGCATTATTAGATACCGCCAATTGTGCAGCATGTAACATTCCACTTTCATTGGAATCAGAGGCCGCTAATCCAGTATGCATATTAACTCCATTGATTGGACTCATAGGAGGTGGAGGTTTCCTTCTTGGAACTTTGATTTTAATCTTTGAATTCATAAGATTATTAGCTTGAGTTTTATTACTACTACTACTACTATCACTAACAGCTCTAATCGTTGGTGATATTGGGGTAGTGGGAGTTGTTGGACGTTTAGTTATCACAAGTCCTCCATTATCAGGTCTACGAGGTTTATCATCCGATGGAACTCTCTTTTGACTTATACTGGCAAATGAAGGTGAATCTTGTAATTTTGGTGAACTATTATTAGTATTACTAGTAACCACACTCAGATTGACAGAACTATTTGTTCTTGACATTTCAAATTCTCGTTCTAATTGATTATATTTAGCTTTAGCTAATGCTTCTGTCCATGTAGTTACTTCATATTTCTCAACTTCAAATACTAAAGTTGTATTCAGTGATTCAATAGCAAATATACCTGTACTTGGTAATAATTTTTGAAATTTATTAGATGATGATACTAATTCTTTAAATTGAATAAAAGGATATTTCAATTTAACTTCACTTATCAATCGATAATTAGTTTCTTTATCATCTCTAAAGAAAATCAAAGCTCGACCATGAGTAGTGATAACCATTGTACAAGTTCGAGTTTTTTCTAATGCATGTTGACGAGTTGGTGTACCTGACACTGAACTTGAATCGGATGATGAATTATCCTTTTTATCAATATGCGAAAACCCAAGTCTCTTTAAAAGTGATGATCCTCGATGTCTTGTATTTGAACTGGTAGAAGATGTTAAACTATTACTCTTACCTTCACCCGTCTTTGAATCAGTTTTACCATCTCGTTTGGAATCAGTACTTTTTCGATCACTATCAGTAACTTCTTCAATTTCAAAATAATCAATAATAGCGTCAGTTTCATCAGCGGATTGATAAGAATCATCAGAATTCATTGATTCAGCATGTCTTAATCCAGCAGTAGAACCCTTCACAACTTGAGTAAGTAAACTTGAGCCTCTTGATGGTGGAGCCACTGATGACAGTAATTTATTAGTATAACCTAATGGTGAATCATGTAATGATCCTTTATTCTTTCGTTCAAATGATTCAGTTGGTTCCCGATGAACCAATACTGGTCCTAATTTTAAGATTCTTTCATCACCATGTTTAAGATATTGACTCCATGCTGCTTCTAATGTACTTAATGGAGCGACATCCATAACCCGAGATTTCGGTTTACTTGAACCATTATTGTTGTTGCTTGCCTTTCGTTGGGTGATTGATCGAGAATAATTTTGACGAGTATTAATCGTTGGTCTTAAGATATTGGTACCTGGAATATAATCTGGTGTTGGTGTTGCTTTTGGAGTAACTGAATTCAGACTAGATGAATTCGTAGCTCTGACTGGTTCACTTTCATTTGGACTATCATTTGATGAATCTTCACTATTTTCGGCAGTTACTCCATCTTTCTTATTAAGGACAAATGCAGCCACACTTGCAGGATTAACTAATTTAGTATTATTTTCACTCAAGGCTCTTCTTGTTAATGGAGTAACATCAGAATTGGAATTATTATTGGTAGGTCTTTTATATATCTTTTTAGTGACTGTGACTTGAGATGCTGATTTTGATAATTCAGGAATTTTCATCATTGATTTAGCTGTCATTTTATATGGACCTAATTCCGGTGGATCCTTATACCATATCAGATCAAAATCATCGAAATTAATTCCTTGGAAAAAGTAATGATTTTGAATAGTTTGAATCGTGGCTCTCTTAGATGGCTGTAAAACCAATATCTGTTTAATTAAATCTCTCACAATATTAGGGAAACCAGCACTGAATGCAAATTGTAATTTTGTAATTTTTTGAAACGTTAAATATTCATTAGTTGCTTTGAAAGGTGGTTTACCAGCAATCATTTGATAAATGATACATCCGAAAGCCCATACATCACCTGGTTTACCACAATATTTATTTTCTAATAATTCAGGAGAAACATATTCAGCGGTACCGACGAATGATTTAGCTCGAACATCAACAGGGTATTCTTCACTTTCATCATTTTTCTTTTCTAATAATCTTGCGGTACCGAAATCAGTGATTTGAATTCGAAGTTTATCATCAAGTAAGATATTTTCTGGTTTGATATCACGATGAATAACACCATTATCATGCATGTATTTGATGGCATCAAGGATTTGAGCTCCAAAATGTCGAGTACAATCTTCGCTTAATGTTCCATAACGTTTAATTAATGATAATAATTCACCATTTGATGCATAATCGAGGACAAAATATAATGAACTTTTATCTTGGAATGTGAAATATAATGAGATAACTCCCATACGATTACTTAATCGATTTAAAGCATGTTTTTCAATATTAACGTATTTAACTTTCTTTTCCTTGATGATATGTCTCTTGTCGAGGATTTTGACGGCATATTGTTTTGAAGTATGTTTATCAGTTCCAAGGATAACAGTTGAATAAGATCCTTCACCTAATTGTTTACCAAATTGGAAATCGGATACACCTCTTCTTATAATTTTGGTATTATTAGCATCTTTGATTTGTTTTACGGCAGCACCTTTATTATCCCATTCATCGTCCTTATCGGCATCTTTATTATAAGGTACACCATCATCATCTTCTATAACTTGACCATCGTCGTCAACATCATTATCATCGTCATCATCATCATCATCTTCAATGCCAGATTCATTTTGAAGAGGAGATCCAAACAATTGTTTGAATTCAGCATCCGTGGTGGGAGTATCTAGTAATACATTTAAAGAAGAATTGGTTAATGCATGATGTTGAGAATGAGGTCGAGGAGTGAAATCAAAGGATGAAGAAGAATTGGGAGTTTCAGGAGCACTTCTTGTGATATTTTCATCTTCATCTAAATGAATGGAAGATAATCGAGATGATATATGTAATTTTTGATTTATAGATTGTAAGAATCGATTTGAACTACTAGTTGAATGATGAAGATTAGTTGGAGCTTGATCTTTTTGAGAATCAAGGGTATCAACACTATGATTATGACTTGATTGGGAGTAACTGTTATAGATATTATCAAGTTCTGAAGATAATTCTTGGAATCCAGATACTGGACGATTTCTATTATCGGATTGAGTTAATGGGTTCATGATACGATTGATAAGAAAGGATGGATGGAATGTGAGTATTAGTCTAGACTGGGGAGAAGGTTTGTATCAATGAGATCTATATAAGTGTATATAAAGTGATAAGATAAGATATGATATGATTTATGATAAGATTATGAATAAAGTTGGAGTTGTTAAATGGTAGTACATATTAATTACAACTGATGAAACGGGGTTGTGCAAAGACAAAAAGATTGTTGAAGTGGAGTGCAGTGGAGTGGAAGAGGTGGAGGAAGGGAATGTCTAGGGATGGATAGGATTGATTGGATTGGATGGACTACTAGTGAAATGAATGACCCTTGTTATGGATTGGAATATAGATTGATGATAGTTGAATGTGTGTTGTAAACTGAATTTAAACTTCGCCAACCTAAACAAACAAACTTTGGTGTGTTTTAGAAAAGGGTATTCCTCTCTCTCCTTTGTATTTGTATTGTGTTCTGTTTTGATTTGTATGAGAAAATGAAATTTTCACTGTTAAACAACTGGTCACGTGTGCAACTTTGTTGTTGTTATCTTTGTATGATATCATCATAGTAATAATAATCATAACTGGTTGGTCAATAGATAGTAACTGTAAGAACAGATAACTCAATTGATCAGTCTGTGTATGATCTATGTAGTGTATAGTATGGCTAATTGAGTAACCATTGTAAGTTAACTATAGTACGTACTTGTGGGTGGATGGATGGAATGTGTGGAGGGTTTGAGGGGGCAAGTATAACAATGGGTTAAGTACTGCGGTTTGGGTCTTTGATACTTTAATTAACTATCAAGCATGTTTAATTGATTTAAACTATATTGCCCTTTCCCTTCCCTCTATTTCAATTCACAACTTAGGAGTGTATTAGTTAAGGAGTATCATAGTATAATATGGCATTCCCTTTCGATACTACTCATCTACTAGGTCATCTACGAGCTACTTATCTAGCTCAAAATGGTCAAGATGGTTTTGCTAATCGAATTATAAAACCAATCATTATAGAAAATGATGAAAATCATTATGGAGTACCTATCCCTTCATTCCCTATTCCAGAATCTCCTCCAATCACTTTCCAAATAGCAAGACATATCCAAAAATCCATGAAACATAATGGTCATGCCGATACAAATCATCATCATCATCATCAAAATAATACTAATAATAATAATAACACTAATCATAATAATACAAGAAGAAGAAGGAGGAAACTGCTGCATCATCAACGACGAAAGAGTGCTAAATCATTAGGACCTACTGAAGAAGAAGAACCATCCGAAGAATCGAAACCAAATGATAATAATCATACCATACAAGAAACCATGGCTGAATCCCTTTTAACTCCCGAAGTTGAAGATATCCCATCAAGTTATAATATGTTTCAAGATGAATTCGATCTGGATATAAAAGATAGTGATTCAAAATCTTCAAAGAATACTACCATAAATACCACGGCACGTAGAGCTACTAATATCCCTTCTGAAATTGTTAAATTCTTTCAAACTAGTAATAAAGATAAAAAACTGAAAGATACTGTGGATGATTCAAGTGATAGTGGACTGTCTATAAACACTCAAATCCTAGAACCACAATCTATCAAGGAAATATCACCAGGAACAGCCATTACTGAAACGAAAGAAGAACCAGAAACTAATCCTGAGTCTAAAATTACTAATGGTCGTAAAAATAATCATGATAAATCTGTCATTGATAAATCAGATACCATAACTATTGATTCTGATTTTGGAGTTCCAGTGGATTCTAATGGGAAAGTTGTCCATAATTATGAAGTTCATGAAAAATCAGGAGACATAGATGGTCTGGATAATGAAGAAGATGATGATGATGAAGATGAATATGATGATGATGATGATGAAGATGATGATGATTATGTGGATGGTGAAGATAGTGATGAATTCGATGATGATGAAGATGATGATGAAACTTCATCTACTGATTCGGCATTCACTGATATTGAAACTGATTCCATATTGGATTCCTCCATGTTATTAGATTCTTATGTGGCCAATTCTAATAGTTTTTCATTCACAAATCAAAATAATAATTCAGTATTCAACTCCAAACGAAGTAGAAAGACAAAACGAACTTCATTCGATACTCAAAGTCTTTCCAAAACGGCTAATTTCAAAAACTCAGGATCTCAGAATTCAGTCATTAATTCAAATAAAGTAACATCCGCTAAATCTTCTACATCATTAAGTACGAGAAAGAACTCCCTTACATTTGAAAAACTTAATACCGACAATAATCTCACTAAAGCAAAGGGTTCTAATTTAAGTTCATTGATTCATACCAGATTCAAATCAGCTAATGTCAACCCTTTGAAATATTTCTCATTTGTCGAAACTGATCATGATAATGTAAATAAAACTTCGGTCGATATTTTCCTTCTCCCAAGTCGTAAATTAGTATTAAAGGATTTGAAAGTTAATGAAAATGTTGCCTTGGGAGATTGTATTGGATTCATCCTTTTAAATCTCCTTAAAGTTCCTGAATTCAATAGTGATGTTTCAGACATGACGAATTTCAATCCATTACATTGGAGACTTGAATTGGTGGATGAAGATGGAGAGGTATATGGACCATTTGGGATCTTAGAACGGAATCGAAATCTTAAATCATATAATTTCCCAAAAGAATTAGGATTATCTAAGATTCTTGATCCTAAAGAAATAAACAAGAATGAAAAACTATCCCCCTTGGCGATGGAATTTAAACAGAATTTAATCAAATATCAACAAAATAGAGATATCAATCCCGTCATTGCAGAAGAATCGGAACATGAAGAAAATGGAAAGATTCAGCTTAAAATCACTATGCCGTCTGTGATTAGTACTTCGGCAGATTATGTCTATTATGCATCATCAGATGATTCAGTAGGGTATGTTTTACGAGAATTTTGTAATCAACATGGATTACCCATGGCCAAGTTTTTATTTAAGATTGCCCTAGGAAAGGGAAAGAATTCCAAACGAACTCCAAGTTCTATGCTTGATGTTGGTAATGGAAGTTCACTGACTCAACTGCAACTGCAACAACAACAACAACAAACAAGAGTGGTTAAAGATGATGAGAAAGTATCTAATTTAGAGAGTAATATCTTAGAATTGTCACCAATTGATAATAGATTGAGTTTCCTTGGTACTAGTTCGATTGATAATCTGTTATTAAATAACACTATTACTCCATCAGATTCAACATTCACGATGAATATTACTCCAGATAAGAAACAATTGGAAGAAAAATTCCAAGCTATGAATATAGAACCTAATGATACATTGATAGTGAGTAAGAAACCTCTGGGAAGAAGAAAAGAACCTCCAACATTAGGTCCACTGGAGACTAAGCCGAATCTTTCATCTAATAAATATTTAGATGATATAATAACAGGGAAGAATCCTCTGTTACCTGCTAATCTTAATTCGATTTATTTCAAATGGAAAGTATGGAGGAAAAAGACTACGATTCTAAATAAAATGGAAAGATCATTGGTTATTGATGGAGATTATATTCATTTAACTCCATCTGATGATGCCGTTTTCAAATTAAACCCAGCTGATAATCCATTTGGTCAAAGTGATATTAATCAAAATCATCATCATCACCATCATTACTATAATTATAATAATTATTACAAACAACTGATGCAAAAGACAAGTTCATTCCATATTACTCAAATTGTTAAATTGAAACAATATAAAGACTCTAAGAATCCAAATCATTTCAAAATCGTTATTCAAAAATCAGTGGATACATCATCCACAACAGCTACAAATAAGGATTCGGCAGCCGTTAAGAAGAAATATGACCTTGAAGCCAAAAACATTCAAGAATGTCAGGAGATTATAGATAAGTTAAGATGGGTTCTTCAAGTGTATAACGCTTCTAATTTCTAGAATCCAGCTCTCCCCCAAAACATATACGTATATAGCAAATGTAAATGTAAATAGTTTATGAAATGTATATTATTATGCCACCATATTTTTATTTACGAGGAAAAATCCTTCTTTTTTTTGCGTACAAAAATCTGTAGATAAAAAAAAATCTGTAATGAGCATCGATTAAGTTTAAAAGTTATTGCAAATTATTTATAAACGATAATCAGATATGAGTAAACTCTCTCTGAATTGGAAGAATCTCTCTTCAAGAATAGCTAAGGACTCAGGTAAACCCATAATCAAGAAGAAGAAAATCATACAGAAGTCAGATAAGATAAAAAAACAAATTAATGAAGTAGTGGCTAAGAAATCAGTATCATCAGAACCAATTACTACCACCACCATTGTCACACCCAAGTCAGCCATTGAAGCTATATTGCTGACTGATAAGGAAATAACGAATAATGATCTTGAAGATAATAGTGTCAAGTTAATACCGATTGGTAATGATTCAAGAAGAATAGAACCAGGTAAATATTTATCGATGGATTGTGAATTTGTGGGTGTTGGTCCTGAAGGTGAAGAATCTGCCCTTGCTCGAGTTTCAATCGTTAATTTCTATGGTCATGTCATATTAGATGAGTTTGTGAAACCAAGAGAGAAAGTAACTGATTGGAGAACTTGGGTTAGTGGAGTTACTCCAAAACATATGCATAATGCTATTTCTTTCAGTGAAGCTCAAAAGAAAACATCAGATTTATTAAATAATAGAATATTAGTGGGTCATGCTATTCATCATGATCTTGATGCATTATTTTTATCCCATCCAAAAGTCATGATACGGGATACTACTCAATATCTTCCATTTAGACAAATAGCGAGTGGTAGAACTCCATCCTTAAAGAAACTTACTCTGCATTTTTTAAAAATTGATATTCAAGGTGCTGCTCATTCTTCAGTTGAAGATGCAAGAGCAACCATGCTATTATTCAGACTTTATAAAAGAGATTTTGAAAAGCAAATGAGACTGAAACTTAATACTCATAAGAAACCATAGTAGATTCTACATAGAATTTTATAGATGCATTTAATAAATTAGCAATAAACGTTTAATAATAAGAAGAGAATGTAAAAATTAAAAAATGAATTCTATATAATCTGAACAAGTTAAAACTTAAACACTTGAACAGTTGATCATTTCGTCATAAAATGCTGCTGCTATAACTAAGCAAGCAGATCCTTAAAAATGTGAGTGTATAAAACTTACGAGTAATTGTATTGCTCGTAGTAATAACTAAGAATCTATTAATACCAAATAAAACCAACATGCCTTTCAGCAAATGGTAATATATTATCATAAAAATAGCTGATAAAAAGTGTAATAAAAATTAGGGGGTTCAATCCTCTAATCTTGACCCTTCCACAAATAAACAGGCACTTCTATAAAGCATCATTTGTAATTTCTTTAAATCGGCTGATACTGTGTTTTCAAACGCATTACCGGTATGGAAACCTTCAGGAGTTCTCATCTTTCTATTCTCCTTGATTATAGTGATCTTACTACTACCAAGAATCTCATCAACCTTGGCCTTATATTGTGCTGCTGAATAGGTATCAGAACTAAACACAGAAATCATAATCTTAGATATGGTCTCCACAAGATCAGTAGAAGTCGACGTTAAAAAGCTATGCTCTAAGGCTGGTTTCAAGATATGATATACTAATAAACCAACTTCAGGGTATCTTCTGAAAATGTAATCATAAACATGTAAGAATTTTGTCTTGAAAACACTATCGACAGATTTAGACTCGACAAAATATGCAGCATGAATTAAAGTCACCATGGATGGATCACTTTGCTGTGCAAAAAAGTCAATCACAATCTTTGGAATACGTCCATTGGTAATAGTAACGTATTCGGTATGAATACCAAGTTCTTGAATGAAAGCTTCGAAATCAGAATCATCTGAACTTAAATAAATGAAAACAAGATAAGCAAGAGCATTTGTTTGAACGTATTTACCTTCAATCTCATTTCTATCTTTATACTTATATCTTATTGAAAAGTACTGCTTTAAGCAAGTCAACGAAGTATGTTTGAAATGAGAAATTCTTAAACCTTGAGTTAACACGAAAAATATATGAACCCCAAAATTTTGTTTAGTGATTTCAAATTTATAAGATCTTTCAAAATCACTTATATATGGTTCTAAGTAAAGTCTTTGTTCAAACGCTTTATCAATATAATCTTGACCAACCTCGATAATTTTCACTAAACAGTTTACCAAACATTGAATTGAAGGTTGGTATAATACCGAATAATTCATAAGACCAAAGCAAAATTGTGGCCAAACTAAAATAGGTGGTAATATTGATGTTTCAGGCAAACCTTGGATTACACGAGCAGTAGCAATACTAATACTTGTAGTATATTCTAAAGTACTAACATCTCCATTTGCAATCAATTTTAATCCTCTACAAGCAGTAGAATCATTAATACCACTCTTGGCAAGAATACCATAAACCAAAATACCTCTACTTTGGAAAAGAGATTCCTTGGAAAAGGCAACATCAATGGTGTAAGAACACCATCTAGCTCTCCATACTTTTGTATCATCAGTAGAACCAATAGCAAGAATGAAGTCATTCAAGTAATCACAAAGGATTTCGAAATTTGTGGCACGATTATAGATTTGACCAACATCAACAGCAGATGATGTGATATCTCTTGTCATACCAAATAACATTTTAGCTCTTTGACTACTGAAGTAGTTAATAGTATCATCGACTACTTTTTCTTGTTCTGGTGTTAACTCTGGCTTATGTAAGAATGATTGAATGATATTAATAACCAATTTTTGTAAATCTGGACCAAACTCTAAGTAGACATTATCAATGAAAAGAGTACAGAAAAAGAATATATCCGCCACATATAATCTTGCTAAAGTGAATGAATTGAAAAATAATGATGAACAAATCTTGACCAACACTTTGATTTCAAACAATCTACTCTGTGATACAATGGAAGATTCGTTTTTCTTAGCCTTATTGACACAACTAATCAATCTTGAAACGACTTCACCACTCACTTCGATTGATGGACTTATGGTAGCTATAATGAACGACCAGTCTGCATCATTCTTGTTATCTACCGCATATGCAACCACCTCATCTACCAAAACAGAAATCAATCTTGTTTCAGCAAACAAAGTTTTCCAAATATAATCATTCAAAAATGCGATATAATCTTTATTAAGAGCAGAAATTCTGCAAAATAACCTAACAAGTTCTGCAAGTCTGGCAGCTCCGTTGTTTTCATTTTCAAGATAGATATATTCATAAATATTTGAAATCCAGGGCGAAACATAAATTATTGAACTCAATTTATTTTCTTCTGGTAATTTTTCATAATTATCAAAGAATGCCTTGAAAAACCTGTATGATAAAGTTGGTAAGTTTTTAGCTAAATGACTTGATACTGAAACCACAAATTGCGTTGTATTGGCTGGGAATGCAATACTCTTAGCATGATGACAATCAATACCGAAATCAATTTCAAAATAAGTTGATAAGGCTCCAAATAATAATGATGCCGAAGCTCTAACTTCATCGTCGCTACATAATAAACCTTGGAAGACAATATTATATAATCTTCCAAACCAGTGCATATTATGTTCTCTTTCACCAGTTTTGTCTTCGATTGATTTCATTTCTTTGGTTAATCTTGAAGTTGTGAAATAAATAAATCTAAGAATTTCCAGGCGTTCGTGAGATCTAAAGGTTATCTTATGACCGAATTTCAAAAATATAGTGAATTCATCCGCATATCCAGTATAATTGGTAACTTCACACTTCGAGAATTCTGATAATCTATATATTTCAACTGGAACAAAACTATCAGTGACACATGCAGAACCCTTGAAAATAACTCGATCTTCTGAACAAACTTGAAACCATTTTCTTCCAATCCTAACATTGACTGGTGAATATGTCTTGCTCTCTTCGTCATATGCCTTGACATGACTAAACACAACCTTGGTGTCTCTCACTATTGACACTGAATCGGCATCCAAACAAAGACTGTGGATGATATCAGGAGAATCAGCTTGTGAATAAGTATAGATCTTTGTTCCGTATTCAGCTCCGATCTTTCTTAATGATTTCATAGAATCAGTTATTCTTAAATAACCGGTTCTTGGAATATTGAAGTAATAAATCCTAGCACAATTTCTGAATAATTGCTCTGGAGCATACGTACTAACAAGTTGAACGTAAAGTTTATCTAAATCATCTTTAATGACTAATTCAGTAAAATCCAATACAAAGTAGAACTTGTTCTCCCATATTTGTGAAGCGGTTTCAAATAATTTATAAACCAAATAATACATATCATAATTAAGTTGACGTTGTAATTGTTTAAAATTAAGAACCACAACTGGTGTACCATCAGAAAAGATTGAATTATGGATAATGTTAGAATCAATTGATTTATCATTATAAGTCATTGACATCTTAGTCATAAAGTCATTGTACTGATTAGTTGAAATATTGTTTGGATCAGAATTTTTATTAGGTGCGTTGATTTGTAATTGGACTGAAGGCTTTGGATAACCCAACTCTTGAGCAATACAATCGAATATTTTAAACATTCTGATTCTATCATGCAAATTAGTGACGTTGGATGTGGTAGTTAAATATTGAACTTTGATATTGATAAAATAAGTATAAATAAACTTATGCAAATATCTCAATTCGGAAACAGGTTTATTATTGATACTTTCAAACGGATAAACGCTTGATTCCTGAGTTGAAACATATTTCATGAATTCGAATATTTTGATATTGGCGGAATTGATTTCCTCAGTACAAGAACTTAAACCAGGTAATTTTAATGAACTTAAAGACCCATTGGCAATATTTTGTAAAACTTTAGTCAATTGAATTAAGGTTTTACGAACCTTTGGATTGGTAACTGTGATATCCAAAAACACTTCCGGACTGACAATAGCAGGACAAATAAATCTTAAAAATAAGAATGAACCTACTGCTACCAATGCAGCATCAGTAAATTTCTTTTCCACGCATTTATAAATCTCCGAACAAATAAATTTGAACGAGCTTGGGATATTGTCATTGGACAGAGTTATTATATCAACCAATTTGTTAAAGTATTTCATAAACATTTTGGTGTCAGCTTCACTAGTATCAGCTTTTTCAACTTGGCAAACAATATCATTATCCACTAATTCTTGAACAAATGGTTTTAAAGTAGTTAACAAATAGTCATTACCATAATCTTTAACAAAGTTAGATAATAATCTTGTTAATGTCGAATTACTTCTGAATATATCGGACGAACGAGTAACGTTACTAAATTCCTCATTTAATAAAACAGTAAACAAGTCATCCAATTTTTTCGTATACCCAAATATACCAAACAATGAAGATGAGAATAAACTATGTTCAGTCAGTGAAGCAACTTCAGCCACGGCACCATATATTTCAGTTATCTCAGATAGCTTTTGAATAATATGATCAGGATATTCTTCCTTTGACTTTTTACTCTTTCTAGAGGCAAGCATATAAGAAAATACACTCAAAAATATTGATCTTATCTTCTTATTAGGATGATAACCCATTGGTAAAACAAATTGCATACCTATATCAGTATCGTATTTCAAAATATTAGATACACTCTTTAAGATGTTTTCAATTATTTGATTAATCTTATGCTTTGATTTGTTTGAACCAGTATTAACGGCCGAATATTTTTGAATGATTTTATAGAATAATGAAAAATAATTTCCAAATGCTAAATCTTTGTACTTTCTAATTTCAGAATCTTTGGTACCATCAGGCACTTCCAACACAATCTCGTCTAATTGTAACAGTAAACATTTTGATGATAAAACTGCTAAATCCATAAGATAAATTTCTGATTCATTGCTGGTAGATTTAACTGACAGAGCAGTTTCACTATGAACACCACTGCTAAGACCTTCTTCTTCTCTTAATTCTTCAAAAAATACAGCTCCTTCTAACCATTCAGCTGAAGCCTTGGCATAAATATTTCTTAATTTAAATGCCCCTCTTAACCCAACTCTTTCACGTTCAGTTTCTAATGTTATACCCAAACGACAAAATTTCAATTTTAATCGTAACATATCCTTTAAATCATCTAATAAATTAATGAATTTAATAAAAAATTGACAAATATTAGGTAATAACGAAGCCAATAAGAAAGCCCCATCATTCTTAATGGTCATCATATTGGTTATTATAACTAATGCTTGTTCTATGTAAAGCACAGATTCATCATTAATGATTTTCTTTTCAGCATAACCATTAGCAACATGCATTAATTTGGATGAGATCAAATGATAAACGTCAGAATGAGATTCATTTGATAAGGCATCAGTCACAACCAATCTTATTCCTAAGTCATGGAAGGTTAATAATCCAATACATTTATCAAAGAATTCACTGATGTAATTAAGTGATTTTTCTTTTTGAACCGGATCATTATTGGAAAATTGTGTAGAAAGGAAACAACCAGAAGTTGAGACTAAGAATCCAGTGTAGTGTTTGAAAACCAAACTTTCATCCTTATTATCTAATAATTCCAACCAACGATTATATATGACTAACCAAACTTGGTATAATGATTTTGTTGGTTTAGCATCACGTAAAATACTTCTGAATCTTTTATGTAAAGATACAAATCCAGTGAATACTGAGTCATCATTAATGATTCTTTCAAAAGTCTCTAATAAATTCTCATCTATTTCTTGACCATTGTTTTTATAAATTTGAGATTGGTTATTAATTTCATTACAATACCATCTCATAGTAGTCTTTGCAATATTATAAAATTGAATATCATGAGTACATAATGAAAGTAATAAAATCTTTTCAATTGAATGAATCACTCCACCTCCAACTTCAAAGTATTTACTGGTAGCAGGATCGGTAATGATTTTATTTGATAAAATAATTGGGGAAAAGACATCACGACGTTGTAAGAAATCATTTATGAAAAGGAAACATGCTTTGAATTTCGAATCAATCAATGACAACAGTAAACAGGATTCACAAATGGTTTGAATAATATAATTAGAAATAGTATAATTAGCAAATGTTGATAAGGTAGTATGATTCTTGACAATCAAAGTATTTTCATCAACTAAAATCATAGCTAATAAACATCCAGCATCAAATAATTTAGAATCATCCTGTTTACTACGGAACGCAACTTTGAATGGAATGCAAGCCTCTTGACAAAATTGTAATATTTTTTGAATTAATTCATCATAATTTCTCGATTGTAAATTAAAATCATTCATTAATTCTGCTTCATTGAAATATAATTCAGGAGCAGCTGTAAATACATGGAAGGCATCTGCCAAAATCTCTTGTGTAGTAGCCACCAACTTAAGTCGATGTCTTGATAATGAATGAGTGGTGGTTGAATTAGATGATGAATTAGATGCTTGGTGATTATGAAGATGACTATGATGTGATACTGCTGAAATAGATGTATTTAACGGAGGTAATGTTGGTTGTTGTAAGGAATGAGATTGGGTTTGTATAGTTGATTGCGATTGTTGCAGCTGTAGTTGTGGTATAGATGATTGCTGTGAAGGTTGTGACTGTATAGAAGGTGGAGGTGGATGGTGAATTTGATGATTCAAAGAACTTTGACGATTTACAGAACTATTATTATTATTGTTGGATGGAGCATTGAATGAATCATCGATTTGAGAATCAATAGTATTACTAATTGATGTTGAAGAAGGTGATATATCTTGAAGATAATGATCCAAACTGGTCTTTTTAGTTAAGGGGAATTCTGAAGGGAAGCTAAATAATTGACCACTTTCCACACTCAAAATATCGGAATATAAAGATGCAGCCGAAGATGATGATGATAAGAGAGGATTATGTTGATTTCTTTCATAATCATATTGCTTTAATATTTTAATCGACCCAAAAATCGTGATTCTTAAAGGAATTGCTAATTTTAACATGATATCATGAAATAAGTCCTTAGCTTTCTCCAATTCAGATAATCCTTTTAAAATCTTAACCAAAATCCTAACTTCTCTTATATTATCTTGATGTGATTGATAGTTTTGAAAGATTATATTGTTGAATTTATCAGGTTTTAACATACTAGCAGCAATATAATAATTTACTACCAAATAATCATACTTTGTAAATAATGCTTCGTCACTAGATAATTGTGCTGCGTGACTTTGACCATATTTAACAAGGTTGATATGAGTTGTTTCAAGATATCTCAACCCAAACTTATATACTGGGTGATCAGTATATCCTGAAGTTTTCAATCTTGCTGCCAAATGATACATATTAATTAATGAATCAAAACTTTCCAAATTGGTTGACATTGAAGTATCTTTTAATACCGATACTAAGAACTTCAATCTTTTATTGAAAGTTATTTTTAATTTATTTAAAGGTTTATCAGCTTCCAATTCAACGAAATCATCAAGACATAAAATCACTAACCAAGTTAAAGTAAATGCAGTACATGCTAATGAAGTTATATTATCATCAAACACAGAAGATGCATGATCGAATAAATTTTGTACCACTTTTAAAAATTCTGGATTTGATAAAGTTATAATGGAAGTATAATCTTGACTTCTTGAAAACGTTTGATCTTTGATACTGGTTGATAAGAATACATAAAAAATTTGTTTCCAACTGATGGACTTTATAAATGGTAACGCTTTAATAATATCAGCAGCTATTCTTTCACTATTTTCATGAGAAAAGAACATAAATTTAATCATAGGTGAATACTTTTGTAAGATTGGGATAGGTATAAATTCATCATTGGTACTGTATTTAAAGATCTTAGCATGAATGAACTCATAATAATGATCTGGATTAGCAGATGCAATATATCGTAATATGACTTCTATATGATTATCTATTTCATCAATATGATTATTAATTAATTCTGTATCTATAGATTGTTGATTTAATTGTTGACTTAATGGACTATTATTTGATAATGAACTTGATGGATTTGAACTATCATCTTTGGACTCTTCTAAATCTGGTTTTACAATGGCCAATACTCTTTTAACAACACCTAATGATAAAAGATTCATAAATGTACTTAATAAATGATTTATAATGGCTGGATCTATCGGAGATGGAGGTTCATAATAATAAAATCGAGAATAATTAGAAACTAAATCATTATGATCATAATTATATAAAGTTTTTTCACGATTCCAATTTGATTTCAAAATCTCTGATAATAATTTAACAATGATTAAAGTTGAAGCCACTGATTTTTCATCTCGATCCTTTAATTTCACACCATTTGCTTCATCATTAATAGCAATTAAATGATTCACAAAGGTAAGAATTATAAATGTAACAATTGATTCATGTTTAGTTTGATTTTCAAGTAAGATTTTTTTGGCAACAATGAATTGAGGATTTAATTCCACTTCAGTTAAGGGATGACCGGTTCTATTAGGTAATAGGGATTGTACTCTTGTTATGAGAGTTTCTATAAATGCTCTTCTATTATCAATATTACTATCTTCCATAACTGAATGTTGTTGTATTACTTACCTGCTAATTATCTTTTAACTATGATGTGAATGAAGGAAGGAGGGAATAAGTAAGGTAAAAAATTGTTTATCTATGAATATATGAGGTGAATATGGGTAGATCCAGTTATTTAAGGATTGATTGATTGGATAATATGCTGTAATTCGTAGGGTTGATGGATGATGTTATCAGTAAATATAAAAAAAGGCAGCCAAAGTTAAAAAAACAAGAAAATAAAAACAAACTAGATTAAGATATTCAATAAGTCAATCAATCAATCAATTAATTAATCGATTAATGAACCAAAGAGTAGGGGTGGATGTATAGGCTACTGTGTTTTGTATATATGAGATGAATTCTTAAACTAGAAATGCTTTTGATGTTTGATGTTGTAATTAACGGGGAGCAGGAGTTTGATGATAAAGATTACAATATAACATACAATTGAACAAACAAAGCGGGGTGGAATGGATAAGTGGGATGACTTGATGGATGGATTGATGATTTGTATGACAGTCTATCTAGCGATACAATTGGAATGAAATGGATTGGATGGGTTAATGATAAAATGATAAATAAATAATGTTGATAGGAAAGTTTACAGGGGAAAAATTGGGATTTGAAGTTTTACAGCAGAAACTGACAAACTGACAAAAAAAATAAAAAAAGGTGCTGTGAGACTGATACTTACGCCTAACAATTACGCCTAGCACTAACAGTGAGAGATATCGGTTTTAGTGAGAAACAAAATAGTAATTGGTTTAGAGTTTAGGGCGTACCTGCTTACAATATTATCAATAAAACTATAACTGTTGTTATATATTTTGTATTATCTTTACATAATTATAATTGAGATTACTCTATTGTTTACATGAATTGAATAGAGTATGATAAAGTATAGGATATAGAATGATTTGGTTATAAGGAAAAGGTTAAGAAACTAAAAAAAAGTGGGTCAATTAAACTATGGTCGTGCGTGGGGTTCAAAACTAAAAGAAACCAAAAAAAAAAAGAAAAGAAAAGAGAAAAAAACGTTTTTTTTTTTCCGGTGGTGGTGGTGGTACTGGACGTGGACGTGGTTGAGGTACCAAGTTAGAAGCAGAAATAAGTCCACCACCGCTAGAATTCATCACTAAAAAAATAATTGGATTAGCAAAACAGAATAAGAAACAATTTAACAATGGATATAGTAAGTTTTAGCATATTTTTATATCAGTCAACTCTCTCTGATTGGAGTAGGTAAGACGAAGAGTGGAGAAAAGCATAAAAACATTGTAAAGTTGATAATAATAGACATTTTTAATTGTTATCCCCAAAACAATAAAACGATATTTAAATTTTAATGATTATAGTTTTTTAGAAAATCTGCCTCTCCCCAAAAAAAAGGACAAAAAAAGAAGAAAAATCGCAAAAAGACGTTAAAAAAAAAGAAATTTTTAAAAAGAAAAGCCAAAAGGAATTTTTGGTTTACAGAAAAAGAAAAAATTACGGGGGAGGGAAAGAAAGGAGGGGTTATCTCTATTTAGTGAGAATAGATTAGCTTTTTTATCGCTATTTGTTTCCATTATACTTTTTAGGTTATGACGATGCCTATAATGATGTAAGAGGATAAATTTTTGATAGAAATAGATAAATAGATAATCATTTATGGATAAGATAGCCAATCTTTATTTACAAGGAGTGTGTAATGAATTCGTTATCAAAGAAATCAACTTCAATTATATAATTCATCGTAATCTACTACATCAACCATTTTAAAGTTCAGTTCAAAAATTTAAAATATTTTACAGAACAATTTTTAATTTCTAGAATCAGTACTGATCCCCCCACCTCCACCCCAGCCACAAATAGGAAAAAAAATCAATTCAGTCTATTTTAACCTATTGACCCCAAGGTTAATGTTACAAAATTTACTCTAATTACAGTATAGTTTTCCATTCTTACTAATAATCAGGTTTATCTATTGTTCTTTTGGTAGTTTATTGGTCAATGACAATAAAAAATTGGAGTAAATCACAGTCAGTATTTGAACTTTCCATTGAATCTAACGGCGGTAATGCACGCAAACTTTTTTGTTTCTTTTTTATTGATTTTTACCTTTGATTTTATTTTTGATGATCATTTTTTTTTTGGTTTGGCCTTGGTTCGGTTTCCCCTCCTTTTTTTGTTTATATGTGATTCTCCCTATCGTTGATAGCCTAGAGTAAGTAATCATGATTTGTCTCTCCACCCCCCTTCCCACTAGATAAATCGAATCCCCCTATTTATTTACAATTCCCTCTTCTGTTAATCTTTCCCTCTACGATTCTCCATATTTTAATTATAAACTACTAACTATAGTAGACGTTTTACATCAAAAATAATAATAATAAACCCCAACGTAACCTAAACCTACCCTATTTTAGTTTTTCCTCCCACCGGAATTCTACTTACCTTCCCCCCGATAAAATAGTTTCGTATCAAGGCCCGGAAATTTTTCGTCTATGTATTTATTTATAGTTCAAGATTAATAATATATTGAAATCAAACTTGTAGTAGTATCATGCTATAGACCAATGGTTGCACTGTCTAATTAATTAATAGCTTGGTGGTCTGGAATCAGTAGAATATAATACTAGCCTACTATTTAGGCGTATGATTGTTATGTCACTACTATCCCTTACTTCAGAATGGCTCTATCCCTAAACATTTACATATATATATGTATAATTATATCCTTTCTAACTATTTAGTTTCTTTATTCACTATATCTATGAGTGACTGGGTTACTTACTATTCTTGTAGTATCCCCATACTTATATACTTCTATTGCGGAAGTACTAATACACAATCAAGGGTGACTACTATACTGGCTTCTTTGGCGGTGATAATTGCAGCACTACTATATTTGCAAGTCTTCACTATTAGTCCTGAGAAACAACCCCTTCTATAATTTTCCCAAATTCACAAGAAAGCTGAAGTTCAAGGTTGTGGTTTTTCTTTTCTATAGGAAATATTTATAGGTATATAACTGAATACATGTTATTATGATATTAAATTTAACTACATATTGTAGCAATCGTTGCTGTTATGATTGCTTGTAGAATAAAAATTTTCCGGGCACTGATAAGAAACTTTCTTTTGTTCCGGTAGTAATATTATTTGTGGTCGGAGGAGATGTACTAAAAATGACTAAGCTGTAATCAATTAACAATATTCACAAAGTTTCCGCTTACATAAACAATCCCATCGCTAACCAATTAACTCGAGTTACATATTCTGTATATGTATAACGTAGCCTCTGACCTTTATTTCTGGTTTAAGACCGATATTTCATCGACTTCACTTATGCTTATACATTCTTCTTCTTCTACCTCATATTTATGCTTCTGTTACTTATGTGCTTCCCAATTCTCCCTATCTTTTTCCTTTAATCTCTAGATAAAGTATTTGTTGAATTATGTTTTGTTGACTCTTCTGTTATCTTCTCCACAAAAACTTATTCCCCTCCTTTCCCATCTCCACATCTCTCCCCCTTCTTTTCCCTCTCTGTCGCCAGTGTGAAATTAGTCCTTTAAAAATTATTTTTTACCCATACAGATAAATAATTTTTAACTTACCCCAAAAATTCAAAACCATTTTATTTTAAAAGTATCCCCAAATTTTTTTTCTTTTAAAAAATCTTTCATTAATCCGATTTCTTCTTTTGGTCCCACTATTCTTATTTTCATCTTTAAACGATTTGGTTAAAAATATTCAAACCTTTTATAAAAATATAGTTACTGTTATAGTTCATCTACATCGTAAGTTTAAATATTTATAAAAAAGCGCAATTTTTACAATACAGAAAGTTTAAAACTTTGTAACCGTATAAGATAACCTCTTGAATTATTTAGCTTCGTAACTTTAATATTGAATGTAAATAAAGATTTCATTATTTACTATTTGGTGATTGATCTTCCTTTTTTGCACCCCCTCCTTTAACTTTTTTCTCTGTTTATTTGGCGCCAAAAAAAAAGAAGAGCAGCCTTCAAAAATTACTACAATGCAACCACTTTCATTCTATCATCAAACATATAATCACATTAAAATCATAAGGCAGTATATAATGATTCGTTATCAAATATCAGAGTTGTTAAATCTTCAACATGATAAAAAATTCAATATTCATTTGAAAGATTTAGATCGTAGTACAAAAGGCATTCGTTGTGATTTCTTAAATTCTACTTCATCATCTTCAACTTCTACTAATTTTGCCGCCAATAATTCAAATCATCATTTACAACCTCCAATTCAATTCAAACCAAATAGAGGTAATACTAATAATACTTCTGGTCCATTCATTAGAAATTTTAGCAATAATAAACTGCCATTTCAAAAGCATGGCGGCAATTCCAAATTTTCTCAATGGTTACCAGTTTCTAATTCTGTTTCAATTCATGGTTTAGATAATAATAGTGGAAATCGATCATTTCAAGGTCAAAATGGATCTTCATATTGGAAAGAAATGGATAATAATTATATTGATGGTGGTAAAGAAAAAGGTAATTATGTTTATCTTCCTGTTAGTCCAAGTTATAGATTAGTTCAAATTCCTCCTGGAATGCCTATTCCAAATGATGCAATTCCTGCTGCTATTAATCATCCCCCTATTCAAATCCCACTTGTAAGAAGAATCTATCAAAATAAGCTTGATCTTGGTTATTCTCAAACAACTAGTCCAACTACCATTACTACTTCTACAACAACAACAACAACAACAACTAATAAAAAGGAATTATCCGCTATTGAAAAAGTTAGACTTGAATTTAAACAAAATTTGTTAGAAACTGCAGCTCTTAAAGTTAAACAGAAATATCAAGAGAAATCTAAAAAGGTCAAATTTGTTTATGATCCAAAAAAAGCTCCAAAAGTTGATAATCCATATTCAATTAGTGGATTTTTCCCTCTGTCAATGATTAATTCTGGAAAGACTGATCAAGCTTATTCAGTATTCAATTCAAATGAATTATCTGATGAAAATGATTCTTATAATCAATCTACCATTGGTTCATCATATGATGTACAAATCCAATTGCCAGTTAATTTTTAGATATATGTGATAGTAGTAGTAGTAGTAGAAATAGTGAATAAAATTGTGTATTGTATTAAATTTTTTAGCAGCCACTCATTTGCTTAGTGAGTATAATTTAGTGTAGTGTAGTGCAATCACCGAGTGAACTATTTTTTTTTAATGATGAAAAATAAATCTATTAAGGAGAAGAGCATACTATAACCATTCAAAGGGTCATGACATCACAAATAGCAGAGCAACATGGTCATCATACAGTGAAAGATCATGATTGGCATTACATACTATTGGAATTGTAAGTACTATTCAGCTATACTTTTCCTTTACTTAAGACTTTGATACTAACAAACTATTTAGAACTCCTGATCCCAATTCAAGTCAATTAAAAACTATAACAGACACCATTGATAAAATAACATGGAAGAGTAAGATCTTGGCTGGTTTAAGTCGATCATATGGATTACTTGGTGAATCATTACATTTTGATATTCTCATGTCTGAATTGACTACGGCTGTGATTAGAATTGATAAGCTTGATACTGAGAGATTCATTAATGCTTTGTTTGGATATGTGTTTAAGATCCAACTTTCTTATAATGAACTGAATGGAGAAGCTGATGTTAAGAGTGAAGAGTTTGATTGTTATTTACGAGTGGTTAATCATGGTGATTATTTAGGTCTTGTTGTTAAGAATAACTTTAAATCAGCTTAATGAAAGGTCAATGTAAATAAACGAAAGATAGGACATACATTCCAAATACAAGTTCATGATGTTTATATAACTCATGGATTACAATAGGACTAAGTAATGGGGGAAGACATGGTTCTGCATACTTATCATAAGGTCCAGCAAGATAAGAAAGTCACTATGGGTCACACTAGTTATACTTCAACGTGACAATATCTTACTAACTGATCAGCTAATCAACAACTCATGTTAATAGAAGCATTGTATATATATAAAAATAAATGTATAATAGTTAATTTGTAACCCTATACCAGTTGTAGATACCAAATAAGAGCACGATTAACAAGGCTTGTGATTTATCTTTGGTCTTGTGCACGACTCCCGCCACTTTTCCCTTTTTTGACGTATCCCTCCCCGAAAAATCTAAAAGATTTAGTGGAGGTGTAGCAACAGGGAGGGATAAGGCTATATCAAAATTATTCTTAAATCAAAATCAGCCTTTTGTTTGTTCAATTGAATACTTATTAAAGTGGTGGTAAGGAGAAAGGATCATGAATCTTCGCCATTATAATAAACCATTGCATTCCATATGGAGTTATATCATTCTATTATCATATTTGATTAACTTTATCAATGGTGCCGTTGCCACAAGTGATTATCATCCAAAAGTTACAATAACAACTGAAAAGCAAGTGGCAACTGAAATCAAATATTTCGATGATTCATCTAATATATTAGTCCTTCGTCGTCTGGTGCTTTCTATATCTTTTGATGATGGTGCATCTTATAAAGTTGTCGAAGAGACTAAAGATGATAAGATTATTCATCTTGAATTAGATAAATTCAACAAATTAAGAGCATTTGCTTTCACTTTATCAAATAATCAATATGTTACTAATGATCAAGGTAAAACTTGGCAAAAATTTGAAATCAAACACGATAAAAGTGAAAAACTTGATTTAGTATCAATTCCTTTAATTACTTTGAATGCAAAATCTCCTGATTTAGCATTATTCGATTATTATGATTGTCCTGATAAAATGTTTAATGCAAAATGTAAAAGAATTTACTTTTATACTCAAGATGGTTTCAAAACAAATCCAAAAAGACTAAATATTGATCTGTCAGTATGTAAATTTTCAAAATCAAATTTGGAATTTGATAATACTCAGGATCAAGATTCAACCATTTATTGTGCAAAACATACTTTAAATTCATTCGGTCATGTGGTGGAATCAAATGTTGCCAAGTCAAGTGATTTCTTTAATAAAGTTGATCTTATTAATCATCATCATTCAAATAATGGTAAAATTATCGATATTAGAATCGAACTGAATTTCTTAATCTTGGTAGTTCAAAATGATAAATTTAATGAAAATTCAAGAGTTTCTATCTTAGTATCAAAGAATGGTCATCATTTCCATAATACTGATTTAAGATTAGGAACTGCTTATGGATTAATGACATTCTTAGAAGCTTCACCTTCATCATTTTTCGTCTCAGTAATGGAATTTAAAGGTATATCTAGTTCTGGAACCTTTTATGGTTCTGATTCTGCTGGAACAAGATTAACTAAACTCTTGGGTGATATTAATGATGGGGCAATTAAGAAAATCGATAACATAGATGGAGCTTGGTTAGCTAATACTGGTACCATTGCCGAAAGTACTGATGGATCTACTAATTTAATTGATTTATTAATTGGTGGTGGTAGTCTGAAAGATGTAGTATCAAAATACTCATTTAATGATGGACAAGATTGGCATCCATTAGTTGTCAATAATGATAAAGACTGTAAAACATCAAGTGGTTGTTCATTACATTTATTAAATCCAACTGAAAGAAATGGGGAAGGTGATTATGTCACCGGTCCAACTCCTGGTATTCTTTTAGCTGTTGGTAGTAAAGGTAGAAAACTTGATAGAGAAATTGAAAATATGAGAACTTGGATTTCAAGAGATGGAGGGGCTTCTTGGGATTTGGCCATTGAAGAACCTTGTTTATTCTCATTTGGTGACCAAGGTAATGTTATAGTGGCAATTCCATTCTATGCTGGTATTGATAAATTGAGTATTTCTAAATTCTATTTCTCATTAGATCAAGGTAAATCATTCCAAGAAGAATCAATTGAACATCCAATTTTCCCATTAACATTAACTACTACTGTCGATGGTACTTCAAGAAAATTCATTCTTTCTGGATTGATTGATAATACTCCTGAAGATCATCATGATTTTGATTTTTCAGAAAGTATGTACGCCATTGATTTTACTGATGCCTTTGAAGGTAAAGTCTGTGAAGACGGTGATTTCGAAGATGTATATGCAAGAGTAACTATAAATGAAGAGCCTATTTGTGTTTATGGTCATAAAGAAAAATTCAACAGAAGAAAGCAAAATGCTCAATGTTTTGTTAATAAATTGTTTGAAGATGTTAAAGTCTATGAAGATTCTTGTGAATGTACTGCTGCTGACTTTGAATGTGCTTCTGGTTTTGAGCCTGCTGAAGATAAATCTTGTCAACCATTGCATAGAAACATTGCTCATATGTGTATGATGCAAAAAGTGAAAGAATTGAATATCCCTAATAAAGTATTAATGGATGGTAATAAATGTAGCATGGGTAAAAAGAAAGCTTCTGAATTTATCACTAATCAAAAGCTTAAATGTTCCGATTTCCTTGAGTCACATGAAGGAAGTGATGATGGTACCGATAAAGGTACTACACATGATATTGTGGTTGAAGTTAATGAATTCTTGGGAGAACTCCAACAATATGCTTACATCGAAGGTGATAAAGATATGTCATTTGAGAATGTTATTATTAGAACTGCTGATTTCCAAGCGTATATATCTAATGATGGAGGATTCGTATTTAGGAAAGTTCCAGTTGACGATAAGATTATCGGATTTTATGAAGGTTATGCTGCTGGTCATGTTATTTTAGTCACTGATAGCAAGGTTATTTATGTTTCTCATGATGGTGGTGCTACATTTGTTAAACAAATAGCTCCAACAACTCCAATTCCAAGACGTAAATCAATCTCATTTAATAAAATTGATCCACATCAATTCATCTGGTATGGTAGTGAACAATGCACTACCGACGACTGTCCAGTTGAAGCTTATATAACTAAAGATAATGGTAAATCATTTGATTCCTTGAGTGAAGATGTTATAATTTGTGATTTTGTAGGTTCTATTTTTGATCAAAGTGCCAATCCAGATAAGGATCTTATCTATTGTTCGGTGTTAGACAGATCACAAAGAAGAATCAAATTGGTATCATCAAGAAATGGATTCAAAGATAGTGAAATTAAGTTTGATTACATTGTGGGATATGCCATTACAGGTGACTTTGTGGTTGTGGCCACTGTTAATCAAGAAAAGAAATCCTTACAAGCAAAAGTGACCGTTGACGGTTCTGTCTTTGCTGATGCTGATTTCCCAGCTGATTTCCATGTTGAATCACAGCAAGCTTATACTATCTTGGATTCACAATCGAGAGCTATTTTCATGCACGTCACCACTAATACTGAAGCTGGAAAAGAATATGGTTCAATTTTGAAATCAAATTCAAATGGTACTTCTTATGTATTATCATTACTGGATGTCAATAGAAACAGAGTTGGTTATGTTGATTACGATAGAATTGAAGGTCTCGAAGGTGTGATCATTTCCAATGTTGTCATTGGTGTCGATTCAAAAGGTAATAAAGAATTAAGTACTCAAATCACCCACAATGATGGTGGTGAATGGGCTGCATTGGTTCCTCCTGTGACGAATTCCGACGGTCAAAAGTACGGTTGTACTGGTCAATCATTAGAACGTTGTTCCTTGCACTTACATGGATTTACAGAAAGAGATGATTATAGAGATACTTTCTCATCTGCTTCTGCTACTGGTCTTATAATTGGAGTAGGTAGTGTTGGTAAATCGTTAGACACATATGAAAGATCTTCAACGTTTATGTCTAATGATGGTGGTATAACTTGGAAAGAAATTAAAAGAGGAGTTTATATGTGGGAGTATGGTGATAGAGGAACCATTCTTGTTTTAGTTCCAGCTAAAAATGAAACTGATACTTTATCATATTCATTAGATGAAGGTACTACTTGGTTGGATTATAAATTTGCTGATAAACCAATAAATGTTTTAGATTTAGCCACTGTTCCTTCTGATACTTCAAGAAAATTCCTAATATTTGGATATGTTACTGGAGCTAAGACTTCAACACTTACTTATGCAATTGATTTCTCTGGTATTCATAGAAGACAATGTCAATTAGATTTAGATAATCCTGCCAATGATGACTATGTTTATTGGTCACCATCTCATCCTAAATTACCTGACAACTGTTTATTTGGTCATGAAGCTAAATATTTACGTCGTGCAGTTGGTCATAATGATTGTTTTATTGGAAGTGCTCCACTATCCGAAGGATTCAAAGTTATTAGAAATTGTTCCTGTACTAGAAGAGATTATGAATGTGATTATAACTACTACAGAGATACTGATAATACTTGTAAATTGGTTAAAGGGTTATCGCCAACAGATCGTGAAAATGAATATTGTAAAAAGGAGAATGCTTTTGAATATTTTGAACCAACTGGTTACAGAAAGATTCCATTATCTACTTGTAATGGTGGTCAAGAATTTGATAGTTGGCACGCCAAGGCTTGTCCTGGGAAAGAAAAGGAATTCAACCAACATTATGGTAAAGAAGTTAAAGGTTATAAATTATTTTTGTTGGTGTTTATTCCTATTTTCGTCTTCGTCTTTGCCACTGGGTTTGTTTATGATAGAGGTATTAGAAGAAATGGTGGATTTAAACGTCTTGGTCAAATCAGATTAGATCTTGAAGATGATGATTTCAATCCTATTGAAGATAATCAAGTCGATGTGGTGGTTAATAGAATAGTTAGAGGAGGTATATTTGCTATGGCTGCTACTTTCGCTACATTTAAAGCCATCCAAAAGATTGATAGAATAATATTGGATAAGCTTACTTCAGCCATTTTCCGTCGTACCCCAGGCAGAAGAAATTATGTTCAAGTACCAGATTTAGATGATGAAGATGAATTATTTGGTGATTTCCGTGATGATTATGAAGAAGAAATTAATGAGGGTACAGCAAACTTGGATCAAGAATTTACAGATGGATCTGAAAATGATGATTTAAATAACGTTACTACAGAGGAGACTGAAACAGATGTTGATTCTCGTCTATTTGGTATCGATGATCATTCAGATGAAGAATCTCATCCTGAATTATTATAAGCGTACAGAGATAAAAACTGTATAGAAAATTTTTATATCTAACAATTTAAAAACACAATAAAAGAAAGTATTATTATAAATTATAATCTTGTAGACGTCTTGGTCTTCGGATAAAGGAGATGCAAAAAAATAATTCAAAAAAAGAAAGGAATTGACACGGACAGGAATCGAACCTGCAACCCTTCGATTTGGAGTCGAAAGCTCTACCATTGAGCCACCGCATCACCCTTAAAGTTGGAAATTTTTGTGGTTTAATATGCACGTGAAATATATTACACTGAAACTGCAAAATTTTGTTCTAAACTGTAAAATATATATATTAACATGCAATAAAATATTGTTTTTTTACAGTTTAGAATAAATTTTAATCTGAAAAAGCTGCAAAATTTGTTACAATGTTCAAACAGTATTTCTAATTATGAATTTTAATTGGGGCAATAATTATTTTAAAATATTTAATAAAATTAACTATACAATTGTATCTCCGTTAAAAAAAGCTTTATGTGATAAGATAGTGATATTAGACATAAATTTAATGGCTCTTATGTAGAATACATAACAAAATTGGATAAAACAATTAAATATATATGTTAGTAGGAGAAAGAATTGAAAAAGGACTTTTTGACCTAATATAGTTCATTTCTACCGTGGAATATTGAGAAATAGAAAAATAGATGGAGACCCAAATACATCAACAATGTAATTAAATGAAATATCCAATTTTTAAATGAATCCAGGCATTTTTCACAATTGGGATATTTGTTTTTGGAATCTTGCGGTATTTCAAGACGACTTTTAATATAAGTAAAATCTTTAATAATTCTAAGAATCTCGTTCAGTAGTCCGTTTATATTTAGTAAATTGATGATACCATCTTTAAAATGTGTTGAAGTATCCAAAGTTTCTGGATTATTCGCTTTAGATGAACTGCTACCAGCAATCATTTTATCAATTAAAAGACTTCAACTTAAATTAGGTATTAATAGTCTTCAGCAAAAGAATGGTCAAAATTATTTTTAAAACAAAGGAGTGTACTTCAGACTTTAGCATAGCTTAAAATTACATGTACAATAAAAAACTTGTAATAACTTCCTTATTTTTTTTGGTTTGACTTTATTTTGAAATGTCTTTTAAAGGATTAATTCTTCTGTACAAGCCAATACAATTATAGTTATATCATATGTTGATAAATCACTCTTATGCTCCATTAGTGTCAAGCTGTCTATCTTAGAATATGATCCATTCGAAATCGAGATGCGCAACAAAGAGACAACCACGACTTTAACGGAACAACAAAAGGACACAATCAAATTGTGGAAAAGTGTTCAAGAAATACGAACTACACTTGATAGCTTAAAAGTTGGAATTCATGAATGGGGTAACCTAGATATATCTATGTCTGAAGTGAATTATACTTGTGATAATTGTGAACATCGATGGATAAGTATGTTGATTATAGATTCAACATTAGTGATAGTGGTTGTGTCCAATATATCAATGTTTATATAGTACATAGATAGCTCAATAACTCTCATAGGGTTCAAATTATTCTTATATATATACCGAATATATTCTATTTATATGTATACATTGCAAAACTCTTTTTAAATCAAGAATGAATCTTGTCGGTTTACTTGTAAACATTTATTTACTCCCTGTAAACTAAACAGAAAATGGCAGCCAAATAAATTTCCTACAGAATATGAGAACAAATTGTTCCAAAAGGTTCCATAAAATATGACTTGTAGTAATCATTGATATCTCAAAGTATATGTATCAAGGTTTAAATTGAATGATTGATACTTCTATTAGGATTTGTTTATTTAGATTCATCACTGTTAAAACTGACTAATTTGTGTCATATTTTCCTATTAGCCATCCCCCCTATAATTAATAATTACTATCAATGATTTTATTCACTAATCTATCCTAAAGACTTATTATATATCATCAATCTATTGTCAATCATATAAACTACTATATACTTAGGCTAGGAGATAAACTGTAAAGTAATTCGCAGAATTACAGTGTAAGTTATCCCTCTTTTCACATATTTCGTGTTGCCAAATTTCTGTTATTTATATTTAAATGATCCCTTTTTTTATAAAAGTTTTTGGTGTTGCCAAATCCTTCTCTTTTTAATTATCACTTCATTCTTTACAATCAATCATCAAAATGAATGGTAATGATATAATTGAAAGAGATGATGAAATTAGATTAGCTTTAGTCGGTAGAGATAAAAAGAAAGATGACTTTTGGAGTAAGTCAGTACCATGGATACAATTTGTGTCTGCTATCGGTATTCCTTTATTAATCGCTGTTTGGTTTTATTTTCAAGTTTTTCAAGGTCCATTGGATTATAATGGTTATCTTTTTTCAATCTTTTTAGCTACTCAACCATTTGTTTATACTGAAATTTCACCTGGAAGAGTAATTATTTTACCCAGAAGTTTGGAGTTCGATGGAATCTTTTATTCGGAATCTAGATATTTGTACAGGACATCTGCTGTATATCATACAATTCTTCTTATAGTCTCTTCTCGGTTGCTTATTAAGGCAAGAAGAAGAAACGTAGAAGCATTCAATGATGGCTGGAGTCTTGGAGCTTATGAAGGGTTATGTTATTTTCTTATGGCAATATATTCTATTCTCAATATTTGTGTTGCAATTGTTGATTTCCCATTTGAGAATACTTTGTTCTTAACTTTTTATTTGCTGACGATGTGGATGTGCATTATGATGCTTTTAGAAGCTACTGTTTGTAAAACTTAATTCTATTTAAGTGTATTTAATCAGCAATATTCCATAGGTTTGGATGTGTATAATACTCGTTTTTCATGTTTTTGTTTACTGAAATCTAATAGCATTTACCAGAATTAACAAGATCCTATAACATTTGAGTTGTGGAAATTATTATCTTAGAGAATATAAATTGTAGAATAAATTAAACAGCTATCTTAATAAGATTCGTTCTTTAAAATTTAGAATTACTAACGTTGAAATTGACAAATTTGCGTGATAGTATACAATGGTTTAGCCCCCTATCATCAGATCTCTATTGAGATCTTGATACTTACAAGTTAATCAATCAAACAGACATCTTATTCAAACACATTGTCATTACTATCTTATAACATCACAGATATAGAATAATGGAAAAGGGAGTATAATGTACATTATCCCCTTTTTTTTACACATTTCGTGTTGCCAAATTCCTCTTATTTATATTTAAATGATCCCTTTTTTATACAATTTTTTGGTGTTGCCAAATCTTTTTCTTTTTAATTATCACTTATTTCATTACAATCAAGCATCAAAATGAATGATATTGACTTAGATGTGTTATCAGGTACTCATTATGGGACCATCGATGACTTAATCAATCAACCTCAATTTAATACTATGAGAAATACTGTTGCCGCTGTCACCACAGATACCACTACAACTATTAGAACAGCTTCAGATTCAAATAGTACAATCTCAATTGAAAATAATGATGACTATACTAACGGTGAAGATATTGATGATGAAAATATCGATGATGAAAATAGATTAAAATTATACGGTGCTAAAGGATTTTGGAGTAGATTAGTACCATGGATAAAATTTCTGGTTGCTACATGTATTCCATTCTTATTGTTTATTTGGTTACTTTTCCAAGGTATTCAAGGTATATTGAATTCTGATTCTGATTTAATCTCTTCAGTAAGTCAACCAAATGTTATTGTTGAAACTGCAACAGGAAGAGTTATGTTAGCCAGCGACAATCAATTCCATGGAAATATTTATTCTGAATATTGGTATTTGTATGGGGCATGTGTTGCATTTCTTACAATTGTGCTTGCAATCTCTACTCTGTCGTTTATAAAGAATTTCAGCACAGAAATGGAAGCTTTTAGGAATGAATGTAATGTTTTTGTGAATATCGGCTCTTACCCAGGCCTTTGTTCTTATCTTATATCTATCATTTCCATATTTTTTATTTCATATTCACTTCTGGATTTGCTATTTGGGAATCCAGGATTATTATTCCTTTTGTTAATTGTGGTTTGGTTATTTACTTGTTATTTGTTACTGAATTTTATTAGTAATTAAGTGTATCTAATCAACAAGATCCCATACCATTTGAGTTATGGAAATTATTATAATCTTACAGATATAAAATGTAGAATTTAATAAGCAAACTTATAACCTTTATTGAGAGCCCTATAAAAGCTCACATTTAATTTGCGCGATAGTTTACAATGGTTCAGCCCCCTATGAACAATATCAATATCAATGTTTTGAGTTACTATTTCATCGAACAGACTTATAATATGACATTCAGCCTATTGTAAGTATAATGCTTAAATATAATTACAATAAAGTAGAATAGTTAATATGTAAAACTTAACTCTTAGTTAAATTACAATGTAGAAGATCCTTATTTCGTGCTGCCTTTTTTTTACACATTTCGTGTTGCCAAATTATTTACTTTTATCACCACTTCTTTCTTTATAATCAATCATCAAAATGAATGGTATTGAAATGGAACTGATGTCTAATTATCAGAACGATGATGATATCACCTTAGTTAATGTTTCCCAATCCAATAATATCAATGATACTCCAGATATCAATACTCCAAATCCTATGGCCGCCGAAATGACTGCAGATGCAAATGGTAAATATAGATTAACTTTAAATGGAGAAGAAGGTAGTATGGAAGTTGAATTATGGAGTTTTGTCATGGGAAGGATTAAAACTTTGATTATTTTAGGCATTCCTTTATTTATTACTATCGTGTTAAGATTATGTTATGAAGATCAGTGGAATTTTATAGCTACTGAGACTAAGTCTTATAATTCGGGCTCAACCATCACTGAACCATTTGTTACTTATGCTACTACTTATAATGATGGTTCTGCAATAATTACTAAAACAACTTACACAACTACCCAATATTCAGAACCTGAATACGTTTTTCCTGATTATTTGATTGGAGTTAGAAATTCAAAATATCCAATTTGGTACTTAGTTTGTGCTTTGTTTTATGCCTTGATAAATATGTTTGCTACTACTTTGTTTGTGTTTTGTGCCACTGGTGATGGTATTAGGTTTGTTAATGGTCAAGATCAAGGTACTTATCAGGCTTTAAGGAGTTTACTTGCAGTAATTGCATCTCTCACAGCTTATACACTTTCAATTCTGAATTTAGATTATCTTGCAGCATATCAATTCTTAAGGTTTTTGATTTGGTATACTGCTTTTATCGCTCTAATCTGTTATTTTTCGGAAGATTGATATCATATCATTAAATATTAAACTCCAGTAACAAGAACAAAGCGAATGGTAAAAAAAATAATTCATTGAAGAGGTTGAATAAATATTTCTAAATTTTGCTTAAATATAATAAATTAAAATTTTTTATTTTTAAATATATAAATTATTAGATTCGTTTTTAAAACGAAATATTAAATAAAAAGATAGCAATAAAAATCTAGCTAAGAAGAAGTAAATAGAATGCATTAATTAATTTTAAGTATTTCTTTGAAGATCCATTTCATGTAATAAATGTTGAGGATTGACAGCATCAATCATATCATTTTCATGAATACGTTCTGTATTATCAATTCCTTGTCTCTTTCTGAACAATGCGTAGAATGGAATGATATATAATAGACCCATTAATGAAGTTGAACCTAAGGCACATGCCATGGAAATACCAACTACTTTACCAGCTGATAAATGTTTTGATGAATTGGTGATATCATCAGATGATTGGAATCGATATGAATCATTGATTAGTAAGGATTTGATACTACCGATTTGATTTGTGGAATTTGAAGTGAATGCAAATGGAATCCAATCTGTACCGTTAAATAAAGCAAGATTAACAGTACCATAATTTGTAAGAGTGAACGTACCAGCAAGAGCTAAGATCATATCATTATCAAATAAAGTTTGATTATAATTTGTCTTTTGAGATAAATCAAATAATTTTAAATCATTGAAGGTAGTAATATTATCATATTCAATTTCATCATCGATTGAATACCAATTTGAGCCATCAAATCCAGAGATGAAATCATCTCCATAAGCAACTAATCTTCCATTCAAGTTGGTATTATCATAATCATTCAAGATGAATTTCTTAATCACTTTATTTGAACCTAATTGATTTAAGGAAGCTTTAGTATTGAAAATAGTATTAACAAAATCATAAGTAATGAAATTAACATTCATATTATTGACAGTTAAGTTCCCACTAATTAAAACTTCATTTGATTGAACGAATTTAATATCACTAACAGTACCAGAAACAGTGGTATTACTAATATCACTTTGAGGATTAAGCCATCTCGTGTTAACTAAATCGTAAACACATAATCCGGCACAATTTAACGAACCAGCTTGAGTGAATTTTCCACCCACTAAAAGTTTTGAACCTTGATCATATAACGCAATAGCATTAACTTCGATAGTTGATCCATCCTCATTTGATAATTGAGCAGGTTGGAAACTTGTGAAAGTATTATTTTGTAAATCATAGATTGCTACACCGGTAACGTTCGAGTTATTAATTTCAACCGGACCATTCGTACCGATAAATAAGTATTGATCACTATTATCGACATAAAGTGTTTCAATTTCAGTTTCATTACCCCAAGTAATATCACCACCTAATACGGATAATATAGATGAATTTGTAGCTGAATTATTAATGAACGCAATATTTGTAACTCCCAGAGTCAGGAATTTACCTCCAATTACACTAAGTGAACTGTTAACGTAAAATGATTCTGAAATTTCATATGATTCACCACTGATATCAAGATTATAGGAACTGAAATTAGCACTATTATTGGTATATGATTGATCAACATTATACCAATCCATAATATTAAATGATTCCCCACCTAAGATTTGTTGAGTTGGATTGACATTAATAGCTTGATTAATATTCAATTGATAATTCGAATTATTAACCCATTGATATTGAGTATTATCCCAAGTTTTAAATAAACTTGAATTTTGGGATGATGAAAAGATAAAATATTGAGCATTATTAATAGTTAAATTTGAAAATTGATCAAAATCTTGATCTATGAATTGATTACCAAACCCAAAGAATTGATTATTTGAATAATAGGCGAAATTATTGATGGATGTAGTTGAACTATTATTATTTGATAAATCATTTAATTTTACTGAAGAATTAGATCCTACCAAGTTAAATTGACCTAATAATATGATTCCATTTTCAAAATTAACCAATTTAGAAATTGAATTATTAAACAATCCCCCAAAAATTGTATTAGATGACAGATCATCTCTCTTTGACAAACTTCTACTTATCAACGATACATTTGTTTCATTTGCGGTTGTGTTATAAGTACCAAGTGAAAGATTTATGACGTTTGAATTACTTAAGGTTAAATTATGAGAATTAGATGTGAAATCTCCTAATAATAATAAACTTTCAGCATTGGATGAATTACTTAAAGTGAATTGATTGATAGTTGAATTATCTGATAATTGAGAACTTAAAACATTGATAGTAGAATTACCCACAAAAGTATTATTGAGACTAATGATGGTTTGATTATTACTTCCTAAGGATGATACTAAACTTTCATCAAAATTTGTAAAGTTTGCAAGGGAATATTCAAATAATCCATTCAAATTAAGATAAGTTAATTCATGTGACATGGAATAATTCTGAGAAGTTGAATTGGTCAGATTCATATCGAAATATTTATCCAAGGTAACAATATCAGCCACGATTTTATCAACCACCACCCATGGATTTGAAGTACCTTCAATAATAGTATCATGAAATGAAATTTCAATTCTATTTTGTCCACCATCAGATGATTCTGAAGTACCATTCAAATGACCATAGAATAAATAATCAAATTTATCATTATTATTATTTTGAAAGATTAAACTAGTGGTTAAAACATTATCTTCAGTATCTAATACTGTAACATTAACAATTGATCTTTGAGCACATGAATTATCATAAGTACAACCTGGAGTAGTCATGATGATAGAATAATTACCTGAATATGATATATTTGGATAAAGTGTAATCATGGAATCTGTACCTTGTGCCACTAAATAATCAGTTACAGTAACTGCGGCATCCAAAGCTCTAATAGATTCAAAATTACCAGCATTCACAACAGAAAAACTACTGGTATCAGTATCTTTAGCACAATTTGGTTCATTTAAAGTATCATTACCATAAACATAAATAGCATTTTGATATAATTCAAATCCTCCAAATAAAGCTTCTGAACCATACCATGCAGTAGCGGTAACTCCAATTTGATTAATACCAACTTCATTAACAAAAGCAAATTCTTGAAATCCAGCACCATAACCTAAAGTTTTAGTTTTGGTAGTTGGATCATAATACATACTGAATGAACCATTTTCATCAATAAAACCAAGAGAATCAGTTTGATTAGTAGTATTGATTTGTTTATTGGCATTTGCATAATCAATTAATTCTGATGATTGAAGTAATGGACACCAAGCATCACAAAATGCAATTTGATTAGTTGAAGGATCAATATAAGTAAGATTCATAATACCATTATTTGGATAAGAATAAATCCTGAATAATTGAATTCCATCATCACTAGGAGGAATATATAATCTTGCTTTAGTTGGAGTTATACCTTTCATTTCATCGGGAAGTTCAACTAACCATTGACCACCTGAATCTGGATTTAAAGTCCAACTTGGATTATTGGATGGACAAATAATTGAAGAACCATCTTGATTTGGAGCTCCATTAACATTGGTGAAAATCCCATGTTTTAAAGAAATCAATTGTTCAGCCATTATTAATGATGCATTTTGAGATTCATTGAATGAAGGTTGAGAAGTATTGGTAGTTATATTATGAATAAGAAGATTCAGTAAACCTAAGGTATTAAAATTACCTCCGAATATGATTGAACCTTGATCATCTTGATCATTACCTGAAAATACTTTAGTTATAGCATTTACTATAGCATGTTGACCAAAACCTTGAAAAGGTAAGGAAGAAACTTGTTTTGAAGTTTGATTATAAATGGCGGCACCATAAGTACCATTGAATTCAAAATCCCCACCCAAGTAGATTAAATCATTATCTACATACATGGTATTAACGGTACCATTTGAGAAGGAAGGAATATCTCTCTTTTTTAATGATGATGATGATGGAGAGATTATATTTTCGATTGAATTTGAGGTGATGTTGTAAATGATTGGACTTGAAACATTTTGATTATTGAATGATGTGAAATTACCATTAAGGATGATTGTATCTTGGGATAATGATAAGATTTGATTTATTTGGCCATTTAAGTTGGCTAATTGGATATTATTATTATTAGTGGTGTCTCTTAAGAACAAGTTATTATTTGATGATGGTGATGATGATTGGGTTAAAAATGAAGATGCATTGATGAATGAATAGAATGAGATGGCATTATAAGAACCAAATATTCCTAGTTGATTTCCTAATTCAGGATAATCTATGGATGGAAATGTAATGGGTTCAAAGTTTGCAGCTAGAACCACGCTATTAAAAAGGAGGAGTATTAGACCTACTATACGACTTAACTGTCGATGTATTATATGGGACATTGGTTATATGGAGTTATATGGGAGGTTAAGGAAAGACTATGATGGATGGATTGATTGATTGATGTGGTTGTAAATGGTTGTAAAGTGGTGAAATCAAACTCAAAAAAAAAAAAGGAAGGAAGGAAAGTATTGTGTGTTGATTTCTGTATAGTAGTAGTAGTTGACAGAAATGAATCGAAATGAAAGTGGTAGTAATGAAGGTGAGATGATGTGAGACGGCACGATGAGTGGATTGGATTGGATTGATTGATTGATTGATTGATTGGCACTAGAGGGTACAGACTTACTTATATGGTTAAACCTTTTGGATGCTGCCTTTTGAAGGTGATTTAAGGATAAATAATTGAAATGGGATCAAAAAAAGTTTTTGAGTTTTTTGTTGTAAATTTTTTATTTTTTTATTTTTTTTTATTTTTTTGTTTTGAAATTCTTTTTTTTTTTGGCGTCTAATTAATATTTCTGTAACAGTTTAATATTGACCTCACTGTTTAGGAATTAGTTAGAGTGTGTGATATGGTATGGTATGGTATGGTATGGTATGTGTATCAGAGTTTACAGTGTAGTGGTCAAGGTGTAGAGGATACGTTAATTAAATGTAGTAGACAACAACTGACTCTACTGAGTATCAAGTTTGAGGTGATCTTGAGGAAGAATAGTCTAATATTAGACGATTCCCTCCTCTAGCCCCCCCCCCCTATAGACAGACAGATTTAGCCAGCCAGCCGTGTATTTATAAAAATTTGATTTACTGCTGTTATCAGAGAATGTCACATATTTACACAACGTTGATGACTTTATAGTTTATCAACTCTATCTCTAATGGTCCATGCCACTCGCCCATACTATCTTCTACAGTATCTACCTATCATCTCAGGCTAATGTAACTTTATTACTAAACACTCTCCATGTCTTGGCTTGGCTGATTGACTTTTCCACCAAACCGTTTAAAATCAAAAAATTGAATTGTCTCACAATTTATTTTTGTTACATTTAAGAATTATTTTTTGTCTGTTGACAATGTGTCCTAATTAGGAAATGTCGTCTCGCGAAATCATCTTTTTACAAGTTATAAAAGTTGATTTACATATTAACTATGATCTACAGTTTATACCTTCCCTTTTACAGTTTATCATCTTTTGATTGCGGTTGGGATTTTTGTTTTTGATGTTTTTCTTTCCTTTTGGAGTGTGTAAACTAAGCAAGACTGAGCTAACCTAATTATTACAGCCAAATTTGACAACCAAAGGGAACTGATTTTATCAAAGTATAGGGTCTTACTTATCATGGATTACCCTAAGGGACTAGATCCATATATAGCAAGACAACATCTCCTTCATCATACTTATTCTCCATTAATATCAATTCAATCATCTCTAAATGCAGATGTTTTATTCCAAACCATTCTAAATAATAATGATATATCAACTCTACAAATATTTAAACCTTATGGTAATAATGCTAAATATAGTATACCGAATCAACTGTTTAAAATCACCAGTACTCAATTAATCACTAAGAATTATCCAAGTTTCCCCATCCGATTTGAACCTTCTTTACCTGAATTATTATCCGCTTATAATACAACTTCTGTATCTGCATCCAATTCATCCAATGTTAATTCATCATCACCCATACCACCATCAATCACATCTACTTCCACCTCAGCCACATCTCCTCATCAACAATTGAATCAATTGTTTAGTATCAGTTCTTTAGAAGTATTACTAAAACATTTATCTTTAACTTCTCATGATAAAGAATTATATCTCACCTTTCTTAATAAAATCATCACTTCAAATAAGATTGTCCCATTCGAAACATTCAATCATCCTATATCTCAAATCTTTGTCATTGATTTTGAAAAGGATACCGTAGAAAACTTACGAAAGATGATTGTTGATTTTAGAAATTTTAATTTTCCAAAATTTTATCAAATTGATGATTTATTAATCCATACTTTCATCTTATTTGATTCCAATAAATTCTCAAATAATGATCTTTTCAATTTTCAAAATCAAATTAAATCAATGTTAAATATCAATTCATCAATCATTCCAATCACTGAATCAACCACCAGTGATGATATCATGGTGAAATTATCCATCATTGAAAATTCAACCATTGAAGAAGATTTACAAAGAATAGCATTACAAGAACAATCCACTACTAATTCCAACCCCCCATCTAATTTCATTCAAATTCCAAAATCAATTGATTCAGTCCTTCGTCATCGATTTTATGATTTTATAAATAAATACTTAATCCCTCATATGCAATCTAAAATTCGAATTTGGGATGATCAAAGATTACAACCAAAGAAATCAATAACAGGTAGATTATTCTCTGCTTCACGGAAATTATTTAATAATAATAGTGATTCAAATTTATCATCTTCAACTTCATCCACATCATCAGGTGTAATAAATTCCGCCGTACCATTCAATTCTATCGAACATTATTATCATAAATCAAGTTCAGAACAAATCATTCGAAAACTCGCTGATTGGTCTTTGATATTAAAGGATTTCAAATATGCTTATTCCACCTATGATTTAATCAAAAAGGATTATACTAATGATAAAGCTTGGGTTTATGTGGCGTCGATTCAAGAAATGTGTATTGTTTCATTATTATTAGCTCAAACTCAAGAAGGTACTGTTAATTCGATTGATAAAAGTACCTTAAGAAGAATCAGATATGATATTATTGAACCTTATATTGATAATTTATCCTATACTTTCAAATCAAGATTGAATATTAAAACTTATAGTTTTAAGACGTTATTAATCACAGTCGAATTATTATTATGTATATCAACAGCTTATAACGTATCATGGTTTTTCAATGATATGATTGAACGATATTTATTAAAATTAATTAATGAATTCGATAGTCATTTATCCACGAATAATCCTCAAGCTATCCGAGCTGTCGTTTTTGAAAGATTAGGTTATTGTTTGGGGAAATGTACATATATACTGGATCAATATTTACCATTATTAAAGATGGATAATTATAATAAAACCATCATAACTCATGAACATGAACATCCCAAAGATGTTGATGGGAATGATGTCGAGATAAAACACGATGATAATGACTCACTTTATAAGAATCCTCAAAAATTATTCCCGACTACTAATACCAGTATTTTAGGATTAACTAGATTTAGAAAATCATCACTTTGGTATTTACTTTCGATGAAAGAATGGATTGAATTGAAGAGAATCAAACAAATCCCATACTTACTTAACAATATCAAATTGATTTATGATATTGATGATACCGTTATCGATAGTGAAAATTGGTATGATAGAAGTGATTTATTATTAGGTTTTATTAAGAAGTATATGAAAGAGTCCGAATCAAATAAAGAAGTTGATAATGAATAATGATACCCCCTTTACTTCTACATATAGACTTACATACATTAATACATTAATATTTGTATATATTTATTACCTATTTTAAATCTATTAAATTCGTGTCTGTATAAATCTTCCATAAAGAAAGGTTATTCCAATTCCTTTAATGCAAGTTTTCTCCTCTTATCCATACTATTTTTAATACTTAATGGTTTGGCTGAATGCGGTGGTATAACCCAATTCCATATTCTTTTAAGAGTTGAACTGGCATTAGGTATCGCCGATACATTTCCTGCTCCTTTCAATGGTGATAAATCAAATAATCCAGTTTGCAAATTATCAACATCTTCCAAGATCAATTGATCATTATCTTCTTCTTCAAAATCCGTGAAATCATTAGGATCAATCACTTTATAATGAACCAAGGTAGTGAATACCAATACACTTATTAATTTCACAAACATCGATATAGGGGATGGGAAAAATGTATAGAATGAAAATTGTTCTGATCTATCTCCTCTTATCAATCCATTATCAAGTTGTAAAGAATTATCAGCAGCATGATTTGATCCATTGATAGAAGTTGGGTTTGAACTAGTTGGTTTGAATTTATTCTTACCCGACCTTTTCCGATTCAAGGCAAATGGTAAAAGATAGGATTGTCTTTCATTGGTACCTTTTTTAAAGAATCTTAAATAAACCCAACTGATAACAAATCCTAAAAAGCTTAGTATAAATGAAATATAAAACTCTTCACTTAAAAATTGTAAAATGAAACAAGTAACTAATAAAATGAATGGTAAGAATGTAACCTTAACACGTAAATTTCCTTTAAAGAATATGAAATAATGATTTGAAATTCGTTGTTTGATAGCTACGAATAATCCCATATTGATCGCCATAGAGGATATCACCACAGGTGGGACTGGAAGATCATCATATCGGAAAAAGATGATAGATTTCACTGTATAATAGACATAGATAGTGAGATTCGATAGTATGACATTCACAAGAATAAATTTAGCAAATTCATGAGGCCCCCATAAATTTTCAAGATACTTTCCCAAATAGAATAATAGCATAAAACTAACTGTTAAACCTAAGAAATTCTCTTCTATGAAACTACTGGTAATCATCACCCAGGGTCGAGAGATGATGGGGGAACGCGTAGGTATGAATGTGAGTAATGGGACGTATAAATCATGAGGATGTGGTACTTCTCCTGTCTCTTGAGCTATGGCATTGACTTCATTTGCTACTTCTTTGGATGATGATACTATTAGCACAAAATAAGTATAATACTTAAGCACAAAGTTAAGGAATGTCAATGATACTAGAACAACCAATAGTATGCTAGTCACTTTAGGAACCTTCATTGCTCCCATACGTGATAATACTATGTTTATATGTTTCTTATCTGATTGGTGTTATGATTTGAATAGCTTTAAACTAAGCATACAGTAAATGTTGATTTTGGATTTTGAATTTTTGATTTGATTTGGGAACGCAAAAAATGTGTGTACCATCAGATCTAAAAAAAATGGACTATCATCAAATTTTTAAAACTAGAGCTTTCTGTTAGAGGTACAAACAACAATAAGATGTTCAAGGCTAATATAAGATTGAATGGTATAGGGAGACAAAGCATACGGCTGAATTCAACCACTGCTCCTACATATATCAGAAGAAGACCCAAGTTCAGAGACCTTATGAAGGCTCCAGTGGTGAAATCAATATTTTTATCATTGATATTTGGAACTGTAATGGTAGATTATATGAAGACAAAGAAAGAACTTGAATTGCTTACTAATACTCATAAGACTAAATTCAGTATACTAGAGAATATCATTGAAAAATTGAAGAATGGTGAACATATAGATGTGGGAAGAGAATTAAGAATTGCTGATAAGTTAACCAGAAATAAATATGATAGAGTGACTGATATTGAATTAGATGATCAACTTGATAAATTTTTGAAAATGGCAGAACTGACAGAACCAGTAGAGTTTGAAGTGGCTGAGAAAGAAGAAGTGGTAGTTGTAAAGGAGGTTGCAGACAATGCTAAACCATCAACTCAACCTACCAAAATTGATAGTAGTAAATTTTTGTAAATATTTTATTTATTCGTTAATTATATATATAGACTAGTTTTAATAAAAACAACAACAATAATACACACATGAAGTAAAGAGGGGGTTTAGTATCTATTTTAGAAATTACTCACACTATAGCAATCTTTCTGATGGTTCTTCTATGATTATCACCAGTTTCTATGATTTTACCTTCCTGTTGTAATCTCTTAATACCTTCATTTATATCATGATTTTCTACTCTAATAGTGGATCTTTCATTAAGTTTGAGTGCTAAATCATTGAACCTTATCAAGTTATTATTTTCATCAATGATTTTCATAATTTCAGAAGTTAAATCTTCTTGAACTCTTCTTTGAGCAGAGGTTGTACCAGTTTGAATCATATCCATATCAATCTTACCAGTAATTGGATCAGTAGCATATTCTTTAATAGCAGATTTGATTAATCTAACCGCTTCTTTAACATCAATCAATTCAACAGTCTCAGATAATCTCATCTTAGCATGAGCTTCAGATAATCTAATCATTGATTCTAATTGTCTAGTAGTAGCAGTAACTCTCTTTTCAGAAGCTCTAGTTTCATCACCTAACTTTCTCATTTCAACATATGCTCTAACTAATTCATTTTTACCTTCAAGAGTCATTGTAGGATGATAGTTTTCTTTAGCATATTGAATGTAAAGAGTTAATAAATCAACAGGGATAACGAAATTATTGGTAACCACATCGGGAGCATCTTCAAGATACATATCAGTTAAATGTCTAGCCAATTGTCTATCAAGATTTTCATCAACTTTATCTAAAATCAAGTAAACTAAATCAAATCTTGAAAGTAAAGGTGGTGGTAAATCAATATTAGCAGTAACAGGTAAATTAGGATCATATCTGGAATTAATTGGATTAGCAGATGCTAAGATTGAAGTTCTGGCATTTAAAGTAGTGATAATACCAGCTTTGGCAATAGAAATAGTTTGTTGTTCCATAACTTCATGTAAAACGGATCTAGTAGAATCACTCATTTTATCAAATTCATCAATACAACAGACACCACCATCAGATAAGACCAAAGCACCACTTTCTAACACCAATTGTTTAGTATCAATATCTCTTGTAATATAAGCAGTAAGACCAACTGCAGATGAACCCTTACCAGATGTATATACTCCTCTTGGAGCAATCTTATGAACATAATTTAAAATTTGAGACTTTGAAGTAGATGGGTCACCACATAATAAGATATTAATATCCCCTCTATATCTACCACCTTTCTTGAAAGTTTTGTTGGTACCACCAAATAATTGTAATAAAATACCCTTTTTAACATCATCCATTTCATAAACGGAAGGAGCTAAGGATCTAGCAAGAACTTCATATAAATCATCACGTTGGGAAATAGATTTAACTCTTTCAATTTCTTCAGTAGTAAGTTTTCTTAATTGTTCCACATCTTGCTCTCTATTAGTAATTTCTTGTTCTAAAGTTGAAGCATCAGCAGCCATTCTTTTCTTGTCAATCTTCTTCACATGAACCACATCCAAATAGGTCTTATACAAACTTTTAATGGCTCTTTGTCTTGGATTAGCTCTCACTGGCAATGATCTAAAGATACCACACACTTCAATTCTATCCCCTGCTCTACAACAATCAACTAATTCATCATAGACACATAAATTAATCGAATGTGGAGTTTGACCATCAGGAACTAAATCAGGAGTTTCTTGTAACTTTATAACTTGTTTATCAGCAAATGATGATCTATTATGAACAAGTTGCATAGAGTTTGTTTGACCACAAACTTCTCTAGGACATTTAGTAGGTTCTGAAATAACACCTCTATCAATTTCAACTGCCACAGTATGATCACAGGCATAACATTTGAAGAAGGCAACTTTCATATCTGGAATAATAGAAGTAGCCCTGATAACTAAACCTTTAACACTGACCAATTTATCAATATCATTTGGATTTAATTCTCTTAAACCCTTTTGAGCATAATTAATATTGAATGGACGAATGGTATAAACATTGGTTTCAATAGCATCAAGACTACCTTGAATATCATCAGAAAATTCATTAGCATCATTCACAATTTGAATCAAACAATCCTTAATGGTTTGATCCATAATTGGAATTACTTCTTGTGGATAGTTGATTAATTGATGATATAATTTTCTAGTTGGTGTATAAGCTAATAAATTTCTAGCATCTAAGTTAAGATTAGTTAAACCAAGATCACGTAAATTATTCAATTGGTAAACGTAATACAATTCATTATCTTCAGGATCGATTTCTCTTTCATCCATCAACTTTCTATATTTGTATTTAAATGATAATAAGAAATCTCTGAAGGCATTACTACAATCTTGGATAGAAACATTTGTTCCCCAAATAACTCTCACTGGTTCATCACCTTCAACACCGTCAGTATCAATTCTTGATGAAGATGATAAATTTGGTTCTCGTCTTTGACTTGAAGATTCAGTGAAGATTCTTCTTCTCATTGGAGAAGAAGTAGCATCGTGTAAATCACTTCTTTGGTTTCTTCTAACAATCCTATCAACTTCACTAGTTAATCTATCTGGTCTGGATCTACCAGATCCAAGTTCAGAAGTAGGATGAGCTGATGAAGTATAATGTAATGGTGATGATACATCTCTAATTTGAGATTGTGAGTTTCCAATGTCTGAAGGGGGATTGGAAGATGTAGCAAAGAATAATGGTGATGATGGAACTGCTGGTTGCGATTGTGAGAGTGATTCAGATCCTCTAACGTTCGATGTTTCGTTAGGATTCGAATTCACTGGTGGTGGAGACGACATAGATTCTTGTTGATATTATAATATTGAATTGAACTATAATCAGCTATAAATTAGAAAAGTATTTTTATAAACATTGAAAATTAATTTCTTTAATATAAAAATTGAAAGTTATACCATTTTGTGCAAAATAAAAAAAAATTAAATGAGACGCGTAAATCATTAACTTTCCTAATTGGGATAAATTAGATGCACAAATAACAAATATTTATTAAGTACTATCTTTAATACCACCTTCACCTATAACGTAGACACATTCCCTTTCTGGCATATTGGGACTATCTTGCAATTTGGCAACTCTTTCCTCACCTCTTCCTTTACGAAGTAAAATTCTGGTGGCAGAAGCGTGAGCAAGAACATGACCTCCAACTGGTTTTCTACCATCAGTAGCTGCGAATAAGGAGCTTGCTCCTGGATCAGATTGGACTTGATTAGTCAAAAAGATGGCAATATTGTAATCTTCTGATAATCGAGTAAGACAAGAAAGATGTTGATTTAATTTTTGTTGTCTTTCATTCAATTCACCTCTACCGGAGTAGTCAACTCTAAATCCAGCCATGATTGAATCAACAATTAATAACCTAAATGATCCATCTGCTAACTGATTACCTAATTGTTCTGCTAGTTCAATTTGATGTTCACTGTTAAGTGCTCTTGCGTAAGAGATATTCTCAAGGCAAGCGTCACCATCTACTCCGAATCTAGCCGCAATAGATTTAATTCTTTCTGGTCTAAACGTACCCTCTGTATCAATGAAAGCAACTTTACCTTCTGCACCACCTAATTCCTTTGGAAGTTGAGCTGCGACACAGAGGGTATGACATAATTGAGTTTTACCACATCTGAACTCACCGAAAACTTCGGTAATACTCATTGATTGAACACCACCACCTAACATTTCATCCATTTGAGTGGATCCAGTAGATATTACAAATACTTTACTTCTAATCTCTGCTTGTATTGATCCTGGTACAAAACCAACATTCTAGAAAGGTTATTAGTTTCAGCTTTTAGAAGATAGAATTTAAACAAAAAATAAATACTTACAATTAACTTTCCAGCTGCTTCTTTAATCTTTTCAACTTTAACCTCACTAAGACCCTTAATCTTACACAAGTTTCTTCTAGTAGTCGATAAAACAGTCTGATTGATTGAGGTTAGTATTCTTCAAAGGAAAAGTTGTTGCCTTTGGTAAAACTTACAGCCACTGATGATATTCCAGCAGACTTCAATTTGGTAATGTCACCAGCATTAACACCAAGGTCTTGCAATTCATCAACACTGACGATACCTCCAAATCCAGATTCTCTTTGATTAGACATTGTTTTTGGATTGAATTGACTGTTTCTTATTTAGTATGAAATAGAATGAGTTTTGCAACAGTTTTTTAAAAGAGCTTTACATTTTTAAGTCGCGCTTTTAAATAACCTTTGTTTACAAACAGCAACTAGTCTTTTTACTCTATAGTTAATCATGTCCAAATATCCTGAACCAAGCAAGTTAAAAGATAGGTATTCACCTGTTAAGAAGATACCGCCATATAAAGAGAGAAATGACAACTCTAAAAACTACGAAGCCTTTGCGGTTGCTCCTGGTAGAGGTGGATTATTGAAAAATGGCAAGTCATCTGGAGTGCTTCTGGTAACAGATAAAGATAATATAGAGCTGGTACCTTCAGCAAGAGCAAGTAAGGTAGATTCCAAAATACCTCAGCCAAATAGATTTTCTCCTATTAAGAGAAGTGGTTCACCCATACGTCGCCAAAAGATTAGCGAGATTGAACATGAAGCAATACAAACTAAAGACAAAGAAGTCCTTGAAGAGATCAACAAGAGAGCAAAGACAGTTTCCTTTACAAGTGACACACAGTTCAACAATAGTTCTACCAGCCTCTTTGTACATTCACGCAGCTCATCAATGAGAAGTGATAGCGGGTCATCTAATACACTTTCAGAAGATCAATTCTTATATGTTATAGGCCGGATAAACGAGATCCAAAGTACACAGAAACAGATTCTACAGAAATTGGAAAACTTAGACCAAAAGTTAGCATGAAAAGTATACATTATTATGATATTTAGAAGTCTATATTTTTAGTGGTTTGTTGTTCCTCATCCTTACCAACATCCTCCACAGGTATACCCCACTCTTCTATTTCAAATTTCTTTCTACCATTCTTGAAAGCATATTCACCATCATGAATCATCATAAGACCCTTCTCAGACAAAACAGGTAGTTTTATAATGTTCACTAGACCTTGCTGAATTTTAGCAGGCTCATTCTTGTATGCTTTTTCTATCAATTGACTCATTTCTTGATTGAATGGTTGTAAATGAATTACGGAATCAAACAATCCTTCTAATGTGGAAGTTAAACTAGAATCTCTTGGATAGAGTTCTAAACAAATTGATGCTATTAATGACAATGAATTTTCGTATTTACGTAGTTGTGCTCTTAATGTATGTATGAATGGTATTATGAAAGTAGGTGCACTAAATATAGGACTGTAAATGGTTGGGTTTAAAAGACTTGGAATGACCAATCTAATTGTTTTTGAAGGATCTTGCTTCAACTGTAACTTTATAATTCCTTCTATTTGACTTATTATATCGCCAAAATTAGGTGAAATCCTCACGAAGGAAATGTCTTGACTACTTGGACCTGGTGTTAATTTCTGTGTTATATCAAATTGATTATTGTAATTTTCATAACTACTATTTTCACCGAATTCTTCACCAGATGCTTTTTGATTTAATCCATATCTCCATGCAATCTTTAAATCATTTCTACCTGATGCTACTCTATTAGATAAGTTAGAAACACTAACCTTAGATTCATTTTCCGCTATTTTTGCCTTTTTTTGCTCTTTAGATGAACCCTTATATAATCCTGGTAAATCATTAGCCCATTGACTTGGAACCCCAGCTACTATAACATGTGAATGAAGCTTATCTTTTGTAATTCGATTATGCATAACCCCTTGTGAAACGAATGCTCTGAGCACTACAGAAGAGAAATCAGTAGTACTGGATTCTTCCAAAAGTAATGAATGACCCAAGGGTAATCCCTGATGTAATAATATTTTATCCAAATCAGATGCACCAGTTGATATAGTTGGCTGAGAAGTTATTAATGATGGTCTGACTGCCGGATTACTCATAATAGCTTCTAGATCATCTTTTGATTTTGATTGGGGTGAACGGATTGCATCTCTAGCAGGAATTTGTCTATTTAATGATGAAATAGGGCCTCTAGGTACAACCGGACCTCTACCTGGAATTGGTGAAACTGGAGCTCCTCTTTGAGGAGTAGGACCGCCTCCTATCACTTCACTTCTTTTACGAAACGACATTTGATAATATGACTTCTGCCCTTTTAGAATCAAATTTTGCAATAGGTTTTAAGAAAAATTATTGATGAGATCTAATTTGGGTTTCTGAGGTAGTGCGATGATACCAATTTTTTTGGGGTTGTAAGGCTAAATTTAAATATCTTTATCAAACTAACGATATCTATCATCAACAGTCATTCATAACATTCAAAACAACTTTCAATAATGGGTGCAGCATTGTCGATACCTTTGATGCCTATTACGGCAATGACATCATCATTAGCATCTTGTTTTGGTGCTGCAGCATGTTCTGCCATATGTTCATCAATTGGGGGAACTTTTAAGTCATCAATTATGACAAGAATAACATATGCAATCATTCTTTTGATTAATTCATTATTATCATGGATTGCTCTATCGCCATTCATAGTTCATAAATTAGAAAAAGCAACTTTTGGTTTCATTAATAATAAGTGTGGTCCAGATGGAAGTGAATGTATAAGTTTTACATCAGTTTACCGTATCAATTTTGCCCTTGGAACTTTACATTTGATATTGGCGGGATTATTATTGAATGTCACATCTACTGCTAATCCAAGAGCAGTTATTCAAAATGGATATTGGAAGATTAAAACCTTTTCATGGTTAGCATTAATAGTTGTTAACTTTTTATTAATCCCTGATAGTTTCTTTATATTCTATGGTAATAATATAGCCATAATTTTTTCCACAATTTTCCTTGGAATTGGTCTTATATTATTAGTGGATTTTGCTCATGCTTGGGCTGAGAAATGTTTAGAAAAGATTGAGATGGAAGAACTTACTGGAGAAGGAGACGCTGGGTTTTGGAAGAAATTACTTGTTGGTGGCACATTAACCATGTATGTTGCTAGTATTATTCTAACTGCGTTGATGTATTGGTTTTTCGCTGGCGAAACTTGTAATATGAATAAGACAGCTATTACATTGAATATGATATTCTCCTTAATAATTTCCGTCATGTCAGTTAATCAAACTATTCAAGAATATAATCCTCATGCTGGATTGGCCCAAGCTTCTATGGTTGTATTTTATTGTTCATATTTAGTCATGAGTGCTGTTGCATCTGAACCTGATGATAAACTTTGTAATCCATTGGTTAGATCAAAGGGTACTAGAACTGCTAGTGTTGTTTTAGGGGCATTTTTTACATTTATTGCCGTTGCATATACTACTACTAGAGCAGCTGCAAATTCAGCCTTTAGTTCTGAAACTTCAGATCCATATATTAGTGCACAACCGGCCGCTAGAAATGAAATGAGATATCAAGCCATTAAACAAGCTGTTGATGAAGGTCTGTTACCAGAAAGTGCTCTTACTCAAGCTGATTTATATGAAGATGATGCTGAAAATCAAGGAGATGAAGAAAGACTGAAAGTTAAATATAATTATGCTCTATTCCATGTTATTTTTTTCTTAGCCACACAATATGTTGCTACATTATTAACTATTAATGTTAAACAAGAAGATTCAGGAGATTTTATTCCGGTTGGAAGAACTTATTTCTCAAGTTGGGTAAAGATTATTAGTTCATGGGTATGTTTTATATTATACGGATGGAGTTTAGTAGCTCCCGTTGTAATGCCTGATCGTTTTGGAGTACAATTATAGTTAAATACTTTTAATAAATATAAAATTTAATGTGTAACATATTGTTAACTAGTAACTAGTTACTACTACCTAATTAGGAAGTCTAGGGTTCGCAGTGATATAATTGGCCAAAGGTGCACACACACTAAAAAAAAAATTCACATTTTTCAACCCGATCGAGAAAAGTCAAAAAAACTTATGAGCAGACAGATATCATAGCTGTTAATAATAGTTACTTGTTTGTCTTTAAATATATATTGAAAATGTCTGCCATTGTCGCTAGAGCCACTGGTTTCGTCAACAGTATTGTCACTAAAACCACCGAAGTTGCCAACGGTGCTGTGTACTGGGGTAAAGTCACTGCTGAAGTTGGTAAAGTTGTTTATAAGAATGAAGGATTAGCACCACCATCAAGTGCTCAATTCCAACAAGTTTATCAAAATGCTTTTAAATTTGTTCAATCTCCTGAACAACAAAGAGCTTTCCTTACCAAGGCTGCTCAATTCAAACCATCTAAGGAATGTGCTGTTAAGGCTGCTGTTTATGGTACTCAATTATTAGCTTTCTTTTCTGTTGGTGAAATAATTGGTAGAAGACATGTCTTTGGTTATCCATCTATTGGAGGTGGAGCTCATCATTAAATGGGGAGAAGTGATTATTATTTCTGAGAAAACATAATCCCATTTTTGCATTGTATAATAAGTGAATCGTTGTGATCTGGAATCAGGAATTGATAAAATGATTCCGGAGTTATCGATTCAATTTGAAAAAAGTGTATGTCGAATAACGTTTGTTATTTGAAATTTCCTTTTTTAACAAAACTATTCTTTACTATTATCTTACGGTATTTCATATATAAGATCAAAATTAGATGAAATTTTTATTATTTATTTTCCATTCTGTTATAAATATACATTTTATTTAGAAAAAAAGACATTATTTATGTATATATATCTATATATCTATGCTATTTCATTAATCAGTTGATTCTTGTTCTTCTTCAGCAGCAAGAGTCTTTCTCTTTTTAGATGCTTCAATCATTTCTTGTTTTTGTTTACGTTTTTGTTTAACAATCTTTGGAACCGTACTAATTTGTTTACGTTTAATTTCATGTTGTTTTATTTTTTTCTTATCATTTTTAGAAATCTTTGTTAAATCTTTCATCCAAGTTTGATCTAATTCACTACCTGATTGTTTCATAACATTAAGAATTGGTTTAATAGCTAAATCATCAGCTTTAGTAAAAAATGTAACTGCTTTACCCTTTTTACCTCCTCTACCAGTTCTCCCAATTCTATGAACATAAGATTGAGCACTTTGAGGTACATCATAATTTATAACTAAATTGATTCCTTTGAAATCAACCCCTCTAGCAATCACATCAGTAGTGATTAATACCCAAATATCCCCATTTTTAAATCGTTTGATAACTTCTTCTCTTTGTTTTGGAGTTCTTTCGGCATGAATGACATCGACATTTAATTTATCATATAATAATTCATGAAATAAAGCTTTAGCTCTTGTAATAGATTGTAAGAAGATGATGATTGGGGGTTTAAATTCTCCTTTAGATATCATTTCTCTAATAGCTAATAGTTTCCCTTGTTCATCACCAGTAAAGATCAACTTTTGTTCAATGGTACTTGAAGCAGCTTCTTTATGACCAATAATAACTCTTATAGGATCTTTCATTATAAATTGAGCCATTTCTTCCACTCCAGATGGGATAGTGGCGGAAAACATTGATTTGGTTAAAGTTGGATTAGTACAATTTGATAATATATCATCAGTTTGTTCAACAAAACCTTGATCAAATAATTTATCTGCTTCATCAATGATTAATTGTTCAACTTTAGATAAATCAAGATTTCCCTTTTTAACAATATCTATCAATCTTAATGGGGTTGTCACTATGATATCATATTTCGAACCATTAATAATCTTATGATTAAGTTTATTAGCTAAAGATTTGGATAATATAGCAATGTTTAATTTCTTACCTTTAACTAAAGTTTCTAATTCTTGAAAGATTTGAATGGCTAATTCATTAGTAGGAGATATGATTAAACCTCTAATTCCATGATTTTTAGATTTGGCATTATGAGTTTGTAATATACTTTGAACTAAGGGGATTAAAAATGCTAATGATTTACCTGACCCAGTTGGAGCACAAGCGATTAAATCACGATTTTGCAATGATATAGGAATAGCTTCACATTGAATAGCGGTTGGTTCGACGAATTCAGCTTCGATTAAATTGCTTAATAGTTTCTTATCAAGTTGAAAACGGGATACTAAATCTTCAAAGGATCCAATTGGTAATGGGATATCATCACCAGTTACTTTGGCTTGATTTTGTTTTCTTAATATTCGAGCATCTTCTTCAGTGGTTATTTTAGGTGGAGGTATTTCATCATCCTCTTCTTCCTCTACTTGTTCATTAGTCGGTTCGTCTGTAGGAGTAGTTGTAGTAGTTGTGGTGGTATGCTTTTTGGTATGAAAGAAATCAGTTTCCTTTTCAACTTGATGTTTTAAAGATTGTTCTTTATGCTTTTCAACTGATTGTTGTTTATGGGAAGGTAAGGAGTAATCAGTGGTGACATCACTTCTTTTCTTTAGAGAAGCACCTCTTGATAAGATTCTGAATATATCCATATCTATCTATCTATCTATCTATCAGTCGTCCTACCTTTATTGATACTATTCAATTCAATTACTATGATCTATTTATATAAAAAAATCTTTAACAGTGAGAAGAGATGCAAATATATTTTGTATGAGTATGACTAAGCGATTACATAATAGGGATTTTTTTCCTTTCTCTTTCAAAGTGGAAAATTTTTAAATGTTCAAATATCAAATGGTTAATCAAGATCAATTGGTATAACTGGAAGTATACAGTTCTATATATATATCTATCATCTCAATATCATGAGTAGTATACGACAACTAGTCATACCAAACAGACTTATAGGATTGAAGTCTGGTATAAGTTGTACATCATATATCCCGGTGAGAAATATATACTTACATAAGGGATCTCGAGTGGCAGGACTTAAAAGAGATCCAAAGGAAGCATTTACAACTTATAATGGATATCAATATGAATTATCAGAACTGAATTTAAAACCAATAAAGGAGTTCTTAACTCAGAAATATCATATATCTGATGAATTAATCTTACAAGTATTAACTCATAAATCATTTGGTAATGGGATAAAACCATATAATGAAAAATTAAGTGCTATGGGATCAAAGATTTTAAGTTTATTCTTTACAAAATTTGTGGTTAATAAACCATCTAATAATGAATTAGCTATAAATGGAAAGAATTTAGATGTATTAGGATCACCTATGGCTAAAGAATTAGGAGGGAGATATGCTTTGGGGGTATTTGCAAAGAATCATAATTTAAATTCAATAATGTTTTGGAAATCATCAAGTCATACTGTTGGATTTCTTAATAGTGGAGAATTAAAAGTTAGTGCTCAAATGATGTATGCATTAATTGGAGCGGTAACTTTAAGTCATGGGAAATTAGTGGCGGAAGAATTTATTCAAGAAAAGATCTTGAATAGTAATGATACTCCATTAGAAGACATAGCAAGTACTGTAGTTGAATCCAATATAGAAAGAAAGAGAAAGCAGAAGGAAACTGTTTAATTAATCTAAAATCCTTGCATATATGTATATATAAAAGAGTGAAGGATGATGTACTTTAACTGAGGGATCGTAAGAGACAGAGTCTAATAATGGATTAATTAGAAGCTTTAGGGTTAATCAAATGAAGTATAATCATCATAACAGACACAAACCAATCAAACAAATAGCATATGTTTATATCATTTTCTTAAAATAATTTGTACATAGATATCAATATAATCCCATATTTCATATATTAAATATTACTAGGAGGAGTTGTTCTGCAGTTGTAAGCGATAGACTGTTACCATATGCAGTTCTGGTATATCTGTACCTTACTGTTAAGAGGGATAATAACATAGTATACTAAATGTTAGGCTTAGCTATAACTAACTAACCAACCACTTAATTTTCAATTAAACAATATAACTAGTTAGAACAATAGTATATAAGCCATAAGCCATAAGCCATAGTTAATTCTATTAGAGACAGACAGACAAATACGCGTCTTACCTTTTTTCCCTTTTTACAGTGAGAGAAAATTTGATTTCTTTTTTTGGAGTGAGGTGGATGAAACATAAAACAAAAGCAGCAGCGGTTAATTCAAATTTATAAACAAATCATATTTACAACCAATATCACTTTCAATCCTTCCCCATCCATCACCAGTATCATTTTAACTGACCATATACAATCAACCATGAGTGATAAGGATTTGGTATCTCGTTATAAGGAATTGAAACAATTTTTAGATATATCTGATGATCTGACTTCAAGAAGTAAAACAAATCTATCAAGAGCTGCCAGAGCTAGAGAAAAGTTATTAAAACTTTCCAGTGCTCAATTCAAAGAGTTAAGTACTGATGTTTATGATGAATTGAAACGAAGAATCGATGAATCAAGAGGGGAACCCGATTATTTATTACCAAAATCTTCATTCCATCCAAAGAGAAATCAAGCAAGACAAAAATTATCTTCTTTACCTCAACCAAGATTTAAAGATTTAGTATCTGATATCTCTTATGAAATTGAAAGAAGAAACTTACATGTTGAATTACCATCGTTTAATTCGAATTCCACCACTTCTCCTTCCAATAATAACATATCAAATCATACTAATAGTCATTCTAATGGTAATGCCTCAAATCCTTATGGATCATCTAAAAAGGAATCATTAACTAAATCAATTGATTTGGATGTGGGAAGAAAATCAACTCTTGAATCAGATCCAACCATTAATAGTTCTCTCCATAATCATAATCATAATAATAATAACAACTACAATCTCAATCACAACAACAATAATAACAACAACAATAATAGTCATAATGGTATTGGTATACAATCTAAAACTGTGGTACCTACTAAAGCAAACTTAACTTGGTCAAGTGATGAAGAAGATGTTGATAGTTTTGATGAAAAAGATGATGTCAAACAAATCAATATCGTTAAAGATATTAGTACTAGTACTTCAAAAAGTCTGACTGAAAATAAAGAAGAAATTAATCAATTACATTCTAAAATTGAATCTCTTCAACTGAAAAATGCTGAATTAGAAGAAAAATATCAAATGATTCAACATGATTATAATTATTTAACTTCTCAAAATAAATCTTTAAGTAATGAAATTGAATCTTTAAGTGCTGAAAAACTTAATTTATTAAATAATCAAGAAAAGACAAGATCAGTTAATTTTGATGATGAATTATCGAAATTAAAATCGGCTAATGCTGCTTTAAGACTTGAAAATCAATCATTAAAGAATACTACTTCTCCAGTTAATAAACATATTGATATTATTAATAATAATAATTCATCATCAACCATTAAACCAACTTCTAAAAAAGATGTGGAATCATTCATTCAAAAATTAAATAATTTAGAACTTTCTAAATCAAATAATCAAACTGATGTAAAGAAAGAAATCTTAAAATTACAAAATAAATATGAAGATGCTCGTTCAAATTCATTATCTAAAGAATTATTAAATAAATCATTGGATAAAGAAAGTCTCAAACATTTAACTTCATCTCATGGTTTAATTTCCATGAAATTAGTATCTGATTTACAATCTATGATTGAATCATTTCTTATTTATTTAAATACTGAAAATGATTCTGATATTTTATTTGAAAAAATTTCAAAATTATCCGTTATTGCCAATGAAATTGCATCTCAAGGTGAAAGTCAAGTATTAAATAGTAATGAATATTCGGTTTGTTTACGTGAAGCAGTTAGTTATGCTCTTACTACTACCAGATACTTTGCTGTTTATGATGGTATAATTCCCAAAGCTGTGGTTGAACGTTCTATTGGTGAAGTTAATTTTTCATTATGTGATTTAATTTCATCAGTTAAAATGAAAGAAAATTCTTCAAATTCAAGACAAATTGAATTAGATTCAATTAATGATCCAATTAATAATAATAATAATAATAATAGTAATAATCACAGTGTTAGTGAAGATTTTGGGGTTAGACCATTAAGAATGGCAGATAAATTAAGAGAAGCTCAAACTTCTTTTAGTAATGATAATTCATCAAAACAACAACAACCATCACAACAACAAGATGAAGTTGTAACTTCTCCAAATTCTCGTTTAGCAAGAGCTAAAGTTGCTAATGCATTTACAGTTTTAAGAGAAAAGAAAGAACAAGCCAATGAACCAAATTCTCCTATAAATAATAAAATTAATCAATCACCTATAAAAGTTAGTCCAAAAAGTAAAAATATTAGTGCATTAACATCTAAATTTGAAACTAAACAAATTCATGATGAAGAACCATTACAAAGAGGTTCACCAAAAGGTTCTAAAGCTCCTGGTATTACATATCTTGCCACTAAATTAAATGGTTTTGAAACATCACCAAAAGATTCATTTAATAATCATAATAATAATAATAATAATAATAAAACCACTCCTCCAAGAAAACTTAATATTTTAGATAAAGTTAGACAATTTGAAGATCCTGATAGTAATAAATCTAATTCATCATCTTCACCATTTACTAAAAAAGCAGTTAATAATATTGATTCTGATATTTCAAGTACTAGTATTCCAATGGACGAACCAAAATTACAAGGTCAATCTAATTATGGTAATGAAGCTGAGCATAATAATAATGGTGATCAATTAGGTGAAGCTGCTATTATTACTTCAACAGGAGCTGCTGCTACTGCTGCTACTGCTGCAGTAGCTGTAGCTGGTGGAGTTGAAGCTTCTAAGGGTAAAGGTTTATTTCAAAATTTACGTGACAGATTGGCTGTTAATAATGGTAATGTTAATGGTAATGATAACACTCATAATAATGTTCAAGATGATGACCTTGATCTTAATGAAGTTCCAAATGATCACCAAGAAGAAGAGGACGATGATGAGGAAGTTGATGGTTTTACTACCATTAAAAAACCGGTTAAATCAGTATCATATCTGGAAGATACTAAAAGTGGAGCTAATAATGGAACTGTAACGAAGCCACGTCAAGTGGTGGAAGAAAATGAAGATGAAGAAGAAGAAGAAGAAGAAGATGATGATGATGAAACTGAAGAAGAGATTGAAGCTAGACAAAGACAAGAATATCGTAAATCAATGGCAGCTGCTACTTTCAATGTTAATTTATTTGATATTGATGATCCCGATAATACTTTAACTCAAGTTTTATTATATTTGGAGCATCAAACAGTTGAAGTTATATCTACTATTCAATCATTATTAGCCACTATTAAGAAACCTAACGCTACTAGAGGTGATTTAAGAGATAAATCAAAAGCCATTACTATTGTTATATCTCAAATGACAGAAGCCACTAATACATCGATGAATCAAACTCGTAATGCTCAATTAAAAGAACATGGTAGTTGGGTTGTTAAAAGTTTAGAAGATTGTCATCATCGTATGATAATTTTATGTCGACCAAAGGAAGGAATTGAGAATGATGATTCTCAATTTGCTGATAAGAATTTTAAACAAAGATTAGCAGGAATATCATTTGATATTGCTAAATGTACGAAAGAATTAGTTAAAACTGTTGAAGAAGCTAGTCTTAAAGAAGATATTGAACAACTTGATGCAAGAATTAAGCATGGTAATGGTATTTAAATTTAGAGTTAGAAAACATATAGTTTTGCTTTTAAAAAATTGTAACATAGAAATAATAAATTATTTGATTAAAAAAGATTAATTGTCGTAAAAAATTTATTTTCGTAAAATATGATATATATACACCTATAAAAGTATGATTATCGTATATATTTTGATAAGAATTTTTGATGTAAATCTGATTTTAAAGTATCATTAGTATAAGTTGATTTGTCATTTGTTGTAGTTGTAGTTGTAGTTGTAGTAGTTGTGGTGGTTGTTTTTGAAGTTGATAATCTTCTTCCAAATGCTGACCCTCCTCTCCAAGATTTCTTTTTCGATTGTTGTTCCTTTTGTTGTTGTTCAAGTTGTTGTAATTTCAATTGTTCTTGTTGTTGAGCTTTCATTTTCCGTAAATGTTGTAATTCCTCAAGTAAAGCTTGAGTCTCTTCATCGTCCTCATCATCATCATCATCGTCGTCGTCATCTGCATCCGAGTCTGAATCTTCTTCTTGTTGTATCTCATCTAATTTCGAATCGAGTAATGAGTCCGGCAAGAGATGTTTTTGACGAGATTTGATTCGTTGAATCTTGACGCCTATTTTGGTTGATCCTCGTCTTGAAGTTGTCCTTGATGTGACTTCCCCCTCTTCATCATCATCAGATATAGCTTCACTATCATCATCATTGGATAATTCTGCCTCATCGCTTATTTCATTTGATTTTATAATTAAATAATCATCATCATTGGCTTCATTCAACTTATGGATTGATTTCCTTCTTCTCTTCCCATCTGAACTAACACTAGTAGCTCCGGTGCCTGTACTTGTTATCGATAATTTTCTTGAAAAATTCAATGCCACCATATTACTATGACTATCATTATTATTATTCTTCGAACGTTTGAAATCGATTTTTTCATTTTCGAAATCCTCATCATCCTGCTGCATCTCATCAAAATCATGTTTAAGACTCCCACTACTGGGTATCAGGGGTAATTCATTCTCAATCAATTCTTGTTTTAATTCATCAATGGCAGTAATGGCGATATCAGGTCTTAATTTGATGGTGGAGTTGGTGGATTGATCATGTTGGATGGTGGATTGGATCAGTTGTTGTTTACCTCGTTTGCTCTCTAGCGTAGGTCTGTGATTGGTTGTCATTATGTGGTATATGATATGGACTTAAGTTGGAGTTGAAAGGTCAGGTAAAATTGAGGTTTAATTAAGATTTTGATATATAAATAAACAAATAGAGTGAGCCATGCATATAATTTAAAATCTTTAAAATTTTTTTTTTTCTTGTCATAAAGAAGAAGAGCACGCGGGATAACACTAACAATGCATGAGGTCATAAAAAAATATTTATAATTTGCAATCACTACTACACTGTGTGGTTATCTATGGTTATGAAGTCATATTCTTTATACGTGTCATGTTTACTATATATAAGCGATAGAAAGAATTTGATTGTAGATCTATTTACAGGTGAGTCTGAACTTAACAGGGTCTAAACTTCCACATCAAGAGGACCAAAATATTCAAATTTAACATTATCAATTACTCCTCTCGTAGATAAATGTTGACGAATAGATTTCATATATGGTCTTGGACCTAATAAGTAGACGGTTTGATGTTTAGTAATGAAATCTAAATCGGAGAGAGATAATCTTTGTAAATGATATTTATCAATGATATCTTTATCAGATGGAGTGACTGATTGTTGAGAGAAATATTCAATGATTTTGAATTGAGTTGGATATTGATTGTGTAAATCTTGGAACAATGAAGTGAATGGTCTTTGTTGAGTTGATTTATTGGAATATAATAAAGTGATATTCTTTCCTTGTTTCAAAGCTAATGGTAGGAAGGAAATAATAGGTGTGATTCCAATTCCACCAATAATTAATACTAAATCATTAGAAGAAGATGCTTCTTCTTCATTGTAGGTGAAATTACCAGCAGGAGGAGCAACTAATATTTCATCCCCAATTTTCAAATCATGATGAATATAGGATGAAACCAATCCATCGGGAATCAATCTTACTGAAATTCGATATTGTCCATTAGTAGGGAATTCCGATAATGAATATTCTCTACTGATTAAATGATCATAAGGTTTTAAATTCCATCTAATACAAACATATTGACCTCTAATAGGGATATCAATATCACCATCTTTAGGTTTGAAATAAATTGATTTAACATTCTCCGCTTCCTTAACTATATGGGTAATGATGAATGATTTAAATCCGTCCCATTTAGCATGATCATATTGTTCATATTCTAAATTAATTAAAGTTTGGGCTAAATTTCCATAAGCGATACTCCAAGCTTCAACAAATTCAGGAGTAGCGATTTGAGATCCTAATAATTCTCCCATAGTAGCGATTAAATTTAAACCAACAATCGGATAATCTTGCGCTTTAACTTGTAATCCAACATGTTTAACCACGATTTGTTTGACGAATGAAGTTAAGGGAGATAAATCTTCAATATGTTTAGCATAATTCAATAATGCAAATGCTAAGATTTTAGGTTGTCTTAAAGTTTTTTGATCATTAATATTGAAGAATACTTTAACTTCAGGATTTCTTTCTAACATGTTTGCATAGAATTTAGCGGTGAGTTTTTCTCCTGCTTGTTCTAAGATAGGAATGGTTGATTTGATGATGGATATTTGAGATTCATTTAATGGTTGAATAGTATAAATTTGATTAGTTTGTGTCATGATTAATTGATAGGTAGTTCATATAATGAAAATAAATCAATTGAAAGCATATTTGAAGGATTATTTATACTCCAGATTTAGACTTTTACACAACGGTTAGAAAACACTTTCCATGATTGGTGAATTCGGTAAGTTTAAATTTTAAGTTGCAATTATAAACGTATGGAATGAACGTAAATTTGCAGACGGAACAAATAAAAAAAAATCGAGGCTCAAAATGGAATGTAATAGTGATACGGCGATATATTGCCGGGTGAGAGAAGAAAGTTGAATTAATATTGAAATACGAGTCAATAGATGAATCATGCCACTAGATTTTACGTAGTTTATACTAAGAGAATGGTTTAAGAAGTAATGAACAATGAGGGAATTTGTAAGAGAGAGTGTATTAAGTTATTCTCTTAAGTCCTATATTGTTGGCTTAGAATAGAGTTTTTATAAGCCATGAATAATTGGTAACCCATTTTTAGAATTAAAGTATACTATTATCGGAATGATTGATCTATAGTTGGGATTTAACCTCAATTTGAATCGTTAAAGCATACTAATGGTATATGATATACGGGAAATTGAATATAATTATAATTATACTGAAGTTTACATAATCCAGGCATTTAGTGTAAGTGAGAATTAATGGCATGATTTTTTTTTATCTGTATAGTAAAAATAATAATAATAATTACAGTTTAGACAGATGATTATTTATACGGATATGTGAGTGAGTCAACTACTAGTCATCTATTTCAAGTATGATATACGGATGATATCGGATTATTTCTGTCGTTAATTAGTTTGGTCATATAAAGTTTATTTGAGTGATATATATGATAATGATGACAATCAATCAATCAATGTGGTAGCGAAAGAGAATAATAAGGTATAACAACATCCATACCTCTGTATAGTAGATTAAAGTTGACACATTCAATGATTGAACAAAAAGAGAGATAGATCATACATGGGGTATAGATGTCCCCAAACGGTTGCTGCCAACCTTATTATGATATGTGATGTGATGTGAGGTAAGATATGATATGATATGATATGATAAGAGATGAGATTTACCATTTTCTATTGTTAACATTGTGATGAGTTAGATACGAATTGGAGTCGTATTGTTTTAAATAGTTTATAGTTACTATGTTTCCAAAACAAAAGTGGCGAGTAGGGGGGGCGGGGTTTGGAATGCATTCCCTATTATTTTTTAAAACGATCTCTCCACGTCTAAAGTGGGAGTGGAGAACATAAAATTGATTTCATTTTACTGTGGTCAATCCCAATTAATCTTAAACTGATAGGAATTACCATTAAGTAACTAACTGTTTGAAGATTATGAACTTTATCTCAACAAATAGATAATAGATAGAGATAGATAGAGATAGAGATAGGTAAACAAATAAACTAAATAAGCTAAATAAATTAAATTATTAAATAATAATTCTTCAACATATCAACTAAATAATAATAAATAAATAAATAAAACTTGTGATGTTTAAAATGAGGATGATGAAGATGATGCTGATGTCGTGTCAGTCATTAGTATGTAGTTCACAGTAATTCATAGTGTATAGATAGAATATGGATAAGTGGAGCCTTTCGTTAAATTTTTTTTAATTTTTTTAATTTTGTTGGAATTCTTTTTTTTTTTTTTTTTTTTTTTAATTACGGGTATCACTAAAAGTTCAGTTAACTAAAGTAAACTGGAGTGATCATAATTTTTACAACAAAATTTTTATTTACAACCAAATTAATTATTATCAACAACTTCTTCTTCTTCTTCTTCATTATCTATCTTCATCGAATCAATCAATCAATCAATCAATCAATCAATCAATCAATCATTCTTCAACCATCATCTACTACTTAGACTATTCAACTTAGGTTATACTTTCCTTCCACCAACCCACCTCCCCACATCCTCACGTCTGTTTCTACCCTACCCTGTCGCCTCATTCTATTTTTGTAAACTAACCTTATTTTATTTTATTTTACTTATTTTCTTACTAATTCATTACCTCATTAGCTCAATTACTCCCTCCCTTTAGTTATTTTACAATCCATCAAGTAGATCCAAACCACTATAACATCAACTACTATTAATATAACAAATGTTTGTATTTCCAGCGTTTGATTCAAACTATAAAACAAGAAAAAGAACGTTTAAATGTTGTCAAAGTTGTAGAACAAAAAGAATTAAATGTGAAATCACTTCTAAAGATTATGAAATTATTGGTTGTTTAAATTGTACAAAACATGGTTTCCAATGTAGTTTAATTAAAAAAATTGATCAATCTAATAAAAATAATAATAATAGTAATGAGTTACAACAACAACAAGTTCAGATCCAAGTACAACCTCAACCATCTCAACAACAACAGCAACAACAACAACAACAACAACAACAACAACAAGTTCAACCTATTCAAGTTCCTCAAATTCAACAACAACAACAACAACAGGTTCCACCTTCAATCAATTCAACTACAAATACAACTCCTTCAAATACTATAAATTCATCAACTCCAAATAGTACAGTATCAACTTCTGCAACTACTATAAATACTACTAATTCTTCCCCTTCAAATCTTTGTGTTAAACCTGAATATCCTGCTTCAATAATACCATTCCAACAACATAAACATAAACAACAACAACAGCAACAGCAACAGCAACAGCAACAGCAACAGCAACAGCAACAGCAACAGCAACAGCAACAGCAACAGCAACAGCAACAGCAACAGCAACAGCAACAGCAACAGCAACAGCAACAGCAACAGCAACAGCAACAGCAACAGCAACAGCAACAGCAACAGCAACAACAGCAACAGCAACAGCAACAGCAGCAGCAACAGCAGCAACAACAACCTCAACAACCTCAACAACCTCAACAACCTTATCAACCTCAAGATATTATATCTCCACCTCAATTAGATTCAAATCAATCCATGAAAAGAATAACTCCTCAATATTTAAAAGCAAAATTCAATTTCAATATCTCAGGTCAAGATTCAGATTCAACTTATCAATATCTTTTCCATGGTCATCCTAAAGTTATTATTTCCATGTCGGATGATCAATCAATTTGGCATGAATCAGGTGTTTATGTTAAAAACCCATCGGATGAAGAAGATACAAAAGGTCAACCTTTAGGACCTCCAACTTCCGCACCTACTCAAATCCCTCAACAACAAGAACAACAACAACAACAACAACAACATCATCATCAACAAGTTCAACAATCTCAATTCGATAAATTAAAGAAATCATATAAAATCAAAAACTTTGGTAATGGTAAAGATAAAGAATATTATATTAAAAATCCAAAAGTTTACCAATTTTTAAAATCAATTGATGCATTTACTTTATCATCGATCAACTATCCAATTACATTGGCTGAAACAAAACAATTAATTGAATTATATTTCTTTAAAATTAATTCAATTTTCCCTTTGGTTCATGAACAAGGATTTTGGGATGATTTTAAAAACAATAAATGTCAAAATGTATTATTATATTCAATTATTTTAGCTATATCAAGAGATAAATTAGCAGAACCAATTTTAAAAGATGTTTTTAAACGAGGTTATAGATTACAAGAAATAAATCAAATTCAATTCCAACAAGAATTAATTAATTTTATGACGGAATTACATTATAAAATACGACAATTAATGTTAATTTTACCTCAATTAGGGGATGCCGATAAATTTTCTCGAATTGTAATTCATCTTGTTTTATCATTACATTTTGCTTATGATAGATATGGTAGTGAACAAAGTAGTCATGATCTTAGTGCTGCTATAAATCTTGGTAATGCTATTGGGATTCATATGAAACGTTTATCATCTCAAAAAAGTATTGAAAATAAAGTGGAATATCTGAATAATCTTTGGTGGTGTTGTTATATATTTGATAGATTTAATGGTTTAACTAATGCTAGAGCAGTTTTCATTAGACAAGAAGATTTTAATATTGATTTACCTTATAATAATATTAATCTTTTAAAAATGGTTCAATTAGCAAGATCTTTAGAAAATATGTTTTTTGCAATTTTTCAACCTTTTAATAATAATAATGTTATTGGAAATAATAATATGATAAGGTATAAAATGTTTAATAGTGATGAATTTCAAAAAATTGAATTTGAAACTTGTGAAAAGGAAAGATTAAGATCAACTAATAAACCATTTTATTCAAATTTAAAAAATGATTATACTACAAATACTATTCATTTTTTAACTAGAATTGTTAATAATGTTATTATTTTAGCATCTCAAAAGGCAAAATATGATAATCCTCAAATTCCTAATAATATTCCTGATTTAATAAGTCAAAGAGCTGCTTCCAATGTTTTATGGTATATGATTCAAATGGATGATGATTTAAAAATTAATATTCCAATGAGTCCATGGTGTATGTCATTAGCTATGGCTGTTGCATTAAAGAAAAAGGCTAAATTACATTTGAAATTCAATAATTCAACCTCATCATCTTCATCATCATTTACTAATATGGGTGGAAGTATTAATGAAAATGATCATTTAAATAATGGTACATTTGAAGATAATTTCCAATTTGAACAATATTTTAATGAATTAAAGAAATTCTCATCAACTTGGTGGATTGTCGATGAAAATTATAGATTAACTAATGATTTCATTGATACTTTAAATACCAAAGTTAAAAATAAAAAGAGAAGATCATTACCAACTGCATCATCATCATCATTGGCAAGTACTAATAATGCTAGAGGTGGTTCAGTTTCAGTTAAACGTGCCAGACATGAAAGTAATTCAAGTTCAAATGGAAGTCATGAATCAACTAATAGTAGTCTTAATGAATCTCATCAACCTCAAATGATGAATAATGCAAACCATAATAGTAATAACAATAACAATAACAATAATAATAATAATAATAATAATAATAATAATAATAATAATAACAACAACAACAATAATAATTTACTTAATGCATTTGATGATCCAATTTGGTTAAAGAGATCTATACCATCTCCCGTAAATAAAAACCAATCACCATTCCCTATTCCACAATCACCCATTACTAAACCTGATTCCATACCATCTATAAAGAGTATGTTACATAATAATAACAATAACGGTAATAATGGTAACAATATTGCTATTCAAACTCCACCTGAATTAACATCTCATTTATTAAATATGAACAGTGTTAATAATGGTAATAATATGATGAATATGAATATGAATAATGGTAATATGGGAGGAGGAAATAATTATAATAGTAATAATAATCTTCAAAATAATCAAAATAATAATAATATGAATTATATTAATAATAATATGGGTAATATTAACAATAATGGCGTTAATATGAATAATAATAATAATGGTGTTAATAATAATGTTGGAGGTAGTAATGTCAATTCAACTATGATGACTGGTTCAACCTCGAATTCGAAACCATTCTTTGGAAGTGATTCATCATTTAGTCCGAATAGTATGAGTTCAGGAGATGCTAATCAATATGATCAATATTTTGAATCGATGCAAATTGATATATTTAATAACGATTTCTTTAAGGATGTTCCAAATGTGATCAATTTATTAAAGTAATTTAACTGAATGAGTGAAATGTGTAATAAAATAAAATGTGTATAACAACACAAACAAAACAAATATTTACCCTTATATGGATTTATGTCGAAAACTACATCAATGATTATGACTTATTAAAAAAACATACTTAAAATTCAATTCTTTTTTTCTATTTATTTTTGGATATGTATTAAATGTGTTTATAGAGTATATATATAACGATAACAATATAATAATGTACAATTACTTTTCCAACCTGAGACTAGTCTAATTATCTTCTTCTTCTTCATCATCATCTTCTTCGTCTTCACTATTAATTTCATCTTCCCAACCATCTTCATCTTCACCTTTTCTAGAGGGGATTAATTCAGACATATCTGGACCACCAACTTGTTTTAATAATAATTCAACTTGTTCAATCAAACCTGGATCCAAATCAGCCACTAAATTATCACTATTGATGATTTTGAACCCTTGCGTTAACGAGGATTTAACTTCTTTCATTAATGATTTGATTTCAGGATTAGAGGATTTAAGTAATATTGAAACATCAATATCACGATAATCATCATCTTCTGAAGCTTTTTTGGTAGATGATGATTGGAATAAGATTTGTTTGGCATGGAATAAATTGGCAATGGCTTCATAATAATATATATCTAATATATTTTCATTTATATCTTGAATATTTGAAACTATAGTGATGGTAATTTCATAAAGTTCTAATTCAATAGCGAATTTAGCTAATGTCAGTAATGGTTGGATCAAATCGACATATTCCAATCCAACTTCGAATGAATCAAGATCTTCTCCTTCTTCTTCTTCTGCTCCTTGTTTTATCTTATTGGCAGATTCTTCTAATTTAACTTTCTTTTGTTGGAATAATTGCCATGATTTTAATAAGGCTTCTTTAGCTTCTTCATTACGTTGTTGAGAGATTCTGATGGAGGATAATAATGATAATGCTTCTGGATTGTTAGGATCTAAACTTATGGAATAATTGATTAAATCATTACATTGAGTTTCAGCTTCATCTTCCATACATAAATCAGTCATCCAAATTTCAATCTTAGCAAATATTCCTTGATTTAACTTTTTGATAAGATAGGTAAGTAAGGATTCCTTGGTAGGATATAATTTTGATAATTCAACTAATAATTCATCTTCAGTATCTTTATCATGTTGAATAATATCTAATTGTTGTTGTAATTTTTGTAATCCGATATTTAAAGAATTTATCCCATCTTGACCTCCAATAATTTGACCAAAATAGAAAAACTTCTCCACTCCTTTCGAAGCAATAGGATCCAATTCACAAGCTTTGACTAATACATCATAAGCATTCTCTAAATCATTATTTTCTAATAACGTTTCTCCAAAAATTTGTAAATATTCAATTTGATCATTATAAGTTTCAAAACTTGGTGTTAATAATTCCAATGCTTTTTCAGATTGGGAGGATTGTAACAACGCCCTAGCCTTGGAGACAAGAGTAGTTATATCTGAAGATGACATTAATTAACTGTAGATCTTCAATGGTAGGTGGTATTTGACCCTTGTTGGTGGTGATACTATTGGTTGTTGATGTTGATGGATATTTGAATAGTAAAAATTTATAATCTCTTCGCATCAATAATTTTTTTTGGTGGTTGTGAAAATAAATAAATTAATTAGAAATAGTACTAGAATATCTAATCCACAGGAGGAGGTTATTTACAATATGGATGGGGAAGTCAAGACGGCTATACCGTCTCGAAGGATAACAGAAGATCAACTACAGATCTTATCCAATGAATACAATATCCTTCATTTAATCTACTTTCGAAGTAAGAATCAACATCGTCAATCAATATGGTGGAAATATCTTAATATTCTTCATCGACAAATTCGAAATATAATGAAATTAAGTGTCGATAGTCTACGTATCAAACCTTCCAAACAGGATAAGATCAGTCATAAATGTCATCAAATCGATAATCTTGTGCATTACTTATTGAAGAAGATCTTTAGAAAGGCGTATTTTGAATTTAATAATATCATAACATTAGGTCAATTCATAAGTTTGGGATTCACTTTGGTTGGATTGTTATCGAAGTTATATACTATCTTGATAGATATATCAGGCCAGAAGGGAGATAAATCATTAGATCAATTGAAATTGGCAATGTCGAGCACGATTGAGAAGACATTAAAAGTTACTGGGGTGAGTTATATTGGAGATGATGATTTAGGTGAAGAGATTATACTAGAGGATGTGCTAGTTGACAATCCCAAGAAAAGGAAAGCAGAAGAAGAAGAAGAAGAAGAAGAGGATGTAAATGGAAAGGTGAATGTTGATGTCAAAGTGAATGATAACAATGATAAATCAAAACCAAAGTCAGATATACCATCCAGAACCACATCAACCATCAATAAAGCCAATAAAAAGATAAAGAAAAAGAAGAGTAACAACTACGGGCAAAATTCTTCATCCTCCAAAAGCAAAAAATCAAGTAAGAAGACCATTGATGATATCTTTGGCTTATAAACTATATCACATCACGAATTACGAACTTTAATGAAATTAAATTCAATATACTTATTTATGCTTGACTTGAAAATACCTTTACTTTTTTCTGTTCTATAGATACTATATGTTTCTCTATTACTTTTCATCATCATTTATATTTCTAATTATATAGAATCTTAATAAATGTATATATTTACAGTTATATCACTAAGTAAACCTTTTATCATAAGTTGTAGGGCTCATTTCATTAAAGTACTTTACGATAGTAGTTTTCCTGTACATAATAATAATAATATTTTTATCTAACTATATAACCCCTTATTTGATAACCAATCAATTATAATGGAACCACAAAAACTTCTGTTCTTGTCAATTCTAATATCACTGTTCTGCGAACTTCATTTGGTTCGATTATTTCAAAGTATTTGTCCTATACATCTACAAAGCTGCAATATAGAAAATTTAAATAACTTAAAATTACCTTTAAGTTTAACACTGTTGAGATTTCTTAATATTCATTTTAGATCAATTGATGATTCAGTGATCCAATGAGGTATCCCAATTTAGTCTTTCTATCTTTCACGAGTTGCGTTATAGATGATATTTCTTCAGGAATACGGTTTCCAAAATATCTTCAAATGTTAGAAATTCCCCTTAATAAGAATAAACAATTATTTTCAATAATTCTTAATCACGAATGCTTAACCCATTTAAGAATATTTCCATTACATTCTTTGGATTTCTTCGAAGAGTTTAAAGATTTTAATATTTCAAACCCCCACAATAGAAGTAAAATCAATAGATTAGAATTCTATTTGGCTTACCCTATTTATGATTCAAATCTTCCGGTTAAAGTTTATGAGAATATTGAAAAGGCTTTTGGAAAGAGAATTGAAAGAATAAGGTCTAGCTGTAATATTTTCAAATTTGATCTTAGTCGGTCGTAGTTTGTTTAATTGTTAAGGGGTAGGTTTTGTACCAACACTTACATGTAGATGAAGTACAAGTTTAGTAACACCTCACGACAATGATATTTCTAACATTGATGAAATTAAATTCAATATACTTATTTATTCATCTATATTATATAAATATACATTTATACTAGAACAAAATATTAACACCTTTATAGAAACCCTTGTAAAATTTTTTTATTATCATAATAGTATAGTTGTTTGTTTGTTATACAATTTTTTTTTTTAGTTTTTTATGTTTTTTGCAATTAAAAGAAATACACGAAATAAAAAGTATAAACCGCCATAATAATAATAATACCCCCAAGAAAAAGAAAAAAGAAACTCATATCTAGAAAATCATAAACCATAGTTACTCAAATGTACTGATTGTAATATTGTTGTTGTGCTTGTGCTTGTGCTTGTTGTTGTTGGAAATGGGATGGATGGTTGTAAGTTGGTTGCTGTTTTTGATTCATGTACTGAGTAGGTTGTTGTTGATGAGCTTGTGGTTGTTGTTGCTGTTGTGGAGCACCATTCTTGAAATAATGAAGGATTTCGTTATAGTTATTGAAGGTAGAATTATTTAATTGATCAATATCTAAACAAAATTCATCATCATATTCTTCAAGCTTTCTTTGTTGAATTTGATTTGAACGATCAAATTGTTCAAAAATTGGTGTCACTTGCGATTGATTGGTAGCATTTGGTAAATGATTTCTTGGATATTGTTGATTTTGAACTTGAGCTTGTAATATTTGGGAGTAATTAATTGGTGATTTAGTTGACACTGGTGTATTGGCAGATGGAATGGAATTTGAAGTAGAATTATTCATTTGAGATTGATAATTACTAGTGGATGAAGTTAATGATGGAACTGGTGAATGTCCACTATAATCATATGGTGGCATATTATTAGCTGATGATGGACCACCTGGAGTAGCACCAGAAGATGAATGAGGAGTATCAACCACAAATGGAGTTGAAACTACATCAGGCAAAGTTGGATTATCAATAATAGTATTGGTAATTGGATCGATATTACCTGAAATATAATGAGAATGTAATACTTGATTAGTTAAATTAGAAGCATCTAATTCTTTTTGTTGTTTCTTTGATAATCTCTTCTTTAATTTATTCTTAATTCTTGATTTACCTTTAAATCCAGCTGGTAAATAACGACATTCACCACCTTCGACATGTAATTCACACCAAATTTCAGCGTTGCGGAAATATTCTCCACACATTGAACAAGTACCACCTGAACTTGATCTATCTTTAGTTTTAACTCCTTTTGGATATTTGAAATGTCTTGATTTTAAATGAGTTTTATAAGTATCTCTTCTTGAAAATCCACCATTTGGATGACATTTATGAGTCACATTATTTTCATCAATATAAATACTGAAACTATGGAATGGACATGAATAAGCTTTAGTTAAAGCATGTTTCTTTAAATGACGAGTCAAATAACCTCTGATTTTAAATACAGCATCACAATGAGGACATTGATGAGTTTTACCATCATCAACATTTGATTCATCATCAATTTCATCAGAATCATCTTCGACGAGATTTTCAGAAGACGATGAATGAGATAAAATCTTTTTATCCACACTTCTATCAGGAGTAAAAGGGGATGAATGATGAGAAGTTAATGGAGTAGTTAAATCTCCACCATGTGAATTATCAGTATTATGACTATGATGACTATCAAGTCCGGAATTATTACCATCTTTCTTTGAGTTAGATAAGATTGATTCATTATTTGATGATGAATTAGAAACAGTTGGAGATAAATTAACATCATCTTCTTCATCAAGTTCTTTCTTTACATTTTCAGTATGAGCATTGGATGGACCATTATTAGTATTTAATTTGAAGGCATCTAATTCATTACCAGGTATTACATCTTCAGTAAAAGCCCATTCAATTTCTCCCTTTTCATTTTTAAATGGTAATAATCTTGTAGTTAAACCGGTTGAACAAGGTTGAGGAGCGGTTATTTCTTCATCACTAAATAAATCATCATCTACAAACAGTTGACTTTGACATTGATATTGATAATTAGATGAAGCTTCTTCTTTATGTTGTTGATCTTGAACTTTAATAGAAGGAAATAAATCCAAATCTTTAACTTTTACATCTCTTCTTTTCTTTTTATTAGTTTTGGTAGATGTAGATGTATTCGAAGTTGATGATGGTGCTTTATTTATAGCTGAATAGAATGCTGAATCTGATGGGATGGATAATGATTCCGGGAATGGTACGATTAAATGTAAGATGAATGAAGTTACAAGTTGGATGAAATGAACGAGGATAGAACCAAGAATCAAATCAAGAATCATTTTGGTGATTGGACCTGATTTAGGACGTACATTTTGTTGTTGCTGTTGGTGATTTGATTTATTGGATGATGATGGTTGGATATTAGTAAGATGATTACTATGAGGTGTTGGTGTTGTAGTTGACATATTTAAAACGAGTTCCAAGTATTGATACAAGTTGAAAGACAAACGCTATTGAAGGGATTATCAATATGTTAAAGGAACAGGTGATCGATTATTCAGTATGATAGTAATATGTTGAAATAGAACTGATTAGTTGATTGAAAAGACTAGCTGTTGGCAAAAGTCCCCTTTTTTTGGTTGCTTATATATATAGGATAAATGCCTCAAAGTGAAGTAAGGGGGAGTTTACTGAAACAAGGAAAGCTGGAACGCTATTGAAAAGACAGATGAAAGTAGGATGTAAGCTTCAATAACTGTTTCCCCTTCGATATGCTTTATTCAGTCTGAGGATATTGGTAAAAAGGTTTGATTTGGAGTATAAGATTATCAGTTGTATCGTGTTGTCGTTAGCTATTTTTAATTTTGAAGTTCAATTTTTCTCATTTTTTTTTTCCTGATTTTTTTTTTTTTTTGGTTTAAACTTACAGGGAATATTTTATTTTTAATCACTAACTTGTTTTTGTACAAAAGTACACGACCTGTAAAAAGTTACTCACTCACCTCTCATAATAAAATTTATAGAACCACAAATATTTTAAAATGTTAAAAAATTATGGAGACACCCCTATAATCAAACATGCAAATTTAGAGATAATCTGTAAACTTGTTTTACAGATTGAAATTTCTTTTTTTTTTACTCAATTTTACAAGTTACAATTTATTTTTTTAGAGTAAAGAGAGAGAGAGAGAGACAAAAACAAAAAGAGGTGGTACTAAGCGATATGATTCATGTACGTTCTAGTAACAGCATTTTTTTTTGTCTGTCAGTTAGTTCAATCAGACAATTTATTTTAACTATGAGTCAATCAATGAATGAATGATTATTTATTTAATATGGTGATGTATATTATTACTGTAATAACAATCGTTTATTATCTGTCAATAAAGGTAAGACTATTGTGATATAAATAATTAGCTTTTTAAACCAAATGATCGTCAAAATAAGTCTTGGTGTTAACATATTTAATGTCAATATTTCTTCTCCAGTTTCCATACTTTATATAGGTCTGGTGTGATCTAATTACCCCTGTTTAACCTTAAACCAATTTATTATATACTAGACAATTAAACGACTTATATACTCGTTCATAACCAAATCCAAAACTTTATTCAACTTTTGTAACTAATATCAGGTCATACAATATAACAGTAATAGATAATTCTTTATCAATGTGACAATATATCTAGAATGTATGGGTTAATTATGTATTTTGTACCCCTGTATCGTTAATGTATGAATTATACCATGAATAAAAGTTGCAAATCTTGATCTTTGTTTTTGATCTCGCTACATGATTATACATTTGATCTTCATACCTTTATATTTAACTTTAATAAATGTTTATAATAGTGAAAACTATAATAAAGTACCTAATTATTCCATTACATCATAATTGAATTATAAACTTCTCCTCCCTGTCCCTAAAAAATTTCTTAGCCGCTAATTTTTCTGTTTTCGATTTTAAAACCCACAAGACCTTTAAGCAAAAAAAAATATTTTTCCCTTAAAAAAAATTTCATTCTTATCTCTTCTTTACATCTTGATGTACTTTTAAGTTAGATCTATTTACTTTTATCCTTAATATTACAACTATTTGGTTATCGAAATCTAACTATATGAGTGACGTTACCATACAAGTATAGTTATCAAATACAAACAATTTACTCACCCATAAAATAAGGTAAATAAAAAAATCATTTCATCTCTTCCCCCTCCCCCCTCCACACCAGTTGCAACCGCAAATTTTTTCCTTTATCATATACAAGTCTCACAATGTCACCCATAGATTTAAATAATATCCCTATCATAGATCTTGATAGTTTCACTCATGAAACCATCTTTAAACAAGGTGATAAATATTGGTTCTTTGAAAAATCAGAAGATGCATTTCCAGGTCAAGCCTTTGGGTTAGAAATTAACCAAATTCTTTATCATACTAAATCTCAATTTCAAGATATCCTTATTTTTAAATCATTAAGTTTTGGTAATGTATTAGTTCTTAATGGTATTATTCAATGTACTGAGAAAGATGAATTTGCTTATCAAGAATTAATAACTCATTTGCCAGTTATGTCACATCCAAATCCTACCAAAGCATTAGTTATTGGTGGAGGTGATTGTGGAGTAATTAGAGAATTAATTAAACATGTTGAATTAGGTACCATTGAATCGATTACCATGGTTGAAATTGATGATATGGTGATTCAATTATCAACTAAATTCTTACCTGAAATGGCTAAATATCATAATCATCCCAAAGTAAATCTTATTATTGATGATGGATTTAAATTTTTAAAATCAACTCAAGAAAAATTTGATATTATTATAACTGATTCATCTGATCCTGAAGGTCCAGCAGAAGAATTTTTTCAAATTAATTATTTTAAATTATTATTAAATGCTTTACAAAAAGATGGTATTGTAATTATGCAAAGTAGTGAAAATATTTGGTTAAATTTATCTTATCTTAAAAATTTATTAAAAAAGGCAAAGACGATATTTAAAAATGTTAAATATAGTCAATGTTATATGCCAAGTTATACTAGTGGGTCATTAGGGTTGATTATTGCTACTAATGATGAATTAAAGGATGTCACCAAACCTTTAAGAAAGTTAAAGCCCTCTTTAGAGGCAAATTTATTTAAATATTATAATAGTAATATTCATCAATCTTCATTTGTGTTACCAACTTGGGCTCAAAATGAATTAAAGAATTGATTAGAGTTTATTGGTTTATGTTTTTGGGTTTAAAGTAGGGTATATGTTGGTTTATATATGTTATAATAGAATTTAATTTAATCTTAATCTTTATATTAGTTGTTATTCAGTAATTATATACATAGGGTTGCAATCCAATCCATCATAGAGAAATTTGGGGTCGTGTCTAGATGTTTAAAAGATTCATGGATGTTATTAATAATTAATTTGAACTCCGCACTACTCATTTCTTCACCAACTTAACACGACCTCTTTTTTGTCGTTCCCATTCCCAAAAAATCCCATTCCAACAAAGATGAAAAAGGTGTGTTTATATTACAAAAAAAACATATATCTAAAAATTATTGTTTAATCCACGACATATCATTTAAAGATTGTAAAACGGTTGCAATTGTTTCATTATTATCATCTTGATAGTTATAAATTATAACCATTAATAAAATCGATACCATGTCATCCAATGTTGAAGAAGACGATTATTCAAATAATATTGATGATCAATTATTAAGTGTTGCCAAACAAGAAGGAGTAGTGGTGGATCCAACTTCTGGTATAGAACATTTAGCTGCAACAAATAAAGTCAATAAGGATTCCCAACATCAACAAGTTCAACAAGTACAACAACAAACTCAACAGCAACTCCAACAACAACAACAACTTGAACAACAAGCTGCTGCTACGGCTCGACAAATTGCAGGGGCTCAAGATCCTTATAAAAGACAATATCAACAATTACAGCAACAACAACAACATCAACAACATCAACATCAACACCAACATCAACATCATCAACAACACCAACAACAACTTCAACAACAGGCTGAACTTCATGGTCATTATAATCAAGCAGATGATTTGGAATCAGAATATAACATTCAAATCCCTGATCCTATTGTTGATACTAAACTGAAGATTTATCCTGTTACTGAAAATACCATTACTGCTGATGGAAATTTAATTACAAGACCTTATCCTGAACAAGCATTTCATAGTCGTGATGACTTAAATGAATTCATTCAAGAATTTGCTCGTGATAATGGCTTTGGCGTCGTGATTTCTCATTCTAATAAAAAGGCCATCTATTATACTTGTGAATTAGGTGGACGTTATAGACATAAAAAATCAAAAAAGGATACCATTGAAGATACTTCTAGACATGTTGATGTTGGAGGAGGATATTTATTGGATCCAAACACTAAAACCAAAAAATTAAGATGTCCATTTGCTATGACTGCAAGTTATAAAAAATCCACTGGAGTTTGGACTTTAAAGACTACTTGTAATGAACATAATCATCCTCAATTAGATCCATTATCAAATCATCCAATGCTTAGAAAAAGATCAGATGAATTGAATTTATTAATTTTGGATTTATATAAAGTTGGTACTAAACCTTCTCATATTGAATCTAAAATTAAAGAACAATATCCCGACGTAATTATTAAACGTGAAGATATTTATAATGAAATAAGAGGCTATAAAAGAAAATTAAAGAAACAAAATGCCAGATTTGGTTTTGGTTCAAGAGTAGGTCATAACAAAACTAAAATGGAAGTCTTACAAGCTGCTGGACTTACTGGAAATCATACTAGTTCAGGTCCAAATACAGGTCCAAATGATGATTCTGCTGCTGCCGCTGCTGCTGTAGCAGCTGCTACTAATGCTATTTTAAGTGCTGGTAATGTTGATGATAATCAAGGATCATCAGATCCTCAAGTATTACAATATCAACATCTGCAACAACAACAAGAAGAATTTCAACGTCAATTCGTGGCTGCTGCCGTGGCTCAACAACAACATCAACATCATCAACACCATCATCATCAACAACATCAAATTGATGAAGCTCAATTCCAACAATATCAACATTTACAAGATCATGATGATAGTACTGCTGCCGCTGCCATTGCTGCTGTAACCAATGCTACTCGTCATGGACATTATCATCATAATGAAGCTGATTTATCGATGGAAAATATCGATAGTAGATTAGTAGGCGAATAAGTGTTCTAGATATTGTTGTGTTTTTTCTAGTTTTTTCCTTTTTCTCTTCTCTTTTATTCTCTTCTTGTTATTGTTTTTATTAGTGTGTTTTTTGCCTAACATTATTAACTAATGTTAAATATCAGATTTGTACCCTTTCCTTTCTTTGATTTTTTATTGTTATGAAATGTACATTAGTTCCATATATATAAATAAGTATAAAAAAATATATAATTTGTGTTTTTGTATAAAATGATATTATTACTATTATTATTATTATTATGACCTTATTTCTTTCTTTTTTTATAAACCTTTTAATAATTCCAAACCATGAGCTCTCTCTTCGAACAATTTCGCCAATTGACCAACCTTTCTCCCTCTTATAACCGGTCTCTTCACATTATTTGGAGGAGGGATGGTTTCTATAGGGGATATATTTCTTGATTTTTTTTGAGGACTTGAATCGATAAAATTATATTTTTGAGGAGGGTATTGTAATGCAATGTTTGAAACGTCATTTAATGCTTTTGAGACTTTGGAAGTTAAAGATGTTGTTGTTGTGGATGATAAGAGTTTATTCTGAGAGAAGTTTAAATCTCTTATGGTTGATAGTAATTCTCGATTAGAAGAAGAACCATTATTATTGTTATTGTTGTTGGTAGTGTTATTGGAGGTTGATTTGGATAATTTTGAGTTAAAGGTTAAGATATTGGATGTATTTACAGATACTCTAAATTCATTATCATCGGTTGAACCTACTGTATCTTCTATAGTGATATCATAACTTAAATCATAAGAATCATCAGGAAGGGTATTATTATTTTGATGATGATTATTTTCAATTATGGTTTTACCAAAGATTGATTCATGAACAGTTAAATAACCTGGATCATTAACATAAGTCAATCTTAATCTTGACCAATTATCAAATACATTCTTTAAGAATCGATTGATTATTAAAATATGATCTTTATTTTGGGACGAGATTAATTCATGACTTAAACAATGACTAAGACTTTTTGATAATGATAATGAAGTATGATTTGTGATTTTATTAGTATGAATTAAATGATGACCCAATTCAAATAATTGAATCAATACTAATTTAAAAGATTGTGTTAATTCATTTGAACCATGTTGTTGTAAAAGATTATGAAACGTTTCAAACGTATAATTATAATCATCTTTTATAGGTAATGGGATCAGGTTGGTAGGGATTAAAGGAGATGGTAATTCCATGAGGATTCGTTTGAAAGTAGTGGCGATACAATATAAATCCCAATCATTGATCCAAATCAATTGATTTCGATTAATACAATCAAACAATACGTCGGTATTGATTTTATTTCCTGGTTTATGAAAGATTAATTCTACTTTATCAGAATATGAATTGATGATGTTGAAAATTTGATAAAAATGATGATGAAAAGTAGGATTAGAATGGATATTGAACGTAGTTAATGGATTTAATAATGGAATGAATCGTTTTGATAATTGGATTGAATGTTCAATTTGTAAATTATGTTTCCAAATATTTAAGGATATTTTTAATTTTGTGATATCGATATAATGACTTAAATCAGATAATGAATTACAATGGATCATGATATTGTTAGATGAATCAGAACTGATTGAAGGAGATTCCATGGTGAAATAATCAAATAATAAATTAAGAGTTAAGAAATTTCCTTTTGTAGTGGATAATATTTGAGTCATTGATTTTATAAACCAACTATCATGAACCGTGATTAATTTATGTAGATTGTGAAGATTATTATTATCAGCTAAGAAAGATTTTAAGAATTTAATCCCCCAAATCCAACTAATCTTATTTAAACCACAATTAAACATGATTAGGACGTAAGGATGTTGCGGGACAAATGACATTAAAGTAGGGATGAATTCATCATAATCTATGATCTCAGTGGAAGGTAAGTATGAGGTATCGAAGGTGTAGACGGGTAAGTTTGTGGGTATATCAGTGACATCTGATTTGTAGAAGATTCTTTCCATGATTGAGGTAGTTGGTTGGTTGGTTGCAGTTGGTTGATGAAAGAAAGAAGAAGGGTTTGATCAGAATGAATGAACAGATGATCGAATGATATGATAAGCGAATGAATGAATGAGTGGATGTATATAGAACAGCGAGTGTGAGGATATGAATGAAGAACCAATTAAGGTGATAGCATTCAAGATGTGTGTGTGTTAGTTCCAAGTGACCCTTAGATACATAGATATCTGTTCTGGTCTGGTCTGTTTTTGTTTTGGATATTTACGGTACGCGTGTTTTTTATTATTTTTTTTTTTCATCTTATTCTTATTTGGTGAAATTTGTAAATAGAAGATGAAGGGACCATTACCACATTAGATCTTATCTTATCATAGCAAGATGATATGGTTTATACATCTTATAGATAGATAGACAGATAGTACAATGATCAAGTAAACCAGAAAAACAAATGTCATCTTAATACAAATGGTATCCATATTGATAACTGTTTGGTATTCAATCTACTCCATAAATTTTGCAGTTATTCATTTTTTCTACTGTTAACTAAGTAAGTAGTAGTAACTTTACATAGTTCAGTGTGTATCTACATAGGAGATTATATCTTTACTTGAAGAAGTAAGATACATAGTATACAACTAGTTTGCATATAGTACTTTATTATAATAATAACTTGAATATTCAATCTCTTCATCTACAGTATATATATATAAATATATTTAGTGATTGTTAATAGTAAATGGTGACTCTCCATTAACTATTTTTTTCGTCGCTTCTCACACGACCTCCTCTCTCTCTCATGTTTTATATGCAGTCCGTGGTGTCTCCAATTGACAAACTGAATATTTGCCATCCAACAATCAAACTATGAACTTACAGTAAATTTATCATTAATTATCAATTTGATTCATCAATTCATCATAAAGTCGATTATAGAGCATTTGCTTTGAAGAAAGAAAGAGAAAGAGAGAAATACACTCAATCCAGCATTGCCTTAAAGACACATATCCATTTCATTAATTAATAGATAGATAAATAAATAAATATGGCACCAACTAAGGACGCCAAAGATCAGCACTCTAGTGCTAAAGAATCGGGAGATTCATCTAGTGCTACCACTACAACTACTACTCCATCTACTAAGAAACAACCTAAAGAAGAAGAATTATCAGAAGAAGATCAACATTTAAAAGAAGAATTGGAATTACTCGTTGAACGTTTAAATGAATCAGATCAATCCATTGAATTATATCAAGCTAATTTATCAGCTTTAAAGACTTTTATTAAAGATTCAACTACTTCAATGACTGCAGTTCCAAAACCTTTAAAATTCTTAAGACCTCATTATCCTTCACTCACTGTTTTATATGATAATTGGGTTGAAAAATTTGGTAAATCAACTGATGTAGTAAATAATTTAGCTGATATTTTATCAGTTTTAGCCATGACTTATTCAGATGATGGTAAAAAGGATTCTTTAAAATATAGATTATTATCAACTCATATTACTATTGCTGATTGGGGTCATGAATATATGCGTCATTTAGCTCTTGAAATTGGAGAATCTTATCAAGAAAATTTAGGTTCAGAAGATGGTACTATTGAAAATTTAACTGATTTAGCCTTAAAAATCGTTCCCTTCTTTTTAAAACATAATGCTGAAGCTGATGCAGTAGATTTATTATTAGAAATCGAATCCATTGATAAATTACCTACTTTTGTTGATGAAGCTACTTATGGTAGAGTTTGTCTTTATATGGTAAGTTGTGTACCATTATTAGCTCCACCTGATGATTCTGCTTTCTTACATACTGCATTTGCTATTTATTTAGCTCATAATCAATTAACTCAAGCTTTAGTATTGGCTATTAAATTAGATGATGAATCTTTAATCACTCAAGTTTTCAATTCAACTAATGATGAATTAATTCATAAACAATTGGGACTTATTTTATCTCAACAAAATAATGGATTCAAATATCCTGGTGAAAATGAACAAGTTCAAGAAACTATCTCCAATGTTAAATTACATGAATATTATGCTTATTTAGTTAAAGAATTGAATTTATTAGATCCAAAAGTTCCTGAAGATATTTATAAATCTCATTTAGAAAATGCAAAATTCGGTTTAGGTACTGGATCAGTTGATTCTGCTAAACAAAATTTAGCTGCATCATTCGTAAATGCTTTTATTAATTTAGGTTATGGAACTGATAAATTAATTCAAACTGAAGATGAAAGAAAAACTTGGATCTATAAAACAAAAGGTTTAGGTATGGTATCAACCACTGCATCATTAGGAGCCTTATATCAATGGAATATAAATGAAGGGTTACAAGCTTTGGATAAATATACTTATGCTGAAGAACCTGAAGTTAAAGCAGGAGCTCTCTTGGGTATAGGTATTGTGGCATCAAATGTTCATGATGAAAATATATCAGCTTATGCATTATTAGAAGAATATGTTGGGGCTGATAAATTCCAAACTTCTGCCATTACTGGTTTAGGTATTGCCTTTGCTGGTTCTGCTGATGAGAGCGTATTGAATTTATTATTACCTTTGGTATCTGATACTACTGTTAAAGTTGAAGTTAGTTGTTTAGCCGCTTTAGCTTTAGGTCATGTCTTTGTTGGTACATGTCATGGAGATATTACTTCAACTATTTTACAAACCTTTTTAGAAAGAGATACATTTGCATTTGATGATAAATATATTAGATTCATGGCTTTAGGATTAGGTTTATTATATATGGGAAAAACTGAACAAGTTGAAGATGTATTAGAAACCATTGATGCTATAAATCATCCTATCAGTAAAACTTTAAAAGTTTTGGTTAATATTTGTGCTTATGCAGGTACTGGGAATGTATTACAAATTCAATCTTTATTACAAATGTGTACTGCTAAACCAAAAGATTTATCAGAAGAAGAAAAGAAATTAGAACTTTCGGAAGATCAACTTAAAGAAAAAGAACTCAAATCAGAAATAAAACAAGCCTTAAATGAAGATGTGGAAATGGAAGAAGGAGCTGAACCAGCTGCTGCTTCATCTACCACCAATGAAGTTAAAGAAGAACAAGAAGGAAAGAAAGAATCTGAAGCCACTGCTGCTGATGGAGAAGAACCTGAAGATGAAGATGCTGATGATGAAGATTCCGAAAAAGATGAATTATATCAAGGTATAGCCGTATTAGGATTAGCATTAATAGCCATGGGTGAAGATATTGGATCTGATATGGCATTAAGACATTTCTCTCATTTAATGCATTATGGAAATCCAATAATAAAACGTGCTGTTCCATTAGCTATGGGATTAGTTTCCACTTCAAATCCTCAAATGAAAGTATTTGATACTTTATCAAGATATTCTCATGATCCTGATTTAGAAGTTTCTCAAAATGCTATTTATTCTATGGGTTTAGTAGGAGCTGGTACTAATAATGCTAGATTAGCTCAATTATTAAGACAATTAGCTTCATATTATGTTAAATCTCCTGATTCATTATTTATGGTTAGAATTGCTCAAGGGTTATTACATTTAGGTAAAGGTACTTTAACTTTAAGTCCATTTAATATTGAAAGAACCATTACTTCTAAAGTATCCTTAGCTGCTTTATTAACTATTTCAGTGGCATTATTAGATCCAAAATCAGTTATATTAAGTGATACATCATTTGAAACTTCTCATCAATTATTATATTATTTAATTCCTGCTGTTAAACCTCGTATGTTGGTTACAGTTGATGAAGATTTAAATCCAATTAAAGTGAATGTTAGAGTTGGTCAAGCTGTTGATGTGGTTGGTCAAGCTGGTAAACCAAAGACTATAACAGGTTGGGTTACCCAGTCAACACCTGTATTATTAAATTATGGTGAAAGAGCTGAATTAGAAAATATTGATGAATGGATATCTTTAAGTGGATCCTTAGAAGGTGTAGTTATATTAAAGAAAAATCCAGAATATATGGAAATAGATTCATAGATTCTTCTTAAAATAAGAAATTTAAAATACAATAAATATTAATACAAAAAAATGATTTCTATATTTAATAAAAAAAAAATTTGATACGATATATATAAAAAAATGGGAAGAGAAAGGCTTCGTTGTAGATTAAACCTTCTCTAATTGAAATGAACTAAACAAGATGGATGAATGGATTCATGGTCTTTGAATAAAAATGTGATATGATGAAAGAATGTTACTTTTGTTAGAAAAATTCAATACTATGTCAGTATACTATTTAACTAAATTCTTGAGCTTTACCAGCCATTAATAAACCAACAATTAAACCAAATAACCCTAAGACAGATCCAAAAATTTCAATGACTAAAATCTTAACGAAAAGGGAAGAATCAGCAGCATCAGAAATAGCAGCAGTTGAACCAGTTATACCCACTGCAACACCACAAATTAAATTGGATACACCCACAGTTAATCCAGCCCAAAATAAGGAAAATCCAGTATATAAGTTCTCTTTAGTATATACTTGAGCTTCAGGTACACTTACTAATTTTGATGAGAATACAATGGCCATAATTAATCCATAAATGGCGACGACTTCACAAAAAATAATCGATATAAGATTCTTAGTAGTGATTCTTGGAGCTTTAACCCCAGCCCCAATAATAGATGAACCAGTAACAAAGATACCCCAGGCAGCTCCAACCACTGATAACCCTATACAAGAAGCAATTCCTAAATTAGCCCATAAATATGGTGAAGTGGTTTCTAGGAATTCCCCTACATTGAATGATTCTCCATTCCCGGTGAATAACATATAACCTCCCACAGTCAATAATGAAAGTGTAACAAGTGAGCTAGTATACATTATGACTGATTAGAATTGATTGAATGGTAATTGATTATATGTGATAATAATATGACTTCAAACTTGACTTTCTTTATCAATCTAATTCATTATCATTTCTTTCATTTTAATTTCGATGTATTTTTCTGGTGGAGGGTCGTTTTAACATTTAAAATTGGCTTATGTAAGCACTTTATGATTTTTTACAGTTTAGCTTTTACTTTAATTTTCTGTTACCATTATGAGGGAACTTATCTCAGTTAAACCAATATCGATATCATTTGATTTAGATTAGATAAGTAGTAGTAATGCGGAGGGGATTGTTGAAGAGGGGATGGGGATTGTCTGAGAACAACTCCGAGAAGCTCCATGATTGTTGGATTCGTTGGGGGTGGTGATCATAACATCTATTAACAAGCAAAGGAAGAGATTGTTACTGAAACTTTGAGAAATAAAGGTAGAGATTCAAATCTATGAATATACTCTATAGCAAACGCTACAATACTTTTGAAACAATTAGGTATATCATTGCTACACCCCTCCATCCCCCGCACTGTACTCCGGTTGCAATTTGCATAATAAATTCTCCGAGTTACAGGATACACTTGTAGCTTTATTATAGTCATGTTCAATTAAAATGACTGAAAAGGAAGTTTTGCCTTACCTTTCATTGAAGTCAAAATTGAAAGTCGACTTAAAACTGAATTATGCTTCTTGGCAATAATCAAAACAGACATGGCGGGGATGAATGAATTATAATTTTGTAATTTAAGTTTCGAATCGAATTACTTATTTGAGACTTTGAGTTGTGCAATTGTTAACAATAGTAAAAACACAACTATCGAAGATTGACTAAATGAAGCATGTTGCAAATCTTTATTTTATTTACAGGCGTTCCACGATGACTTGCAATCAAATAGTATACCTGTCATTTGTATGGTCGAATTAACTCTACGTTCTAACAGACTATCTATGATATGATTGGTGGAGAAAACTAGACCTTCTCCATCATAATTCTTGTCAAGACACGGTTTCAACCATGACACCCTGAAACATGACACTTTCTTCTTCCAATAATAGAAATTATTAATGTCCAACAAAATCTTGGACAAAATTTGTATTGAACTTATGAGACATAGTTAAGCTTTTTAAAAAAAATTCTTAGCGCTCCGGGGAAATTACTGAAACTCAAAAAGCTTCTCTCTATACTTAGTGAGTAAGGGAATTTGCGCTTTTAATTACAATTGTCTGATTACTATTAGTTTAGGGAGATACTTCTTAACATATCGAACCATTTACTATAATGATCATTCGCTAGGTTATATGTTAGCTAAAACTAAAAAATGAGGCTTAATTTCTTCTTTTGCAACCTCTTTAATTATGAAATTCAAAATTTGAAGCTAAGATTCTCGCTTGAATAGTTTCAAACTTCACTGAAAGTAATATAACTTCAATTATGGTTTGGATGGTATTAACTTGATAAGGGGAAATTTCTCTTGGCGTGGAGTTTTACATTATGGGCTACCCCACTCAATAAATGAAGTATAATTTTTAATCGCAACCAATATATACGAAAATTGTTTTTTGCGATCAATAATTTAAACACTTTAATAAGTTAATTGTTATTGGGTTTTATTGATGCATTTTTAGTTTTAGATGTTATGGGGTAGATGTTATTGGAGTAGGAATTGTGCAATTCATATCTCCCGAGCCAAAAATGAGGGGATCACCGTTGCACAATCTTTCTATTATCTTTTAATATAAATATGAACCATATCTCTGTTGATTAGATATTAATTCAATTATACTTATACTCAAACGCAGTTCAAATACATGTCTGAAACCAAGCAGAATCATCTTATTGCCTTAACTTCTTCTTCTTCTTCGACAGAAGCAAAGGTAACCATTCCTCCAAAATCAAAATTTAAATGGAGAGTTGTTGATGATCATTCCCCGAAAGAAATCTATAATTTCACCTTATATTTCTCGGTAGTTATCTTTGGTTTATTCTGTGGGTTATCAAGAGGTTTGGATGAAGGTCAATCTATTAATTTATATCAACCTTCTTTCAGAAATTTATTTGGTTTAAATGATCCTAATAAAACTGAACATGAGATTGCTGATTTAAAATCCAACATCAATTCTATGGTTCAAATGGGTTCAATTGCGGGTGCAATTATTGCAATGTATGTTGTTGATAAAATTGGTAGAGTTCTTGCTTTGAGAGAATTTTGTATAATTTGGGCTACGGGTGCTATTATTCAAATGACTTCAAAAAGTCTTGGTCAATTATATGCTGGTAGATTTATTGAAGGTTTAGCTATTGGTCAATCAACTACCATTGGTCCTTCTTATATGGCCGAAGTTGCTCCTCCGCTTAGAAGAGGTCTTTTCGGTTGTATGTTTAGTGGTGCTGTTTATATGGGTATCCTTTTGTCATATGCTGCTAATTATGGTACCGCTAAAAATATTTCAGGAACTTCAAATACTCAATGGATGATTCCTATTAGTCTTAAAGTTATCTTGGCTACATTGGCTTTTATTGGTTCTTTCTTCTGCCATGAAAGTCCAAGATGGTTATTCAAACATGGTCATGATGAAAAAGCTATGATTAATTTATGTAAAATTAGACATTTATCACCAGATCATCCATATATTTTAAGTGAAGTTTCAGATATTAGTGAACAAATTGCTACTGAAAGAGCTGCTACTGAAGGGGTCTCTATATTTAATAAATTCAAGGATCTTGTCACCGTTAAATCTATTAGATATCGTTTCTTCGTTATTGGATGTTTATCACAAATATTAGGTCAATGGTCTGGAGCTAATTCTATTACGATTTACGCTGGTGATTTATTTTCATTTATTGGTCTTAAAGGTCTTGAAGTTATGAAAATGACTATGATTTTAGGAGTAGTTAAATTATGTGGGGCTTATTTTGGTGCTTTCTTCGTTATTGATTTCTTAGGTAGAAGAAGGGCTTTATACATTGGTATAACCTTACAATTAGTTTCCCTTTTATATTTTGCAATCTTTTTACAAGTCGATCCTCATGCCATTGAAAAAGGAGCAATATTATCAACTTCTCAAGAAAATGCTGGTAAAGCAGCCATGGCAGCCATCTATTTATCAGGAGTGGGTTGGGTTCTTGGATTTAATAGTATTCAATATTTATTAGGTTCCGAAATCTTCCCTTTGAAACATCGTTCTTTCTGTCAATCTCTTATTATGGTGTTACATTTTGCTAATCAATATGGTAACTCAAAAGCTGTTCCACTGATGTTAATTGGATTAAAAAAATATGGAACCTTCTACTTTTTCGTCGGAGTTTGTGTTTGTTCACTTTTATGGTGTTGGTTCTTTGTTCCTGAAGTCACCGGTAGAAGTTTGGAATCAATGGAAGATGTGTTTAATTTACCTTGGTATTTAATTGGTAGAAGAGGTGCTGAATTATGTCCTGATCATTCCGCTCTTAATAGAATCATGCACTCTGATGAAATCGAAGGAGGCCTTGATGATATCGAAAAGAGTCATCAACATTATATTGAAGATGCTGGGGTTAGTAGAGATGATTCATCTGAAGAAAAGGTTAATAATAAACCTTAATTTTATCTATTCATGTTAGTTTATTTTTTTTAATTTTAATAGTCTAATGAAATCTGTTTAATTTATAATATGTACAAATTCGCAGTAATTAAAAAAAGTATCACAATAAATTTTTTTTGGCAGCAACAGCGTCTATTTCATTTTTTGTTAAAAGTTATCATCTTCAACTTGTATCTGATAATCATCAATCCATCTATCAAAACTTCAGCAATGCATCTTCCCGTTTCATTAACTACATTGGCTTTGTCTGTTGTCTTAGTTCAAAAAGCATTAGCTGTACTTCCTCACGCTGAAGGTAAAAGTAGGTAATACCAATTTGAATTTGTTTTGAGGTTTACAAAGTTTAAATTTACTAACAGCTGCAAAAGGATTTCATGTTCAACAAGACACTCTCGTCAGTTCAAGAATATTAGATACAGTGGATGAGACTAATAAAGTTGCAGGAAGTGTACCATCACCATTTCAAAATCTTCCTACTCCAAGTGAAACCCCAATTCCAATTGAAATTCCCCAAGAAACTCCAAAAGTTAAACTTGTAAAAGAAGAGGTTCCTGAGAAATGTAAACATGCCAAACATGTCATAAGGAGTCCAAATGATATTCAGAATATTGCTGATTGTCGTGTTCTCGCAGGAGACTTGGAAGTTCATGAATATAAACATCCTTTACTTACATTTGGAAATATTGAAACTGTCACTGGTAATATCATCATTAGAAAGTCTCCAGAATTAGTTAGAATTGAAGCTCCAAGTCTTACTACAGTTGAAAAAAGTTTTGTATTAAGAGAATTAACTTCACTTTCATTAGTTTCTTTCCCATCCTTATTATCAGTTAGAGCTCTTGATTGGCGAGTGCTACCAATTTTGAGTAATGTTCATTTTAGTAATGAAATTAAGAATATTGAAAGTATAACTGTTTCTGATACTTCATTAACTGGATTTTCAGGTTTTATGGCTGATAGATTGGAAACTTTAGATATAAATAATAATAGATTTCTTGATATTATTAATTCAAATGTTGAAACAATTGAAGGTTTATTACATATAGCTGCCAATGCAGCTGATGTTGCGGTTAGTTTACCCAAATTAAAATCTACCAATAATATGAGTATTCATGATGTATTTCAAATTGATTTAAATTCATTAGAATCAGTTAATAATTCAGTTAGTATGATTAATAATCATTTTTCTAATTTGAAATTACCAAAATTAAAAGCAATTGGTGGTAGTTTAAGTTTATCTAAGAATGATAAATTAAATCATGTTGAATTTCCAACTTTGAATGAAGTTGGTGGAGGTTTAATAATTGTTAATAATTCAAATATTGATAAGATTAATTTTTTCCCAAAATTAAATGTTATTGGAGGAGCATTAGAATTAGTTGGTCCTATTAAAGATACTAGTCTTAAACAATTAAAGTTGGTTAAAGGTAGTGCCTTGGTTCAATCATTTTCAACTTCATTTGATTGTAGTAAATGGTCAAAAGGTGATGTAAGTAATGTCATTAGAGGTGGAAAGATTGAATGTATAAATGCTCATAATGAAAAGATTATTTCTAATACCCCTACAGATATTGATTCAAAACAAGGAGGTCCTAGTGTTAATGGTGGTAATCGAAATAATAATAATGGTAATAATAATAATAGTCATTATATTGATGCAAATGGTATTCAAAAATATGGAAATCAACGTGGTGGACCACAAACTCCATTTACTCAATATAAATCTTCAGCATCGACTGTTTCAGTTAGTAAATTCTTGATTTTTGGTTTTACAATTCTTAGTCTCTTATATTAGAAGAGGAAAGGATATTATATATATTTTAGTTACTTAGTTAGTTAAAAGAAGAATTTTGTAAATGAATTATTAATGATGATATAATTTTTCATTAATTATAAAATCTTTAATTTCAGGAATAACTTTATCATGCCAATTATTTGAGCCTGATAAAATATTTGATCTTATATTTGATGAACTTATGAAACTTATTTTATCACCATTATTAATTAAAAAGATATTATTTGACCAATGAGATGGGATATCGACATGTTTACCATTTTTAATATCTTCTACAAAGGTAGATTGATCTAGTTCCGATACTGAATTATCATTTCTAGTTAAACAAAAGATATCGGTTGAAGCCATGAATTCTTCTAAAGAAGTTGATAATTTATCAGGTAAATAATATTTTGGATTAAAAATTCTTATCAAGGTATCGAACCCTACTAAGAAAGTTAATTTTATATGAGAAGTTGCGGTATAATCATTATCATTATGTAAATAATTTAAGATTGATATTGATTTATCGACGAATTTAGCATGTTTGGTTAATCCTATACTGATTGATTTTGAATGGGGGAATTTTTGAGATAAATCATGAATCATCAAATACATCATTTCCAATCTATTTTCAAATGATTCTGGGACGGGTTTTATCTTATCGGCATTCTTAACTGATAATAATAATAATATAGCCTTTTCATCATCTTTTTCAACGATACTATGATCATTGATATTGGTTGTGTTTTGATAATAATGATTAGGGTTAAGGGATTCTTTAATCAATGCATAATGTCCAAGATGAGGAGGATTGAATGATGAGTCAAGCACACATATTCTTCTTGTCGTTGGTAATACAATCGATGAATGAGGAGTTGCAATGTCTGAATTATCATGTTTAGCTAGAGTATAAATGATTTTAAAGTCAGCTGAAGAGTTGATGAAATCATGTAATGGTTTATAAAACCGTCTTGTTGTAGCCATAGTTTGAGTAGATTATATCTTATTGAGTATAACGAGTACTGTCTTAAAGAACAATTGAAGAGTTTACGATATTCAATTGAATAAAGGATGAGTGATGATGATATAAGTACATTAAAGAGCAAGTGGTTTGATGCCTTCAAAAAAAAAAGTATGGGGACAATCAGGTACAACAGAAAAAAAACATCCCACAAAAATAATCACGATTTTGATGACTCCAAATACGATTTGATAAACCAAAAAGTCATTGTTAATATCTACATGTTAGACCTTAATCTACAGGATAGAGTCATTCTAAAGTTATCATAACATTGATGATCTGCAGAATAGGATCACGGATAAGTAATATATTTATGATTGTTCTATGTTAGGAGGTAATGATATTATTTATAATTCATCATGGACTTCTTCTTCTTCTTCTTCTTCTTCTTCTTCAATTGCTTCTTCGTCGTCTTCTTCTAAATCTGGAACAGATTCTTCTTCGACTGGATCTTTACCTGCAATATGAATTAATTCAGATTCAAAAGCTAAAAAAATATAATGTTAGTAAACTTTGTTTAGTGAAAAATATTAAGATAATAGATTGGTTATACGTACTTAAAGTAGATTTAGCTGGAATTGGACCAATGGCATTATCACCATAGGCCAATTCAGGAGCAATGACTAATTTTCTCTTTTCACCAACACACATTCCAATTAAACCTTGATCCCAACCTGGAATAACTTGTCCTACACCTAATTGAAACACAATTGGTTGACCTCTTGGATAAGAACTATCAAAAACAGTTCCATCATCTAAAGTACCAGTATAATGGACACTGATTAAATCACCACTTTCAGCCGTAGCATAACATTCCTTTGGAGGGACAGCAACAAGAGTTTCTAAAAAAAAAAGGGGAAAAGGTTAGTATTAAGCGGAGGGCAACGAGATATGGATCATATTGAGAACATACCGATTTGTAAGCCTTCAATGGCAGCATTGGTTAACCCAAACAATTGGGAGACTAAGATAGCAGTAGATGCTACGACGGATGTTACCTTCATCTTATTTGTATTAAAGTCGATTGAATGTAAGTTTGATGATAAAGAATAAGGTCCATTTGAAAAATTTATGAACACCGAACTTAATTTTCAATCCCTCGCAAAAACCAAAATTGAAACGTATTTAACTACGCGCGGCAAAAGTCTTACCAATAGCCACAGCATGAACAGCAGAATTCTACAAGTAAAAATTTAAAGTATTTTCAACTATGATACAAGTATATAAATTTGACCTAAACTAAACTATAAGATGTGTGTGTGTGTTTGATATATATATAAAAATTGGTGATAAATAATAATGATGATGTTAAAAATAATAATTTACAAAAATAAAATTTAAAATAAAAATAATAATTTCATACCCATAAATAAAGACAGACTAAAAGGAACTTTGCCATATTTTTTAACAGTTCCAATTGTCTTCTTTAGCGTTAGTCATAATGACATAAAGAACAAAAATTCAAAAAATCAACTGAACCCAATTTGAAAAAATGTAGTAATAATAATAATAATAAAATGAACTTAAACCTGTTTTTTTGAAAAACTTCAACTAATGAAAAAAAAATAAAAGCAAGCAAATTTGGAAAATGATATCTATGTGTGTGGTGTGCTGTGGTATGGTGTAGTTGGTTGCAACTTGTGTTAATGGGTGCGAATACTTGCCTCTCTTTCATCTTCTGTTTCTTTTTTTTTATAGCTTGCTTTTTTGCAACATACTTGATAATAGTAGTGATTATAAAAAAAATGATAGCAATTTGAAAAGATAAGAACTGATTGTCAACCGGTTAACAAAAAGAAACCTCTTCTTTAATAATATGTGATTTGATTTGATTTGATAATGATACTGTTATGATGGCGGTACCTGATAATATATTTTATTTTTTTTTGCTGTAGTCTTGTGTTGCCACATTATGTGGATCTTCTTCTAATTTACAAATAAACGACCATTTTCTAATTCGTCAATGGTAGTTTCAACAATCTCATCATCGTCATCATCTTCAACTAATTCAATGGTGGCATATTTAATCATATCCCAACGTTTCCAAAATGAGTTAACATCTTCTCCATCTTCAGAATCAACCAAATCTTGCAAATAATATTTAGCTTTGGTTAAACGATCCTTCAAGGCCAGTAATTGACATGAAGCTGGATCTTGTTTGGATGAAGAAACATTGGAAGTCATTGACATGGTAGGTTTCATCGATGGACGAGCTGATGATTGAGATTGCATTTGGTGATGATTATGTTGTTGTTGTTTGTGATGATTGGAAAATTCAAAATCAGAATCTTCATAATCAGTGAAATCAGTTGAATTATTAAGATAATCATCTTCTTCATCAGTAGCTACTGAATTTGGAGTAACATAACCATAAGTTTCATCTTCAACATGAGTTGAAGCATCACAGTATCTTGCCCAAGCTTCATCAATAGCACCAACTAAATAATCAAAACAACGTGATCTAGCTGATTTATCAGTATCTGGAACATTACTTCTTGAACAAGATCCAGTACTTTTAGAACTATCTGAAATTTGAATAAATCCACCTTTATTAGTATGATTAATAATATTTAATGAAAGATGACTTGAAATTGGACTTGAAGTTAATTTACAATCCAAATTATCAAACACATTATCTTCTTCATCGGAATCAACATTACTAACTTCATTAATATGGTTTGAATTACGACGAGAATGATTAGCAACAACAGCTGCAACCATTGAAGATGATTTATCATCAACTTCATCTTCACTTTCATCGTCACTATATTTAGAAATAGCTCTTGATAATTCTGAATTCATCGAGAATGAAATGCGACTAGAAGCTCTTCTTTTAGCTCTAATTTGATCAGCATTATAACATCTTTGTTCATCAGCCGAATCATTTTCTTCATCAGAAGATGAATAGATGCAAACCGACTTTTTACGACGTGGAGCAGCAGTAAAAGAACTAGAAGTAGCAATATTAGCAGCAGCAGCAGCAGCAACAACAGTAGTAGATGATGATGAGGATGGACAAATTCTTTTGATAGGATGGATAGAATCGGCGTTAAAATGACAACTTCTTTTAGTAGAAGTACTAAATGCTTGAGAACATAAAGCCATATTGGATAATAGTATTAATTATTATAAAATGATATTTCCTGTATACAACGAGATAATCGTGTATGCACCAAAACTTTCGGGGATTTTTATTTTAAATTTTCTCTGAAGGGCAACCAATCAAGGTGTCAGAAAAATTAAAATATTGAGGTAAGGATGTGGTAGATGTTTGGATGTCCAAAACTAATTTTTTAAAGTGGACAGCAAGTCACTTAAAAAAAAAACACTTAATACAGAACAAAAAAAAAAAAGAAAAAAGTGAGCCAATCAGAATCGAGAAAACGATGATGGGAAGGCAAAAAAATTTTCTCTCTGTTTCTAAAACTTTGAAAACTAACACTGGCTAGATTAGAGGGATAAAGTTCTAATAAAGTCAGGCCAAAACGTTGATAAAGTAGTAGTGGGATAGTAGTAGTAGTAGATTTGATGAGTATTTGGAGTTAGGAGGAGGGGGGTATGTGTTAATAAAGTAAACACTGGTTGGATTCCTTCTTCACTTAAGGAGGTTTGTTATGCTTAGTAAAAAGGCAACAAAAAAAAAAAGTTAGTGGAAGGGAAAAGGAGGTGTTAAAACGAAAAAAAAAAAGTGATGATTAAATTTTAAAATTTTCGATTTAAACAAAAAGAATCCTGAAAATGAAAAAATGAAAGGGGGTGCGGATGAGGAAAGTGGGCGTGTAGAATTCAAAAGAATAAAAAAGAATTGCTTTTTGAGAGGGGTTTGGAATATATATAGTGTAAAAATCGGGTAGAAAGGGGGTTGGTTACTATGAGAGGTGGGTCAATTTTTAGATTTTTATTTTTAGCGATGGATAGGAACTATGACATTGACTGAAAGACACGACGGCGTGTTGATTGGTGGATTTTGATTTTAAGTATGGGGACCACGGTAGGGTAACTAGTTCCTAGTTACCCGGATTACTTACTCCTATTTTTTTAAATGTCCTAATAAATGAGGTCTTATAATTTATTTTTTAGATTAAATCTGTGGGTCGTGTGCATTGCTCAACAACTTCTTAATTAGGAATAAATCGATTATTTTATGAGTAGAAGGAGAAGAAGGAAGAATTACTACAGCAAGTGTATAGAAACATTCTAATTACATTATGATTTACCATAGTAGAACATGTTGACAGCTATGAGTTTAAAGAACAAAACATACATACAAACAAACAAACGTGCATTATCTCGTTTTATTGTTGTTATCTTTAAAAACATTCACTTCTATCTTCTTAATCACAAACGTGTGTGGTTTCAACTTAATTGGAAATTGAATAGATTGAAATTTAATCTCTGTAGATAGTAAGTTTAATTCCTCTATGATGTAAGAAATCTATTAGTCTTACCACCCATATCCATCGTCCCATACCTCATTCCACTATTCCTATTAACTACTATCAACTACTATTACTATTACCCTTCTAACCTAAATCACTTACTATTACATCATAATGATAACATTATAATGTTTGTTTTTGTTTATGTTTATGTTTTTATTTATGGGTGGTAGTGTTATGATTCATCCTGTTATGTAAGTGAACTAAATCATTTTTCAAACCTCTTTTCTATTAGGACACTTTTCGTACCTTACTCGTAAAACCAAATTCCATTTTTTGACATAAGCATTTATTTATTAATAGTGCGGTATGGTGGTTTATCATTTTATAACATGATTTTTAATAGTAAAGTAGGAGTTTATGATGATATTTAATGAGTTTAGAGTAAGTAAAAGTACTATTATACTGTCTCCTCTCGTTAATTAGACTTTAAAATGTCAATTTCAAAGTATTTTCAAATTTTGGATGATTTCCCAATTAATATCTACATTTATTTTAAATATAACTTTTTTTGCAACATTTAAAGCGAAAATTAACGAAATAAATAATATATTAAATAAATAAGGTTAGAAATGATTTTTAATTAAGTAATAAATAAATAGGTATAGATAAACATATCAAAATAGGACCAGCCTATATCTATACGAAACAAAAAAGATAAATTAAAGTCAAAATGCTACGAATAGAGCTATTAAAGTCAGTTCAATTAAGTTCACTGGCAAATTGTTGAGCAATACCAAATACTGACATATCATTCAAGTTGTCATCACTACTAGAGGATGAATCACTCTTTGATAAGGGATGAGGATTAGTTCTACCTCTTAAGTTTGAAGATGTTGGACGAGTTGGGGATGAAGCTCCTATCATTGATTCACCACCAGTTGCTGGACTTGAAGATCTGGGGGAAAAATATTTCACTAAATTTGGATCTTTCCTTAATAATTGTTGAGGTGGAGGGATCTTCTTTTTAGGAGCAGTGGAACTAGACGTTTGATTAGACTTCAAGTACCTTGCTACTAAATAATCCATGATTGATTTCCTCCAAATTGAATCAAGATTCAGTGATTCATCAAATTTATTATTAATAATATTAAATTTATCATTATTAATAATATTTTCCATAATTTGATCATTAATAAACTTGGATAAATTCAATGATAAATCTTGATAAATCTCATCAAATTGTTCTTCATGAGGAACACCCGCACCACCATTAGATTGACCTCCACCTTCAACATTATTATAATTCACATGCAAGGGATTATGTTGCACTTGTTGATTATTGGATTTATATTTCATTTCTTTTTCAATATATTCTTGATTATAAATCTTATCAATCAATTCATCATTCATATTTAATTTCGTCTCGATATAATCCATACATTTTAACATCTTATTAAATAAAATGATTAAATTATGATTATTAAAAATATAAAGTTGATTATTCTTGAATTTATAATATAAATATTGACTTATAGGAATGAATAATTTTAAACTAGTGATGAATATCTTGACGGAAATTAATAAGAAGGTTTGAACTTTATCTAAAAAGATATCATCTTCATTATATTTAATCTCGATGAAATTACTTGATTGAGGAGATTTGATATTAGTATTGGTATTAGTTGATGTAAATTCAGATTGTAATTGATTAAATAATGTCAATTTAGTTTGTTGATCTAAGGAATCAAGAAACAATTCAAGTTTTAACCCTTGTAACACTTGTTGTTCCATTTGTTCTTCATCTTCACCTGGTTCAATTTGATTTTCAACATCTTGATCTTGATCTGGTTTATTTTCAAGTTGGTCATTAAAATCAGTAGTTGACATAGGTGGAGTCTTATACATATTAGACATAGTAGCATTACTACTACTAGCATCATCATTTGTACCTTTAACAAATGATGGTAAAGGTAAGGAGATCTTTCTTCGTTTAATCAAATAAGATCCAAATGGAACATTAGATAATAACTTATTAGTAGTATTAATATAAACATAATACATTAAACTATGATGTTTATTTTGAGGTGATTGAGATGATGATTGATCCGATTCTCCTTCTTCATTATTATTGAATTCATAAGTCGAATCATAATAATTAGATTGATTACTGTAAACACTTTCTAAATCATGATTATTATCATTGGGAGGACAATCTTTAAATACAATACTTAAATTATTATTAATTAATTGATCAAATTTAGTATTTTGATCATTTAAATATTGTTTAATACGTAAATTCCGTTCTTCCATAGATTGATTTGGATTATCTTTAATTGGTTTTGATTTACCATTTGATACGGTTGATGAATTGGTTGAATCAATTAAAGTGGTACTACCATTATCGGGGAATGGTTGAAGTAATTGAGGAGGATTGATATTATTAGTTTGATTCTGATTAATATTTAATGATTCTCTTCTAGAATGAGTATTTAATACTGATCGATTACCACTTAATTTATTAATTCCTAAATTGGTATAAGTTGGGATAGTTTCACAAGTATCAACATAATTTAAATAATTAACGGCAGTTAATTCATCATCTAAATAATCTTCATTAAGAAGATGACCACCACCACCTTCAAGATCATCTTCATTTTCAACTTCTTGTAAAGCTTCTAATTGTTGTTGTTGACGATCATATTCAAGTTCATCAGTTTCATCAACTGGATTTAGAGTAGATCTATTATTAATAAGTTTTGAATGAATTCTTTCTTTAGGAGAAGATGGTGATAGTGGAGTTATACTTAAATCTAAATCATTATTAGTAGGGTTGGAGTTATTATTATTATTATTAGGTTTATTTTCCAGTAAAATAGTATCAACAATGGATGGTAAATGATCAGAATAAGGTAATTTATGGATCACTGATCGTAGCATATATCTAACTACCATGGTAGATAGTATAATACCGGCAACGATGGATGGGGATTGATGGTATAAAGTGACCTGTGTATATCACAAAGTGTTAGCAGTAATAAGTAGCAGCAGCAACGAGCAGCAGCAACGAGCAGTAACCAAGAGCAATAACCAAACAGTTAAGAGCTAACAGTAATAGTAAGACCAAATCGGAATATAATTAGAGATTTAAATTAACATGAATATTTTTATGTAACAGACTGTATGTAAGATTTTGATAACCGTAAACTTTGTTATTATTATTATTATATGTAACCAGGTTGTACATTTAACCAATTTAAGGTTAGTTAAGTGGAGGGTACCCTAAACAGGAAGGAACCCTCCAACTCTCACACATAATATACAGGGCAGAGCATATTCTCACTTTCCTTTTCACATGCTAATAATGGCATTTTAAACGAGTGTCACTAAATTGATCTTTAAACGCACTATTTCACCTAAATTTTAGTGAGACAGAATATTTAATTAGTGAGAAATTTAGTGGGAGACAGGCGGTAAAATAATTTTCACATGTCATTCTCTCGATAACTAGATTGGGCAACCCACACAAAAGATCATAACGACCACCACTATGTACTTAAGTCCTTAACTACTGACAATTATCACAAGCAAATGGTATGCTTTGTTATATACAGAATGTCATACATTCATTCGCCATTCATTCTATGAACTGATATTAAGATGAGCATAATATAAAATCAATCTATCGTATCATCATTGTAAGTCCACTCCCTACCTAACCTAACCTAACTTTCCGGAGATGTTCCTGAAGGCTGCTGTTGCTGCTGCTGCTGCAGCAAAAGAGGGGATCACTGTTCTTTTCTATTCCCCCATATTTCACCTATTATTAACCTTATAACAGGGAATCAGACGATTCAAATTCTAGGCATAGTTAATCAACCCGGTTTAAAAATGAACAGTTTCCATTCTCTACATTAAACGGCGCCTTTGTTTCAAATCTTACATCATTTAATCCCATAATTTCACTATGATTATTATTATTATTTATTTCTAGAATAAGCACAGGATAAGCACATCCATCGACATGAAAAATTTCTTAAATGTATTGTTTCTCTCATATGATTCCACAATTTATATATATATATATAAAACTTGATCCTATTTTATTTGATTTAATATTTCATTTCATTTCATTTCTTTCTTGTTTGAGATTGCTACTTCTATATATTCATTTTCATATCTTGGTCTACACTTTAAGTGATTATCATTTATCTTCATCACCTTTTGGTTAACTTTCTTTACTATCTAACCTTCGAGGTCAACTCCGATTTTTTTAATTTTTCTCCCTCCTCCTCCCCCTCCTCCATACCCCACACATTATGTCATTTTTACAAAAATTTTATTATGACAATCAATTCAATAACCTTTGGATTGATGATCCATTTCATGAAACTGTCTTACTTGAAAATGAAATGATAACAGTTTATGTTGAACTTCCAAGAAGAATCCCTGGTGGTTTAAGTCACAATGATTTTAAAATCTTATCTGATATTAGAGTTAAAGCTCATAATTTTGATTGTTATTTTAATGTATTAGGATTTTCATTTGGATTTTCTCATATTATCGGTTTAATTCCATTTGTTGGTCCAATAGTTGATTTATACCTTTCATTATTAATCCTTTGGAAAGCTAAAAATGTCGATAATAATTTACCTTATGATGTTTATTTCATATTTTTAATTAATATTCTTGTTAATTTTGTGTTTAGTTTCTTCCCAATCATTGGTGATATCATTTCAACCATTTATAAACCAAATGCTAGAAATTTCTACGTTTTAAATAGACATTTAGCAAGAATCGGTAGAAGAAAGAGTATTACTCTTGAACGTCGTCAATCAGTTGATGATACTGCGGATGAAACTGAAACTTTGGTTAATGTTGAAGATGAACCGGTAGATAAACCTATTGATACTGCTTTGACTTATATTAGTGAAATTCATAATAGAAAATCAATTGCTTCTGATGCAAATCCAGTTGAACTTTTAAAGAGTGTCGATTATAAATTCATCAATTAATTTAATTAATCATTCTCCCATTCCACTTTTAGAAATTCCATTGTTTAGTCCAGTTTAGTTTAGTTATTCCCCCTTTAACGCTTTTTACGAGATGACCCGATTCATGAATTGACCGTTTATCCTTTGCTTTATTTATTTATTAGTTAGTATAATTTAATATTCAATTACATATATATAATGAAAAATTTAAATTGTAAATATACTTTTACAGGTTCATTTTGCAATTTTTCTAATCTGTAAAAAAATACTCACCAGGAACAGAAGGTAAACTGTAAAATTTGATCATGAAAAAAAAGTGATTTAAAAGGGCTGTATCAATTTGATAAATAAAACTCTAATTAATCTTTCATTACTGTCAATTACTTCCCTAGTTAAGCAGAAGAGAATTGGAGAATAAGGATGGTGAATGATATAGATGATGACAAACCTTCTGAGTTAACAACAATTCCTCTTGACGATATCAATTCATTAAATAGGGATGAAAATGATTTGAAATCACAACCAGATCGCATAATATCGAATGGCACTACAGAATCTCAACAAGATATTAATGACGATGACGACGTTGAAAGCATAAAATCAACCGATGCTATCCTAGATACCAATAATGAAGATTTGGATACCGTCAATAGTACCAAATTAGAAACTCCCAATGAACGCGATTTGAATCCTGATTTAAACAGATTCATGTCAAGTTGTCAAGATGGTAATTTCACTTTGGTCAAAGAATTAATCAATGAGAAAAAAGTGGGTATAAACGATACTTTCAGTGATAGTATAACTGGTTTGCATTGGGCCTGTATCAATAATCGATTGACGATTGTTAAATACCTTATTGAAAATGGTGCCGATCCAAATTATTTAGGTGGAGATTTGAAAGCTTCACCATTACATTGGGCTTGTAGAAATGGATTGGTTTATATTGTTGATTATTTATTAACCAATCCAACTACCAAAGCTAATCCCAGCTTAGTCGATTCTCAACAATACAATGCTTTACATTTAGCAGTTCATTCTTCAAACATAACATTAATAATTTATTTATTATTAACTTGTGTTGATTCAAAACAAATTTATATTGATGAACCGGACAATTGTAATCGAACTTGTTTACATTGGGCTTCATATCAAGGTGATATCCTTACTGTCAATGCATTATTAAAATTCGGGGCTGATATTTCTAAAGTGGACAATACATTATTCTTACCAATTCATTGGGCATTCATGAAAGGGTATAAGAGTGTATTGAAAGTATTCGTGGAAGCTGGATCTGATATTCATGCCAGGACAGATCAGAATAAGGATTGTTTCGGCGTGGCTCAAGATATGAATTGTACTAATACATGGATTAAAGTTTTGAAAGAAGCTGATTTAGATCCAAAGACTAATTATACATCTAAAATCCATCATATTGTTCCCCCAAAATTAGGTAAGATCATCACCTTTTTAATCCCTTATGTTGTGTTACCGATTGGATTTGAAATTTGTTCATTTAGTAATGGATTCATTATTCCTAAATTATTCTTTTCAGTGTTGATAGCATTGGCAGCTATTTATTTAACATCAAGATTCTTAATTCCTATTTATTTAGTTGACGATAAAGCCATTGCCAAATCTCCATTCTTAGCGGGGATTTTCTCTGGTACAGTATTCTGGAGTGTGGTTGTATTTATATTTAAAATGATTCCAGCTATTTTATTTCGTCAATTTTTACCGGTATTACTACTTGGTGGATTAATTTCATTATTCATGTGGGCATTTTTCAAAGCTATGTTTATAAATCCAGGTTTTGTCCCTACTCCAACTGATCATTCTATCATCTTAACTCAAGTCAAACAATTAATTCAATTAGGTAAATTCGATACTGATCATTTTTGTGTGAATACATTCATTAGAAAACCATTAAGATCAAGATATTCTAATTATAATAAAAAATTAATCGCTCGATTCGATCATTATTGTCCTTGGGTTTATAATGAGATTGGAGTTAGAAATCATAAATTATTCATGACATTTGTTTATGCTTTAAACATATCGATTTTATTATTCACTTATATTTCATGTAAATATTTTGATTATTTAGAAGATAGTGGTGATTCAAATTATGATTCAGATGATGAAGATATCGGCATTTGTTACCTTTTATCCGACGACTTATGTTACGGTTACAAACAACACCATTTCCACTTCAATCTTGTTATTTGGTGTTTATTACAATATGTTTGGGTTGTGTTTTTATGTATAGCACAAACTTTCCAAATTTCAAAGGGATTAACCACTTGGGAATTTTCTACATTAGGTAATAAAATCCAATCATCAAGGTTTAATCATTCCACCGTTCCAAAAGATTTGAATGGATTTGAAGCTAATGGATCATCATCTTCAACTGATGGAATTGCTGATTCAAATAATGGTGCATCCCCATTTCATCGTCATGATGATTCCCTTAGAAATTATTTAAATTTAATTGGAATTGATCAATTTGTATTAACGATCAAGATGACTATCAGTTCAATATTTTCACGTTCATCAACTTCAACCAACAACAACGATGATGAAGAACATGATGGTACTCAACCATTTGGTATTAATAGAATCAATGTCCCAACCGATTATGGAATTAAACAAAATTGGTTAGATTTTTGGATTTTAGGTGATGAAGTTAATTTTAGAAATTTATTATATTTACCTATCGAAGGTGAAAATAATTTGAATGGTAAAGTAGTGGATTATTATAAATTATATGAATATCCTGCTAAGACTCCAGTCAATGAATTAGTTTAATATGTTTATAGATTAAGAAAATGTACACTTCCTCATAATTAACATTGATCAATGTAAATTAGATGCAACTACAAAGTTTTTAAAAATGGTTTTCAAGTTGAAAAAAAGTTCTCTTATATTCCTTTTCTTTGTCTCTATGTAAAAAAAAAAAATTGAATCATAACTAAACGATATCAATAAACAAACAAACATATGTACTGGTCGACGAAAGCAACAAAGGTTAACTATAGTTACAGTCAATCAAAGTCAAAAAAGTTATAAATAACTTTTTAACCTATTTTGAAAGTAACTTGTCAGACAGCCACTTATACCCACCCAAGACTAAGTCCTCCGAAAAGGCATAAAGAAAAGGGTAAAGATCATCGCTCCTTTTTATTAATCAATGAATAAACAAAAATTATGCAAAAGGCAAAACAATAATGATAGATGACTGGATTAACAAAGAATCACAGACAAGCAAAAATATGTAGTTCTCACTTTGAGGGTATAAGGGTATCTCACTCATCAACCAAGTTGGATTCAGTGGCTCTTTTGAAGAGTCAAAGAGGGACGTAAACTATAGAAATGATCCTATGAAGTACGTCGACAAAGAAAAGGAAAAAGAAGGGAATTTACAAAAAGTTTTTTAATGTGATTTTAGCATCTATTTATACTTTTCTTCTCATCTTGTGCACCATAGTTTAAAAAAATTTTCAGTTCCTGTATACAAGTATAGTCCGGGTAAATCAATTTTAGACATAACATTTACGATTTGGGGTTGCTAGTCTAAAAAGTGTATCCCAGATCTATCGTTAGGGCTGACAATTCTTAGTAATTTTATCTATAATCATCATATCTAGAGGATAGACATGCAATGTTTAAACGAGAGAATGGATATTTCGGTCATATAGCTTGTCCTGAGATAAGGAAACATGGTAATTGTGAGATTTTAAATTGTATATTTAGTCATAATGATGATAATAGTAATATGGTAAATCGAATTACCTTATCTGATCAACCATTACTCAAGAAACAGAAATTGCATAAGAATGAAGAAAACTTACCTATTAGACCTATCAGGACTAAGCATTTACATATAGAGGATGATGTTAGAATTCAAAATATAAAGAAAATCATTGAATATTTCCATAAAGATGAGAATTATAATGGTGATAGATCGGAATCAATTGAGAAAGAAGTCAAAATACTACAAACAAGTACAACCATTGAGGAATATCAAACTAAAATTAATACTTTGATTAATTCAACGGAAAAATTGAAAGATCCAAAGTTTATATTACCGAAAGAACTTAAATCAAGATCAGCACCAGCAAGTTTAGCAATTAGAAAGAGTTATATTCAAAAGCTTGTGGAAACAATCAAGAAATACAAACCTGAAGCTCAAACTCCAATATTAATGGCTATTGATGAAGAATATGAAGTTGCTTCAAAGACTTCCACTCATACATATGCTTTAACTATTAAAAGAGTCATTTATAAATTACAACATCCAGATAAGATAAAGAAACCAGTTGAAATAACGAAAGATGATTATATAAAAATGCTTAATGATTTGGTTATCTCTGAAGATAAATTAAAGGATTATGGATATATTATGGAAATTCCCGAAACTATAATACCTGAAGATAAACGATTATGTAAAAGATGTGGAGTTGAATTTGATAAAAGAACAATTTTAGAACCTACAAAATGTCATTATCATCCGGGTAAAATACGAAGAAAGGATAAACTTATCCGATTTTATGATTGTTGTATGACCATAGCTGATGATCCAGAATCAGAACCATGTAATAAAAGTACTAATCATGTATTTCATTGGAATAATCCAGGTGAAATGAATTGGGCAACTCCATTTAAGGATACCGAAGATATTTATAATGACAATGAAGAAAAAAGTTTTGCATTAGGTATTGATTGCGAAATGGGATATACTACTAAAGGATTTGAACTTTTACGAGTTACAGCTCTTGACTTTTTCACAGGTGAAGAAGTTTTAGATTCATTAGTTCAAGTTAGTGGAGAAATAATTGATCTTAATACTCAATGGTCAGGGGTTTCAAATATTCCAGCAGATTCACCTACATTTGATCAAGTAATTATCGATAAACTAGGTAAAATAATGAATAAAAATACAATTTTAATCGGTCATGGCTTAGAAAATGATATGAATGCAATGAGATTGATACATCATAGAATCATAGACACTTCAATCTTATATCCTAAACATGCTGCAACTAAACGATTCAAACATAGTTTAAAGGATCTTGCATTCAAGTATCTCAATAGAACTATTCAATCAGGTGAGCATGATAGTGGAGAAGATTCATTAGCCGCAATCGATATAGTTAAATATTTTGTAAAGCTTGATTTTGACAAGAGGCAAAATGAGCATAAAAATTAAGTAATACACACGTAAGTTAATATATGTAATCCATTGTAATCAAAAGCCAAGAGCTCCCGCCCCCATGTGTCATTGGTGACCTAACCACCCTCATCATCATCCTTGTTCCTCTTTTTTTTTAGTGAGATCTGTTCCCCCGTATTTGCAGCCTCACCCCTCCCTCCCTTATATTTTTTTAGTGAGGAGATTTTCTATTTAGGTTGTACCACATTTGGCACTCTCCTTAAAATCATCATACGGTTTACAATCTGAAGTCATCACCACCTCTCTCCTATTTCAATTTTGGTTAAAGTTTTTTGTTTCGTTGTCCTTGAAGCGTTGTTTGTTATTATTTAGTCAATTATTCATTAGATTGATCACTTAACTAATCAAACACTCAATTGATAAGTAATCATGACTATTAAAGCAGTTATCCTTATCGGAGGTGAAAAAACCGGTACAAGGTTCAGACCTTTGTCAATGGAATTACCCAAAGTTTTATTCCCTATTGTTGGTAAACCATTTATTTCTCATATTGTGGAAAACTTCATCAATCAATTAGATGGGATTGAACCATTGGAAATCTTACTTATTGGATTCCACAAGGATACTTCTCAATTAGAAAACTATATCAATGAAATTTCAATCATTCATCCTTGGGTTAAGATTAAATATAAAGCTGAACCAGGTACGTTAGGTACTGGAGGTGGATTATATTATTTTAGAGATGAAATATTCGATGATGATTGTGAAAAATTATTCTTTATTCATGGTGATATTATTTGTGATTTCCCATTTAAACAATTACTTGATTTTTATAATTCTCATGGCGGTAATCCAGTGATTTATGGAGTTGATCCAAGTTTATTATTAAATAATTATTTAATTGGTTTAACTAGTTTAGAACCAGAAGCAAGACAAAAAGTTATTAGTAAGTTTGGTATTATTGTTTCAAATAAATCCACTAATGAAGTTATCCATTATGTTGAAAAGCCGACTACTGAATTTACTTTAGATTCTACTCATGATATTTTAATCAATGGTGGTATTTATGTGTTTAATAAGGATATTTTCAAATATTTAGAAAGAGCTCAATTAAGTAAAAGAAGAGCATCAAAAGCATTTTTATATGATGATTTAGAAAATGATTCAGTTAATCCAAATTCTCTTAGTTTAGAACTTGATGTATTAAAGATTTTACCTCAAACTGAAGGTCTGAAATTTTATAGTTTTAAATCTACAAGCTTCTGGTATCAATTGAAAACTCCATTAGCTGCTTTATTAGCCAATAGATATTTCTTAGAACAATCTGATACCTCAAATTCAAAAGCTACTGAAAATATTATTCCTCCAATTCAAGTTTTTGATTCAAATTTAAGATTAAAAGGGGGTTATAAACTTGGTCCTTATGTTTCATTTGGTAAGAATGTCGTCATTGGTAATGGTGTTAGAATAAAAAATTCGATTATTGCTGATAATGTTACTATTGGTGATAATAGTTATATTGCTAATGCTATTATTTCAGAAGGAGTTAAGATCGGGAAATGGTGTAGAATTGAAGGTGAAGTAAGTAAATCATCTATTCTCACTGACATTGATACTACTTCCAATAGTAATTTGAAGTTGGATAATAATATTGTTATTTTATGTAAGGGTGTTTCTGTTAGTAATCAAGTTTTCATTCAGAATTCGGTGGTTTTGCCTCATAAGGAAATCAAATCTGATACGAAACATGAGATTATAATGTGAACAAGATAATGATAATTATCTAATTTAAAGTGGTTGTTCTCTGCTATGTTTTTTGGTTTGATTTTTTTTGTTTTATTTCAAATATATAAAATTATACAGAAGTAAAGATAACGAAATATATATTAAAAAAAAGTTTTTTGATTGCTTAAGATATTAATTTAAATCTTGAATTCTTATAATTAGCATTAACTCTTGTACATGTTGACGATCTACCATTATGACAGTAAAAAGTACCATTAATGGGGATATTTATTTTTAAACTTTCAAGTACAATACCATCAAATGAATCATTTATTTTTTGAAATCCACAAGTATCAGCAACTTCAATAACAATTTCTAAATTAGCTTCTAATAAGTTTTCTCTTAACTTTACTTGCATCAATTGATTATAATCTACCAAACATTGTAAATCATAATTTAAATCTTGAAATTGAAAGAACTTGAATTGCTGTAATTTATCATGATGAGCAAATTCCACAATTAGATTTGATTGTAATTGATTCATGATTTGATCGGTGGAAGAGAAATGAACAAACTGATGAACATTGAATGTAGGTTGTAATATGGATTGATATTGATTATTAAGATTGGTTCGACATTCTGATGCTTCAAAATCTTGATTAACCAATTGAACATTCTTTAAATAGTATTTGATATTAGAATTTTCCAAACATGAACGTTCATTATTAATCGAATCACTATTACTTAAATGTAACACAGCATGATGATTCAGATTCAATCCAAACAATCGTTGATAACTTTGTTGTAACTTATCGTAAATTAGTTGTCGATCATGAGTCTTTGTGGAAACTTGTAAGATTGGTTGATCTCGTAATATAGATTGATGATTTGGAGTAACCATAACAGCAGCAGCAGCGGCAACATTTAGAAACGCTTGAGATAACACCAAATACCATACAGTTGCATTAACCTTCATTTTTTAAGCTTATCTTATTGAGAACTATGTCAAATCCACTAAACTTGTAAACTAGTAAAGAAGAAAAGGATGCAAAAATGAACCTTGTATTATTTTGCACCACAAAAATATTTTAACACGGTCAAATAAAATAAAAGTGAATCACCAAAAATTAAAAATTACGCGTCTTTACAAAACAAACAAACAAACTAAAGAATGAATGGATTGAAATTAAAAAAAGGCAGCCAAATAAGATTTAGTTTCACATTTCTTCTTTAAGGATCCATACCCAATTGATAAGCGTAATCATGTCTCTGAAGGTAAAGAAACCATCGACTCCATTGAAGTCAACCAAGATTTCAACTGGTGGTTCCTCAAGTGCAAAAATGAAGCAACTGTCGCTTATGTCATTCTTTAAACCTGCAGCAACCCCTGTTGCAAGTAATAAGGAATTAGCTCCAAGTGGCCCAACCTCTTCATCACCATTAAAAGGTAAATCAAACACAAATTCATTCAATAATAGTGATAAGGAGAATAACACCAGTATAATGGAAGAAGAGGAAGATGAAGCTGATACTACTGCTCTTAGTACTAGATTAACTGATACTCCATTAACTTCAGAAACTGAAGCAACTCCAATCAAATCAAAATCATATCCAACATCATCACCAGTGGCTAAGAAGGAAGTCAAAAAGCCATTGAACAGTTCTACTAAAGACAACCTTGCATCGAGTCCTGTTGTTAAACGTAGGGCTACTAAGAGTGTCAGTTATGCTGAGTCAGATGAAGATGAAGATGAAGATACGATAATGACAAAGAAGAAAAGAAGAAAGATTGTTGAGAGTGAAGATGATGACGATGGTGATGATGAAGATGATTTCAAACCAGAAGGTAGTGATGATGAAGATGATATGAGTGATTTCGTTGTCGAAGATGATAAAGATGAAGATAGTGCAAAGGAAGAGGAAGACGATGATGAAGAAGATTATGATGATATTAAGATCTCAAAGAAAAGCAAATCACCTCCCGCAAAGAAATCGACTTCTTCTACTTCTACTCCTACCAGCTCTAATGTCTTAGGAAATAAATTCAAATCTAATTCATCATATCAAGCTACGGGATCTTCAACTACAACCAAAAAGGCTGTTTCAAAACCAACATCTTCACCACCTCCAAAGAAAAACTTTGCTAAAGAGAATGAAGAAAGATATCAATGGTTAGTGAATGTCCGCGACGGAGAGAAAAGACCTATTGATGATCCTAATTATGACGAAAGAACACTTTACATTCCTCAATCAGCTTGGTCAAAATTCACTGCATTTGAAAAGCAATATTGGGAAATTAAATCCCAAATGTGGAATACGGTTGTATTCTTTAAAAAAGGGAAGTTTTATGAATTATATGAAAATGACGCTAATATTGCTAATTCTGAATTTGACTTAAAGATTGCTGGAGGTGGTCGTGCTAATATGAAATTAGCTGGTATCCCAGAAATGTCCTTTGAATATTGGGCAAAAGAGTTCATTAGTCATGGTTATAAAGTTGCAAAAGTTGATCAAAAAGAAACTTTATTAGCTAAAGAAATGAGAGGAGGTACCACTAAAGAAGAAAAGATTATTAAACGTGAATTAAGTAGTATCTTAACAGGTGGTACATTAACAGATTTAGATATGATTGGCGATGATATGTCAGTTTATTGTATTAGTATAAAACAAGAAGTCTTAGATGATGGAAGTAATAAATTCGGTGTTGCCTTAGTTGATACATCAACATCTGAATTAAATTTATTAGAATTCAATGATGATTCAGAATGTACTAAATTAGATACATTAATAACTCAAATTAAACCCAAAGAAATCATTTGTGAGAAATTAAATTTATGCCCTATTGCTATTAAAATGTTAAAATTCAATGGACAAAAACAACAAATTTGGAATAGTTTAAATCCAATAACTGAATTCTGGGATTATGATAGTACTATTGAAAAATTAGTTGAATCAAAATATTATCCAGGTGAAGATTTAGATGATTTTTCAAATTATCCATCCATGTTAATCACATACAAAGATAACAATAAGCTTGCATTTAATGCATTTGGCGGTTTATTATATTATTTAAAATTATTGAAATTAGATCAAAATATCATGACATTAGGAAATTTCAATGAATATGAGATTTCTAAATCAAGAAATACAACTATGTTATTAGATGGTATAACTTTGAATAATTTGGAAATCTTAAGTAATTCATTTGATGGAGGCGATAAAGGAACTTTATTCAAATTAATTAATAAGTCGATAACTTCGTTTGGAAAAAGACAATTGAAGAATTGGATCTTACATCCACTAATCAAAGTTTCTGATATTAATGCTAGATTTGATTCTATTGATTATTTAATGAATAATTATGAAGTAAGATCGATTTTAGAAAATGGTTTAATTGGATTACCTGATTTAGAACGATTACTATCCAGAATTCATAGTAAAAATTTAAAATTCAAAGATTTCTTAAAAGTTATTGAATCATTTGAATCAATCAATAAATTAATTAAAAAGATTTCAAATTATGAATTTGAAGGATCTATTAAAAGTTATATTGCTCAATTTCCTCAAAATTTAAATGAATTAACTAAAGAATGGGAAGATGCTTTTAATCGTGAAGAAGCCAAACAAGATATCATTGTTCCAAATTCAGGATTTGATGAAGAATTCGATGATTCGCAAATGAAATTAAATGATTTAGAAAGTCAATTAAATCAAAGATTAAGAGAATATAAAAAGATTTATAAATCTCAAGAAATTTGTTATAGAGATAGTGGTAAAGAAATTTATTTAATTGAAGTTCCAAATAAAATAGTTAAAAATATTCCAAATGATTGGCAAACCATGGGTTCCACTGCAAAGGTAAAAAGATATTGGTCACCCGAAGGTAAATTATTAGCAAGGGAGTTAATGGAACAAAGAGAATTACATAAACAAGTTTGTGAAAGTTTGAAGGAAAGAATGTATAATAAATTCAATGTGCATTATAATGAATGGATGAAGATTATAAAGACCATTTCATTAATTGATTGTTTATTAGCGTTAACCAAAAGTTCCGAAACTATGGGATTCCCATCATGTAGACCCCAATTCATTGAATACAAACAACAAGGAGAAATTGAATTTAAAGAATTAAGAAATCCATGTTTCTTAGGTACTAAAGAATTCATTCCTAATGATGTTAATTTAGGAGGCAAAGAAGCAAAATTTGGTTTATTAACTGGTGCCAATGCTGCTGGTAAATCAACTCTTATGAGAACCACATCCCTTGCGGTGATATTAAGTCAAATTGGATGTTATGTTCCATGTCAATCAGCTAGATTAACTCCAATTGATAAAATCATGACTAGATTAGGAGCACAAGATAATATATTACAAGGTAAATCGACATTTTTTGTGGAATTAAGTGAAACAAAGAAAATTTTAAGTAATGCTACTCCATTTTCATTAGTCATCTTGGATGAATTAGGTAGAGGTGGTTCTTCAAGTGATGGATATGCTATTGCTGAAAGTGTATTATATCATTTATCAACTCATATTCAAAGTTTAGGATTTTTTGCAACTCATTATGGATCATTAGGTAGTTCATTTAATAATCATCCTCAAATCAAACCATTAAGAATGGGGATTATTGTTGATAAGGATTCTCGTAATATCACATTTTTATATAAATTAGAAGAAGGAACAGCACCAGGATCATTTGGTATGAATGTTGCTTCAATGTGTGGAATTTCCGAAGATATTGTTAAGAATGCAGAAATATCAGCTAAGACATATGAACAAACTTCAAAGATAAAAGAAGGATCATCTAAATCAACGGATGCTATTGTGAAATTAGGATTACAAAGTGATTTTAGTTGGTTTGTTAATAAGTATGAACAATTGGGTGAAGATATTTTCAAGTATGATGAAGATATCAAACAGAATGCATTAGTGAATGTGTTCAAACTAATTGAAAAGTTATAAACAAATGAAATTTAATGACCAAACAAACAAACAAACAAATAAATAAACAAACACCCGAATTTCTCCTTGATGGAGAAAGAAGATTAATTAGATACATATGCATATTATAAAGTTATCATAAAAATAAACGAATGCAAAAAATGCAACCAATCTTGCCTGACGTGATTGTAAAATCCATGTTTGTATGCAGGAGCGGAAGGACTTACCGGTCAAAAACAAAACGAATAATGACCATAAGCAAATAAAATAAAAATGGGGCGACTGAGGGTTAAAATCATATTTAAACCAATTGAAATTTCAGTCGAATTGAATTGAAATTATTCTTCATTATCAGATATCATCATCATCAATTGAACAAGGTTTGTCAAAATGTTAACTAGATTAGGATTAAACCCAGGTGCTGTCAACACATTCCATTTTTTTGCTTATTCAATTACCTTTGGTGGTTCATTATATTATTCCTATGTTATTTCACCATTGGTATTTAAGAAATTACCAAGAGAAGAATTCAGTAATTTACAAAACCAAGTATTTCCAACTTATTTCATTGGTCAAGTTATTGGACCCATTGTGATTGGTTTAAGTAGTCCATCCAAATTATGTCCATTTACTACTGGATTATTAGCTTTAAGTTCCCTTGGGGGTTTGATTAATTATTATTGGTTATTACCAGTTTGTCGTACCATTAAAGAAGAAAGAAATAAATTGGTGGCTGCTAAATTAGATAAAGATGATAAAGGTGAATTAACTGAAGAATTCAAACAATTGAATAAGAAGTTTGGTATTTATCATTTACTTTCTACTTTTGTTAATACCACTGCCATCTTAGAGTTAGGTATTTATGGTTGGGTCTTATCTAGAAAGATTAAAATCTAATTGAGTGACATATATTCTGTATATCTGTCTGTCTGTCTATCGAATGTAAATAGTTGTTATTAGTTTAATTTTGTTATTAAATTATTTTAAAAAATAAAATGTTTTTTTTGTATATATAATAATATTTAAAAAGGGGAGATCGTAAGAAGACATTAAACGGACTATAAGAGGCTATATACATTTGATTAATTGATTGATTATTGAGTCTTTTGTTTTCTTAAAGCTTCAAGTTCAGCTTTTTCTTGTTCAATATCTTCTCTATAAACCACTTTATAACTATATTGATAAAGAATATAACCCCAGAATGAAATATGGGCAAAGAAGAATACAAAATGAGCAGCTAACTTGTACAATGCCATATAAGGGTCATATAACCAAGTTTTCATTATAAAGGCATAATGAAATAACATTACACACATGAAAAGGAAAGTAAAGAATCCAAATTTCAAATCTTTAATGAATTTAGGAGTGATATATGATTTAAGAATATCAACAGGAGAAGTCAACTTCTTTCTTCTTGCCTGGACAGGGATACTTAATGGAGCGTCAGACATGGTGATTGTGATATGGTAGGTATTGACAATGAATTATAGTTAGTTAAAGGTTGTTTGATATTTGCCAGCTATTTTATTTTTTTTTTCTAGTCCTGAGATGAAGGGGACACTAAAGGAAGAAACAGAAAGCGAGATCCCATTTATGGTTGGACCAGGACTGTATATAAAATAACTGGCGCAGGTGAGGTGAATTTGGTAGCGGCAGCATAAATATCTAAAGTAAGGGTTCGTTTAGCGCAAATTAAGGTCTGTATCACCAAATGTTGTACCTATTTGTAACTGAAACATAAATTATCATTTTTAGTCTTGGTTATTTTTGACTTGAACTTGAACTTGAAATTTGATTTAATTTTATCAAAGGTGGATATAATTACGCGTCAAACTAGTTATCATAGAAAGAAGCTTACGGCATAATCAATCAAATGCAATAATTATTTTCCTGACTTGAAACAGAAACCTACATGAATGAATATAGAAACTAGACTCGACATACGTAAATAATAGAATGTGTTCTATCTTGATACGCTATCTGTACGGATAATTTATGAAAATGCTTGGTGATTAGCATTTTCAACTCTGTTGATAAAGAGAATTTGTGGATTCTAAATGCCTAAACCCAAATGGACTTTAGGCACCTTTTTGATAAGGATTTACAGAATTAAATAACATTTGAAAGAAGAAGATAATAATCAGAAATTTTTAAGTATAATTCCCTGATAAAATAATAATTCACCAAAGTTCTCGAAGATATCGACATTTACTATAAGAATGATCGGATATTTAGCATGTTTTAACGATTAAAGAAGATATATAAACCGCAAGTACTTCAAAAAAATAATCAAATTGATTTCTTTTTTATTATTTTTATTATTATCTAATAGTTAAGGGGACCGTAAAATCAAAAAGGTTTATGTAGAGATTGGTATAGTTAGAAAATAAGCTCAACAATTAATCATAAATAATAATAATTGATAATAATAATAATAATAATTGTAAAAAAAAAAAAAGAAAAGAAAATAAAATTTATAACTAGAGGGAAGATAACCAACAAAGGTCCACGTCGACAAAAATAACCGAATTACTTAAGTTTGAGATGAGATGTAAGTAGATGGTTTTATATTACTATGTCTGTCTGACAGGATCTGAAGCGCTCTGGTCATAATTTTTATGTGGAGACGAAAAAAAAGATATGGTGTACAGCGCGGATAGATAAAAATTATCCACAATAGATACTGTGCATTATCGATGAGATGAGATGAGTTGATGGATATATGCCAAAATTACCATTTTTCAACTTCGAGACAAAATCATCGCCAAAACAATGTTAATAAACACCGATGTACATTTATTCATTCAATCGTACATACGTGCATTTAGAACATCGAGGTTTGGTTTTGAAAATAAAGTCTAAACTTTAATTATTTAAAACCTTAAATCTAAAAATTATTATTACAATAATAATCATAATAATAAAATACATTGGAATATTGGTGTTTTTGCGAAGGGCTACGTATCAGCAAGTTTGAAACATATTGTTAATCGTTGTTAACAACTGCTTTAATTGAATTGGTCAATCAAATCCCAATGTGGAAAAATAGAACGAAAGCAGTAGCTAGAAACAATCTAAAAAAATAAACTTTTTTAATAATGCAGAAGATGTGTCTGTGTCTATAATATCTATCTAAAGTATAGGAGTTCCAAAAAATATGTGAATTACCAGTTTGATTTAGAAACACGTAGAGAAATCAATCGATATAGATAAAGAACCTTTTTATCAGAAAATAATATCAATAATTATAATGATAAAGAGTTGATATTCGATAAGGTTTGCCTAGAACTGCTAAAGGATAAATTATTATTATCTCTTTTCTTTTTCTTTTTCTTGTTTTTCCTTTTTTTTGAGTATTTTTCTGTTTAAGCCAGAATGATTGAGTTTGACTCAATGCCGTATGTAACTATCAACGAGTTCTTTTTCGGGGGTAAGTAGTTGGTGAATGAATAAATGATTGAAAATGTGTGAATTGAATCAATAAAATAATATATTATAAACTCGCAGCGATAATCGTAGCGGTACAAGTTAATGATGGAGATGTGATGAGGGTTATGTGGGTCAGTGAAGCTTTTTTAATAGTTATTTTTTTGGTTTCTTTTTCGTATATACTACTGTGTAGGGACAATGAATTTAAGGATAATGTTAAGAATAAGGGTGAAAGAAATGGTGTGTGCATATCTAAATGGCTTTAAAATGGACCGCAATTTAAATTGAGAAATGTGGTCAAAAGCATGGTCTAGGGGCATATTCTCCAGAAAAGAGAACATCAAACTATAATTGGATGCGAATGAGGGGACTGTAAATGCACGATAGAGACCAATAAAGAAAAGCACCTGGTACAGCTACGGCTAATTGGCAAGGCATTTTATGAATTGTGAAATTGTGCTTTATCGAATCAAATGTACATGTACATATGTCGGTGAAGGATAAATATTTTAAGATAGGAGAGAAGGGGCACAAGGAGGGGGGAAATATGGAATGGGATACCACTTCCATATTGAGAAGATGAAAAAGAAAAAGATAAAAAATAGAGAAGGAACGGATAGATAGAGAAAGGAAAGGATAGGAAAGCGCATTAAAGTCCGATAAAAAAGAACAAAAATAATGAATAATAATATTATTATTTTAACAATAGAGTAATGAACAATTCTTTACAATATAATTGAAAAGAGAGAGATGAGAAAACCCATTGTGTGTAATGGCATCGTTGAAACATGAATTGATAGAAGGTGCCACTTTGATTAATTTATTGGTTGATTGATATCTCTTTTTGTTGATAAAGTTGTGGAAAATTTAAAGTTTGAAAAGTCAAAGTTTTTTAAAGTTTAAAATGTACATATTTTGAATCTCTAAAATATTATTTAGTCTCACTTTTCTCTTTGTTTTTGACTGGGTTTCATGCAGTCTTTTATTTTCCATTTTTAATTTTTAATTCTTTTTTTTTTTTTTTTTTTTTAATTTTTTTTTTTTTTTGATGAAGAAATTTATTTTTTAGTATCCCCCATTCGAAAAAGAATTGTGGTTTTTATTCCCCCTTTGTTATGACCCATGCACTTTATCAATGATTTTGATAATTCGGATGCATGAGTGTTTATTGCGAAACTAAGGAGAAACTGAAAGAAGAGGAGATTAGAGAGGAGAATTAACCAGAATTGATGATACATTAATAACTTACACATTGGAGGAACCATAATTACAACATTTCATTGATTCATCATTCAATAAATAAATCCATTTTTGTCTAGGCATTATCCATGTTGGATATGTTTCATTCTATTTTCTAATGAAAATTCTACAGATAGGAAATTCTAATGCATACAATTGATGGTTGGTGATCTTTTTCAAATAAGAATCTTGGTATTAGATAAGTGAAAAGTGAGCAATTTTACGCTAGCGAAACTTAGCAATAGAAGCGGCAGATGGATAATATACCTGGAGTGAAAAAGGGCTAAAAAAAGAAAATGTATGATAAAAGATAGTAAATGACTTATTTATTTATTGCGGCCACGGCCAAGTAAAACAGGGCAACAGGATTTACGATAATAATAATTTTTGGAAATATCATCTCTCATTCTAGTTCTTTTTTTTTTATAAAGATGTTATATTACGTGCAACCCTTTATTGAAACTAATTCAAAATGTAAGGCAAAGAAGGAAAGCAAAGGCTTCCCTTTTTTTAAAAACGTCGATCTTTATTTCATCATATATATAAAAAAAAATAAACATTGTAAAAAATAACCAAATGAATTAGACTTTATACTGTATAAATGCAAAGTTTTAAAGTTAATACACAATAGAGATGATGGGGAAATTAAGAATGGACTTTTATGGGGTTTGAAAAAAACAAATAATAAAAATATTGAAAATAATCTAACCAAACCAAATTCAAAAACAAAACCAAAAAAAAGGTATCAAACCTATTCGATGTAATATTATGCTACATACGTAATGGTTTGAATGTGAGAACTAACAGACCTATTGACCCTTACATGTTTCGTTAATCGCTTCAAAATTTTTATTTAGATTGGGGATACAAACCAAAACCATATTTCATTAACAATAAAAATGTTACAATAGGATCTTTTAACTGGGGAATAAAAATTCACTTATTTAAATAAAAGTAACCGGTTATGTTTTAGAATTAACTAACTGGTAGTATTAATTTTGTTGCTGAATTCCTTTTCATCAATCCAGATTTCAAAAATAGATTCTATCAAAAGTTTAAGATACTGACACAAAAATTATATATATTGTTTTTTGCTTTTGTACCGATGGAAGGAAGGAAGTTTCCAGTAACGGAAAAAGGTTTAACAACCTTAAATTAATTTCACCGATAGTAAATGAAAAGGGTTGATATGGATCCATGATAAGCTTTACTTAGTAAGGTTTATGATAAGTCCTTATCTCTCTATCAATTGGTTATTATGTAGCCTTTTATATAAGCTGTATGTAGACAATTTTACGAAACGTGTGAACCAACCAACCATAAAGAATGTGAAAGGAGAATTTGAATATTAAAGTGTGGGAGAAATTATTTTGAAATGCATTAGATATTTTTACTAAACTTTAAAATCTAAAATAAGTAGAAGAGGAGGCGAGGAGGAGGAGGGGGAGCGAGGGGGTAATAGGGATTTTTATTATTTATGTGAATTAACTATTAAAATAATACATAATGGTGAAATTATGTAATAAGGAGAAAGAAAGCAAAATGGAAAAGGACTAGCCTAGCCCTATCTCTAGTCCATTACCTTTTTGTCATTGTAAGTGCTTGAACTTAGAATGAGATTAGGATTGGATAATATTAATAATTATTGTGCGAAGATTGAACTGGTTCGGGGACAGGGAGTTTGAAAATTTAAATTTAGTGTGGGATCAAGAGCCCGATTATGGAGATATTAAAGCCTAATTGGCGAGACACGAGGAAGAAAGCCGATTCAGTATTGGTACATAGTTAATTAATATTAATATTAATATTATTCTAATATTAAAGACGTAATGGATGAGATTGAATTCAATTCAATTCAATTCATTTAATTGATTTCAGATCGATGTAATGGAAAAGATCAATAACGTTCCATACAGCCCAATTAATTAATTAGTTAAAATAAAAAAAAACATATGATATCATAAAAATAGCTACCTTGAACAGAAAAATAAAAAAAACGTGATAATTTTTTTATATGGTATGAGAGGAATGGCAGCAGCAGCGATGAAAAAGTGGCTGCGTAGAACTAAAAAAACAAAAAAAAAGAGTGCAAACCAGTACAGATCAGAACAGAACGGATCAGAACAGAACAGATGAATTTGATTTACTATGTATAATGATTAAATGTGCTTAAATTACTTTGAAATAGGACCAACAAACCTGAATCGCCAATCGAATGTATCACAGTTAATCCGAACCAAAGCCCAAAACAGATTACGTATCTAACCTGAGTTGGATATAATTGAAGTTTGAATAATGGACAAGAAATAAATTACCACTACGTAATGCGTAGAAAGAAATGGGATGTTTTTTTTTGTTTTTCTCCCTATAGTCAGTCAAAATGCTGAGACCTTTTTTTTAATGAATGAACTAAAAAAAGATGAATTCATATTGACGCTGGCGGGTTTTTCTTTATTAGGTATAGATATGAACAGTAAACAGTAACTGATAGAGAGGAACATTAGAATTAACAATTAAATTAAATTAAATTAAATTAAATTAAATTAAATTAAAATGATGATGAGTTCATATTCTGATCGGAAAAATAAAATTTCGCTTTTTAGATGGTCATGAATTTCTTTTTTTTTTTTTATTTGGTATTACTGGATTAAGTTAACTATGGGCGGCGAGAGATTCAAGCACATTTAACATTAGCTGATTAAAAATTAAAGTTTTTTTTTTTTTTTTCCTCAGTCAGTCAGAAAATATTTTGCAGACAGAAAAAAAATAAAAATGAAATAAAAAAAAAAGAATAAAATAAATTCTAAAAAATAAATTCTAAAAAATAAAAAAAAAAAAAAGAGAGATTAAAATTTACTAAAAAATAATATTGGACCTTTTTTAAGTAACATTTCCATTGCACTTTTACGTCTACTAATCATTTAATTAACAATGTGTGTGTTACTTTAAATGGAGGATGAGGATTTAAGCTTTTAGAAAATTAATTTAATATATAAATGGTGATAATAATCTCTTATTTCAATCTAAGTTAGGATTTCATAATGGTTTATTTATATATTTATTTATATAATACTTCTTTTTAATTTCCATGTCCTTATAGATTCTCATACTCATACATATATACAACTATCACTGATAATACCTTACCATGTTTAGTCAACAACAACAATTTCAACAACAATTGAATCATTTACAACAGTTGCAACAAAGTCAAATGCAATTCAATCAATATTATAACAACGTACAATTACTATCCCAACCTCAACAACAACAACAACAAAAACAACAATTCCTTCAACAACTCCAACAACAACAACAAGTGCAGGCACATTTACAAACCCCACAACAACAACAACAACAACATTCCACACCCTTATCACCGATCAATGCCTCCACCAATGCCAATGATCAATGGTTAGATGATTTATTAACCAAATCAGCTCCAATGACTACTACCAATAGTTTTAGTGAATTGAATTTCACTAATACTAATGCCACTGATCAACAATTACAACAAATTCAACAACAATTAGGTGCCACTTTGGATCTTACTAAATATTTCGATGATGAACAAGATCAAATTGATGAATCATCTCCAAATAATGATACTGCTTATTTATCATCATCAGGATCTTCAACTACTGCTAGAACATCTGATTCATTACAAGCTTCACCTGTTATTATTAAAACTGAAACGGTTGATGATAGTGAATTACCAGAATTAAAATTAAGTAAATTTCAAACCCTTAATGATTTTACATCTAAAAATTTAGAATCAATTTTTAATACTAAAGATATTTTAAAAGATGAAAAAGATTGTAATAATCATCATCAATCATTATTATCAAGAAGAAAAACTATGGATAGTAGTATTAATTCATCATTATCATTATCAACCAATTCATCTATGGCATCACCATCATTAAAATCAAATTCATTAACATCAATAAGTACTTCCAATTCTTCATCTAATTTAAATATGGTTTCTAAACCTAAAAAGAGAAGAGCACCAAGAAAGAGATTAACTGATAGTCAAAAGCAAGCTCATAATAAAATTGAAAAGAAATATAGAATTAATATTAATGCTAAGATTGCTGGATTACAACAAATTATACCTTGGGTAGCTTATGAAAAGACTGCGTTTGAAACGGGTCAAAAAGATGAAGATGATGAAGATTGTGATGAAAAATCAAATGTAAATAATGCTAATTGTGCAAGATTAAATAAATCAATCATTTTAGAAAAAGCCATTGATTATATTTTACATTTACAAAAGAATGAAAAAAAGATTGAATCTGAACTTCAAATGTTAAGATCTGAAGTGGTAAGACTTGGAGGTGATATTACCAAATTTCAATAGATTGATTCATACCATACCATATTATTTCCTTACTTGTTGCGTTCGTTCGTTTGTTTGTTTGTTTATTTTTCCATTTAAAGTTTTGTTACTGTTTTATAGATTTTTTATTTCTATGGTCATATTTTGTTTTTACATTTTTTTGATTTCTTCCCCCCTTTAAAGATATATAATATTTTTATATACCTATTATTTATTTATTTATTTATGCTTGCCATTTAATGTTTATGAAGTTTATGTGTTATAATAAGTACCCACCTTTACTTTAAAGTTGCGACTGTTCAAACTGATTGTTCTGTTATAGTTTTATAACGAACCGTTTAACTTGAAGTTAAAGTTAAAGTTAAAGTTGAGGCCATTCATTTCTGATAATACGCCAATCGAAATTTTTCCAAGCTTATATAATTGAATCGAAAAATAATCAAGCAACAATATGACTGAATTTTATCGACCAAAATGTAAATAAACATAAAGAATATCGTGCCTTTTATGCTCTTAAAGGACTTACATCAAATGTCATAAGTTTTTCCGAATTATGTGCGTCGGCTTTTTTTCAATTTTTCAATTTTTTTTTTTTAATTTTAATTTTTATTTTTATTTTTTTTATTTTTTTTCATTTATCATGTTTTTTTTTGTTAAACAGTCATTTAACTGCGAATGAATGGTCCCACTAATTTTCTAGTAATTAAATAATAATCATAATAACAATAATAAACAATAATATTTCTGGACTTCTTTTTAATTTATATTACAAGCAAAAATTTGTAAATAAGACCATAAGTAGAAACGTTGCCTCCAGCAATTAGAATTTAATATCGAGTAATGTATAAGATATGATAAGACAAGGCTGAATTTTAGTTTAAAGAAATATAACACACTATAGTATCGATCCATCGATCGATCGATCGACCATACAATATAGTACAAGATAAAACATCAAGACAAATAAAACTTGGGTCGCAACTTACATAAAATAACGTTATAATATAGATTTAGTAACATGTAACTATCTGAGTTTAAATTTAAGGGATAGTAACGTCGTCAATAAATTGCAAAGGTTTTGAAAAAGCAGAAAAAATAACATGTCAGAGATTACGGACAACAACGGATTAGGTTTCGTTTTTCATTTCGGAAAAATATTTTTGCTTTCTGGTTTGGTTTTGATCTGAAGGTAAGTCATAAAAAACCCATACTAACATTAGCGAATATACTGCAAGTTAACGTAAATAATAAATAAATAAATAAATAAATAAATAAATAAATATTAGACAAACAATGATAGCAATATAATATAAGAAAATATAATGTTCTATGCATTATCGGCAACTGAGAGAGAGAAACTGGAAATAGAAATAGAATTCCAAACAATGATGAAACAGTCCAAATTATTAAATACAGTTAAGAAAAATGTCATGTCAAAACAGATACATACTATGGTATACGGTGAAGGACAAGACATGGGAAAGACTGGGCTTTGACTATTTTTTGTCATGTCTATTTTGTGTTTTAGACAAGAAAAATTTGAAAGATGCGACTCACAGTCTAACTAAAAAACTGACAATGGAAATGTATGACCGAACATCACTCATTTTTCTGATTCCTTTGCCTTTTTTTTGTTTTTTTTTCGCAGTCGTAGTTTCTCAAAAAAAGAAATTTAAAAATTCTTTTTATTTTTTTTTTTATTTTTTTTTTATTTATATTTTTTTTTTTTTTCGATTGCAACCTTTTTTTTTCTTTCTTCAAATGGTTAATAGCCCTCTTTCTCACTTTGGGAGAGAAATTTTTTAGTATGCCCTGTATATGGCTTGAACTATGAGCGGCGTTAAGTGTATATTTTGCCGTTACTTATTTTGAGTTTTGCCATATTTCTTTTAAGGTGTATTTCGATCTTTATGATGGTGTCTGGCAAATGCCTACTAGATTTTCTGTTTTATTTATATATTCTACAACATCCAACCGTTAGGCATATTAAACATACCGTTAAACATTAGGCATTATAATGTTTCTTTTTATGAGTCAAATATCTTGTGTGATGATATGCTACGCCTAAGATTTCAACTCTTTGACATCTTTCCTCTAATGGCAAGTAACAACTCTTTTTTTGAATTAAAATTTTCATAATCTTAATCAATCTACTCTTTACCATTTTTCCACCTTATGTTTTAGTCGTTAAGAGCATAACCTGTTATCTCTTAATAGAATTTAAACCTATCTACAATCATGCCAAGTGAAAATGATATGACACCAATTAAAAAAGAAGATAATTTTTCAATTGAAAGTTTCACTTTACAAACTACTAAAGATACATCTCATCTCTCTAAAACTACCACTACTACTACTAATCAAACTAATGGAAAAGTTTCTAAAGGTATTTTTAATTCATTTAAAATTGCAAACAAATTAGAAAATGGTGATGATGATATCATTGTAACTACCATGGAAGATGGCCTTCCTGATTATCAAGTTAAATTAATCGCCTTAAGTTCATGTATCGGATCTGGTTTATTCATCAGTAGTGCCGATGCCATTGCAACTGCCGGTCCAGCAGGTTGTATCATTGGTTATATCATCATTGCTGTATTAATCTTCTTCATAGTTCAATCATTAGGAGAATTAACTTCTTCATTCCCGGTGGCAGGTAATTTCCTAAAATATAATTCAAGATTCATTGATGAATCTTGGGGTTTCGCCATGAATTGGAATTATTGTTTACAATGGGTTATAACTTTACCTTTATCATTAGTTGGTGCTTCATTAACTATTAATTATTGGAATTCAGATATAAGTACCGCTGTTTGGGTAGCTATCTTTTATGCAATCATCTGTGCCATTAATATCTTTGGAGTTAAAGGGTATGGTTATGGTGAATCAATGTTTTCTATTATAAAAGTTATTGGTATAGCTGGATTTTGTATATTTGCTATTATTATGATTGCTGGCGGGGCTGGCGATCAAGGATATATTGGGGCTCATTATTGGCATAATCCTGGAGCATTTGCCAATGGATTTAGAGGAGTGTTAAATACTCTTATCAATGCAGCTTTTAGTTTTAGTGGTACTGAATTAGTTGCCATTGCTGCTGCTTCATCCAGACATCCAAGAACTTCATTAAAGAAAGCTCTTAAACAAGTGTTTTGGAGAATTTCCGTATTCTACATGCTTTCAATTATCCTTATTTGTTTCTTGGTTCCTTATAATGATCCAAAACTTATGGGAAATTCAGGTTCATCAGCTTCACCATTTGTTATTGCAATTCAAAATGGTGGTATTAAAATCTTACCCTCAATTTTCAATGCTATTATTTTATTAGCAGTTCTTTCTGTTGCTAATGCTAGTGTATTTGCATCTTATAAACCTTTAGTAGCATTAGCAGAAGCAGGTCATGGACCTAAATTCTTAGGTTATATTGATCAAAAGGGAAGACCAATTTATGCTATTTTAATCGCATTATCATTTGGATTAATTGGATTTGTATGTGTATCATCAGTTCAAACTGAAGTTTTCAATTGGTTATTGGCATTAAGTGGATTATCAACTATTTTTATTTGGATTTCAATTTCATTAGCTCAAATTAGAGTTAATCATGCTTTAAAAGTTCAAAATATTCCCGTAAGTAATAAACCATTCAAAGCCTTAGGAGGAGATTATGGTGCTTATTTCTCATTAATCATCAATGTATTAATCTTAATCGCTCAATTCTACATCGCTTTATTCCCTATTGGAGGTCCAAGTTTAGATGCAGTTAATTTCTTTCAAGCTTATCTTGCCGCTCCTATTGTAATTATATTTTATCTTGGTCATAAGATTTATACTAAGAATTGGAAACTTTTCATTAAAGCAGAAGATATGGATGTCACGTCCGGTAGAGTCATTGTTGATATGGATTTACTCCTTCAAGAAGTCGAAGAAGAAAAAGAACGTAGAAATGATCAACCTTTCTATATTAAATTCTTAAACTTTTGGTGTTAGCATAACTGTCATTTAGCATTATTTTTGTATTATCTATATTTCATTTTATATTCATTGTTTTTTGTATCTATCTACATTGTTTCCTCTACATCTTTATATGCCATGAATGTTAATCACGTCTATCCCTTTAGGTTGTTGTAAAGATCTATATTAGATCTAACTAGTTCTGATTGTGGTTTGTTGATATTTTTGAAAGTACACGTCAAACCAAACCAAACCAAGCCAAAAAAAATAAATACAAAAGCGGTGTGAACAGATAAACAGTTAAATATTTTTGGCAACACCTTGTTAAGATCTTATCAATTATAAACAACACATCAATGGGGAGTGTTCAACAGCTTGTAGCTGATTTCACTACACTTGGATTGGAATCTAAACGAAGATTTCCTGAAATTAAACAAGGTTGTGATACTGCTATCAATCAATTAAAATCATTAGATCAAACCAGTCCCATTAATGATATTCAACTTAATGATAATAGTACCGTCATTATACCGTTTATCAATGCATGTAAGTCTGGGAATGCCAAATTGATCACATTGTCTATCCCAATTATTCATCGATTGATCATGGCTACTATTATCCCCCCTAGTTGTTTGAATGATTTAGTGGATTCCTTACAAGAAGCAAGTAATTTAGCTATTGATATTCAATTAAGAATCTTACAATGTTTACCTACATTGATGCAGAACTATCATACTTTTTTCACAGGGCCATTGTTGATTAAATTATTGACTGTTTGTTCTAATTTAACAGCAAATAATAAATCAACCGTGGTTATAAATACTGCTTCAGCAACTTTACAACAATTATTCAGTAATATTTTTGATATAAATCCTGAAAGTTCAGATGAATCAGAAAATGTTCATGAAGTCATAATTGATAACGATGAAGTGATCAAAGTCAATGGTGAATGTTTTGAATGTTATAATATATTCCAAGATTTATGTAAATTGATTGAAAATGAATCACCCATGTTCTTTACCAAAGCAATTCATATTAAAGTATTATCAGTATTGGAAATTGTCGAAAATATCATTATAAATCATAAACTATTATTCCAAACTCATCAAGAATTAGCATATTTATTAAGAATTAAAATCATTCCATCATTATTAAGAATTTTAAATTCAAGTCATCAAAGAAATTTCCCCTATATAACAAGAACTATGAGAGTTTTACACGTTTTATTAGCATCTCAATTAGATAATTTAGAAATTGAATGTGAAATTGTCCTTTCATTTTTAAATCATATCTTATTAAATAATGAAAATGAAGGTGATATATGGGAAAAGATTTTGGTGTTAGAAACTTATAAAGGATTATTTTCAGATTTTCATTTTGTAAAATCAATCTTTGAAAAATATGATAACAATCCAAGAAAGAAAAATGTATTACAAGAATTAATTGCCATTTTAAATACTTTCTTACTGTCAAATTCTTATTTGTTTAATGATATTGTTAAACGTCCATCAATTGTTAGTCAACCCCCATTACAACAACCATCTTCATCATCATCAACTTCAACTTCATCATTACAAACTCCACAATCACCTAGTAAAAATCAAGATCAATCAAGTCCGATTTATTTATCCAAATCATCATCACATTTGAAAACTCCACTTATTGATCATTTTGATAAATCAGAACCTCCAACTCAATTACCAAAGACTTATCCTATTTACTTAATCTATAATATTTTATTGTCATATGCCGATGGAATAGCAGGGTTTGTCCAATCATTATCAAATGGTTCTGATCCAGTAAATCTTGAAGCAGATGTTGAATTTACGAATGCATTCATTGAATCTAATTTTAAAGATATTTCTGTTTTATTTGAAAGATTTATTTATCTGGCTATGGATGATGAGAGTTTCCATTTATTGATTCGTTCATTTCAAAGATTTACTCATTCGACAGGATTATTAGGATTAACTTCCATTAGAGATGGGTTATTAATTATTTTATCAAATTCAATTACTCATAATATCTCGAAAGATGAATCCAAGACTTTAACTAACAGTGGTTCAAGTTTACAATTACAGGGGAAACAATTATTAGCATTTGGAGAATCATTAGTCGAATCATTTAGTTCAACTTTGACTTCACAAAAACAACCATCGGATACTCATCCACAACCACATCCATTACAAACATCTGTACCAGTGACGGTAAGATCAAGATATATAAATTCAAGACATGTAACTTGTTTAAGAGCATTAGCCAATTTGGCTGTTTCTTTAGGTTCAACCTTACAAAATTCTTGGACTATTATTTGGATTACATTTCAATGGTGTGATTATTTTATAAATGGACCGGATGAATATAGTGGATTTTTCAATCATAAAGCTTATAAATCGTTCACTGAAGCACTGTTACCTCAATTATCACCTCAAGATATTAATAATATTGAATTATCAAAGAAGAAGTTAATGGATAGTTTCAAAGAATATCCAGTTGAATCATATAATGAATTAATCAAAGCTATTTTAGAATTATCTAATCGCGTTTTTGAAGAACAAGATAAGCCAATTACTGATATTGCAGAAGAAGACGAAGATGAAGATGGACCGGAAGTTGAATATGATGAGAAGAAACCATTCACTCCCCCTTCAACCAATGGTCATAGCAATAACCAAGCCCATAAGAAACACACTGCTCTTAGAACATGTCCTTATAACAAGACCTATTTCGTGGATAGATTGTTGGAATTTTGTCAAATAGAATCTAATAAATTTCTTATATTAGACAATAAATCATGGGATTTAATCACGGAATATTTTATTAAACTTGGGAATAGAAGAGATATAGCTTATAATTTGAGATTATACATTGTTCAAACTTATAATCAAATCATTAAGAACTTGAGTGATGAAGGATTTGGGGTGGAGAATGAACAGGTGAATTATCAAACTTCAATTAAATCTTTAGATGGATTAAATCGATATTTGATTGGATTATTTAATTTAGGTATCCCACATGAACTATTGGTGTTAAATTGTGAGACTGAGATTCATTTATCAACTTTAACTATATTACATCAATTGATTGATCAATATGATTCTTATTATAAGAATTCCTGGCATACTGTGTTTACTATATTAAATACTCCCTTTAAAGTCACTCAAGATACTTTGATTAATAAAGATGAAGTTAATTTAAGAGAACGAATTAGATTATTAATTGAGAAATCATTTGATACATTGAAATTAATCTTGGATGAATTTTTAACTTCAATTCCATCTAATCAATTGATTTTATTGATTGATACATTATATAACTTTTGTTCCCAAACTTTTGATTTAAATATTTCATTTAGTTCCATCAGTTATTTTTGGTTAATTAGTGATTCTTTAAAATCTCGAATTTTAAAATTTGATAATGAGAAGAGTAAACTTATTGAACAAGAGATAATTCATGATGAAGCTGAATTAATAACTAAAATCAATCAAACTCAAAATGATAAAGATGAATATTTATATCATACATTGATTATTATTTATTTATTATCAAAATTAGTTAAATTATCATTAGATACCAGAGCCCAAGTTCGAGATGGATCGATTCAAACCTTCTTTCAAATCATTGAGATTCATGGAGATTTAATAACTGAATCCAAGAGTTGGGATTTGATTTATACGATTGTGTTACCTAATTTATTTAATATTGAATTAAATCTTACTGATTCTAAATTCAATAGAAAGGAATGGATTGAAAGTTTACATTTGATATTAACTGGATTAATATTGATTTATAATAAATTCATGATTAAATTTGATCAAATTCCAAATATAATTGATAAATGGATTATATTAATTAAATATTTTACCAATTTATTAAATTTTAAATGGATTGATTTGAATTTAAAGGTATTTAAATCATTTCAAGATTTATTAATTCCATTTCAAGATTCTAATATAACGCTCAAATCTGAATTTAGAGATTTATTATTTAAATTCTGGTATGATATTCCAGTTGAATATGATTTTATAAATCCTTTATATCAAGAATCTATTACATCGTTTATGAATTGTTTTACTCCATTATATCCAATCATTAAATCAACTGATGTTAGCAATGAAGAAATTCAAATTATTTTGAATTTATTAAATAAATGTGCTAGATATCCTATCTTACCTGATAATCAAGGGGATAATGTTAAACCATCTAAATTACAACGAGCAGTATTGAATAATTTAACTATTATTCAAATTGATGATGGAAATATTAAATCCCAAATCATTCAACAATTAAGTAATATTATAGTATACCCATTTGGAACTCGATTAAGAATTGAACAAAAATTAACTAATAATAAATTAATTAATGGGAATAAATTCAAATTACCTACATTTATTGCTATAAGTCATTTATCATTAGAATTATTACGAGAAAAATTACTTGAATTGAATGGAGATGATTTTGCTATCTTATTAAAGGATAAAGGGATTAATAAGATTTTAAAATCATTATTAGAAGTAATTAAATCAAGATCAATTGGGATTGTTAGTAAAGAGAAGAGTCAAATTTGGATTGAAAGTAATGTAATTGTAAAGAATATTATTAAACAATTGATTGAAAGTGGACAAGATATTGATGAAGAATTATGGAAATTGATAGTTGAGAGTATTAAATTATGTTTTGTTAATAATAAAGATGATGACAAGAAGAGTAATGAAGATGAATTAATTAATATTGAACAATATCAATCCTTGATTGAGATTATTTTACCTCGATTAATTGAAACTAGTGGGAATAAAATTTTAGAAGATTTTATTGAAACGATTTATGAGAATTCATTTTTATATGAATTTGATGAACTGGAATCATTAATGATTAAAGAAAGTAATAATGATAGTAATGAATTAATATCATTAATTATTAAATTTAATTTTAATGAAACATTTGGTAGTACTAAAACCATTAAGAAATTTAATAATAAATGTACTCGATTTAATTGTTTAACTGAATTAATTAAATTTTGTTTAATACCTCAAGAATCAATATTGAATATTACTAGTCAAAATTATTTTATTATAAGATCAATATTTTGTATTAGAAGATTTATAAGTGATCAAAAATTATTATATAAATGTCCAATATCGAAGATTCAACAACAAGAATTATTAATTATATTGAGAGGTATTATAGATATAAGACAACGAGAACAAGCGAAAGAAGTTGAACAAAAGTTTAAACAATTGAATGGATTGATGGTTAAGTTGATACCATTTTCCGATAGGATTAATGGACTTGAACAATTATTAGAAATTGTATTACAAAAATTAACATAGAGTGTATAATGAAATAAAATAAAATCAAGTAAATAAAGTAAAATTAAATTATTATATAATCAAATCATATAAAATCATGTAATTAATTAACAGGAGGGGGTGTAAATGGAGGTCAGTGTGTAGTTTTGACGTAAAATTGAAAAATAGACGAAGCGAAGCTATACGAGTTCTAAATTTAGAAGTATTTTTTTTTTTTTTTAGTTTCTTTTTGTTTTCTGATTTATATAAAAATTGACATTAATTAATGGAAGGGATTGATGGGTTGTTGATGATATGATTAATGGGTTAAATATAGAACCGTTGTAAACTGTAAACCAGGTATGATCCCCGGATACGTTGGAATCATTTCCTATTAGTACTGATAATAATAATTATAGTGATGAGTTTGATGAGTTAGTGGCGATGTCATTATAAACTCTCGTATATATATTTTAGGGTTAATAATATATCAATTATTATTATTAATATTATAATGTTATTGTTATTATTATTATTTAGTCTAATGAGATGTATCTTATCAGATTAAATAGATACTTCTGCTTTTGTAATGAAAGATATATTTGATGTGTAGATGTAGATCAATATGGTATATTTCAATCATGTCGTAAATGGTTTGTCATAAACTGATTTGTCGAAAACTGATTTTGTCGCAGATTTATTTTTATTATTTACAATTTATTCCTAATTAGGTCTAATTACAGGTTAATTTTAGTTAAACTGTAATGATCACAAAAAAATAAAAAAAACTGCAAAAAATTTTTTTATTCTTTTTTTTTGTCTGTTTTAGGATTTGTAGGAGAAAAAGTCCAAATCAAAACAAACGACAAAAGCAGACAAAATGGAATTTTATGGAAACACCCTTTTTTTAAATTTACAACCACTTTTCTTCTTGTTTCATCAAACCAGTTGGTTACAACTATCAATCCATCCATCCATCAATCAATCCATCAATCAATCAGACAGTCAGATCATTTGATCCATCCAACAGTCAATCAATACCACCCCCCCCACCAACACGTCCCTTCCCTTTTTTTGTAGGCGCTTCAGATCACTTTAAAAAAATTCATTCACAAAACCATTTCAGTTTTGTAAACATTCTGCATCTCCTTTCCCTCCCTCCTCCCACCGTCCATCACTACTAATTACACTAACCATCCACCCAACACCATCCAAAACTTTAACTACTAAAAATAAATTTTTATAGATTAAGTTACAAAAAAAAATTTCAGTCTTTCTTTTTTTGATTCCCCTTTTTCATACTTTGATTTGATTTGATTTGATTTGACTTTGACTTTGATTTCATCTCATTTCTAAGTTAATTCTTCTTACTACTACTACTACTCTTAGTTGATCCTTCTTCACCAAACTATCTTCCATTAAAGTTGGTGTGTTTTGTTTCAATAAGTTCTTTAATATTATCATTCATTCGCTTAGCTTCCCTTGGCATATAATTATCATCCATTTTTACATATATACATCCATCTTATCATTAATTTTTCATAATCAACCCTCTCCACTTCATTTTCAATTCATTTCATTACATTTAGGTATCTTTTATCCCAGGTTACAATTTATTATTTATCATCATCAGCATCACATTTAAACTATGTCTTTCAGAAATAGCGTTAGTCCCAATAAATATCAAGAATTCGATCCCGAATCTGGTGATGTTTCAAGAAAAAAGTCTCTTGTTAGAAGAGAAAGATCTCGTATGGATCCAACTAATCCAAGATATCATTATACCCAAGTTACAAATCAACAATCAAATCATTTAAAAGTTTTACCTAGTTCAACTGGTTTAGATCCTCAAAATTCTAATTCATCAAATTTATCTCCTTCAAGATCTCATCAACGTGGTAAATCTCCTCTCAGACAATCTCATACTGCTCCTCCTATTGGAGCTGATGAAGAAGATATACCTCTTATGGATATTAATAATTCCCCTCAAAAACATCAAGGTCGTGAAGTTTTTGGTTTAAATGATGAATTTGATAATAATGATTATAATGATAGAGGTAGACAAAATTCAAGAAAACAAAAAGTTATTACAAATCCAATTAGAAATAATTATAAAATAGATTCAAATTCAACTTCAACTTCAGCAAATTCTAATAGTTTTATTTTTTGGAAAATTTATTGTTATATTATTACATTTTGGGCTCCATCTCCTTTATTAAAATTATGTGGTTTAAAAACTAAAGAACGTCAATTTGCTTGGAGAGAAAAAATTGGTCTTTTATCTTGTATTCTTTATATTGGTACTATGGTTGCTTATTTAACTTTTGGTTTTACAAGAACGGTTTGTTCAAATCAACCAATTAGAACCAGAAATAATGATGTTAATAGTGGTTATCTTATTATTAATGGTAGATCATTTGATTTAACTTCTTCAAAACATCCTGGTGCTGCTGGAATTCCAGCTGGTTCAAATGTTTTATATCCTCCTGTAAATGCAGGGGGTATGGATGCTTCATTTTTATTTCAAAATGTTAATGGTAATTGTAAAAATTTGATTATACCAAGAGATAATTGTACTATTCCAACTTCAAATGATGATGAATTAGCATGGTATATGCCTTGTCGTTTATTTAATCAAGATGGTTCTACTCAACCAAATATGACTTCAGTTTATTATAATGGTTGGGCTTGTCATACTAGTGGAACTGCTAGAGAAGCTTATTATAGTTTAAAAGTCGATGGTGATGTTTATTTTACTTGGGATGATATTAGAAATAGTTCAAGAAATTTAGTGGTTTATTCTGGTACTGTACTTGATTTAGATTTAATTGATTGGATTCAAAAAGATGATGTTACTTATCCTGAATTATTTGATAAATTACGTCAAGATTTAACTTATAGAGGTCATGATATTTCATTAGTTTTAACTAACTCTGATGAAAGACAAGCTGCAAGATGTCTTACAGAAATCATTAAAGTTGGTACCATTGATTCTGATACTATTGGTTGTATTGCTTCAAAAGTTGTTTTAGTTGTATCATTAACTTTTATTTTATCAGTTGTGATTACTAAATTTATAATGGCTTGTTATTTTAGATGGGTTGTATCAAGAAAACAAGGTGCAACTGAAATTGATAATAAATCAATGGCATTAAGAAGTAATCAAATTGATAATTGGACTAATAATAATGATCAAAATAATTCAAGTTTATTAAAAACTGTTCCAGTTAAAAATAGAGCCAATTATAAAACTGCTAAAACCAATAGACAAAGTGTATTTTTTAAATCAAATAATCGTTTATCATTAGCTGCTACCACTGAATTAAATCAATATTATGATAATGTTGATACTTCTTTATCTAAAAGTTTCAAATATACTACTATGACAACTCAAATGGCTTTATTAGGTAATTCTAATAATAAAAAATCCAAACAAAATAATCGTCAATCTACTTTATATATGAGTGATCAAGGTTCTTCAACTGATTTATTAAATAGACCAGCTTCAAGATATAATCCATTTGATAGTATGGAAGATACTTTACCTGGTCTTACTTTATCCCCTGACATTATTCATCCTGATGTGGTTCCACAACCACCAGTAGAATATCAACCATTTGGGTATCCTTTGGCTCATACTTTTTGTTTAGTTACTTGTTATTCTGAAGGTGAAGAGAGTTTAAGAACAACTTTAGATTCTGTGGCTACTACTGATTATCCAAATTCTCATAAATTAATCATTGTTGTTTGTGATGGTATTATTAAAGGGTCAGGAAATGCAAAGACTACGCCTGATATTGTTTTAGATATGATGTCTGATTTTACTATTCCAAGAGATGAAGTTAAAGATAATTCTTATATTGCTGTTGCTCAAGGTTCAAAACGTCATAATGTTGCTAAAGTTTATTCAGGGTTTTATAAATATAATGATGAAACCATTCCACCTGAAAAACAACAAAGAGTTCCAGTTATAACCATTGTTAAATGTGGTACTCCAGATGAAGCTAAATCTGCTAAACCAGGTAATAGAGGTAAACGTGATTCTCAAATTATTTTAATGTCATTTTTACAAAGAGTTATGTTTGATGAAAGAATGTCTAATTTAGAATTTGAAATCTTTCAAAGTGTTTGGAAAATTACCGGTTTAATGCCGGAATTATATGAAATTGTTCTAATGGTTGATGCTGACACAAAAGTTCATCCTGATAGTTTAACTCATATGGTTGCTGAAATGGTTAAAGATCCCAGTGTTATGGGATTATGTGGTGAAACTAAAATTGCTAATAAACGACAAAGTTGGGTAACTGCCATTCAAGTTTTTGAATATTATATTTCTCATCATCAAGCTAAAGCTTTTGAATCAGTATTTGGTGGGGTTACTTGTTTACCAGGTTGTTTCTGTATGTATAGAATCAAAGCTCCAAAAGGTTCTGATGGATTTTGGGTTCCAATCTTAGCAAATCCTGATATTGTGGAAAGATATTCTGATAATGTGGTTGATACTTTACATAAAAAGAATTTATTATTATTAGGTGAAGATAGATATCTTTCATCATTAATGTTAAGAACTTTCCCAAAAAGAAAACAAATCTTTATTCCAAAAGCAGTTTGTAAAACTTTTGTACCGGATAAATTTAATGTTTTATTATCTCAACGTCGTCGTTGGATTAATTCAACAGTTCATAATTTAATGGAATTAGTTTTAGTAAATGATTTATGTGGTACATTTTGTTTTTCAATGCAATTTGTTATTGGTATTGAATTAATTGGTACTTTAGTTTTACCTGCTGCTATTTGTTTTACTATTTATGTTATTGTGATTGCTATTATTTCTAAACCAACTCCAATTATGACATTAGTTCTTTTAAGTATTATTTTTGGGTTACCTGGTTTGTTAATTGTTATAACGGTTTCTTCTGCTATTTATATTGTTTATTTCTTTATTTATCTTGGTGCCTTACCAATTTGGAATTTTGTTTTACCAAGTTATGCATTTTGGAAATTTGATGATTTTAGTTGGGGTGAAACTAGAACTATTGCAGGAGAAGATAAAGGTGAACATGGTGGATCTGCTGGTACTTTTGATTATTCCAGTATTACTATGAAACGTTGGAGAGAATATGAAAGAGATCGTAAGATTCAAGAAGCTAATAATAATAGTAATAATCCAAATGGATTAGAAATGCCAAGAGCAACTTGGGATCCATCTAATCCAAATCATCATGAACCATTATTAATTGATGAAGATTATTCAGAAAGTTCAGGTACATATCGTTAAGAGAAATATGTAACTATTAAAAAGTGTCATTAAAATTTTTTTTATTTAAAATAAAGCTGGGCTAGAGACAAGACAAGACAAGACAATACAATTTATAGAAATCAAATAAAAGTAGTTTGAAATTTATGTTTTTGATCTTATACATTCATACATATATACATATATATATTCATTTTTTTCATTATATTGCATAGTTTATTATCATATTTTTATTTTTATTTATTATTGAATTATATCCTGTAACCATATTAAGTCCCAACCTAACCTTGAAATATCTATAAATCGTCCTTTCATCAAAAGCTAAAATTCAAATATTTCTAATACGGAACTATCGATAAATGTAGCAGTTGGATACATTGTTGGAGTTTTACTACCACCCTTTTCATCATAAATTTGTCTGAATTTGGTTAATCTCCAAGATATATCAATTTTCTTAAGCGAAGGTTTAAAAGCTGACCCTGGCGTAGCTAAAGCATACAACATCTCGACTAATCAATGAAGATACATATTCTCACATCAGATCATTAGACGAGATCAGGGATGTTGATGGGCATTTATATAATTTATTATTTGAGGTATAACGCTCCAATTTCATAGGGCAAGGTACCTCCATGAAATTATGGAAGGCGTCGAGCATATAATTTAATTTACGTATGTGTGGAGTTTAAGGACGTGAAAGGCGTTTTACGTGTTAGAGTTGTAGAGATGATTACTAAGGTATTAAATCTTCCTTTGTTGAGAACTGTTTTTTGTGGAGTTAAAAAGTTAAAGGGGATCAGTTTTGGCTGGAATTGAACTGATTGTTGTTGTTGAGTGAGTTCATAATGAGGCCATTCATGGGATTAGAGAACACTCGTAATATGATTGATATGGCTAGAGACTCATTGATTGGATTGAAAAGGGGGCCCTTTAATTATTTCATGATATTTCCTAATTAGGCTAATTTAGGGTGCAACTTTGCATATAGCGAAATTAAAAATTTTCATTTTCATTGAAGTACATACTAATTAAAGCTTCTATTTTATTAGGATTTGCTCTAGGAATGTATGCATATTGATTCACAAAAGTAACGGTGGTTTCGGGGTAGCGATGTGTTACGAGTTAGCTATTAAATTATTACTATATATTGTTTAATTTTCACTTGATATATTCTATGGGGTAAATACATAAATGCATAAATACATAAATACAAACAAACTTAGTAACTGACTAAGCACTTTGTTTATCATTTAAAGATTTTAATTCTTCATCATTATCCTTTTGAGTTAAATGAACTTGAGGATACTTCTTCTTACGAAGGAAATAGTTAGCAAGATAACTTACTGCAACGATGAATTCCATAGTAGTTGCTAAAACATATTCATAAGTAACAAAAGATGAACTCAAACCATCAGCAGTATAATTTGAAAAGTCATAATAATTCATTTTTTGAATGTAAATTGATAAAATTCCAAATATACCTCTAACGGTTAAGAATGGAGCCACAAATAAGATAGTATAAATATTAATATGTCTAAGTTTTTCAACTATAAGACAATAAAGAGCTAATCCTATAGCAATAATACTTTGAGCTAAGAAAACCGATTGACCTGCAGTTCTGAAAATCTTTGATCTTCTAACTTTGGAGGATTGATCACTTATCTGTTCAATACTTAAACCTGCTAATTGAGTACCTCCATAAATAATCAAAACATTAGCTGGAATTAAAATGAAATGAAATATTATAGCAATTGAAAAAGTAGCTCTAAATCTTTGCACTGAAGTAATAGCTCTAGCTTTGGCTTCATTACGTTCTTGTTTATTAGGATCAATCCATGATTTACCAGTAGTATCATGTTGAGCTTGACCAAGTAAATAAAATGAAGTTAAAATTAACATGAAATAACCTTCAGCAGTGAAAACAAGATATGCCACTAACCATTGCCAATGATTATAACCTAATACAGCAAATACTATAGCACATAATTGACCTGCAAATCTAAATATACCATAAATAGTTAAAGCATTATACTTTGTTCTGAAACCAACTTGCAGTAAGATGTAAACAGCTACTGAGATATAGATGGTATAAAGAGCAATATAAACTGAAGCAGCAATACCTGAAGCCTTTGATTCGAAAGCCATGATTGTTAGTAAATTAGAAGTTATGAATGATAATGAATAAGAAAATAATTAATTAATCCACGGTAGGGGGATATAAGGTGTTATTTATATGCCATGTTTACAGACTTCGCCCTTTTGATAAAATATCATAATCATATAAATAAATTACAATTAGATCATATGTATACGGAACATTAATTGCGAAAACCCCGTCTCACCGTCATTTTAAAGATTGTAAAAATTCATAAATGCGGCGCTTGTTTTTAAACTTTAAAAGTTTCATTTGGGGCTGAACATACGAGTCATTCAATTCAATTCAATTCACTTCAATTGATGTTTTGTTTTATCGATATGTTGATTTAGTTCTGAGTGGATACAGTCATGTTATCTAGGATAAACAACCTTTCAATGACTTCTCTGTTACTACAGAGCATACCCTTAGGACTTAATTCTATTCTTAATACAAATGGTATAAATTATTTCGTATCATCTCTTTATTACGATGGTACGGCTAAAAGAGGTTTTTCTTAAAGAAAAAAATACGCTTATATAATATCTTACGTAAGCGTATTAATTTCTGAAAATAGAAAAATGTCTCATTCTTTGATCTACAGTTTAAGGAGGTAATTAATATTTGTTACAGGTTTTACCGGGTTTGTATATTGTCGGTCACGATAAATATTTTTTCGATTGTTGCTTTAGATAACCCAAGCGATCAGATTGACTATCACCAAAATTATAAACTACAATAAAAATTAAAACATATTTTATAAAATGAATTTTCATTTTTTGTTATTTGGTATATGTAATATATAAGAAGAATTGAAAAAAAAGACTAAAACAAGTAAAATATGGTAATAGTAATTAATCCGTTTAAAGATTGTTACCGAAAGATAATTCTGAACTAAGAGAACCAATAAATTAAAAAATAAGTAACGATAAAATGATAATAAAAAAATAATGGTAATAATAATAAAAATCAACTGTAAAACGTTGGTTGATAGTTTGTTTGTTTGTAAATGTGTGGTGGAAAAACTTTTCGGAATGCTTTTTTTTAACCTCTTCTTCCTTTTTTTTCTTTAGCTGTGTTTGATGATGATTATACTATGATTAATAGTTTTGATTCGTTAAAAGTGGTTATAAATAAATGAAATACCCCGTCATGATTTCTAAAAAGTATGCTAATAAATAAAATATTAAATGATTTAAAGTTAAAACTTATCTAGTAAGCAATTCTTCTCTTCTTTAATGAACCAGCAATTTGACTAGCAGCATTTACAAGGGTATTAACATCATTGGTAATATCACCAACAGCAACGGTAGCAGCAGTAGTTGGGTTAGTACCACCATAAGCAGCTTCTAATGAAGCAAGAACGGCATTATTATTAGTAGCGACTGGAGTAGCAGTATTAATAGTTGCAACAGTGGCTGGAGTAGCAGTAGTAGCAGCACCACCGATGGCAGCTGGAAGAAGGGCAGCAGCAGCAGCAGCAGTAGAAGTAATAGTAGTAGCTTTTGAAGTTGATGATGAAGTACTAGCATTATCAATATCAGAAGTGGTAACATTACCAGCTGCAATTTGATCACCTAAGAAACTTGCAATATCAGCAGCATATTTACCACCATTATTTTCAATCCAAGTTAAACCTTCAGCTAAGACACCGGAAGATTTAGCCCATCCATAAACATCTTCAACAGCAACAACACCGTATTTTAAAGCTGAAGATAAGAAACCTTCAACAGCAGTTGGATTAGCAACAACTTTTTGGAATAAATCTTGAACTAAGCCAGAGTTATAAATATCTTCAACAACGGTTTCAACAACTGAAAGAACATCTCTTTTATCTATGAATTCAGAATCACCTAATAAAACTTCTCTTTTGGCAGCAGCAGAGGCAGTTGAGGCAGCGGCAGTTGTAGCAGTTGATGAAGAACCAAGACCTAACCAAGCTTTAACTAAATTAAGACCAGTAGTGAAAATAGATTTAGCAACAGCAAGGAAAGCAGTTTTTAAATCAGAATCATTAATTAAAGTATCAAATAATTGTTTAATTAAACCAGAATTCCAAATAGCAGAAATTAAAGCTGGACCTTCAACTAAAGCACCTTTAATAGCACTTGAAATAATAGTTTTTAATTCAGCAGTAATAGTTGAATTAGTAGTAAAAGCAGTCCAAATATCACTAATAATACCAGAATTTAATAAAGCAGTTAATAAATCTCCAACAGCAGAATCTCTCTTGGAAAGATAAGCTTCTAATTCTGAACCTTCAATTAAATCTCTCTTTTGATTTAAAGTTTTTAATTCCTCTATGATTTCTAAAACTTCATTAATATCAGTTCTTTTAATAAGGGAATTATTATTGTTATTAACAATAACTGCTGGAGCAGCAGAAACAAAAGCACTGGAGACTAAGATGGCGAGGAGGGCAGAGTGGGATAACTTCATTTTAAGATTGATTTGGATATGTCTGGTATTGATATATTGTAGTTGGTTTGATAAGTATTGAAAAGAATAGAAAAAGAAAATAATTAATTGAATTTACGAGTACTGGAATACAGGAAGATATTTATATTTCTTATTCTCAATCATCAGCAGCCATTCATGTTTACATGAAACTATCAACTTTCACTCTTTAACTTAGTTAGGAAGGAGGTATATTGAAAGTTCTCCTCTTCATAGTTGATGATATAGTTAAACACTATATAAAGTTTTGGTGCAATAGTTGAGAATTGCCGTTTTAGGAAATGTGATTGTGCTAACATTTTTTGAGGTTACAAATAGAATTTCCAAATTTGGTAATTTTTTTTCGCGACCACAAAAAAATTTGTATAGTGAAGTTAAGTTAGGGAAGAAAAAAATGTATAGAGATCAAGAATTTTCAAGGCACTCAATTATTACTTTACCCTATTCTACTGGTAATTTTAGTAATAATCCAAAGTAGGAAAATATAATTATTTGGTAGTTAATCAATATGAATCAGTCGACTTACTTACATACATTCGTCTACTCCTTTTGTTTATTTCTCTTAATATTTCGCTTAGTGTAAGAAAGGGTACTTATGCGTAAGGTGGTAAAGGTTCTTAAATTTATCGTTCAATCACTACACACCCCCATACATTATCTGACTTTTGAAGTAGCAAGCCACCATTCATTATTTCATAACCTTACCTTATAGTTTCCTTTTTACTATTAATTTTCTTGTGCTGCATTGTCGTTTTTTTTCTTAATTAAAGTTTTTGAGTTTTTTGTTTCACTTCAGTGCCATATATGTTTTACCTATTCTAGATAGATGGCTTTAATTAAAATTTTATCAGATAAATTTCCCCTTTTGAAGATGTTAACCTACTTTCAAGGCTAGTTTATGCTTGATTCATTTTATTAAAATGAATCAATTTGTGTGGAAGGGGCTTTAAGGTGGTGATCACTTTTAAGAAATTTTATCTACTGTGGTTTATAACGTTGTTAATTGTGGGATTTGGAAAAGACTCCTTTTTGCTCATATTAAGTAAAAAAAGATTAATAAAAGCCATTGCTTAATTTATTGAAATTTCATGTTTTTATGGGTATGATAGATTCTTATGCCATTTATCCTTTATGTGCCTTGCTTCCTGTTCTCCACAATATCAATTCGATAAAAGGGGGTGTTTTAAGAGAAGTGTCAAAACTGATTAATTGATTTAGATGAATTAAGTAAACATAAGTAGAAATTTGTATTTGATGAGGAACTAAAATAGGTAAAGAGTTAACCGAGTAATTAGTTTTATTAATATTTATTGTAATTTTACGAATAATTGATTTAAAAATAAAAATAAAAATAAAAAGAGGTGTTCATTGTTTTTGAAGTATTGGTTGTGGAGAATTTTATTATTTAACAATTATGGTTGAGGAGAACTGGTAACGATAAAAATAATACAATTAACAACTTTTGACTAAAATACAATAAATAATAACAATAAACTCCATTTCAACGGTTTAACATTTTCTTAACTTCTATTTAAAGTAAGTTTATAATGGTCTCGAAGAAGAAGATTTTCTAAGTTCTAATAAATAAGCTTTATCAATGGTTCAATTTATTTTTGCCATTTTGGTACGTGACTTTCAATACCCAATTTATCTGATTACCGGGTATAATACATGGTCAAATGTTGGAGAAAAGGAAAAGTATTACACTAAAGCCACTTAATCTATATTCATTAAAAGTTCAATAGAAGGAAGTGAAAAAGAAGTCGAGGAGGGTGTCAAATTCCCAAAATGGGTAATCTAGTAAAATGAAATCACCTCAGAGATCTTTTTTAGGGGAGTAGAATTTAAATATGTATTTAATATAGCAGTTACCCCAAATTTAGTAAAGTTATAAATTTGTGCGGCTGATAAGTACATAACAATTTATATGAAATAGCAACCATAATAGATCTAATCAAGGTAACTTTAAATAACTTTCTAGTAGTCATCGCCTTCAGATTTGAAGTCATGATGATGATGGTTCTTGTTGTAAAAACAAAAGAAAAGAAATAACCAAAAAGAAATTTTATGATTTGCAACTTAATTATAGCCAATGAGACACGTCTAAAACAACTTGACCCACGAGACTTATCAAAAATCAGACACAAAATAAAATTTCTATTTTTAATCAGACAAAAAAAATCAAAACATGAAATCTGTCAGACAATTTGGTGAGAAGAGGTTATTCCTAAATAAAAAAAAAAATATTATCCAAATAAAGTGAAATTTTTTTGCCAGTAGTTTAGATCTCGCAAGACGTATAACAGACGAAGAAGTTGTTTCCCACCCCCATAACGAAAGCAAAGTTCATTCAATATGTCGATCGTTGAAGCTTCATCATCTGCTCAGACTTCTTCTGCTGCTCTCCACAGCACCAAAGCAGTTTCAAAAGCAGGAAATGTTTCTACTTTTGTCGAAAAACGTCCTACCTCAAATTTAACTACTATTGATACTTTAGGTAATGAATTCAAAGTTCCTGATTTCACCATTAAAGATATCTTATCTGTGATTCCAAAACATTGTTATGAAAGATCTTTAATCAAATCATTAGGTTATGTTGCTCGTGATATCATTCTGATGGTTGTTATTGGTTATATTGGTCAAACTTTGATTCCTCAAGTTAATTTTGAAGGTCAAGAATCATTATCTCAATATGTTAGAGGTGGTTTATGGTGTTTCTATTCTTACCTTTTAGGGTTATTTGGATTTGGTTTATGGATCTTAGCTCATGAATGTGGTCATGGTGCCTTTTCTGATTATTCCAATGTTAATGATTTCATTGGTTGGGTTTTACACTCTTATTTAGTGGTTCCATATTTTTCTTGGAAATATTCTCATTCAAAACATCATAAAGCTACTGGTCATATGAATAAAGATATGGTTTTCATTCCATATACTAAAGAAGAATTTGTTAAAGCTCGTGGTGTTGAATTTGTTTCTGAATTAATGGAAGAATCTCCAATTTATAGTTTATCAGTATTAATTTTCCAACAATTAGGTGGTTTACAATTATATTTAGCTTCAAATGCTACTGGTCAAAATTATCCTGGTTATAATTTCATTGCAAGATCTCATTATGCTCCAAGTTCTCCAGTTTTCGATCCTCATCAATATTGGTATATTATCTTATCTGATATTGGTATTATTACCACTTTTACTGTCGTTTATCAATGGTATAAAAACTTTGGATTCTTCAATATGTTTGTTAATTGGTTCATGCCATGGTTATGGGTTAACCATTGGTTAGTGTTTGTTACCTTTTTACAACATACTGATCCAACCATGCCTCATTATCGTGATAGTGAATGGACTTTTGCCAGAGGTGCTGCTGCTACCATTGATCGTAATTTTGGATTTGTAGGTCAACATATTTTCCATGATATTATTGAAACTCATGTTTTACATCATTATGTTTCAAGAATTCCATTTTATAATGCTAGAGAAGCCACTGAAGCTATTAAAAAAGTTATGGGTGAACATTATAGATATGATGGTGAAAATATGTGGATTTCATTATGGAAATGTATGAGAAGTTGTCGTTTTGTTGATGATGATAAAGATGATGCTAAGGGTGTATTAATGTTCAGAAACACCAATGGAATTGGTGTGAAACCAAAAGATTAAACCAAATTTTGGGTTTCAATCATGATTTGTAAATTAATATTTATTTGAATACTTACTTTGATTTTAGTTTTCCTTGATGGGAAATACTTTTGCATAAATTTTATTATTAGAGATCATATTTTATTAGAACAAGTTAGATTATACATAGATAGATGGGTTGTTATTTGCTATTATTGTTTATTAGATACATACATAGATTGCATACTTATATATATATATATTCATTATACCTTATTTAAATACAAAATTTGTTTAGTTTGCTTTAATCCAATAACGGTTGAAAAAACAAATAATTAGCAGCTTAATCTTGAGAAGAGATTTTAAGTGCGGGTGTTCGAAATTTTTCACCGCTGGGATCGAAAAATTTATAGAAATTACTGGTAACGATATCATTCGATATAATTTTGATTTCCATAACCAATCGATATTCACCATGTCAAGGTTCCTTAGGAGTTTATCAGGGACATCGGGATATGTCTTGAAATCCAGAATATCACCATTACCTCATCATAACTTATCTAAAGTTGGTACTCTTCGATTATTTAATACTTCAAGATTGAATTATAATGAATCAAATTCAACTCCAATTCAACCACCTCAAACTTATGAAGAAGAAAAAGTTATCATAGATCAAATCAATCTGGAATTGCCGGAAGAAGATTTAGCTACTAGTGCTAGAATGAGAAATATTGGGATTTCAGCTCATATTGATTCTGGTAAAACTACATTTACAGAACGTGTATTATATTATACCGGTAGAATCAAAGCTATTCATGAAGTTAGAGGTCGTGATGCGGTTGGAGCTAAAATGGATCATATGGATTTAGAAAGAGAAAAAGGGATTACGATTCAATCTGCTGCTACTTATTGTTCTTGGGATAAAGAAGGAACCAATTATCATTTTAATTTAATTGATACACCAGGTCATATTGATTTCACTATTGAAGTGGAAAGAGCTTTAAGAGTTTTAGATGGTGCTGTATTGGTTGTTTGTGCTGTTTCAGGAGTTCAATCTCAAACCGTTACGGTTGATCGTCAAATGCGTCGTTATAATGTTCCAAGAGTTACTTTTATTAATAAAATGGATCGTATGGGAGCTAATCCATTCCGAGCCATTGAACAAATCAATTTAAAATTAAAAACACCTGCTGCTGCTATCCAAGTTCCAATCGGTGCTGAATCTGAATTAAAAGGGGTAGTGAATATCATTGATCGTGTTGCTTTATATAATGAAGGACCTCAAGGTGAAACCATTGCTAAACGTGAAATTCCCGAAGATTTAAAAGAATTAGTGGAAGAAAAGAGAGCATTATTAATTGAAACTTTAGCTGATGTTGATGATGAAATGGCCGATATTTATTTAGAAGGAGAAGAACCAACTGTTGAACAAATTAAACAAGCTATTAGAAGATCAACTATTGCTAGAAAATTCACTCCAGTTTTAATGGGATCTGCATTAGCCAATAAGGGAGTTCAACCAGTTTTAGATGCTGTGGTTGATTATTTACCTCAACCTAATGAAATTTTAAATACAGGGTTAGAAATTAAACCTAATGGTGAAGAAACCCCTATTAATTTACTTCCATCCAGTACGGCTCCATTTGTTGGGTTAGCTTTTAAATTAGAAGAAGGTCAATATGGTCAATTAACTTATATCAGAGTTTATCAAGGTAAATTAAAGAAAGGACAATACATGACCCATATCAAGACCGGTAAGAAAGTTAAGGTTGCAAGATTAGTTAGAATGCATTCTAATGATATGGAAGATGTTAGTGAAGTTGGACCTGGTGAAATCTGTGCTACATTCGGGATTGATTGTGCTTCGGGTGATACTTTTATTGGTCAAAATACCGATCAACAAATCGCCATGAGTTCAATGTTTGTTCCAGAAGCAGTTATTTCATTATCGATTGCTCCAAAATCAAAAGAAAATGGAGCATTTTCAAAAGCTATGAATAGATTTCAAAAGGAAGATCCAACATTTAGAGTTAAATTTGATCCTGAATCAAAGGAAACTATTATTTCTGGTATGGGGGAATTACATTTAGAAATTTATGTGGAAAGAATTAAACGTGAATATGGAGTTGAATGTGTTACTGGTAAACCTCAAGTATCATATAGAGAATCGATCACTACTCCAACTACCTTTGATTATACTCATAAGAAACAATCTGGAGGTTCAGGTCAATATGGTAGAGTTATGGGAGAATTTAGTCCTGTTGAAGGAACCAATAAATTTTCGGAACATATTGTTGGAGGTAAGATTCCTGAAAAGCTTTTATTAGCGTGTGGTAAAGGATTTGAAGATTGTTTAGAAAAGGGGCCATTAATTGGTCATAAAGTGTTGGGAGTTCATATGCATATTAATGATGGTCAAACACATATTGTTGATTCATCTGAATTATCATTTAGAACTGCTACTCATGGAGCATTTAGACAAGCATTTTTAGAATCGAATCCTGTTATTTTAGAACCAATTATGTCAGTTGATGTTACTGCCCCAAATGAATTCCAAGGTGCTGTTGTTGGATTAGTTAATAAATTAGGGGGAATGATTTTAGAAACTGAAAATGGTCAAGATGAATTCACAGTTATTGCTGAATGTTCATTAAATTCAATGTTTGGATTTTCAACATCATTAAGAGCATGTACTCAAGGTAAAGGTGAATTTTCATTAGAATTCTGTAAATATTCTCCAACTTCACCACAATTACAAAGAGAATTAATTGCTGAATTTGAAAAGGCTCAAGCTGCTAAAAAGTAATAGTAGTGGTAGGAGTCATAAGTAACTTGTATATACGTTTGTTATTTTAAGAACCCAAAAAATCTGTATATAAAAAGAAAAATATTATTAATATTATTAATATAAAACACAACGATAGAGATATTATTACAATCTACAATTTATAACTTTTAACGATAAATATTAAAATTTTATATATATTTGGATTTGTTTGTATATGAATTTTTATGATCTAAAAGAACATATGGAATGGGGGTGGTGGATGACCGGGTTGTTGATTTGATATTGATTTGATATTGATTTGATGAATGTTGGAAAGTTATATGGATAGTAAAAACGTAAACATTAAAAATAAAAAAGACCTTTTTAAACTATTATGAATACTTTCTTGAATGATTTGGAAAACTAAGAATACATAAATTGAAAAAGAAAATTTTTTTTTATAGGAAAGGAAATTAAATTAAATCTTTTTTAATAATAACATTTAAGCTTTAGCTAAAGCTTTCTTAACAGCAAATCTTCTTTGTTTCTTTAAGACTAAGACTTGGAATCTTTCGAAATCAGATAATTGAGATCTTCTTTCTTTAGCAGCTAATTTCTTAGCCCATGAAGTGGCAGCCCATTTAGAATCAATTTCAGCAGCAGTCCATTTTTTGTGAACGGTACCGGTTCTTGAACCTCTTGGTAAGTTTGGTAAGACGATTGGGGTTAAAACAACCTTGGCTAAAGCAATAGATTGTCTTTGGATTTTTGGACCATCAATTAAGACCTAGAAAAAAATAGTTAGTTAGTATAATAGTTCGATTGGGGTAAGTGAATGGAAGTGATTTGAAAGAAAGAAAGAATGAAGTAAAGAAGTGTTGTAGTATTGGTATGAATGAATGTAGTTCAAAGATTATGATTATGATTGGATGTAAGATAATTTATGATAAAGGTTAATTTTGATTAGATATTCTACAGTTGATGAATTTGATAAATGGGAGTTTGATGGAAGTATTTGATTAGTTCATATGACTGTGATGGATTGTTATATGATAATTCTGTTATGGTTGGTAGTAGATTACAGTTAGAGTTGATGGATTGATATTTATAGATTCTTGTAATGATGGGTGGATGGATTATAATTTGATTTGATTTATTCTAGTTTTCTGTGATGATTGATTAGTTCGTTGCTCATATTCTTCTGATATAGTTGATGATGATGATGATGATTACTTCAAATAACTTTCATTTCTTCCTTCCTTTCATTCATTCATCTTCGATGAATGAATTTTGAATGAACGATGGATACATACTCTTTTATGATCAATGATTTCAACAATGGTGGCTAAATCCTTGTTGTTAATTAAAACAACACGTCCTAATTCAACGTGTCTCCAGTTGGCAGCTCTGACGGTAGAAGACATCTTTATTGTATTATAGTATTTAGGGTTAATGAAGTAACTAACTGGAAATATTAAAAGAATTTTCTTTAAACAATTTTTGATATAATTTTTTTTTTTTCACTAACCAGAAATTGTCTCTCTCCTTCAAGACAGGAGGAGTTTGAGTTTGTTAGTAGAAAATGAGAATTTGTATGGGACTGTATATAACTTGAGGTAACGACATTTTGTGTGAGGTTTTTATGTTAACTATGCGAACTCATACAAATTATTATTTTTACTATGAGTGTTTGACTTGAAGCTGTGAGAAATTTTAACTAGGGAGTCCGTGTCCTGTACATAAACCTTCAAGTCACGCGTATTTGTCCAGGAGTGAGGGTTACAACCCTGGGAACATAATAAGTGCTTTACAGTACTATAAAAATATTCTCTTCAGTTACAGTATATAATATTTACAACACAACTGTAATCATATATCATTATTAGTTATTATACTTCAACTAACTACATAATAAATGGTATGTTCCAACTATCACTACTAACATATTCAATTGATTGATTGGAATCAATCAATTACCTGTGTTATTCTATATCACCATAACATCATATTATATCATTCATAACAACATAACAACATACACCCTATCTATTTTAATTCTTATGATGATTCATAATTTGCGTTCTAGAGTCATCTACCTGAAACATGCCTAGTTTCATTAAGGGTAGATGACAATATGCGACCAATTTCTTAACTGATATAGATAACCTTTAAAATAGATGTGTTATTGTTTGTTATGTTTGTTATATATAATATGTGATTTGGTGATATAATGTTACTTAATTAACATTTTATACTAACTAACTTTAATCAGTTTAATTACGTTTAAACGTTATATCAATCGATTCAGTAGTTATGTTTTAATATATAAATACTTTGTATTATATCACATCATTGACTCTTTCCTTGTAACTATCATCTCTTTAACTAATTATATAAATATTTCAAATCATGTGACTCACCATAATATTTATTCAAAAAATTATCGCTCGTTAAATAAACTGGCAACCCATACCTACCAAACCATCACTATCTTACAATTTGGGGAATCGTTTAATTTCATTCTATTATATGAAGTTACCCAATTGTATTAACCGAATTCATAAACGATTATTAACAATGAGTACTCCAACTCCTCCTCCCCTTAAAAAACCTTCGGTTCAACAACCTCAATGGATTAAACCTCATGATAAATCAAATCAAAAACCAACCCTTAAAATCTATAATTCATTAACAAGATCCAAAAATGATTTCATTACCATAAAACCAGGTCATATCACTTGGTATTGTTGTGGTCCTACTGTTTATGATCATTCTCATATGGGTCATGCTAGAAATTATGTTTCAACTGATATTTGTAGAAGAATTTTACAAGATTATTTTGGTTATAATATTAATTTTATTCAAAATGTAACTGATATCGATGATAAAATCATTATTGCTGCTCGTCAACAATATCTTTTTGAACAAAAGATTATTAATCAATATCATGAAATTAATCAATCTTTAATAAATCAATCAAAACAATTCTTAAAAGTTTATATCAATAAAAATTTACCTCAATTCAATCATGATAATATAGAAACGGATTTTATTAATTGGTCTCAATCAATTCCAAATTTATCTGACCTTTCTAAAGAAATTCCAAAATTCCCCATGTATTTAAAAGCAGCCACTGTAGCTCATCAAGCCATTTATAATTCATCATCATCATCATCATCATTAACTATAGAAACTTATTTATCCAACATTCAAGATGTTGCAAAACCATACTTGGATAAAGAATTCGGATCCACCGTCAATGATCCATCTATATTTAGAAAATTACCATCATTCTGGGAAAATAAATTCAATCAAGATATGGATAAATTAAATGTTTTACCTCCATCAATCACTACTAGAGTTTCAGAATATATCCCTGATATCATTGCCTTTGTGGATAAAATCATTTCTAATGGGTTTGCTTATAAGACTCAAGATGGATCAGTATATTTCGATACTATTAAATTTGAAAATGATTCAAATCATGATTATGCCAAATTACAACCTTGGAATAAAGGTGATTTATCTTTAATTAATGATGGAGAAGGTTCATTAACCACTGGTGAATCGAAAAAGAGTCCGGCTGATTTCGCCTTATGGAAAGCTTCTAAACCAGGTGAACCTTCATGGTCATCACAATGGGGAGAAGGTAGACCAGGTTGGCATATTGAATGTTCTGTTATGGCCTCTGATATTACGGGTGAAGTGATGGATATTCATTCTGGGGGGATTGATTTATGTTTCCCTCATCATGATAATGAATTGGCTCAATCAGAAGCTTATTTCGATAATAAACAATGGGTGAATTATTTCATGCATAATGGTCATTTACATATTCAAGGTCAAAAAATGTCAAAATCTTTAAAGAATTTCATTACTATTGAAGAAGCATTACAAGATTATACTAGTAGACAATTAAGATTAGTATTTGCCTTAAGTTCATGGGATAAACCATTGGATTTTAAAGATTCTTTAATTAGTGAAGTTAAATCAGTTGAATCAACCATTTCAAAATTCTTTACTACTGTCCGGGCATTAAATAATGATTATAAACATACGGTTGTTGAAGGAGGATACATTTCTAAGAAAGTTGGACCTCAAGAAAAACAATTATATGATGATTTAGCATTCACTCAAACTGAAGTTGATATTGCCTTTAATGATAATTTAGCCAGTGGTCAAGCTTTGAGATCAATCCAAGATTTAATTGGGAAATCAAATGGATATATCCAACAAGCTTCCTCAGGAGCTTTTGAATTAAGAATCGAAGTGTTATTACAAGTTACTAATTGGATTGTTAAGATTTTAAATATCTTAGGTTTCGAAACTAGAAGAGATAAATTAGGTTGGTTGGATGATTCCGATAATCAAGCGGGTGATTCAGAAGGTTCAGCTGAAGATATTGCTCTTCCTTATGTTAAAGCGTTATCTAAATTCAGAGATATTGTTCGTAATGCAGCCATTAGTAAATCTGATCCTAATGAAATCTTAAAAGCTTGTGATGAAATTAGATCAGATTTGGTTAATTTAGGAGTTTCATTAGATGATAGACCTAATGGAGTTGCATTGGTTAAGTTTTTAAATGCTCAAGAAAAGGAAGATTTAATTCAACAACAAGATGCAAAATTAAAAGCAGCTGAAGAAAAGGAAGCTAAAAAGAGAGAGCAAGCAGTTGCTAATGCTAAAAAGGAACAAGAAAAATTAGAAAAGATGAAAGTGAATCCCTTAGATATGTTTAAAGATGTTACTTTATATACAGAGTGGGATGAAACGGGATTACCAACAAAAGATATTAATGGAGAAGAAGTTACTAAAAGTATGAAAAAGAAATTAACTAAACAACAACAACAACAAGAGAAACTTTATCAAGAATATTTAAAGTTGACTTCTGCGTAAAGTAAATCTCCCCATTCCACACCCCCTACATAGACATAGATAGTTTAGTCGTAGTTGTACATATACAGATTATATCATATCATAACTCAATCCTTATTCACATAACCGTAAGATTTACACACATTTATTTTTTTGTTTGAGAATTTGCATTGTGGACACGATTTTGAAACCCTCACTGAAAATTTACTGCCAATACTCAAACGGAAATACATTTTCTATATAAATATAAGGTTGGTTGCCAAAGTGGAGAAATCAATCAATTTAGATTCAAAAGGGATATCAATTGATCCAATTCAGTATCTATCATGTTCAACCTTACTACCAGATTCCAAAACGCTGCCAATCAAGCCTTAACCACGACCATTGTGATATCAGGTCTTGTTATTCTCCTTACTTTTATTCAATTATATCATGATAATGTTTGGAATCTAGATTCAACTTCATTAGATAATATCAAACCTCTGGCATCCATCAAACATTCCCATAACTATGGATCCGTCAATCGTAAACCTAAAGAGAATTCCAAAGTTCAATTTGATTTAGATGCTGATTTAACCCCATTATTCAATTGGAATACAAAACAAGTTTTCGCATATGTTACGGCTGAATATCCTGGTAAAACCCCTGGTTCATCAAATAAAGTCACATATTGGGATAGTATTATCGTCTATAAAGAAGATGCTAAGATCCATTTAACCAATCAAAGATCAAAGTATTCCGTTTGGGATGTGGAAAATTCATTTAGAGAAAGAGAGGCTATTCTTAAACTTGAATGGAATATTCAACCTTATATTGGTCCATTAATATTTGGTGAAACAAGTTCATCAACTAATTTCACCTTTGCTGAATCTCCCAATAAGAAAAAATCAGAAGCCGTATAATAGATAGAATAATAACTGATTGATTTCTTTTTGCTAATGATGATGATGATGATTCTGTACTAATTCTTTTTGCTTTTTTAACATATACCCTTTAGTTAATATCTATAATCTTATATTTATCCTATTTACATATACATACAGGGATTAAAGTAATAAAAAGTTTATGTTTTTGTACAAGTAATTGTTTAATGCAATAGTTAAAAACTCATATTTTGAGTCTTTATAATTTTAACTCTCGAAGAGCTTGGGTCCACCTATGTAACCTTTCATGAGTTGCTTCATCTCTTTGTGGTGGGATAATTTGATCTATTCTTTCTCGGAAACGATTATATGCAACTAATGACGTATGATTGTTGTGTAAGAAATCAAATGATTTCGGATATTTAGCCTTTAACGCAGTTGATGATTCAGAAATAGGCCATCTCTTTAATCGTCTTATAAATAAACTGGCATTCGTATGAGAGATTTTATTCTCACTATCGATTTGTCGACCTGGTGAAAACACCACTGGGATATTTTGTAATACTTTTCTTAATCTCCATTTTGAATGAAGAACTAATTTACTCTTCTTTTTCATATCCATATCTAACTCATTACTGACTCTTTCAATATCGTTTCCAAATTCTTTCTTTAATTCAGAAATACTTGAAACTCCATAAAATTGATTTAAAATTTCATATTTTGACATCAATTCTTCAGCTGGTGTATTAGCTGATAAAATATATATGATAGTTCTATACCAACGACGTAAAGTAAGGGCTATGAAAACATTAACCTTATTACCAGATACTAAATGATCTTCAGAAACTTTAAGCGCCAAATCCATATCTTCTACTGATACGGAGCGCTCTAGTAAAGTCGTTATTATATCATTATATTGATTACCACCAAGTTTAATACCTAATTCAGATGATCTTTTTAAGATTCCAACTAAATCTTTGTCTTGTAAATTTTTCATTTTCATTATCACAAGATGACGATATTGATTCTCTAATTGTCTTGGGATGGAAAACTTCATATCAGAGGGATAATTAGCTTTCAATTTCGAAATCACTTGTTCTAAATCAGCAATACCAGAATCAATTAATTTAATCGCCATGTCAATCTCTCCAGTTTGAAAATAAATCTTACTCATCTCATTACATACTGTCATTTTGAAATCAATCGTCATACCAGTTCCTAAAACTTCTTTCATCTGTTGAAAGAATTGGAATAACATATCCGCATTTCCACGATTTTGAGTTGCATGGACGTAATCTGATACCACTATACATAATTGAGTTGAATTACTTCTTAATTTAGGATATTCAACTTTCGCTATGGGATGAACCACTTTCAATGATAATCCATTCATTTCAAATACAGAAGTTAAAAGTCTTAAAGAATGACCATATCCTTTTTGATTCTGTTTATCTAAGAAAAGCATGGTTCTCATAAGGAAAACATATGTCTTGGCTGATAAATCAATACGATAAGATACCATTTCTTTATACAATTTCAACACTGATGAATGAGCTTTAAAATTTTCAAAACTAGAATAATACTTCAAGAATGGTAAGTAATGATCTTCAGCCAATAATGACTTCTTTTTAACTTTTTCCAAAGTATCATAAGCTCCTGCCATGTCTTTTTCTTGGATATAGAAATTAATGATTTCCTTATATAAGGTTTCATTCTTTCTTGGACTTATGATTTTGGATTTTGAATTTGAAGCAAACTTGATAATGAATTTGGTTCTTAATTTACAATTCGTCCTCTTATTAGAATGCGTAAGTTGATTATACCAGATACGATAAAGTTTAAGTTGAAAATCATATACTTTAGCATTTGTGAATGGAATACGGGAATTCTTGTGAGCTTCATACACTGCTTTATCAGCAAGATCAAATTGACCAAATTTAGCATAAGCACGAGCGACTGATAACGAAAGATCATCATGAGAAAGATCTAATGTTTCAGATAATTTTTTGAGTTTGACAACTTCATTTAATCGAAATTGTCCTGCTGCTAAATCAATCAATTTCGCTATTATAGCAGCATCGATGACATTCAACGCTTGTATTTCTGGATCTTTTAATGCTTTATCCAAGAATACCAATGCTCCATCTAAATCATTTGAATTCACATATGATTCAAACACTAACATGAATAATGCAGATTTCCCTTCTACTTCAAGTTTTCCAGTTTTAACAAGCTCACAAAATGAATTAAAATATGCTAAAGCACCATCAAAGTCATTATCAGTAACCTTACTCTTAATCAAAGCGGCAAACACATTTCTATCAGGGATCAATTGTCTATCTTTCAATTGTTGAAATAATTGTTCGACTTCAGAACTTGCCCCTGTCAGCGCTAATGCATTCATAACAATGGCATAATGAACCACAAATGGTAAGTTACCCTTACCATACATATCTTCAAATCTTCTTTGCATTGATTTCCAATCTTTCATACGATCACTAAGGGATAATAATATCTCGATATGATCATCATCATGAAATTCACTGAATTCTTCATATAAATCAACCACTTTCTGATACTCGTTAAGTTCAAGAAGAGCCATCATGGCATATTTCAAATCTTTATAGTTTAAACCGTTCATTTCATCTTCACTGTAATAAGTATCTAACTTAAATTTCCAGTAATTAAGGACATTATTAGGACTAAATGCTATTGATCTCATGAATGAAGTGATGAGATCAGCTTGATGTTTCGGTGGTATATGTTGATTCTCAAAGATAGTGGTAATATTACTGACATGTTTTAAGAATCCAAATCCTTCAAAAGGAATAGCTATTAATGATAATACTTTATGATAACTGTTATACTCTTTACCAATGAATCTGAAATGGTCATCACCTAATACTTGAAGGAATTCGAAGAAGTGCAGTATGTAAGTATATTTACCGTCATAACTTTCAGTATTGATAATTAATGTTTTGATTAAATTGGCGAGAAGTCTTCTCCTAGTCTGTATATCCACTGAGTTATCACTTAAGTAATTTTTAACTTTATTTCGGTTTAACCTCACTATTTTACCATCATTCCCAAGTTCAAAAGTTGATATTAAAGTATCTTCCCAAGATTTTTCAAGGCCAATGAATTTTGAATTATTATATAATGGACGAATAAATAAATCATAAAAGGCATAATTCTTTGAATTGATGAGCATATAAACGAGATCATTCTTCTGTTTGAGTAATCTAATTTGAAGTTGAATTAAAGAAGGATGATCATTTCTTTTATCAAATGCAATTCTCCATATTTCAAGAACGAGATTTATAGTAGTAGGATCTTTAAAACCAAATGCCAAATCAATAGCATGATTAAAGATCCCTTCAATGATATCAATTTCTTTATCAGTATAAAACGATGAATCTCTAAGGGCTATTAAGTATTTTTCTCGAAGAGAATCTGAATTGACAAGTTGTTCGACTGATGAATAGTCATGCAAGATAATTTTGGGATTTAATTTGGATCGTTTATTTTGATTCATATATCCATGGAGGGAAGTTCTGGGTTCGTTTAACGTTATTCTTTCGTGAAAGTGTCGTACAAGTGCCTTATTCGGTATGACATTATTATGATATAGTATTATGGAAGATTTAGATATGAATGAAGTGGTTAACCCCAATCGTCTGGTGGTGTCTCTCGCTAGACATCGGTGAAGTCGAAGCATTTGCAAGGGTTTTTGGAGTTTTTTTCAAAAAGTTATGTTCAGTTCCTCATTAACCTGCAACTATGCAACCTGTGACCACTTGTAAAACGATGGTAAATAACGTATAATACGTTGTATACTTTGGTTAAATCGTACTAAGTATAATTATTGCAACTGTTTAAAGATCTTACGAATGAAAAAAAAAATAGTGAGTAGCATCTTACGTTTTTTTATGTACAGGTATTTCAAAATAGTACTACAAGTTTAAATCAAAGTTATTCAAGTTAAAAACCTTTTATTAATACAGAAGAGAATCTATAAAAGGAAAACATATATGGAGGGATACAAACTAAACAGTGTAGCAATAATAATCAGATTCATTAAATCAGTTTTTTTGGTTTTGTAATCAAGGAGGTTGTATAACCTCTCGTACAGTGTGAATATTTTGAGATCATCACTAATTATTGCTAGACTATTATCGTTTATAAACAGTTAAAGTCGTATAAAGATTATACCGAAAAGATTGAATTCTAAATTAACGTTAGTATGATTCATTCAAATATCAAAAAATAAACCATGAACTTGAAAAGAATAATCAGTTAACGACCTTTCATCAACTCCTACTCGTCGGTATTTCAAAAATTTGTACACTGAAACACGGCTCCTCCCTAATTGTACAAGGAGGGACAAGTAGAGTATTATGTCCGCCCGGTCGACAGGTATCCTCATTTAATTCTTTCATTTGGGAACAAGGTTCAATCAATGAATGTATGATCTATTACTTACTCTATTAATCTGTTAGTATAAATTGTTATTATGAATATAATCTAATATAATAAATAGCAATAAAAACGACTGAACTTCAATGTAAGGCTCATACAAGGCTGAAACTTAACGAAGTGCTGTTGTCAACATGGATAATTCAGTTGGAACAATTGGTAAATAGCAAATAATCACTGCCAGAAATTAAACATCAAAATTCAACGTTTTAAACCACTTTCAAGTTCAAACATACCTTAATTGAATTCAATACCAGTAGTATATTCCATATACAACTATGACTATTCATCATTATCCCTATTTGAATAAGAAGAAGAAATGAATACATCAATTTACAAAAACTATCTTAAAATTACAACGAAAATTTTTTTTTATACTGGCAGCTGAAGTAGATATTTTTTCATGACCATATTACACGACCAAAATTTGCATCTTTAGGGTTAAACAGTATTATTTATTATTGATACACAATTTTATATATAATATGATTAGACTTTGATACCAAAGAAACTAATCTTAACCCCTATGGTGAATCCTACATGGGCCAATGCCAAGGCACCAATGGCAATGGTATAAAGTCTGTTTGCAGCTTGGGTTTCACCTTCATATAAGAGTAATGCATTCTTTCTAATGATTGGACCAATCTTTGAGATATTACTTAATCCAGTAATGATCCCACTTACTGCTACTATGATCCATTCTAATAAATTTAGAATCAAATGATGGTTTTGATTATTGATTAGAATGACTATTAAAAAGTTAACTATGGTAATAGGGAACCATAATACATTAGTATAACCATAAATTGAAATCAATTTAGTTAATGATAATCTATGAGGAAATTTCAATATATATGAAGTCCAAAGATATAAAATGAGGGGAATGAAAAGATTATAACCATAAAAGAGGGACATTGATAAAGTTAATAAATCAAAACTATATTCATACTTTTTGGCTTCATCATTAGGATGTAACCAATCAGATAAGATATTTGATCCCGTTGCACTAACAAACATAAGGAAGATTAAAGTTCCTGTGATCCAAATAAATCCATATAACTCTGTCACTTGATCATCATCTTCATCAATTGGGGCTGAGATCGAACTAATTGGATTGATTGCCTTTTGAAGTTTAAGGAAAAATGTATCAGTATCCAAATTAAAATAAGCTCTATAGAAGTTTATTTGAAACATATGGGATTTGCCCTCTGGTTGTTGAGTGCTAGTGGTGGTTGGAGCTGGACGAGGTGTCTCATGATATGTAGGTGGTGGTATTTCATATGCTTGTGATGTGATTTCTAGATTATATTAGTTAGTAAAGCTATTCGTTCATTCATCGCCAATTATAGCACAGTATCACTTACCATCTGGTTGTATTTCGTTAAAGTCGTCAATTAATGACACCTATTATAAAAGTTAGTAAATTATTCATCCATCAATTATCTCTAGTTTGATTATACTTACTCCTGCATCATTGGATTGTGAATATGACATGATGTGAAGTTGGATTACAATATGATATTCAAAGTTTGTATTACTTAGCCTTGTTAACTATTTAGATTTGATTGCGTGTTGAAACAGATTAAATTTACCAAATACTGCATATAGTGCCACACACCTAAATTAATATTACTACATATATAGCTTCAACAGTCTAATAAGATTATTTATAGTTAAATAGCAAAAGATGAGATTGACTGATGTAGTCAATAGTTCCATCTGAATGTTCAAATTCATCTTCTGAAAGAATTGATTCTAAATAGTCATCATTACCTCTAGTTCTGACAATTTGAGTAAGATTCAAATAGTTAATACATTCTATAACAATCAAGTCTAAACCGGCATCAAAGTCACGAAATTCTCTTGGTTCAACCGTCACTGGACTTCTAGAATCAAAATATACATTATAATCACTTACGCTATCACCTAAACAGGTAGTTAACTCTTCATAACCTTCACCCATAGCAAATGCTACGGTTAAGAATGTGTAAAATATGATCAAGTATTTGAATAAAGTAAACTTCATCTCGATTTAAGTATAGTTGTTATTTATCTTGAGTTGTTTTCCTAAACGTCATTTAGTTTATATATTCAATCTTCACTTACCATTTATATTCTAATGTTATGCTAATTATAAATTTTCACATATCACTTACAGTATTGAAGAAAAAATAAGAAGGCACATATATTTTTTGCATCCAAAAATTATTAAGGGATTTCTGTATAACCTCGAATTGAATTTTGAATGTTATGTTAAATATTATATATATATACATTTATTAATTATAAAATTATAACATATTATAACCATCATAGTTTAATTAATTCTAAAACTAGGCTTGGAGAAATTTAATTTATCGATGGCAGGAATTGAATCATTATTATCAGAAGATTCATCAACTACCAGTGTTTTATGATTCTTTTGAAGAGTATCATAATTCAAAAATGCTGTTGGTTCATAAGTTATACCAGCCTTTTTTGGAGATCCTTCTCTATTACCATGAAAAAATAAATTTCCTGAATCTGGACTAACTTTTAATCGTTTATGATTATTTCTTTTTGAAATCTTAGGAGGAACATTTTCAAACCAATCACTGGAATAATATGATTCTTCTAAAGATGTGTTATCCGCAGTATTAACATTATACTCATTTATAAACTCACTAACTCCTTTATATTTTTCTCCATCATTATTTCGTTGGGAACGATGATAAACAGGACGAAGAATAGCTGGTGGTCGATAATCTGTTTCTAAAGCAGCAGTTACTGCTGTTTCTGAAGCAGGACTGTTACTACCATCAATTTTGAATTCATTTTCTTCTTTACTATCTTTAGTGAATAAAGAGGTCAGACTTAATGAATCTCTCAATTGTATCAAACAAGGTTCTCCTATTGGAGTACCACCTGTAAGAGGTTCATTATCTTCTCCATCACCATCTCCACCATCTTCAATTTCATCTTCTGACGCATCTCCTATAAAATCACTAACATCTTCATCGTCATGTAATTCTCTTTCAACTTCTATAACATGATCAATTGACCTATCGTCACCATCTTCATCATTCAGGTCTTCTTTTGGAATTACTCGCAGATGGTTTTGATGATGATAATCCAAATCTTTACTCTGCTTCATACCATCATTTATGGCTTTTGAAACAAGAAAGTCCATATCTGGGACATCTTGAATTTGTTCAATTTTATCCATAAATATTGATTCAATCCCTATTTCATTCAAGTCTCTGGTTTCTGGAAATGTCAGAAAAATTAAACTCCCGCCAATACAACTTAATGCAGTGAACATAAATATCCAAATTCCAACATATTCCATTATTATAGGGTGAAATAAAGCCAAATTGGCATTTGTAATCCATGCTGCACACATACAAACGGCAGAGCCCTTTGCTCTAGCCATTACTGGAAATATTTCCCCAATATAAAGCCAACTTGTTGAAACAATAGTTGCAGCATATATAGCATATAGAAAAAGGAATACAGCTAGGAAAAAAGAAGCTGGTACTTCAAATAAATCAAAATCAAATGGAGAGAAAATAACAGTTTCTTCAACTGGTTCTCCAAATACTTTTGCCACAATAAAAATAGTCAAATTTGCTATCCCAAGGATAAAGAAACCAAAAACCAAACAATCTTTTCTCCTGCAATCATCAAGTAAGAATATTGGAAAAAGGGTGAATACAATAATTATAATATATTGAGAGGACATGAAAAGTTGTACATCTTGAGCAGGAACACCACAGACTTCACAAACATAAATAAAATAATTTGACAAAATTCCCATGGCAGTTAACAGAACTAATACCTGAGTTATTATACCAATAAAAGTATGCTTCCAATACTTCTTGCCAAATATATGACCGTAAGTACAATTTCTTATCTCTGGTCCAGCCGTGTAGGCTCTTAGAACATAATCCTTTTCGTCAAGTTTTTCATCGTATATATGTTCCAAACCATTGTAGTTTCTTATTTTGTTCAAACTTTTTGCAGCCTCTGACCACCTCGATTTGTAGGCCAACCATTTGGGAGACTCTGGTAAAAAGAAACATGCAATAAATAAAAATACAGAAGGAATTCCTTCATATGCCCAAGAGTATTTGAAAAATACACTACTGTAGTATCTTTGGCAATAGTAGTTACAGAAATACATCACCAAACCACCAATACCCAGGCTAAGTTGAACCATTGACATTGACCGTCCTTTCAGCTTTGAAGGTATGGTTTCAGATATATATACGGGAATACCAGTTGAAATGAATCCAAGAGAAGCACCTTTCAAACATCTTCCAAGTACAATTAATGGAATATAAGGCAGAAAAACCACAACGATAGTGCCAGCAATCCACAAAATTCCTGCTAATTGAAAAGTAAAGATGCAACCTATATTATCATACAATGCACCACTAAGAACACAACCCACTTAAATAGTTAGTATATCTTGAGTAGTATCACTTGATAGACTATGTAATAAGGTAATAATTACAAACAGCACCAATAGCATTCCCTGATTCGACCATTATCATTTCCCACATGGTAAGTGGTGTAAAGTAGTCTTCAAATGATTGCGAGTTTAAAACATTTGATAAAGAAGCACTTTCAATCCCTAGCAACATCCCTGAAATTGCCACAATGGATGTGATTCCATACACACTATAAGTCTTACGGCTTGAAGACATCAGATGTAACTGTAATTGACTAATTATGAATAGTACCGTCTAATTAATAACATATAAATTATTTAGGCGCCAAATAAGTCGTGATACTTTTTCTTTAGATTTTGATTATTTGCGCGTAATGCAAAATAATTTTGATCCCAAATATTTAATGCAACAGATTTGATTATATGAATCAAGAAAGTTGACAATGGACCTTGGTATATCTCCATATGATCTGATAGAAATACATAAATCAGGTAATGGGAAAGAATTGAAGGTGGAATCAACTTTAGCCAAGCATACCCTAGCATATTCACCCATAATTACCAATATCATTCCCAAATTTAAGGTTAATGTTAACAAACCATTCAGAGGAATTCCAAGCACGTCTTTTAATGATGACGATTATCAAGTACTTATTCCCAATGAAATGGATTCACAATTGGATGCATTCAGTGATGATGAGCTGGAAAATGAGATATTTCCTGAAACCCCAAAGAAACGTATTGAAAAGGAAGAGATAACGATAATTAAACCAGTTCAAGTATTAGTTAAACTTCGGTCATTAAGTATCAATGGCATTGAATTTGGTACCAAATCTGAGATCCGATCTTCGTGTGTCATACCGAGTGCTTTAAATACAGATGGAAAGGAAGAGGAGGATTCTTTGTTTATATCACTAAAATCTGGGTTTGTACTATTGATTAGATTGTACTTCGTTCCACGACAATATATGGACTCAGATTACACATTCCAAACAAATTCAACCGTTAAACACACAGGAAATTCAATATTTAAACCATTCGTGTTACAGTGGTGGGAGACATCATTATCTTCAGATGATATTAGTTTGACTGATTCAGGCTTTTCTTTGCATTCACATAAATCGGGCCTTGCTGCTGTTTCTACATCAGCATCTGGAATGTTTCGAATATACAACTTACAAGTTTCCAATTCAGGAACTATTCCAAAAAAGCACCATAACGTGAAAGTTGATGGTCTATTACTACACTCCTGTTTCGTGGAGCCGATCAATGGCAAGGACGATGATCATGTGGGTTTCTTCACTTTAGCATTTACAAAATTTAGAAGACTAGTGATTCATCTAATTACTTGGTCTATAGTCCAAGATATGTCAAAGAGCTTCAAAAGTACAACTTTACCATTATATAATAGTTTCAATATTCCAATATTTGTTGTGCCTGTCAGAAATGGATTTTTATTCGTAAATAAAGAGAACATGGTAATTGTTTCTATTCATAACATACTTTCAGCAGATTACGATTTCATCACAAAAGAGTCACCCTGGTTGACACACGAGGAATTTCCTACCAGTTATTACAAATCAATGGATTCTACAGATGATAGTTACGAAGTAATATTCATTTCGACCGATGCTGGAAATATATACTCCGTTATCGTTGAAGATGGTGGCTTCACATCAGTCAAGCCAATTGCAAAAATTCCAGAACCTATTTCTGTTTTCTCCTTTGAAAAGGTTCATGAAGGTTTTAACGTGATATACAGTTGTGACAATGGAGGCAGCAAGAATTTACTAATGAAGCTTCCACTTGAGCTCAAAGATGGATTGGATTTTCAATATACTGATGCTAAATTGATAAGAGATAATAAAAACTGGGCACCTTTACTTGATGTTCTGATAATCAAATCAAATACATCGACCATCTATAACTCGATTTCAGACCAAGAACTTTGGGGTATTTCAGGGTCAGTAAAAAGGTCCAAGATCAATTTTTTCAAGTATGGCTATCCAGCAATACGAACAAGTGATACTTACGAGATTTTAAGAAAGGCAGATAAGTTGTTTTATATTGAAATCAGTAGGCGGAAATATATTCTCTGCTCTTTTCCCTACCGAAGTGTTCTCATAGAGTATCAACATAATATCAAAGAAGCATTTACAGAGTTATCGGATGCTAGAATCATAACAGGTCCCACTATTTTTGCTGATACATGTGTATTTGATGATGTGGACTATTTAATACAAGTATCTGCTAACGAAGTATTGCTTTCATCTCTAACTGAGGAAACCAAAAGGCAAACAGTGGAAAACAAAATATTTTACTGTGACAGAGTTCAAAATTATCTACTTTTGGTAGTTGAATCACCACATTCCGGGGGGATGCAACTTGAGATCTATAAAATAAAAGGTGGTGATACGTTATTCGACGAAGGAGCAGATATAATTGAAAAAATACACAGCAGGATATTGAACTTTGAACCTTCAACTGCTAAATTTCTAGATATTGGAAGTAGTTTCATTTTAGCTGTAGGAAGCTTTTCTGGTAGTCTATTATTATTCCGATTTTTGGAAGATAATATATACCCACCTATTGAAATTGATTTATCAAGCTTAAATCCTTATTACGACAATTCATTTATTGGCGAAGATTTGGTTATACCGCATGATATTTGTTTCTATGATAATAAAGTCTTGGTTGGTTCAAAAGATGGTTATAGTATAACTTTGGCTGTCGATGGAAGTTTGGGAACTGTTTGTGAGGCTTTTCTTAAAATCGGTACTTCACCAGTTACATATTCTAAGTCTAGAACTGATACCCAACTTATATTCATGCACTGCAGATATATTTGGTTACTTAACCTTTATGAATCACGCTTTCCTAGAAGAGTTCATTTCGATGAAACATACGAACGATCAGTATTTGATATGGTTGAAATTTCTATTTATAAATCTACAGATACGCTGCTGAAGTATTTTGCAGTAATCCGTGATGATGGATTACTGGTTTGCTCGATATCTACTTTTGCGGGACCCTGTGTTAGGCAGGTGAGCCTACCAGAACTCGCTATCAAGCTTAATTATTTGGATTACTTATCTGTTTTTATAATATTGTGTAAAACAAAGAATTCTAAGAACAGATTAAAATTCTTTGACAGGAAATCATTGAAGTTAATCAACCATCAGGAATCTAGTATAAAAAATAGAGAAGATAAAGAATTGTCTTTGTTTTCGAAGAATGAAGATCCCGTATCAAGCTGTGTTTGGTCAATATTTCGAAATGACCATCTATCGAAAAAGGTTTTGATTGGTTGCCGTGTTGAAGTCGGTGATTCTGTAAAAGGTTCAATGAAATTATTAGACATTGCTAAAGGTATGGCTGATGAGACAAGAATAGTTAGTGTCAAGCAACTCACATCGTTTGAAGTTGACAACCCAATTTCAAATATTGTACAAATTAATAATAGTATACTTTTTGCAAGTAAGAATAACATTTATTTTCTTACCTATGATGCACAGGGTAAACGGTTGAAACCGGTTTCGACTTTGGCTTCCTTTCCAAGTGAAATTATGGATCTCAATGTCTATGATAATAAAAGAGTAGTAGTAACTACTAATCTTGATTCAGTCTATCAATTGGACTATTCTGAAACCGATGGAAAGGCATCTTTGGAGTATATCGTGAATGATCCATTTCCAAACAATTACATTAGTCAAGCACGATTAAACTCCAAAATTGTGGTTGGTGATCGGTTACATTCTTCAATAGCAACCATTGAATTTGAAAAAGAAAGATATGTTAGCAAGACTTGGTTTCATGTTCCTTCTATGCCTCGTGTGTTTGAAGCTAACTTTAAATGTATATGGGTTACGGGCTCAGATTTGAATCGTTCTGTACTTACTATTGGAGTAAACGGGGAAATCGGGTATGTTCGAGATTTAGATAAGACAAGTGAGGAATATCAGAGTTTGATGCAAAAGTTAAAAGTCAGGGGCCTGATCGAAGAAGAAGTAAAGAAATTAGACAGGCCATTTTTCAATAAGGTTAGTGGAACTGGCTTACTTTCTCTTAATAAGCCTATATTCGATTATAAAGGAAACGAAGGAAAATTTATAGATTACGATTTGGAAGAAATTTCTAAAGTATGTTCCATCCTGTTTAGTATTTAAACTTTTCTATATACAGAGGTGGTAGTTTGATATACAATCATATAATGTAACAATTCTCACATTCACTAAATAATTTAATCTGTAGATGCTCTTTCACTAATAGGCGATGATGGATCACTATCAAAATCAAGAGTAGGTGTCTTTTTCCTTCTTTCGAGTCTGAATTTCTGAGCTGCTGATACCCTTTCCGATGAATCTTCTTCATTGGCACCTCTAAGTTCTTTTAATAAACTTCTGGCTCTTAAATTAACATCCTTCTTAGAGATGTCAGATTCCAAGTCAGCTCCATTACCGTCAGAAGCAGGACTATTATTCTCATCTTGACTGAGTGAAGTTTCTGATTCCTCAATAATTTTTTCTGGGGAGTTTTGTTCTCCAACATTGGTGGACAGTCTATTAGGACTTTCTAGTAATTGCTTCTTTAACAAAGCTCTCTTACGGGCTGAAGTCGATTCGCCTTTTGGTGGTCCAGCAGCTTTCAACTTTTCAAGTAATGAATCCATAATATTTGAATCATCATTATCATCATCAGTTTTATTTCCACCTGGTGAAACAGGTAATTTTGGAGTTTCCAATAATTTCTTTCTTTGTTCATAAATTCTAAGTTCTTCTTCTCTTCTTATATTTTCAGCTTGAACTCTCTTAAAATCCTTTAAGAAATTAGAAAACTTTGAGATAAAACTATTTCTAACAAATGAATCAGTAGGATCTTCTCCAAAGTATCTCATTAATTTATCAAACTCTTTCATGGTATAAGATGCTTGACCAACTAATAATTCTCTCTTCTTATTCGCTCTCGTTAAGGTTGGTAATACGACTTTCAATACTCTATCTTGAGGATGGAATTTAGACGAATCACTTAAGTTACCAATATCAATTGAACTTTGAACATTCTTTATAGCTTGGGCATATTCACGACAATCAGTCTCAATACCTTCAATTGAAAATTTAGCTACATCAGTACAATTTCCCAATTCTTCAATGAAGCTTAAAACTTCAGGATATTGAGTACGAATAATATTTTCCACATAATGAAGGAATGTCATACTATTCTTATCATCCTTCATGAAACTTAATCTTTGAAGAGAACTTAACCTAAAACCTTGAGCTTGTTTTGTAGAATCATTCATATAATTACCCACAGTTAAAATAATTTCAAACACATTCTTCAATTGCTTAGAATCTCTAATATTTGCAACAACTTCGTCAATTGATCTTAATTTAATAACTAAATCTTCATAATCTCTTTCATAGTTGGCCATAACAAATAAAGCTCTGATTCTTGATTTCCAATAATGTTGCAAATTATAGATTAACTCCAAGTAGATTCTATCAGGTCTTTGTAATTCATTCTTATCCTTATCAGGAGCAGGTGGATTTTCAACTTTATAATCAGTAGAATATGGTTCAAAGTTTCTAGCTAAGGAATTCGTTACTTCGACCATTTCTTCTTTACCTAAGAATTCTAAAACTGCATGATTTTGAATAACATCTTTGTCACATCTTAAGATTTTTGAAACCAATTCATCGTCAGTTAAACTACTAAATGAATGTAAATTGATACTGAATTGTTGAGCAAGGTCACGAGATAAGAATGAGATTTTATCAACTTCTTCTCTTTTCTTAGATGCCAATTTTTTGATTTCTTTGGCTGCAAAGATTAATTCAATTTCATCAAATACACCTTTTGATTTAAGTTCATTAGCAATAGTACTGGTTTCAGTATGTTGCCAAAACGAATTAGATGTATCATTATCGAATTTATCCCAATGTAATTGTTTTAACTTCTTTTTTGGTCTTGGGAAATTATCAAATGGAGAAGGTTGTGAAACTACTGGTAATGGAGTAGCTTTGTGTTTAGAATTTGGCATTGGGAATGGAGGTGGTGGTGGTGGAGGTGGAGGAACGTTTGAACCACTAGATCCAGCTAATGATTTGGGGAATGGAGGAGGCGGAGGTGGTGGAGGTGGTGGCCCACTTCCGTTTCCGGATAATAATGCAGGCATAGGTGGTGGTGGTGGTGGAGGTGGTGGAGGAGGAGGAACAGCACCTGTTGGTTTGCCTCCCAAAAGTGAAGGCAATGGTGGAGGCGGTGGAGGAGGTGGTGGTGCAGCGCCAGCATTACTTGGCGGGGCAGGAACTTCAACTTTCTTAACTGGACTGAGAGGTCTACCATTTGATTTGACATCATCAATAGCATCAGTTTGAGCCACTTTTGATTTCAATTCTTGTAAGAATTTAGGATCCATTCCACCAATAGCTGTTTTACGATGGTCTTTATAATCTCTAATTGGTGAGCCTGAACCTCTGACAATATCCATATTAGTAGCAGGTTTAACTTGACCTTGTTCATATTTAGCTTCCAATTTTCCAAGTGTAATTCTTGAAAATCTATTAGAGTCTCTGTTTTGTTTAGGAGATGAATCAATAGAAGCCAACTTTTTCTTTAATTCTGCTTTCAATTTTTGAACTTCATATAATTCTTCTTGAATTTTAGATTTTATAGATGGATCAATTTCTTCTGGAGTTTCAAACATGAATTGTTGATGATTGTCTTGTTCTTCAGAATTAAAGTCAATATTAAAATCTTTAAAGTTATTTTCTAATTCTCTTAATCTTTCCATAGCTAAGAACTTTTGTTTACTAAACATAGCACTATTATTGAATTTCATTATATCATTAGATTCATTTTGAAGAGAAGCTAATTTTTTCCTTAAATTGTCTAATTTGACCAAATCATCTTTTCTTACTGGTCTTGCTGGTCCCGTTATTGGTTCTTCCTCTATTTCTTCTTCATCTTGGACATCTTCTTGAGCTTCTTCGTATTCTTCTGAAGTATCTGATAAAGTATCTTCTATTTCAGGTTCAGATGGGCTCTTATTATTAGTTGGCTCGACATAAGTTTCAAATTCAGTCATTTCCAACTCTCTGGCCATGGTTTCAATATCAGCCATTTTATCTCTTAATTCTCTTAATCTTGAACTTGGTTCAACCTGAGCTCCAAATTGACGGTTATCAGCTTTATATTCTGCCTTTCTACGACTAATTTGTTTTTGTAATTTTGAAATCAAATCAGCATTAGTAGTTTGAACTGAGACTGTGGTCTTACCATTTCCATTTTCACCAATACTATGTTTAGTCTCAATTTTAGCTTGATTATTTAACATGATTAACAATTCTCTCATTTCTAATTCTTGTTGTTGCTTTTCACGAAGATGTTTCTTCTTTAACTCATCTAATTCTTCACTTAATTCTTCATTTAATTTTCGAGTTCTAAATAATACAGTTTCTTGTTCACGAACTTCATTAGATAAATTAGTAATTAAACCATCAGCTCCCATAGACAATTGTCTTGACATGTCATCTCTTTCGGCGGTTGCTTCTTCGGCAAGCTTTTTGAATAATTTCACTTCGTCTTGAGCCTTACGATATAATTCGTCGGTAGCTAAGCTTGAAAGAACACGATTTATACCAACTCTTATGTTGGTATCGTCATCAGTAGAAGTATTCAGGGAGACATTTTGAATTAATCCATCTAATAATCTTAAACTTCGAGCTAATTCTTCACTATTATCTTTCTTTTCAGCTTGATTTAAATAAAGATTTTGCATTGCACTTATGAAATAACCTTCTGATTCACTACTTTTAACTTGATTCCATAATGATTGAATGATTTCCACTGGATTATTAAAATCCAAATTTTCATCAAATTGATCTTTAGTTCTTAAATCAGCTGCATCATCAGCAGCAAATTGAATATACTTTGAACATTGTTTAGTTAAACTTTCATAATTTAAACGTTGAAATTTTTCCAATAATCGATCTATACCTGCAGCTGTAAATTGTGAACGTAAACGAAATCTTGAATTTGAATCATTGGCAAAATCAACTAAGGCATTAATCAACATCATATTACTTAAACAATATTCTGATAATTGATTTTCTATACTTCCATTGGAACTGGATTGAGCATACTTTAATTCTTCACTAGCACCAACTACTGAATTTAAATATTTACCTTTACCATCTAAAGTTTTTTCAACTAATCTTAACCATAATTCAAAACGTTTATAAACAAATTGTTGAGCTGATTTTCTTATTAATCTTCCATTTTTAGTTGAAGTTATTACTGTTGTTGAAGTTGAATCTTGATCAAATTCAAAATATGGTTTTAATGGTATGGTATCCAAAGCTTTTAAAATCTTATGGTATTTATCATTTCCAGCTGATTCATCACGATGGTACGCTATCATAAAGGTTAAAGATTCAGCTGCAATCTTTCTAGTTAAAAGTCTAGGAGTTAATAAGGATCCAGATACAGCTTTAACATACATGGTAACATCGGTTTTAACTCTTTCTGCACCTAATTTTTGATTCATATAACAATTTAATGCTTTTAAAGTATTAAATTCTTTATCAAATAAAGTATCATGAATATCAAGAGATTCCAGTTGGTTTATTTGTTCTTGAACTTTAGTTAAATATGTTGATAATAAAGCATCACCTTGATAATCAAATATGAATTCTCTAACCCAATCTATAGGTTCAGTTCTTAATGATACCCATAAATTCTTTAATTGTAAAGCAGTTATTGTTTTTGATACCAATTTTCGACTATAAAAATCGGGAGATGAATTTTCTTCTTTATTTTTAGTAGTTCTTTCTTGACGTTTATGTTCAGTTAAAGCATCTTGATAAATTAACATCCATTTTTTATCAGGACTATAATTTATCATTTCATTCTTTGCATTTTGAGGTAATGATCTAAAATCTCTCTTTTCCATCAATTCCCGAAATAATTTATCAATTTCATAAATCAGATGTGGTTTTTCCAAATGAAATGATGATGAAGAAGATGATGATGAATTATTATTGCCAACTATTGAATCGTTGGTAATTGAAGGAACTAAGGAAGGTTTTGATATTATGGTTGCTCCTGGTGATACCATTGATGAAACAGTTGATTTTCGACTTAATACGGATGGTTTTATTCGTTTATTGATGGCACCAGTGGGCGATGATAAACTGGTGGGTATATCATAAGGGTTACTATTATTAATTATGGGTGGATTATTGTTATTTATATTATTGGTATGATTAGTATTGGTATTGGTATTGGTATTATTATTATTATTATTATTATGTTGAATGGTTGATATACTATAAGTTGATGCATTTCTATTATGATTTGAATTTGTTATTTGAGGACCTGGTACTATACTAGTCGAACTTGCTGATCTATTAGTGAAAGTCTTGGATAAAGTATTACCCAAACTTTGCCTTCTTGAAGTTCCTGTAGTATTTAAAGTTCCACCACTTAATATACTTGCTGAATCAGTGGATGAATTATCACTTAGATTATCATTACTGTAATTGGTATTAGTAGGATTTAAATAACTGGAATTATTATGACTATTATGATTTGATCTTGGTTTAAACTTTGCTTTCATTTGTAGGAACGAAGTCTTGGAAGTACTATTGATGGAAGATGAATTATTAAGATTATGGGAGTTGACACTGGTTGTATCATCATCATCCAAATACGAGCTGTAAGCTCGTGAGTTGTTCAAGTCATCATCTATCTGAGGATTTAGATTTGAGTTATAGGGATCTCTTCTTCTCATGATGGATGGATGAATGAATGGTGGTAGTTGATTATGAGTTATGCAGATTTACGAACAAAGATCTTGTGTCTTGACTGGGAGGGAGAGCGTGGATGATATTAGTATGGACTATGATTGGATTAGATTGAGTATAAGTTGGATGGGATGGTTATTAGATATGATGTTATCTTGATTAGTAATATTGACAGTTGAATCAAGATAAGGGGAGGTAAAAGGTAAAGATAGCTATCTAATAGATAGATCGGCTAATTAGATGATAGTTGTCTATAGATATGAGACGTACGATATGGGATCTATGGATGGGATGGGTTAAGATGGGTATTGTGGATGGATGAGATGGTAGTTATAGTTACCAGGTGGTAGGTTGGATGGTTAGTTGGTTGGATGGATTGGTGGATTGGTGGTATAATTAAAATAGCTAATTGATAAAGTTGGTTGTAAATGTAATGACAGTCAAAAAATTATAAATCGCATTTGAAACAAACAACAAAAAAAAAAAAGAGAGAGAGAGATTTTGCTGTCTGTACTTTACTGAGAGTTTGTACTGTATAAAAATTGGTGGTGGTTAAATTAACTTTTTTGAGGCAACTAACATTTACAGTCCATACTGTTAATGTTAAATGATAATGTTATTTGATAATTGATATGAAATTGATACGTTAAGGACATGATATTAGCCTTCTACAGCATGCCAGTATCATTTATTATAATGTTATTCATAGTAAACCGAGTCACTAGAGGCAATTAAGGTTTGGATAAGTATTCCATAAATAGCAACAACAACAACAACAACAACAACAACAACAACAACAATATCAGCAAATAGTGTCTATACCTTACCGATTCTGAGCTATCTTGTTATATCAAATCTATGACTATTACTATTTTCTATATTTACTAATCGGTTATTATTACTACTTGGTAAATTGCGTGCATGAAGTTACTGGCTTTTGCTCGTAACTTAGTTGAAGTTTGGGGGTCAGTTAACAATCTAATGTTTGTGTTTATATAATTGATCTTGATAATTCAATCATTAAAAGTTCACAATTAACACTTCAATCTAACCATTAAGTATCATCGTCATATCTATCGTAAGACAATGAATAGGTCGACATAATGACTACTACTGAAGAACTATCTCCCTATTTATAAGTGGTGGGATAATTCGGTAATGGTAAAAAAAAAAAAACAGTGCCGCTACCAAAAAATTGTAAACAAAAAATGATAAGACGCGTTTTTGTAACTTTCACATTACCGGCAATGTTTTTTAGCTAATTGACTTATTAGGTTTTAAGTTATATTTCGTTGTAATAGTTGTAGATATCGAATTCAAATGACATAACAGATAGCTCTTGTATACTACTTGATATTATTATTACTACTACTGCTAATATTATATTACTTTACACTACTTACTGTTCAATACTTTCTTTTAACATCTCTAATGTTTCATCTAAATCATTATTCAACTTTTGCAGAAATTGCTTCGATTTAGATGGTTTTCTAGTTAAGTCAACTTTACCCTCATCAAGTTCTCCTTCTTCTCCGTCATCTTCCCCTCCTTCCTCTTGTTCTGGTTGATCTTTCTCCTCTTCATCGCCATCAACTTCGGACTTTTTTTCTTCTCCTCCATTCTCTAAGCTTACTTTACCTTCAAAGTGTTGTGATGAATCAGCAAATGCTCCATCATCACTATCTTCTTCTTCGGTTTCCGCTACTTTAAGCTTAGTTTGATCAACAACCACCTTCTTTTCATTATCATCTTCATCTTCAACGGCTACTATTTCAACTGGAGGTGGAGTATCTGGTTTTTCAATGGCATTTTCAGGTATATGACCAACTAAACTTTTAAATGTAGCATACCTTACATCTTCAAGATTAATCTCCTTAATATTATCACTATTATCCCAAAATCCAATCTTACTCCAAAATAATTTATTTCTAATCAAAATTAACATGAAATAAATCTTAATCAATTTAGCTTCTTCATCCCTTCCTACATGCACCGCTGATACATTACTATTCATTAAATTTGATTCTGAATCAGTTGCAGTAGGGATGGATGATGAATATGAATTACTTCGTTTAAATGGTCCACTAAACGTAGCAGGTGAAGATGCTGTTGTTGAAGGAGTTGTGGTTGAATCAGTCACATTATGAGAATTGGTAGTGGCGTAATTAAATTCTTCAAATGATTTATTAGGTTTCAATTGATATACATTTTGATGAATGGCTCTTAATTTAGCAAAGAATTCACAAAGATTTCTTAATTTAATCAAACAATAATTACATAATGGATAACTTCCAATTATCTCATCATTAGGAGTTGTTGAACCAACTGGTTGATCAACTAATAATTTAAAATAATATAATCTTGAATGTTCTAAGATATCCTTTCTTGATTCACCACAAAGTCCACAACCTTCTTTAATCGCCACAGGAATTGGAGGTGGTCCTTTTGGTTTTTCACCATTGGCTTTTCCTCGATAAGCTAATTTAAAAACTTCATTAATCCCATTAACTGGTTCAATTATAGCTCTTCCTTCCACAATTGCATTCCAGAAATGTTTATTCTTATTCCATCGATTGATTAATGATGAAACTGATAAATTAGGGACATATGATATACTTGGTTCTAATTCTTCTATCCATATCTTTTTAAAATATTTCAAGTTTCTTAAATTGGCTAAATCAAATACAAAATCAGGATTGATTAAAGCATAAATGAATTGTTTAAATTCCTTTTGATAATTATTTAAATCAAATCGTATACTATTAACATTTGGTGAAAATATAACTGATTTTAATTGTTGATCTTGGAAATTTTCTTCTGATCCTCCTCCATTGATACTTTTAGATTCACCTCCGGTAATAAACTCACCTTGTTCAACTTGAGGAGTTCCATTTCTTGATGAATGAAGTTTTTCCTTTTCTTCTAATTGAGCGAAAAGGTCTTTTAATGCATTTAATTGAGCTTGTAATCCTTCAATAATAGTATCTTTCTCATCCAATTCTTCATATAATTTCCCATTTTTAATTTTAAAATTATTTACTTCACGATTACTTTCACTTACCATTTTATTAGCTTCATCGAATAATGAAGCAGTTAATTCTTCAACTTCAGCACGTAATTTATTAACCTCGTCTTCAGCTGCATCTTTTAATCGATTACTTTCTGCAACTTCAGCTTGTAAAGCCACGAATTCAGTCTCTTTATCAGTTTTATGAGTTGTAAATTCTTGTTGTAATTGTTCATGTTGAGGCACTAATAAGGCATAATTTTGACTATCAACCGTTAAAGTTTGAACTTGGGCTTTTAATTGTCCATTATCTCGTTTTAAATGTTGGATTACTTCCTCTAATTCAACCTGTCTACCCATAACAGTCATTAATTGAGTTGATAAATAGCTAACTTCCTGAGTTAATCTTTCATCCAAGTCTTCTCTTGGTGGAGCAGGTGATGAAACAGCTGCTGGTGTATGTACCAGTTCGTGTTCGTTGTCTTCATGATATTGATCAACCACGTCATCGAGAATTGAGTCTCCTCCCATGGATGCTGGAGTTTGTGGAACTTCAGTTGGACTCTCTACACCTGATTCAGACATTATATATGATGAATCCAAAATAATAATTGACTGTCAACTGATTTCTATTTAGCAATTAGAATTATAAATAGCCTCAATCCAAAATATATTTCGTTTGGTGTAAGGTGAGGCTCGAAAATAAAAATAAACTGCTTGAAGTTAGAATTATTTTTATATACAGTAATTTGGGGTAACCTGAAAATCATCAGTGATAAATTAAATTGATTGCTAAATTTGATTTGAATATTTCAAAAGTGGATAATATCTAGTTGATCTAGATATATAGTATGTAAGTTATTGTAATAGTCCAAGTGTATCATCAACTATAACTTTTCACACTACATTCGTTAATGGTATAAATCAGTATATGTCATCAATATTTCCTTATCAGTAAAGATTAAATTCGCAATATTCAATCAAAGTTAATCAGACATGGCCAATTTAATAGGGAATAACCAATTTCCTATTAGTCTGTTTAACTCTCCAATAGGCTATTCCAAGAACCCCTTACTATACGGTCAGCAACACAATCATGATGAATCAACTAATGCGTCTGGAACAACTACTCCAATCATTGATGAACAACCTTCTTCAGCCACAATCACATCCCATAATGTTTCATTAACTACTCCACCGAAGGAACTCACATTTGATAAGTTGCCTTATGAAATACGATCACAAGTAGCGAATGAATTATCTCAATTTGATTGTATCAAGTTATTGCTTGTTAATAAAGCAATCTATGCTTCAACTATTACTAGACTATATCAATATATTATCATAGATGAAGATTATAATAGTTTCAATAATGAGAAAGAATATAATTACAGACGATATGAAAGAGATAATAAGTATCGGAGTCAGTTTTCATGTACGTTTATAAACAGTTCATATAATTTGAAACGATTCATTAGGGTATACAATACCAAATTTATGAAAGAACATTCATTTGATGGAATTGATGAGAATTTCCCTCATATTAGACGGTTTGAATGTATAAAGATCCCTGATTCATTGAATATCTACGATTATGAATTGAATGATCAATTGATCTTATTCTTCAAACATTTGATTTGTTTACGACAATTGATTTGGTTGAATGATAATTTCCGATTAGAGTTTCTTTATAATTTAAAGAATAAATATTTGATTAATACTTTGGTCCTTAATATTAAATTCAGTAATTATTTAAATGAATTGAATGATGCTAATGAATTAGATGATTATTCCAAATTGACATTTCCTAATATTATAAACTTTCAAATTCAACCATTTCATAATAGTAAGAAGTTGATGAAAATTATTAATAATTTATTAATTAATAGACATGATCCAGTGGATGTTAGTTCGAATTTAAGGAGTTTGGTTTTATCAAAGTATCATAAGAGTTATGATAATAATATCTTACTTCCCAATTGTCGAGATTTAATTGGATTTACCTCGAGTAATAATAACAATGATATCAATAATATTAATAACAATAACAATTTCACAGTTCATACGACTCTACATGAAATCGATTTAAAGTCCATATCATCATTATTCAGGTTTAGTAAACTCAAATACTTATCAAATTTAACAACATTATCGCTTGATAATATATTAATAACTCCCGAAGATTCACAAATATTCATCAATGCTATAAATTTACCCCATTTGACATCATTATCATTAAGGGGTATTTCTGAATATCAAATCATATCTGATGAAGCATTTGGAACCAGGGATAGAAATGTGATATTGGAATACTTAAAGCCAAGTTTCTTGGAACATATCGCTCCTCATTTACATAATTTACGTCATTTATCAATTGATTATCGTCAAACTTATATTGATTCTGTACCATTATTCATACAAACCATACCTTCTAAGTCATTAAAATCATTAGACTTATTGATACGATTAAATCATACTAAACCCTTATCTAATCATGAAGATGAATTAAAATTTTATAATGAATATCAATTAGCCATATTAACCCATGCTAAGACATTGAATAAACTTTCGATTGAATTAAGACAAGAGATTGATAATTATAGTGATAGTAATAATCTAAATATCTTAGTCAGTATCCCCTCTCGGATTCATTTTTATTCTGATTTGGTTCAATTAACGAGTTTAACGAGTTTAAGAATAAATCCGGGTGATAACGTAGATGAATTCTTATATTTAATCAAGAATCTTCATTCCTTAAAGAAATTAGATATTTTTGGAAGTAAAGCTGGAGGCTCACCAAATTTAGGGTTAGGAATGATTCATCCAAGTATTTATGATGAATGGTATAAGGTTCAACATGTGGCATTATTCTATTTACAATGTAATGCTCATATTGATTATATTAGAATTAATAGTTGTATTTTTGAATGTAATGGAATCAATCTACAAATCAATCCAAGATACGGCATTACAAGATGGTTTGATAGACATATCAGACCAACCAATGAATTAACATGATCATTCAAGTTGATTGTATATAAGGTTTTAGAAAAATGTATGACTTCTTTATAAGTTGCAAAATAATAAATTATTGGTGTGTCACCGTTTTTTTCTTGCTTACGCTGCCGAACTTCGGTGTTTGGTCCTGTATATACTTCTGACCAATCATTTCTCGTTTGAACTTGATTACTCTCATTTTATTATGGGGATTACTAAATGATAACTATAACGGGTGGGCAGTCGTGTCCCATTTACCAAAAAATTCTTTTTCCTTCAAATTAAAGCAAACATCAACTTTATAATTATATTATTAATATACCATTTATATATAATAGATTTGATTTCTTTTAGGTTATAATTCCCCATTTAGAGTTCATCTTTAGTATAGCTCACGTTATAATAGCTACATATATCTGCATTCATATCATATAACTTATCAGACTTTCATCATGATAAGAAGGAGACAAATCTTACCCAATGCATATGCATCCACAAAGAGATTTGTTACTAATGAATCAAATAAGAAAGGTTCAAAACGATTTATGCAAACTTTACCTATTGCTGGTAATGGTACTGGAATGAAAAATGGTTTCTATTCTGGTTTAAACCATTCAATTGCTCAACAACAAAGTAATAGTACTACCAATATCGATTCTGCATCCACCATTTTATCAAAATGGTCTTCTCATAAATTAACATTCCCAACTGATCAATCTAATACTACTACCCAATCAAATAATCATAGTACTACAACTCCAATTAGGAGATCAAGAAATTCAAGATTTGCTGCTAAGACTGTTAGTGAACCATTAGATACTTTATCTTCTTCATCTTCCCCTTTCTCCTCATCCCCTGCATCATTCCCATCCGGAACTACTATAATAGATATTGAAACTCCAAAAATGGAATTTCCAACTACTCCAACCACAACTCCAACTACCTCTGCATCTTCAACTACAACTACAACTAGTACTACTGCTCCAAAGAAAAAGAGAACTTTACGTCCAAGAAAGGCTTTAATCACCTTAAGTAAAGGAGCAGTTGATCATTTAAGGGCCTTAGTTAATCAACCAAATCCAAAAATGATTCGTGTAGGAGTGAGAAACAGAGGTTGTTCTGGTTTAACTTATCATTTAGAATATGTTGAGGAAGCGGGTAAATTCGATGAATTAGTTGAACAAGACGGGGTTAAGGTTTTAATTGATTCCAAAGCTTTATTTTCTATCGTTGGTTCTGAAATGGATTGGTTAGATGATAAATTATCATCAAGATTTATCTTTAAAAATCCAAATTCAAAAGGAAGTTGTGGTTGTGGTGAATCATTCATGGTTTAAGCTTTTTGGATACTTTAAGAACAAAACCATCCACCTAAATTTTAATTTTAATGATCTGGAATTATTTAATTATAGACCGCTTCTATTAGCATAGATTATGGCATTTACATATATTTAATACATTAACGAACTTGCACTTATTTATATTACTATAACTTTTCCCGTAGCCTATTTTATTTATTTATTTAGAAGAAAACGTGACCCATCCCATCCATCCTGCTAACTAATAGTCTATTTAATCTTTCTACATTCAAAATAAGTAGCATCAATATCGTCTGGTAATGAACAAAAGTATTCTAATCTTTGCATGGTTTTGAATAATTCAACCGATGCCTTTTGTAATTTAAGACATGTCTTACCCCCATCAGCATCATTAGTAGTACATATTATACTTTCTTGAGTATCTTTTTCGCCATCAATAACAAAAACAGCTGTTTTCAGTCTATTTTCATGTAAATCTATAAATTGAGATACCGATTCATGGAATGGTTTACTGACTTCAAGGGTCTTGATCCTTAATGGAGATGATTGATTTTCAGTTAATTGATTTAAGGTAGTAGAAATATCTGAATTTGCTGACCCCAGACCAATTAAATCATGTTGATGTGATTGCTGTTGTAACTGAGTGGCTGGAAGTGGTGGTTTACTGGCATTGTCAGTTTTCTTAGACGAACCAAAGTACAGAAAGATAGACATTGTTTACTTGATTATCGTTGGTATGAAATGAATATATCTAATTTAGCAAGAGATTAAATTTGCGCAAACTTCATTTTTCATATTTTTCGATTTATATTTATATCATTTTTCTGTATATATAAAATATCTATAAACATAATTTCATATTTTCATTAAGGGACATTATCATAAATTCATAATTTCTAAATCCAATATAATCCAATTCAAAACTTCCTTCATATTTCTTTTGATTAGGTTTAGCTTCAATCAATTTTATGTGATCTTGAATATTGTTAGTATAATCTCTGATCCAATTATACTTAAAATCATATTTGATACTATTTGGCTTTTGTCCATCCATTCGTATAACCGTATTAACAATATTTTTCTCTAATGTATCAGTATTGGATTTCTTGAGATCTTCATAGTATTGGATTTCCATATCAGCAAATTCGTTTTGACGTTGTACAGTTGAGTTAAACACAAATACAACTGTATTCATTAATCGTTCTATAATTTCATTCTCCGTCAACACAGTCACTTCGGAATCCTGATTGATATGACCTAACACAGCTTGACGTCTTGTATTGAATGATATCCTCTCGAAATTCCTCCTTATCATATTCTCATAAGGAAACTTACTTCGATACGAGCCTTCATCGATTACATTCCTCAATCGATATAATTGTTTATAACATGCTAATAATTTAGTTCTGAAATTGGGCAATTGTTGGATATTTGAAGAGAAATTAGGATTTAGTATCGCCTTGTGTAGTATTAATTTATTATTATTCAAAGTGAATTTGGTAAGAGGCAGTCGTATCATCATATCATGATATTGGTATATCCAAATCTATATACAAAATTTATTCAGTAATTATTTTTTCTTAACCAAATCTCATTTAGTGGCCCTCATAAAATTTTTGATTTTTTTACAGCCAAAATTTTGGTTTAACAAAGGCAACAACCATCAAAATGCTGGCCAATACATTAAACTTAAGAAGAGATGACAATAATATGAGTATATCTTATCATTATCAGACTCAAATGAAGACCTATGGGCATGAAAAGTGTTTGATTATTCCAAGTCCAAGGTTACTGGTAAGTATTTATTTTAGAAATTTGCCAAATATCATTCAAAAATACTGACAACAATTTAAAGTTGAAGTTTAATTTGTATTTAAATGGGAATCAATTGTTGGATTCAAGCTACAATTATCTAATCGATAGATTAGGTTCTAATATTTGTCGTTCAAGTTATTGGAATGCATTGGAAGTGAAACCAAGTTTGAGGATTGATAATTCTTCTAGTTTCCAATTAGATCTACAATGCCTTATATTTGATGGTATTATCAACGAGTTTATAGAGTTCGATTCAAACGGAAATACCGTTCAAGTGTTTGACAAAGAGGTTAATATCTTAAAAGAAATGACGATTGATATCAGATACCAAACTTGGGAAACTGAACTTCTCATGGATGATTTCCTCCATGATTTGAATTACATGATCTCATCTTGGTTAGTCAATATCGAATACATCTTTCCGTTAGTATTTTCAGTATATGGAAGACAAGTATTTAAATTAAATTACACATCACTTAAAAGGTGTATCCTGGAAATGAATGATCATCAACTAGATAAACTCATTAGTAATGCAAGTTCCTCCAACAACCATCAAAGTCTAATTCTTAATTTAGACAAATTACAAGTTCGAATCATGAATGAATACAACATACTTAACATATTAAAGGAAATCGATCATTCTAATTATAGATATAAAGTCTTCATTAATAATAAAGGAAAAACTTCGAAACAAACAATGGGTGTAAAAAATTTTCCGTATTCCTTGGCACTTATAGCAGTTACACATATGCATAACGATGATTAGATGCCCAATATTGATTTTGCATCATACCCTTATTCTTAAGGCTTTCTAAATTATAAACTTAAAATTTGAAAAAGCTAAATCATTTTTGAGCCCCCCAATCTTACCCGTGGGGGATTCCTCAATAATAGAGGCTTGATATTGAATTAAGTAACGTTTCCTTCTCCCCCCACTTTTTAGTGTGGCCACTTGGGAAGGTGATTCCATTTTTCTAGTTACAGTAACTTAACCATGAATTATAATATCGTTCCAGTTTGATGTTAATTAGTGATCTCAGACGAAATAAGAAAAAAAGTATGGAGACAAAGTTTCTCGGAATAACTTTTTCATAAATTTTTCAAAGGATCGCTACAAGCATAACCCACTTCGAATTTGAATTATATAATAATCAAGTCCGGTTACCACAATTCTATTCCAAGAATATAAATACTTCAATAATCTCACCTTTTCAATAATTTTTCGAAATTTATATTAATCTTCATTAGTTTTTAATAAAATTAATTAGATCAATTGAATTCATATAATCATCATGTCTCCATTAAACATTGCTGTCGTCGGTACTGGTATCTTTGCAACTGATGCCCATTTACCAGCCATTCAAAATATTCCAAACTTAAAAGTTACTGCTGCTTATAACAGAACTAAAGCCAAAGCTGAAGTTTTCGCTAAGAAATCAGGTGCTGCTAAAGTTTACGATAGTTTAGAAGAAGTGTTCGAAGATAAAGACGTTGATTTCGTCGATGCTTTATTACCAGTTCAATATAACTTAGATGCTGTTAAATTAGCCGTCAAACATAATAAACCAATTGCTTTTGAAAAACCAATTGCTGCTAATTTAACTCAAGCTAAAGAAATTGTTAAAATATCTGAAAGTACTGATCTTCCAATTTTAGTTTTAGAAAATTTCACTTACTTAAAGGCACTTACCGTTATTAAAGATATTATCCCAAAAATCGGTGAAGTTCTTTCTTTCACTTATAGATACACTGGTCCATTCAATGCTACCAACAAATACATGTCTACTCCTTGGAGAATGAGTCCTGAACACGTTGGTGGTTACCTTTCCGATGGTGGTGTTCATCAATTGGCCGTTTTAACTGAAGTTTTAGGTCCTGTTGAATCTGTCAGTGCCTTAACCAAACAAGTTAGAGAATTAAGTGGTGCTGATGATATCTTATTCTCAACTTTCAAATTAAAGAGTGGTGTCATTGGTACTTTTACTTATGGTTCTGCCTTTGGTGCTACTGACAAGACCAGTACTTTCACTATTTACGGTACTGATGGTTCAATTGATTACAATTTCTCTCCAAGTTTAACCAACCCAACCATCACTTATCAAACTGGTTCTTCTAATGCTGATCTTTCTGAAAAGACTGTCATTGAAATCGAAGAAAATGCTACTATCGAAGAAGAATTCAAAAATATCGCTGCTTCTGTCGCTTCTAAAGACAAATCAGTTCTTAATGTTCCACCAAGAAAAGCTTTCCATCATTTTGCCATTGTTGTTGCTGCTATCGAAAGTTCAAAGAAAAACGGTACATCTGTTACAGTTGAAACTCCATAAACTTGTTCTATTTGTGGTATCTAGCTATATATTTATATAGAATGACTTAAAAGAATACATAATGCTTAGGTTTAAAGTTCATCACTTAAGAATTCTGAAATAGTTAATTCAATTTCGTCAACGAATATCGAGTTACTAGATTCTGCAATTTCTTCTGACAACGTTAGCGATGAAACTTGATCCACAAAAGTTTCTATCGCTGTTGTCGCTGTTTCTGTCAACGATGAAAATGCATCGACGCTCACAGCAATAGGTTCCACTTGCTTACTTGATTTCACCAACACCCAATTAAATATTCTAAAGATCTTGAAAAAGGACCAGAATAACAATCGAATAGGTGTACGTAGAATTCTTCTGTATATAACCCAGGCAATACACAACATAAAGAATCCAATACCCATATATATACGCCTTCTATCAGACTTGTCTTGTCTTTCAATGAATTTCACTATTTGTTTTGACTTCCCAAGTAAATCATTAAACCTCATGAAATCTTCATTAAGTGTTCTTAAATCTTTGGTTTGTTGATCTAATGACTCGATATTTAATTCACTTTGAATCACTGAGGCTGTAAGTAACTGTTTGGATGATTGTAACGAGGAAGTGATCTGTTTATTGTGAGATAAAACCTGTTGGCCCACAGTCTCTTCAGTTGCTTTCTTTGAAGCACTAGATCTACCCGAGAATAACTTTTCTCTAGCACTTTCTGTATCATCTTCTTTGCTTTCAGGCTCTGGTTCTTCTGCCAATGCATACTCTTTCACTCTTTGTTTGTGAATCAATTCATCATTAAGGTTATTGGAATATAAATGCAAACTCTGGGATTTGTTTTTCAACAGATGGAACTTCGATTCATATAATTGGTACTTGACCAAATCACTTCTATCATTTTTATCTGTTTTATGCTGTATGATATGTAATAGCTCTTTGTAAGTTAATAACAAGCTGTTAGTTGTGCGTACCAATTTACTCAGCTCTAATTTAGGATCGGTGATATCGACATTCTGATTAATAGTAAGTAATTGATTGAAAAGTGAATAAACCTCCACACCCAATTGATCTAGCCTATCGTAGTAATCTTTCATATTTATGTTGATGCAAAGTGTCCTTAATTGGATCAAAGTTTAGAATGATATATTTGTCTCTTTAAATTTTTCGCCCGCAATTTTTATTTAAGCTGAATATTTTATTCACTATACTTTAGAGTTGCAACAAGATCTAACAAATGGCAACCGAAAATGATAGCTTGCTGGACAACGGGCAGCCGATTAAGTCCAAAAAGAAGTCTAAAAAGGCAAGAGATCCTAGCAGTATAACTCCAGAATATATAGAGGAACAAAGACGGTTACGGAATTTGAAAAAATCTCAAAAGCAAGCTGAATCAAAACCGGTAGAGCAGATAGAAACCTTTATAAAGAGACCACTTCTTCCCCTTCCCGATGTGATAGATAATGGTGATGGATTGAAAATCAAGATAATGACATATAATATATTGGCTCAAGCCTTAATAAGACGAACTTTATTCCCTACGAGTGGTGATGCATTGAAATGGGCTACTAGATCAAAGACGTTACTTGACGAATTCAAATATTACGATGCCGATATCTTATGTCTTCAAGAGGTCGATTATATTCAATTCAATTCCTTCTGGTCCAAGGAATTTGCTCAATTGGGTTATACTTCAAAATATTATAGATCAAATAATAAAAATCACGGATTGGCGATAGTCTTCAAGTCATCAATGTTTGAATGCAAAAATCAAAGTTTCATAAATTATGATACAGAGACTACCAAAGCATTAGTTCAGCCTTCAACTTCAACTCAGAATGTAGGATTCATAGTGCATTTACTGTTCACCGATTCTATGACTTTGAAATTTCCTCATCTATTAAATAAGAATGGGATTGTCATTGGGTCTACTCACTTGTTTTGGGCTCCATTTGGTACATTTGAGAGAACAAGACAAACATATGTGTTATTATACAAATTTCAAGAATTTATAACAACTTTGAACACTGTTTTGGCCAACGATAAGGGTTTTCTACACTTTCTTTTGTGGTGATATGAATAGTCAGCCATTTGACTCTCCATATTTATCTATGGTAGCCAAACCGACTACTTATACTGGTAGAGTTAGAACTGTTCTTGAAGCTTCTCTTGCCCATTATAGAGGCTCAAGAGGTGTTGAAGAGGAAACAGAAGAATCCGGGGTCGAAAGCATAGATGGCGAAGTACCAAATCCTGAAAGTTCCAATGTATCTGAAGAAGAGATTCGATTAATACAGGAACTTCAAGTTGCTCACAATTCAATAGATATGAGAGCCATATCTTTGTATTCAGTAGGATATAAATCAGTTGATCCCAAAAATGCTGGAGCTGATAATGATAGAAATGAGCCAATTTTCTCAAATTGGGCCCATACATGGAGGGGACTTCTTGATTATATTTTAGTCTTATCTAAATGGAATAGAGATGAATTAAAATATTCAACTAAGATCGATACATTAGAAGAATTAGAAAAAGAGCAAGACATAAAGTTGTTGAGCTTATTGAAATTGCCCATGCCGGAAGACATGGGACCAGAACCCTCAGGTCAACCTAGGTTAAATCAATTTCCTTCTGATCATCTCTGTTTGATGGCAGAAGTAGCTTTACTATAGCTTACATAGACTAGAATTAAAATAAATCACATATAATACCTATTTAAATGCATACCTAATAAATCATTTCTTTAACATAGTTTCAACCAAATCTTCTAGAGGACCATAATCTTTTTGACTAATCAATTGGAATTCATTGGCAAACAAAACATAGTGCTTTAAACTTGTATTTAAGTGACTTTGTAAACCCAATTCAGTTACTTCATGGAAATGGTGACAATATATATGAGCATAGATTCTAAACAATCTTTTAAAGATTGTTTTAACTAAATGAGGGAATTGTTGTGGGAATGGAGCACCGATTTTGGAAGGGAAAATATTATCATTATCAAGGAATGATTGAACCCAATTCATTAAATTTTCAATATAATCACAAGCTGGAAGGGAAACTGGTTTCTTTGGTGGCATAGAATTTGAACCATTACCAAGAGCTGAAGTTTCTTGCCATAAATATTCATATTCATCAGTTGCCATCATTTTAGGACATGTAAGAGGGGAACAGAATTCCGTTATGGCACCATATAACATATTTATTTGATTATAGAAATCCACAACATGAATAGCCAACCATTCATTTATATCTTCATCTTGAGGAAGCTTTACCGCCTGTATTAAAGCGTTATCAGAACCTAAAGTTTGCTCAGCATAATCTCTTATATCTTTATGAGTCGACACAGATTGACCAGGAGCATTACTGTTGTTTAAGTTAACTGTCTGATATGGTTTGTTGAAATCCTGTTGTTGATATGGGGTTGATGGAAGAAAGGCTGAATTAGAAACTGGTTGGGGACTAGATATTGGAGATGATTGCTTCAACTTGAATCCTCTCGTTGATCTCAATGAATGAGCATTAAAGTTTTGAAACAAAGTCATTATGAGATATAGTTAATGGATCACAGATACACTTATTATACAGCAAACAGTTATATCTATTCTATAAAAGTAAAAGAGATGAATTTGATGATGGATTTGACCCTTTAATTTGATTTTTAAATTTTGAATTTGAATTTGAAATTGATAATGTTATTATTTTTGATTTGTTTACTTTTCCTAAATAGGCAGTTGCGGCTCAGATAAATCTACAAGCAAATATTTGTTATGGACCAGAATATATTTCAAACATTCTGCTTGCAATGTACCGTTAAATTATTAAAATGAATATGCTATTTGATCTACTTCTATAAATAAGCTTTAACATTCTATCTTCTTAACTCTCATGTAGATTTATCATTCTATTCTATATTAAGAATAACTTGTCACTATATATTAATTTTGAGCTTTCGCACGACTACCAATTTAATTTGAGGCATAAGAGAATCGACATTTAAAATATAAAAGTTTGACAACGTAACACAATTTCTTTTTCCCTTTTGAACTATATCTATTTCTTGACCATCAATCAATCCCAGGTAGAATATAATGGAAGTGACTCCTGTTTCCGTAAGACATACCACTGAAGAAGAAGTTCAGCCACCTGTTCCAGATACAGAAGAACAGAGTGAAGAAATTAAACCGGAAGTTGAACCAGAAGCTGAACAAGATGATGGCAAAGAAGAAGTGAAAGAAGAAGCAGCTAATCCTAATGAAGGAGAAAATGAACAGGAAGCAGAAGTGCCACCAACCGAAAAGCGTCCATTAACCGATAGTGATTCTGAAGTTGAAGTTTCAGTAGAAACTTTTCAAACCAAACCAATTGAGAAATCTCAAGAAGAAGAAGAAGAAGATGACGATGATTATGACCCAGAAATCATCTTGAAAGAAGACAATAATGCTACTGATTTAGTTAAAAAAGATCACAATGAAGAAGAAGACGAAGATTCCGATTATGATCCCGAAGGTGGAATCAACCCTGAATCCTCTGGAACTGAGCATAAAGAAGAAACTGAAGTAGAAAGTACTATTTTGAAAGGTAAGACTCCTCCTGCCGGATTACCTCCTAAACCACCAGTGGTAGCTACAGTAGCAGCATCACCAACTTTAGACCCTTTATCAACCCATGATTCCCAACAACAATTGACAGATGCATATGCTGCTATAATGCAAAGCGAACTCGTTAAGAATCCTAGCTTTGTAAATTTACTGCAAGCTGAACAGATGAAGCTTATTGTCAATGAATTGAGCAAGAAAAATATTCAATTAAATGATCAAGATAACGTAAAGAAGATTAATTATGACCAAGTCTACTCCTACAATAAGCCATTCAAAAATTTGAAAGATCCAATTCCATTAATCCCTTTGAATGAATTCTGTCGTAGACCAAATATCACTGCTCCTATGACTCCAGAAGAAGAAAAACAATATGATGATTTCATTAAAACTGAAGCATACTATATGGAATTACAAAACTGGGATGAATTTCCTGATAAGCTGAGATTGTTTATTGGTAACTTACCTGCCAATACCATATCCAAACAAGATTTATTTAGAATTTTTAGTCAATATGGGGATGTTATTCAAATTGCAATTAAAGCTGGTTATGGATTTGCTCAATTCAGAACTGCTGAAGCATGTTATGATTGTATTAGAGGTGAAACGGATGTTCCATTACATAATAAAATTATGAGATTAGATGCTTCAAAACCTCAAAAATCAAGAAGACCAGGAAGACCAGATATTAATAATCCTAATCTTGCTGCTGCTGAAGGTGGGCGTTCAGATGAAAGCAGTAGAAAGAAAAGAAAAGTTTTACCAGATTGTCAAATATATATCACTGGAAAATCATCAGTATTTTATATTAGGAAAGTAAAGAAAGCTTTTGCTAATTCTCAAATTACTGTTGATACTGAAGATGTTACTCATAGGGAAATCAATGAAGTCATCAGTGAAGCTGCTTATTCTGGTGTATTAGGTGCTTGTGTGGTTAAGGAATTGAAGGTTGATGTTCAAACATTTGAAAGCACTCCAGATGGGGGTATTAAATTTGATGAATACGCTGATGTTGATCCTGACGTTGCTGCTGAAATTCTTTCTAAGGCTAAGGTTAAAAAGTATGGAACTAATATGCCTGTGTATTATCCTCAAGATACTTCACACAATGATAATTCTGCTCGAAGCCAACCATATGGATACCAAGGTCAAAGTCAACCTAGAGCCCCAAATCCATACAGTGATGTGTATTCTAGAAAGAGACCATATAGCGGTGGTGATTCTAGTGGAGGTCATAGAGGAGATTATGGATCTCACCGTGGAGGAAATTCTGCTGGTGGATACAGTAGAAGAGGCGATAGAGGTGGAAGAGGTGGAAGAGGTGGTAGAGATAGAGGTGGTAGAGAATCTAGAGATCATCATTCATATGAGAACCAATCTTGGTCTAATCAAGGTAGCCAACAACAGTACGGACAACAACAATATGGCCAGCAAAGTAGTAGAGGTTATGACCAACGCTCCCCTTACGGTCAAAGTTCCCAAACCAGTCAAAGCGACCAATACTATAATCAACAAACACCTCAAAATCAATACGGTCAACAACAAAATAATCAGTATAATCAAGGCTCCGATCAAAATGCCTTAATGCAGCAATTACAAGGAATGAATCCAGCCGATCTTCAACAGCTTGTTGCCAATTTACAGCAACAGCAACCTCCTCCACAGCAACAACAACAACGTCAACCACCATCACATTATCAACAACAACAGTCACAAGGTTATGGTCCTCCACCTCAATCTAACAATTATGGTGGCTACAATCAAGGAGGATATCAAGGAGCACCACCACCACCACAACAACAAAGTCCAAATGGACAGGTCGAAGCATTATTATCCAGAATTCAATCTAGTTCTAATAGTGGTTATCAAAGCAGTCCACCAAGTCAACATCAACAGCAAGACCAACGTAACCAACAGCAGTCTCCATATAGCAGTCAAGCTTTATTGGACACATTGGCAAAATTAACTAAAAAGTAATGTATCTCTACGTAATTAAAATTTTAAGCTTATATTTGATATATTTATTATAAAATAGACATGGCGTGATTTATCTCTTAACCTATATATATACAATTTGTAGAGATCAATCTACAGTATCTTCAATAGACAATGCATTAACTTCTTCAGGAACCTGTTCGACTTCTTCAGGAATTTCATCAATGTGACCTTCATTATATTGTTGTTGAAGTTCCTCAAAGTCATTTTCGTTTTCTAAATAACCTGAAATCCCAATTACACCGCATTGATTGAATATTTCTAATACTTGTTCTGCATCCTCAACTTTCATGGTTGCAAATACTTTATTAACTTCTTCTAATGATTCAGTTCTCACTGCATCCTGCAATTCTTTTGATAATTCTGTAGTAAATATTTCATACTCTTCTGTACCTTCTTTTGGAATGTTTACCATAAGTTGAGTATTATCATCCAATGCTTTTAATTGAATTAAGGCTTCCTCCTCGTTTTCATTTTTATCATTATATTCAGAACGTATTACCTCACATCTTGACTTTATATGACTCAAAGTACCATCCACATCTTGCAAGAAAGCTGATCTGGCAGGCAGAGATTTATCTTGTATCTTGGAGAAGAAGAGCCTGATGGCTCTGATAGTTTGATCTTTATTTACATTTGGACCAGCTAATTGGGCCACATATTGAAGCAACAATGATTGATGTATAACCTGCTTGGCACCTGCTGTATCACCTTCAAGCTCTAAATCAAAAGCTGTCATTATTAAAGCATCTTTTTGTTGCTCAGTACATATTTGAGTATGTTTCAACAAATAAAGGGAACTATCCTCAAGCTTAGATAATTTGGCAAACTCTTCTGTTGCAGGTAATAACTCCAATTCATCAAGAATGTCTTTGTCAGACTTGGGCTCGGACTTAGCAACAACATTTGATTGCTTTGGATCATGTATAGTTTCAACGGTTGTAACAGATTTCTTTTCAATCTTTGTAGGTTTTACTTCTTCAGTCTTTTCTTCTTCTTTATCGTGATTTAAAAAGGATCTATCGAAACCAGTATGATAGTCATCACTACTAATCAATAAAGACTTTTGATATAACAAGTCATCTAACTTAATAGTTTGCTTAGATAAAACGTCATCAATCTTATTTCTATGATCTTTCAAATGTTCAGCAAGTTTAACAGGATCATTTCTGGCATCTGGATGTTCATCCTTAATTTGAATAAGTAAATCTTCAATCATTTCATTATATGGGGAACTATCTTGAGCTTCTTCTGGTTCGAAATGTAAATCTTTCAAACCTTTTCTTAATGAATCACCCTTTTCACTGATCAACTTTTGATAATCAAACTTTTCAGTTTTGTCAAAGTTCAAATCAAGTTTCAGAACGACAGCTGAGTTATCTATCAAGATATCCTTTGGCAAAGTCAATATATAATCAACTCTTTCATTCAACTTGGCATACATTGTCAATTGGATCAATATGGTTTTTATTTCGATATTACGTTGCTGACGTTTTTCATGAATATCTCTTTGCTTCCATTTAACAAATGAATTTTTGTCAACATTTGGATGAACCTCGATATCTGAGTCATCAGAAAGTTCAAGCTTATCCCACTTTGAGTAATCAATAGGCATCTTCAATTGAATTATCTCTTGTTTGATCCAAATTCAAGTAGTGTTGCAAGCGGCAATTGACTTTTGATTTAGAACTATTTCGAGAATTTTCTCTAAAACTGACATACGAGTATATGCAGGAATATGTTCTATATAGTTATCAAATTTATCTATTTAACTCCAAACAGAATGGTTCAACCCAAATAAAGTTAATATAACTCAGACATATCTTATCTTATTTATTTATTTATGATACGGGCATTTTTCAGCCAATTTCACGTTATCTTTAGAGATTATCCACATGTGGTATTACCTGATGAGAAAATCCTGGAAAAAAAATAAGGGATAGTGATACTTCAGGGTAGTGAAAAATTTGGTATAATCAATCATGAATACAAATTATTTTACAATGTTACACCAATTTTAAAAAAGGTAAGAAATCTTCTATTAATGGTCTACATTAAACTAGGGTTGACTTCAACTAAAATCTATATATATATATTATAAAATCCAATTGACAAACCTAAGCAGTACCATTTGGTCTTAAACCAGTGAAGAAGGCATAACCATAACCAGTAGTTTCAAAAGTAATAGTAGTACCTTTTTTAAAGTATAAGACATCACCTGGAGCAACAGCAACTTTGTAACCAGTTTCATCAGAGATCCAGTATTCACCTTCAACTTCTAAAATGATTTTCATTTCATCATAGGTATAAGTATAAACAAGAGGTTCACCTTTTTCTTGTTTATAGAAACCACATGACATTTGTTCTTCTTTTGGAGCATCAGAAGTGAAAATATCACCTAAGAAAGAGTTCTTACCTGGAGATGGAATGGCAGGTGGTTTAACTTCTTTACCTTCAGCAGCAGGTTTATATAACATAGGCATCTTGAGAAAATTTATTTGTTGATTGGTATATGAAAGACTATTGACTATTCAATGAATATAGATAGAAAAGAAAAAGAATATGAATTTAACTTAAACTTAATCGAATAAACTCTCCAGTATTTATAGTGATTTCTGAATGGTTGGAGAGATTAGATTATAACAGTAAAGGTCCGCCAACCGACAATATAATTTCGCAACATCCTGTTTGTATTTACCGCATTAGGAAAATTAGTCCCGCTAAGTATCTGAGGGGGACACTATAAAAATACGAGCAAAATAACAGTTAAGTGTTAAGGGCCAGAAACGGATAAACATCCCCTACATCTTTCATAATTTTTCAACCATCATAGAAAATGGCTATTCATTTGATAATTAAACTTTTTAATGCTTCTTTCAGCAAGTGGAACCCACTTAATTGTTTGCAAAATTTGCATTCATTTACAGCGATAACGTAATATTTATTTACCAAAAGCGATCATCTAATAATAAGCATAATGTTGACTAATCATGATTAAGTAGAAAGATAACAATTTGTTATATTTATTTACTCAAATTATCTCTAACTATACAAATAAATAAATAAATAAATAAATAATATTTTATGCATCGCTCATAAGTTGTAAACATGAATCAATACAAGAATCCATATCCCCTTTATTCATAAATACGACATCTTTCAATATAGATTTATCCAAAGTAGGAAATATCTCTTTCAAATGATTATATACCTCCTCTTGAGCAGCTTCATCAACCACCTCAGTTTCGGTAGGATTGTTATTAGTGTTAGATTGGATCGATTGCATATGTGAAGGCTCTTCTTGTGGGGATGGCGATAAAAAGTTGGTGATTGATTTTGTAAACATTTCAGCACTTGATAATAATACGCTGGAAGGTGATAAACCTTGAGCAGGTATATTCAAAGGTAATCTTGGAGGTGGAATACGGACAGGTGAAGGTTGAATAATCTTAGCTTGTTCCTTCAAACGCTTTTCTTCTGCTTCCCATGATTCCATATGAGCATTATATTCTTCTTCATCAACAGTCAATTCTTTAAATCCCAAATTTTGAATAAATCCAATTGCTCCTTGAATAGATGATAAATAATAACTAGTTTCACCATGTAATAACCATTCTTCTCCTCTAAAATTTTCTATATAGGAAATATTACTAATTAGATTTTCGGTCTTTGCTTTTATCAAGACCAAGATTAACAATGGCACAAATGCATCGGCATTAGTTTCTTGTTTACTTGCTTTAAGAAAACTGAAAATGATCTTGCACGCATTTAATATGCATATAATTTTATCTCTGGGTGCTCTATAAGTATTAATTTTATTCATTTCAGTGATTGAATATTGTATAAAGTTTGTATCTCCTTTTTTCTGATTCTCTAATTGATCCAAACTGAGATCCAAATGAATACCATTAACCCAACTAAATTTTTCAAGTTGTTTAGAGAATGCGGCATCTTCCACTAAATCTTCTTCAAAAGAATGAGGTAATTGACTACCTTCTTGCTTTTTCACTTCCGGAGGAAAGCAATGAATGTAAAGTCTATTCATAATTAGTTTCTCCAAACCTTCTCTAGAATTCTCCAAATCGATATCATCCATTGATGCAAAAGGCTCATAAGTTGCAAATTTATCATTCATAAAAATCTTGAAATCTTGAATTATTTTACTACGTTGTTCAGCTGTAAAAGTATGACCTTGTCTTAAAAATGATACTAAAAATGATCGTATATATCTGACGACTGGATCGGCAGATTTCTTTCTCAATTGATTTAAAAAGTTTTGAAAATAAAAAGGTTTATGTGATTGCTGATATTGTTCTTCTGGATCTATATGAGGTTGAGCTATCCTTGATACTTTAGATTCAGATGGCATGCTAGAAATCGTAGGACGACGCTCCTGGTCAATATTATCATCATCTTTTTTTAATTCATATTCTTCTATATCGGAAGTTTCTAGATCTCCAACATCACCTGTGATATCAGATAAATCTTTGCCTTCATCTTGTCTTTCATCTTGTCCTTCATCGTGTTGTTCCTTTTCATTTACGTAAGAAGAACTTTCTTCAAAGCTGGTTGATGTTTCTGGAATTGCCACAGGTTGATGATCTTCCACAATATATGGTTGTATAGTCATTAAATTCACTTTGTTAACTTCAATAGTATCCTTTTCTGCTACGATGGGAGATAAAGGAGCTGATTCGTCTTGTTCAATACTAGTAGACTCTTTCTTCTCGTCACGATCGTCTTCAGTTTCGTCAATTTGATGCTCGTCAGTTTCATTAGACGGTAAATCTGTCAGTTGTGATTTTGATCCAATATCAAATTTATCAAATAAGCCGATAAGATCAGACTTCGAATCAAGCGTGTTGGAATTGTCATTATTTGAAGATTTCAGTTCGGTTGTATTGTCATCAACAGTAACTATGGCAGGAGCAGCAACACTTCCTAAAAAGTTAGTGGCATTTAGTTTTGGAGAATTCTCAATTGAAGGAGTTGTTTTGGTCAATATATTTTGCAAGAAGGGAGATTTTGGAGTCGATGATAATGGAGTACTGGCAGAATCTATTTGAGATGTAGGAGTGGCGGAAGCACTAGTTATGTTTGTTGCTGAAGTTGTGGGAGTTGACTTGGTGATATTGAAACCCAAGGTATTGTTAAACGACATGGTTAGTTTATCTATGTTTCAGTACCTGGATTGTTCATACGAAAGGAATGGAATAGTTGAGTATGGCAATACTGTATAATATATCTATATCTATATGGAGTTGATGATTGTTTACGTTACTGATATGATTATGGTGGGTGGTCTATCATCAATGGCACAATTCAGAATTAAATTATAAAAGTTATTACATGCCGGACAAAAAAAAATAGTCAGTTCCATTTTTATATTTAGAACATATATAATACACAAAAGCGTTACTCATATAAATAGTGTTTTTTTTTGTAAAATAAATTGTACAATGAAGTATCTTATTTCTTTAAATTTAACTTTAATTTAAGAACTGGTTTCTTTTCTTGAACATGTTTGACAGGAGCAGGAGTAGTGGTAGACGATGTCGTACTTACAGGAACTTCTGCTGGAACTTCTGCTGGAACTTCTGCTGGAACTATAGGGGGTGATACCTTTACTGAAGTCTTTTCCTCTTTATCCTTTTCAGCACCTTTTCCATGAATGTAAACATTTGACTTTGCCTTTTTAATGGTAAATGGGGATGGTGAAGTTGAAAAAGGACTTGGAGATCTTGAAATAGACGAGGTGGGTCTTTTGTTAGGATTTGGAGCCTCCTCTGATTTAATTTTTGGTGATGAGATTGGATCCAGACTTGACGAAGAAACCAAGTCCACCAATTGCTCTGTTTGACTATGTAAGTCTGGTTGAGATGATGAATTGGACACATTTTCTGGGAACGGTTCAGACGATGCAAATATCTTCTTTTCTTTAGTAAGAATTCGAATATAACGTAAAGCAGGAGCTGGAGGTAAAATTGATCTTGATAATCTTGATTTAAAGTCATTGCTGAACTTAAAGGTAACAGTTGAACCACGTAAAACCACTTTACTAGGTAGCTCAACCATCGGCTCTTGCTTCACTTGTTTTATTTGCTTTACCTGCTTGGTTGGTGGAATTTGTGATTTATTTATGGACGACAACTTTGCAGCTGGTAACTTAAATTTAATATTAAATCCTTTCGATTTGTCTATAATTACCAAAGGCTTTTTACTTATCAGCTTTTTCTTTGGTTCAGCTGGTTTCAAACTAAAGTTTAATTTTAGTTTAGGTTCTACCTTAGCAACTTCTTCTTCAATGACAGGCTTAGGTTTCACAGGTTTAACTTCTGGAACTGGAATTATCTTTCTAGAAGATAATTGAATTTTAAATCTACCTTCTCGTTTGAAAACTAACTTACCATTACCCATATTTTTAGCTACTATCTTTTTGTTAAATTCAGATGTTGGTAAGCATGGGATTGGAACTTTAACAATAAACGAGTCGATCTCTTCGTATAAAACCTGACATATCAAGAAGATACCTCTTTTATCATAAATGCTAATTAAGGAAGAATGTATCAATTCCCAAAAGGTGTTTCTTAAACCTTCACCAATACCATAATCTCTTCTAAGGATCTCAATGGCACCTTTGATAGTTTCTCTTGCAAATTTATCTCTCATATTATCCATTTCAGATGTAGATGCTTCTTCAATAATCACCAAGTTTGTTCCATTCTTATCAGTCGAACTAGATCCACTCAATTTTTCATATGACTTAAACTCAGGATCATCTAATGCAATAGGAGATCCTCGAAGAGCACAGACACAAATTGAATCTAAAAGTATTATAATCAAATAGGATCTGAACTTAATAGAAGAACCTTCCAATAAACAAGTGGAAAGAAAATACTCGAGTATACTCTTATTCTTTAAACCACCCAATAAGAACAATCCCTTGAACGCTTCTAACCTGATAGCATAATGGAATTTAGGTATGGTATAGTAAAGCAAATCTTCAAATTTCAAATCTAATTTACCAAACAAAGCAAGCTTTACCTTCAGCCTAATCGCTGTGGTTGATATTATAAACTGATACGATGGGACCCATTCATCCATTTTCTGGATTCTTTCAAGCTCTTCAATGACAGTTTTGTCAAAGTCACTCACATCTCTGACACCCAATGAAGTTGAAAACAGAGGTGTAGTACCTTTCACTATACTATCCGTCAAAGCAACTAAAAGATCAGATATGTAATAACAATCTTGAAAGGAATTATTAGAGTTATCATTATATTTTAATAAATTCAATAAAAGATTCTTGATTGTAATTGGAACTTCTCCATCTTCATTTCTAACATTACTTAAAATGGTAGGGATTTCTTTTTGTAAGAACGCTTTGCCGAAGTCGTTGAAGTCGTTACTCAAAGGAATAGAACTTGAAGGAAAACAAAATAATTCCCTATAGATTTTAATCAAGTAATTCACCCCAAAATAATTGTTCTTTTCATTGGAGAGCTTAGCTAAAGCTTTGGCAGCAGCGACACGAACTCCGTAAAAGTATCTTGAATCCATTATAGTTCTTGTTAAAACCGTGGCATGCACTGCAAGAGGTTTTTCAATGTTTCCAAAAAACTTTGTGGCCTCGTATTGAGCTTCAACATCACGATCATATTGTAATTGAGAAGCATACATATAGTCTGGTTGCTTGATGTTAAATTTGGCAATCCATTCAAAATCCACATCAACTCTGATCCATTCAAAAGCATCATTTTCTTCTTCTCTTTTATCCCAGTCACTGAAATTCCACTCACTTATATCTCTTTTCCTTTCAAGTACGTTACCTAATTTGCTGAAGATCACACCCGATTCTCCAGATTCATCCTTTTTCTTCTTTCTGGTTTTGGAATTGTAATGAACATCTAACTTTGTGTGTCCTTCTTTCAAGTCAACAATATGCTCATATGGAGTTCCATCAGCTTCATGAACTCTAATGGTCATTGGACCAGTAAATACAGATTGAACAGGATAAGTCAATTCGTCGTCTAAGTATGAAATAGAGTCATTGATGAATGATTCTGGCTTAGGATGAACTACTTTTGATTCAGTATGCTGGATCTGCCTTATGCTCATCTCAATGACATTCCTTTTCTTATTAAACTTTTGTGAGATATTAAATACTGGAGTCCCAGCACCATAGACCCACTGTTTGAAGAAACTTTCCAATCTGTTTCTATTAACCTTTTCACACGTATATTGAAAGTGCAGCGTAGATAAGGTCCCATTAGGAAGATCACCTGACATAGCCTGTAAGAATAGTTTGGGTAAGACACGGGACAATCCAAACGATTTATCTGTTTTGGTCATTCTTTTATCTAAGATGAAAAGAACAATGGGTGCCTTTAGTTTTATGTATGATAAATCCATTGACGACACAGGAAATCTGAAATATTGCAACGCAATTGGTTTCTTCCCAACATCTTCACGTACTATTTGATCTATCTGTTGCTTAATCTTATACCTGTATTGATTGCTTCCCATTAAACTACGGATAAATTGAAAGGACATGAAACGTGCAATCCCCACAGTACACCAAATATCATTGAATGTTTGAGGTATAATGTTAATACCTGACCATTGTGAAGAAATACTTTCCAGAATTAATTCTGTACTGCTGAAAATTGGTTCCATTAAATCGGATGGATACAATACCTGATTACCAAATACCGATAGTCCTGCAAAGTTATTTGAAGGTGACAAGCTATCTTTTACAAAGACCAAAGAATAAGAACTGAAAGGAAATGACCCAAATTCACGCAGATAAAAATCCATGGCTTTGCTTACTACCACACACGTATTTTTGGCCATTTCTAGATGCTCTGGTAGGCAGTAAACTGTAATAGGAGAGTTTGCTTGTTTTTCAACTTCATCTGAAGTGGCTTCTTCTTCATCATCTGCACCTTGAGAAAAATCTGAAAGAACAAAACTTTCAAAACAACCAACTGCCCAACCTACATGGTGAGCACAAACAGGATTGAAAATTGCCCATGATACAACTTTTTTTGAAAGATCGATCGGATGAGGAGTTTCTTTGACATTATTAAAATCTCCCGAGCAAACAGATAAATCCACGTCCTCATCTTCTATATCTGACCTATCATCTTCTAGTTGATTTAACTTCATTTGAGCTTGCTTACTACCAATGATTCTTGGATTTCCAATATCTTTAACGGTTCTTGGGATACTGACTTCTATAGACCAAGTAGACCTATCGAACAAGTTGTCCAAACACGGAACCCAAGAAGACGTTGATATATTGTAGTCTGAATTTGTTGTATATACATGCCATGAACTTTTTTCACCCAATGTAAAGAAATTTAGACCATTTCGAGGATTTACTACCTCGTATTCTATTTTTATATTGACTGGAGTATAAACTTCATTTAAGGTAGCTTTTGATTTTAAATGCAATGGAGTCATGGTTCCAGGTAAACTGCCTGGAGTATGCAACGAATTTACGTCTGTCAATTCTAACTTCAAGTTATCTGGGAATATTATATGCAACTCTTCCGTATTACCACTCGATTCGCTTAATGATATTCTTGGATCATAATTTGTTTCTCCAAATATAGCTACTAACTTTTGACGTAGCAAATGATGTTGATGTATTGTAACTTCATCCGAATATATATAGTAAACATTGTACACTCGTTGATTGATTCCTTCTTCAAAATACTTTTCATCATTTATATAAAGTTTGTCATTGTATATGTAATTGGTATGCCTTGAACCATTTATGTAAATGTCTTTTATCTTGAGTTCTCTGCAATCTAGCTTTATACTTTTTAAGGAACTCACAAAGGGGACTACCGTTATCTCAGTAAATCCTTCTATTTTGCTATTTGCTATATCCACATCAATGTTGACTCGTTGATGTCCTATCTTGAAAGATTGAGTCAGTAAGCCTGTGAGTGTCGAACTCCTTATCGGCGGTTTGTAAGATCGCGGAGTTTGCAGCAATGGACCCACAGCCTTTGGAGTTCCTACATTGCTTGTTAAATCAACGTAGGACGATGATGGCATGTTTGTATGATCTTCAATGCCTTGCTTAATGTCAAAGTTATAATGTTCATGTATTTATATTTCATACACCACAAAATAAAAAAAAAGTATTTACAAAAAAAATGGACTGCATACAGAATAAATAAAACTATGTACATTTCTAATTTACAGTACTATTTATATCATCCAAATCATCTAAATCATTACTATATACATTTCTTTTAAGGTACCACTCTCCTTGAATCAATTCAGAAGCGGCATACAAACCGTGTGTTGGCAATGCTACTATCTGTCCATTCAGGATAACAACAGGAATTGAATCAATGCCCTTAAAGAATACATCATTATTTGCAATCTCTGGATGAACCATTTTCTTATGCAATTTGTACAGGTAAGGGACAATTGTTATACTTTTTGACTCATAATCCTGTTTAAATCTTAACCAGAAACGCCTGTCAAATAAGATCCAATCAGTCCAATCTTTTGAAATAACTATTTCTCTTTGTATCTCTGACAATTCGTTCCTTTGGATCGGTTGACGACTTATGTTGATAAGAGTATGTTCTCTATTATAAGTCAAATCAAATACCAAGTTTAAATAGGTTAGCTTTAAATCCTTTTCCGATCCTTCATTCAAATGCTTCACTAGCCTTGGTACCAATTGTCGTTCGACTTTGGCATAAGCCCAATGATAATGCTTGATTGAGGAAAAAGGAAATAGGCTATAATATAAGAATCTGCTGAATACCATACTACTCTTTTCGTCTAGCAAGTTGGTGGGAAATGAGATTGTTAATTTGCCATTCTTTTCATCAACTGTGATCGAACCTTGCGATTCAAAATAATTTTTAAGGGAACTAACTTTGCTAAGCAAATTTTCTACTATATCAGTCACCTCTGAATGTGACTTAGACAAGCTTTCTTTAGTTATGATTTCCAATGAAGAATCTTTGAGTCTCTTTTTTGGTATAACATCGTTGATAAGATGTCGGAGGTAATTTCTTCGAGTTAAACTAGTATCTTTATTCGTAACATCTTCAAACCAAGTTACATTATTTTTGACACAAGTAGAAATGATATCTTCTTTGTCAAAACCTAGCAATGGGCGATAGACTAAAATCTGATTTCTATAGGGTTCACGTTGTAGCACTGGTAGCACCGATCTTTTCTTTAAACCAGCTAAACCAAAGATAGAAGAATTACCTTGCAACCTCTGAACAAATGTTTCCAATTGATCATTTAGATTATGTGCAACAAATAAATTCGAATTTAATTGAAGACAGACATCTTCAAAGGTCTCATACCGTTTAAATCTTGCTAATTCTTCAAAACTAGGCAAGTTATGAATATCTTTGTTGTAAGACAATGCCTTGACAATGTGACTAACATTCCACTTTTTCACTATATTTCCAACTTTAACAGCTTCTTGATCTGAACCAGGTCTATATTTATGATCAATTGTGACTGCATGAATCTTTAAGTTAGGATCATACTTGTCTCTATAACGACTTAATAAATATGTCAAGCAAATGGAATCCACTCCTCCGGAAAGAGCCACAACAACTGATTTTGGCACTTTACCGATCCAGCATTTCAATAACAGCTTTCTAAAGACCTCATCTGTTATCATTAACCCCTTATTTCTTTCAAACTAGAATACTCGTGTGTCATTAATGTTGACTCATCCAGTTTTGGTTGTTCCTGTATACAAATCGAAAAAAAAATTTCCACTCCCAAATTTTTTTAGTCAACAGATTCAGTCATTTGCAATTATATATGGGATTCGTAATCACTTTGTATTTTCACTAGATAAGATTGGTTTGGTATTAACGATGTCAGAACAAGAATCGGTCAACCAACCATTTAGTTTCCCAAGAGAGGAAGATTCCATCCTTGAAAAATGGGATGAGATTGATGCCTTCCAAAGAACTTTAGAATTAACCAAAGATCTTCCACCATTTTCCTTCTTTGATGGTCCACCATTTGCAACTGGTACTCCTCATTATGGTCATATCTTAGCTTCTACAGTTAAGGATATTATCCCACGTTATGCCACCATGAATGGTCATCATGTTGAAAGAAGATTCGGTTGGGATACTCATGGTTTACCAGTTGAACACGAAATCGACAAAAAATTAGGTATTACTTCTAAAGAAGATGTCTATGCTATGGGTATTGAAAACTATAACAATGAGTGTCGTGCTATTGTTATGAGATATGCAGATGAATGGCGTAGAACCATTAGAAGAGTCGGTAGATGGATTGATATGGATAATGATTATAAGACTTTATATCCAGAATTTATGGAATCAGTTTGGTGGGGTTTTAAAGAATTATACAAGAAGAATTCTGTCTACAGAGGATTGAGGGTTATGCCATATTCCACAGCATGTACTACTCCTTTGTCTAATTTCGAAGCTCAACAAAATTATAAAGAAGTTAACGATCCAGCTGTCACTCTTGCTTTCCCATTGGTTGATGACGAAGACACCATTTTAGTTGCTTGGACCACCACTCCATGGACTTTACCAGCTAACATTGCATTAGCCGTTAACCCAAAGTTTGAATATGTCAAGATTTATGATGAAGAAAAAAAGAAGCATTTCATTTTATTAGAAGGTTTAATTTCTACTTTGTATAAGAAACCAGCTGCTGCCAAATACAAGGTTGTAGAAAGATTAAGCGGTAAAGATTTAGAAGGTCTTAAGTATGTTCCATTATTTAACTACTTTTATGAAGAATTCAAAGACGTTGCTTTCAAAGTTATTACAGCTGATTATGTTACCAATGACTCAGGTACCGGTATTGTCCATCAAGCTCCATCATACGGGGAAGAAGATTTCAATGCTGCCAAAGCCAATGGATTAATTAATGAATTTAGAACTCCACCAGAAGTCGTTGATGATACTGGTAAAATGAATAAAAAGGTCCCAGATTTAGAAGGACTTTATTTCAAGGATGCTGATAAAGTTATTATCAAGAAAATTACTGAAACTGGAAGAATGTTGGTTAATTCACAAGCCAAGCATTCCTATCCATTTTGTTGGAGATCAGATACACCATTAATGTATAAGACAGTTCCAGCTTGGTTTGTTCGTATTGATGAAGTTATCCCTGAAATGTTAGAAAACGTCGAAAAGACCAATTGGGTCCCTTCCAATATTAAAGATAAGAGATTTACAAACTGGATTGCCAATGCTAGAGATTGGAATATTTCAAGAAATCGTTATTGGGGTACACCTATGCCATTATGGGTATCTGATGATTTTGAAGAAATTGTCTGTGTAGGTTCAATCCAAGAATTAAAAGAGTTATCTGGTCGTGATGATATTACTGATCTTCACCGTGAAAGCATTGATGACATCACCATTCCTTCGAAACAAGGAAAGGGTGTGTTGAAGAGAATTGAAGAAGTCTTTGATTGTTGGCTTGAATCTGGTTCTATGCCATTTGCATCAAAGCATTACCCATTTGAAAACCAAGAAAAATTCAAAAATTCCTTCCCTGCTAACTTTATTTCTGAAGGTTTAGATCAAACCAGAGGTTGGTTTTATACTTTGACCGTCATGGGTACTCACTTATTCAAGACTGCTCCTTACAAGAACGTTATTGTTACTGGTATAGTTTTAGCTGCAGATGGTAAAAAGATGTCAAAACGTTTAAAGAATTACCCAGATCCAGGTATTGTTTTGGAAAAATATGGTGCTGATGCATTAAGATTGTATTTAATCAATTCTCCTGTTTTGAGAGCTGAAACTTTAAAATTCAAGGAAGAAGGTGTTAGGGAAGTTGTTTCTTCAGTTTTATTACCATGGTACAATTCCTATAAATTTTTCAAAGATGCTGCTGACATCTATGCTAAAGATAACGGAGTTGTATTCAAGTATGATCCTAAATTAATCTCTGATAATGTTATGGATAGATGGTTACTTGCTTCTATCCAATCATTAATTCAATTTATTCACGAAGAAATGCAAGGATACAGATTGTATACCGTCGTTCCAAAATTATTGGCTTTGATTGATGACTTAACCAATTGGTATATTCGTTTCAACCGTAGAAGACTTAAGGGTTACACCGATGCTGGTTTAGAAGATACCAAGAAAGGTCTTAACACTTTAATCGAAGCTTTGTTGACTATTTCAAGAGCCATGGCTCCATTTACTCCATTTTTAGCCGATGGTATTTACCAAAGAATAAAAGAATACTTTACTGAAGCTGAATTAGAAAAATTTGTCCTTAATAAAGAAATTAAGGATACTAGATCTGTTCATTTCTTAACATATCCTGAAGTTAGAAAGGAATTATTCGACGAAGCTATTGAAGTTGCTGTTTCTAGAATGCAAAAGGTTATTGATTTAGGTCGTAACATAAGAGAAAAGAAGATGATTTCTTTAAAACAACCATTGAAAGAATTAGTTATTTTACATTCTGATGAAGGTTACTTGAAGGATGTTGAATCATTATCTGGATACATTAGTGATGAATTAAATGTTAGAAACATTGTCATTACTTCTGATGAAGCCAAATATGGTGTTGAATATACTGCTGTTGCTGACTGGCCAGTATTGGGTAAAAAATTGAAGAAAGATGCCAAGAGAGTCAAAGATGCTTTGCCAAAGGTTTCTTCAGTTGAAGTACAAAAGTTTGCTGAAACTGGTAAGATTGTTGTCGATGGTATCGAATTAGTCACTGAAGATTTACAAGTTCAAAGAGGTCTCCCAGCTGAAAAGACTGCAGGTGGGTTTGAATCTAGAGCTCAACAAGATGTTTTAATTCTTTTAGATGTTAATTTACACAAGGAATTACAAAATGAAGGTTTAGCCAGAGAATTAATCAATCGTATCCAAAGATTACGTAAAAAGGCTGGTTTAAATACTACTGATGAAGTCAAGGTTGAATATAAACTTTCTAAAGATACCATTGATTTCAAGTCATTACTTGATGAAGAAATCTTACTTAAAGCTACCAAGAGAGCTGTTACCGAATACAGTGAATCTGAATCAGCTGACGTTATTATTGACGAAGAACAATCTATCAATGATACTGTATTTAGTTTAAGATTATTGAAACTCTAGATTTTATTAATCTATACATAAATAGATCTATATATATGCGATTATAGCTACTGTTAATTATACAAATATTTTCATTATATTATATTTTCCATGAACTTAAACCAGCTCCTGCGGCAACAATTAATTTTTCATTATTAAACGTAGTTGAGTCTGAACAACCAGTATCAGCAATCGTGGTATAGACCGCCGAAGCGCATTGCAATGAATCACCTTTATAAGACCATTTACGTAAGATTTGGTCTACTGATGTAACTATTATTGTCTCATCAATACCTTCTGATATAGATGTGATTGTAGATGATGCAGCATCTTCAACAAAACTAAGGGTTTTAAAGTTTAAAGAACCATCATAAATTATTTCACTTAAAACAAGAGCGTTATCATCACCACCAGTAAAGACTTTAAAGTGGTTTTCATTGATCTTTTTCAAAAAAACAGCCTTAACAGCATTTTGATGAAGTTCTTGTTTTATAATCACTCTGTCAAACCCAGGAACTTTTAGACTTTGTGATTCAATAGCTTCTGATGCTTCGAAAATTGAAAAGAAACCATCTGTAGTTGTAGTTTGAATATATATTTTATCATCAAATGTTAAAATATCTATATTCAAGATACAGAATGTTGAATAAGTGTCACTTACTAATAATTCAAACTTAGCAGTTTCAGTGTTGAAATACCAAAGCTTAATATCTGAATTCGAATAACCTGTTGCAATCAAGAAACCTTCTTTGAGTGGGATTGAAGCAAAATCCATGATACGAACGTCAGGATTCTCAATACTTGGAGCTAACTTTGCATATTCCACAACTAATGGAATATTCTTATTAAAAGTATCCAATTTCCAAATGTAAAATTCTTCATTTGCAGCTGAACTTGCGACATACGTATCATTCAAGAACTTGATTCTTTGTAATCCAGAAACATGTCTATTTATATTCCATATGTTTTTAACAGCACCATCTTGATATAATTTACTTAAATTTAAAGTTGTATCTTCTGAAGCTGACATGATTAATCGTGAATTATCGGTGAACAAACTTGGAGAAATTGACACATCTCTGATTTCACGACCATGAGTACCATCATTAATTAAACCAAATCTGTCGTCTATGAATCTTCCTTTGAACTCAAATATGTTTAATTCTGACTTATTAATGAATAAGAATTTATAATCCAAGGGTAAACCTGTTGAATATTTAATTACTTTCCAAAGTCTGTTAGCACCACCACATAAGACATTTGTGATTTCCAATTGTCTGGTTTCATTCCAAATATAAAATGCTGATGATTTAAATCCATAAAGTATCAATTCATTATCTTTTAAATAACCACCTTCTATGAATCCTCTTGAAATATGATTTTTATGGACTATGGACATTTTAAAGTGTTGATCAAATTTGATGTACATGTAAATACCATCTCTGACGATGGTGAGTAAAGTGATTTCGTTTTCTTTTGACTCAATTATAGAAATGCTGGTTATAGAATCTCCAGCAGATATCTTTTTATGAAGAGCCAGTAATGGGATCAGTTCTAGCTTTGTAGTGTTCAAATCATAAGCGGCCAATGATACATATCTAGAAGCCACAAACAACCAATTATTTGTAAAATCTATGGACATGCTGGTTGTGGTGAAACTTGTTTGATTTGGTTGTTCTAATAGTAAAATTCTCTGTAACTCGAAGATGCCTTCATCAAACTTGAATTCTCTTAATATGAATGGTATTCTTGGATTTGGGCAGTCGATGAATAAATAGTGTAAGTTGGAATTTGGTTTGCTAGCCACCATGAAATTAGTTACTTTATTTTTACCTAAGATCAGATCATCAATCCAAGATTTAGTAGGTTCTGAATCGAAATCAGTGAATTTCAAAAATAATAAGTCACCATGAACACTACATATAGTAACAACATTAATGTCCGAGAAGGATTGAATTAGACCAAAGCCATCCAACTTTTGATGTTCATCTAAAGATAAATCCACTGATTTGAATTTGTTATGAATTTGATCAACTAAGATAATACTTCCCCCAGAAGTTACCAATATTAACAAGTTTAGTTGTTCTAACTCCGTAAAGCTTTTGATGACCTCTTTCTTTTTAAATGCTATTTTGCATTGTTCAGATATGAATGAAAGATTATAATTAGTTAGTTGTCCTCGATTAGATAAGTCATGAAGTCTTATTTTACCATCAGCTCCTCCTGAAACACAAACTTTTAAGTTTGTATCATCAATATCAGCAGACCAGATATGTTTCCCTCTATGGGCATCTTCCCATAACTCTAACTGTTGTAAAGTCTCTTGGTTTGGGATATATTTCCAAATTCTTAAAGTACAATCTTCACCAGCACTCATTATTTTAACACCATTTGTAGTATCCTTAAAGAACGAAAGATTCCAAATTCTTGATCCATGACCCCAACCAGTAGCAAATAAGTGACCACTTTCAAAGTCATATAATTTGATTGATCTATCATCTGAACATGAAATGATATATTTTCCTTCAGAGTCAACTTTAACCCCAAAAATTGATCCTTCATGTTCAGTTAAGTTATGTAAAATTGTCTTTGAATTCAATTCCCAGATTATACAACCATTCATGACTGTTCCTGCTGCTATAATGACTTTTTCATCACTTATTTTTGTAATTGATCCACTGTATAAGATTGATTTTTCATTACAATGTATTTTATCGAGCAATTTGAAGTGTTGATCTGGTGATGAAACATCAAGTTTATATACTGTATTATGAGAATTTAAGATTAATAGTATATCGTCACTAATAAATTCAGCGGTTATAATCCATTCATTGACTGCCTTCTCTATGATTGCGAATTGATCAAGATTATTTGATATCAAGATTTTGAAGTCTAAAACCACAAAGGATCTCCCACCATTAATTATCACGTATTTTCTACTTGGACTTATTGAAATATTATGAATCTTATTTCTTTTAAGTACTTGTTTATTGAAAATAAGGGTAGTTTTACTATTTTGATCAACTTTAAATACCTTTAAAATAGAACCATTACCAGCTAAAACATATTCATTATGAATTTTTAAAGCTGTGACAGGACCATAATGGTTTAATGGAGTTAATTGACTTTCATTAAGTGAAGAGATAGGATTGAACCTATCCTCTAACGTCATTGAATCACAAGTTAATGATTTTACAATACTATTTGCATCTCTTGTTATAGAGATGCTTTTAAGAATTTTTTTTCACTCTTACGATCTAACCACATACATTTGTATACAGGAAATTTGTATTCATAATAGTTGCAAAAGTGATTTAATGTCAATATATTATGACCAACAGAACATATATACCTTGATAAAAACGGAAACCGATATACTAAAAAGATTGACAGTTAAACGGCAAAATATAAGGATCATTGAGGTAATCGAAAGTATAAACATCATCATCATCATCATCATCATCATCATCTGAGTATAGTGGTATGTTGCCCTCAGTTCTGACAATTGCAGTAAGATTCAAATAGTTAATACATTCTATAACTATCAAATCTAAGCTAGCATCAAAGTCACGAAACTCTCTAGGTCTGACCGTTACTGGACTATTATTAACAAAAAAAACATTATAATCACTTAGACTATCACCTAAGCATGTAGTTAACTCTTCATAACCTTCACCCATGGCAAATGCCACGGTTAAGAATGTGTAAAATATAATCAAGTATTTGAATAAGGTAAACTTCATTTCGCCTTAAGTATATTTATTATTCTGACACATATTAGTAAAATGTTGAAAGTCAAAATTCAAGTATAATATATAGATAACTAATGGTTAAAGAAATTAGCATGTGTCAATATATGCTTGTTGAGTAGATTAAGGAGGAACAGAAACCAATGACAATCTCGTCATAAAGGAACATTAAGCATAATGGAAGAGAGATATAGTAAATGACCAATAGTTTTAAGAAATTGGGAAAGTATAAATTATGATAAATCAAGTCATGTGACTTTAATCTTAATGATGAATTTATCCACTACAAGATGATGTAAACGAAATCAAACGAAATCAAATATATATTAAATAAACCCAAATACTCTAAATAAACTATATATACCGTTTGTTGGTTTTTTAAAACTCCTTGGCTAAAAAAATGTATCCCAATAATTCATGATTCAGATGCCACTATACTATGCTGGTGCGGCTAAACATAACTAATAACTCATAAGAACGTATATCATGATTAGATAAACAACATTAGTAAAGTAAGTTCGTATGGTTGCTATCATTTTGTATGTCTTTTTGTAAGCTCTATAGTTATAAAGTTTATTCATATAATATCAAAATCAGTTGGGATAAGCTCAATATATAGCTAATTCAATAGCAACAATAATGTTGAAAATTGATATTAGACCACCACCCCTCAGAAATAATAGGAGTAATTAAAAGTAATTTAACGCAAATCTAAAAATATCAAAAATATTGCATTCACAAAACGATGAAATTGAAAGGTTTAACAATGTAACATAGCCGCGTCCCACATCACTATTGACACAAATCGGTAGTTAATTCATGCCTAAAAATATTGTTCAGATAGTTCATTCAGGCACAGCCGAATGATAACGTTTACAGATACTTTTAATATGAAATTTCCCCTTTTCATTATAATAAATAACTTACACATATATATATAAACAGACGAAGCCCAAAAATGTTATTTTAATTCATGACATACACATACATCTCTCTCCTTTTTTTTTAACAGCCATTTTTTTTGGATGTATTTGTGTAACATTTCCCAATTATTTAAACTTTGATGTTTCATAGAATTTCATTTCACTTTAATTCATTTCATGACATGTCAAGTCTAATTAACCAATTGTTTATCACTACTGGCATCACTATATTCAGAAATACCAACAGATGAAGTACATAATTTTGATTCTAACAGACCAATGATGACATCACCGTCAAATTCAGGATCAGAAGCAGCAGCTACACAAAGTATTATATCACTAACATAAATAGCAGGACCCCAGTATGTTGCAAATGTACATCTAGCCAAGAAACCTTTTAAAGCTTCCATACTAATGGTATCATAATTACAATATTCAATGATAAATGGTACAATTAAAAATAAACTCATAACTCCATTAGGTAAATGTTCATCAGAATTCTTCCAATAATGTGGAACAACTTTATAAGTAACATAATGAACTAATTGATCATAAAATAATCTTCTTAATTCAAGAGTTGGAGTAAATCTGAATACACCTTTAATTAAACGATCGGATTCTTCAACACATCCTTCTGTACTCATACAAAGTTGAAGTGCTTCTAAAGTACTTGCCACAATACAAATCCCTTCAATAAAGAATTTAGCAACGATTTCTTCATCAATACCTTCAAATCTTTTAACACCATTTAAAACAACTCTATCAAAGTTATAAATGTTAGGTAATTTGGATGGAGGATAAAATTTATCCGAATTTGAACCTTTAGGAATTAAATAACCAATAGCTCTTCTTAATAAAGTAACTTCATGACTTAAAGCATAATTTTCAGTTTCTAAATTTTGAATTTTCTTCTTTCTTTCATCTCTTAATACCTTTTGAGATTCTCTCATTTGCTTTAATCTAGCAGATTTGGAGATCTTTCTCCCTTGATAAAGTTCTTCATCTTCATCAGATTTTTTCTTGATCAAATCCTTAGGAGATTCTGAAGAACTAGCAGATGATCGTATGGAAATAGTAGGATCTATATTTAATGATGATACATTATTCACTGAAACGTCAACCATTTTTGCAAGATGATATATATAGGTAACAAAAAAAACTATAATAGGGTAAAGCAGCTCTAACAAACAAATTTAAATTAAAGGATAACTCAGTTAATTAACAACAAATCACTTTCTATAGCAGATAATCAATGATCTTTTGCTATATCCAAGTAAGTTGAATTGGATTTAAGTTGATATTTATATCAATTTGATGATTAGATATCCACTGTTCAAAATCATTTGTAATTTCTAATCAATTTAAAGATGGGTGAATCACCCACCCCAAAAAACAAATTTTTCTTTTTTTCGGATGTGACACAAAGTAGTAAGCCGTAGAAGAGGTTTCCATTTCTATTTACGATATACGTAATTAGTAAACTCACGGCAATGATCTAAATAGGAAGGATTATATATTATCTATTGATATATAAACTGTAACTAATAATCAACTACGATTCAAAATTTATTTTTTAGAGTCTAAAATTTGTTTTACGGAATCAACTACGGTAGTCTTTAAATCAATTAATTCAAATCCTAAAATTTTCTTAGTCTTTGAATTATCAACTTTAGCTAAATTACTAATGATTTCTTTACCATGACCTGGTTGACCAACAGGGATTTTTCCTTTTAAAGATGGGAATGATTCATTTAAAATATCAACAATATCTTGTCCTGAAAATCTACCTGAATTAAGCATCAATCTTTGATTAACTGCTTCTTTACTTTCAAATCCAATCAAATGAGCTTTAGCGACATCTCTAACATCAACAAAACCTCCTTTTGCTGCTGGAATAGCACCATCAGCCCCATTCTTAACAATAGCGTTTATGACTTCAGATGAAGTATTTAAGGAATCTTTAACCTCACTATCAAAAGCTTGAGGACCAAATACATAACTTGGATTAACAATAGCAAGAGTGAAATCTGGTTTTTCAACTTCAACAAATTCCCATGCTGCCTTTTCAGCAAATGTTTTTGAACCTCTATAAGCAGAAACCGGATCATTTAAAGCTTGATCCCAACTAATTTCATTCCATGAAGCTTCAGTAATAGTATGAGTATTATCAATTTCTTTAGAAGCTGTGGCAACAGCAGCATACGATGAAGTAATAACCACATGTTTAACATTCTTACCATGTAATTGGATTGCTTTCAAAGCATTCTTAGTACCATTGACAGCAGGTAATAATAATTCCTTTTCAAAATCAACGGCTTTAAAATGGAATGGAGAAGCAGTATGTAAAAATACACTAACTTGAGGATTAGCTTCTAAAGCTTTATCAAAAGCACCAGCTTTTTCAATATCTTCCACGATTTCATATGAGAACTTATCGGTGTTTAACAATTTCTTTAAATGATCACCTTTAGCACTTGATCTAACTGATCCAATCACGGTATAACCTTTAGTGATTAATAATTTAACAACATGTTGAGCAATAAACCCAGTTGCACCAGATACGAAAACTGTAGCAGTCATAATAATGAATAAATAAGTTAATAGGAATTGAGAAACTTGAAAAGTATATAGTTAAAAGTCAATTCAGTTCAATCCAAATCGTCATAAAGTGATTTGACATTCTTATATAGTTTTTCACTATTTTGACCCTCCTCCCCTCATACATCAGTTCTCCTCCAACCACAGTTTTATTTTGTGTCATAAATCCCAGTTTTGGAGGGAAATTGTCGTCAATTTCCTATTTGAGACTAATCCGGGTTTTGCTTAGCGGAAGTTCGTTCTTCAATTCCTCAAACAACAACAAACGTTCAATACGTTTCATTTACTCGTAACCATACGGCTATGAATTCTAGTAGTATAATGTTTGCCATTTCAAATTATACGTAGTCGGTGTGCTGATAGTTCGGCCGAGTTATCTACAAACTTCATGTACCGTGCCGATAGTCATACATTTTTATATATATATATATATCGTAATATACTATAATAACTACTTCATATGATTTACATTTCCATTAAATTTCACTTTAATAAGTCACCTTTGTTAATCACAAAAGCTTCAATTACTGCCATAGCGGCATATAATCTGTTTTCTGCTTCTTCAAATACAACCGAGTTTTCATCATAAAATACCTCATCATTAACTTCTTCTGAATGTCTTGGTAAACAATGCATGAACTTCCAATTAGAAGCAACCTTACCTTGTTCAAGCATCTCTTTTGTAATTTGGAATCCAGAAAATTGTTTTAATTTTTCTAATTTTTCCGATTCTTGTCCCATTGAAATCCAAGTATCAGTAACAATTATATTAGCATCTGCTAAAGCTTGTATTGGATCATTGACAATTTCAAATTTCAAATTTCCTTCTTTAGCTAAAGCTTGAGCTTTTTCAGTAACAGTTTGATCAAATTCAATACCCTTTGGAATAGCAATAGATACATTAATCCCTGATCTTAATGAAGCAATAGCTAAATCATTTATAACATTATTGGAATCTCCAATCCAAGTTAATTTCAATCCTTCAGTTTTACCTCCAAATGATTCTTTAATAGTTAATAAATCAGCAATAGCTTGTAAAGGATGATACATATCACATAAAGAATTTATAATTGGAACTGATGAATGTTGACATAAATCTAAAATTTCTTGATGTTTGTTGACTCGAGCAAATATACATGAAGTCATGGAACTAATAACCTTAGTAGTATCATACATTGATTCATTTACACCTAATTGAATATCATCTTTACCTAAAAACATAGGTTGAGCACCGAAAAAGGCTGCCGCACCTTCAGTACTAATTCTAGTTCTAGTTGAACGTTTGGAAAATAATAAAGCCACTAATTTACCTAATAACTTTTGATGGTTTACGGGGGAAGTTTCTCCTGATCTAACTATTTTTTTCAAGTTACCTGCTTTAGTCACTAAAGAGGAGAATTCTTCATTAGATAAATGAAGAGTACTAATCAAATGTCTTGGAGAATTGGTGGTTCTTAAAGTAGCAGTACTAGTAAGTAATCTCTTAGAAGTGATTGTTTTAACAGTCATCATTATATATCTTGCTTTGGAGAGTATATTTTATCAACGATTTATATAAAATTCAGCAAAGGAGAAAGAAAACGTTTATATATTTAAAAAATTTTCAATAATTATATTTCATGACTCATGACGAATCGGGTAATTAAAATTTGACTTAAGCGCGGTTCTGAATCTAGTTTTCTAACAGGGTCTCCAATTTACTACTAATACGCGTAAAATATGTCATTAACATTATATAGTTATACAAACTAATTTTATTTACCATTCAAATGAATCTAACTTTGCCTGTAATTGGATTTTGTCTTCATTAACGTCATCTAACTCCTTGTTTATAGTTGATAGTCTATCTTCACAATCTGACTTTTTAAGCTTTAAGTTTTCTATTAATTCCTTAATTGAACTAACTTGCTCTTGTAAAGTTAAGGTATCCTTCACCTTGATAATAGTACTCTTTTTGTTTAAATCTATATTTGAATCCTCTGCCTCACTTTCCAGACCAGAACCTATTTCAATATCGTATTTATCCGATATTTGTTGAAAATTTTCAGATACTTGAGCAGCTTTAGTAATTTTTAGTGGAGCATCATCGATGAAATGATCTTGTTTCATTTCAACATCACTGTCTTCAAAATCGTCTTTGAGTGCATCTTCTTCTTCATTAAAGTCCAATGATAGCTCATCCTTATATTCATCCTTCAAATCCTTTTGCAGTATCTTTATGGAGAATTTATTGGTTTCAATGGGAACATATTTCTTAGCTACGACCGGTGGTGGAGGTGATTTTACTTCTTCATTATCTCGAAGTTTAAAATCTCCTAATTCCGACATATTCTCAATGACAGGATCATTTTCTGGATCGTCATCTAATTCAAGATTGAAATTTTCTACTTCCATATTATCTATCTGTTCATCATTATCATCTATCTTATCGAATGAAGTTATCTTATTCCGTACACTTGACGACTGGAAGCTTTTAAACGGCCTTCGTACTTTTATGGATGACAGCTTAGTTGTTATGCCTCCCACAGGTTTCGGTAGTTCATCATCTTCATCTTGGTCATCTATTAGAAATTTAGCTCTTTGCGAGGTTGAAGTTTTGACTTTCGGCAATTTCCTTTTGAATTTTGGAGTTATTTGATTGATCGGCTCATCTATCTCATCTAATATATTTAGCCTATCTGTCATTGTATTAATTAGATGTGTTATATATGTATCATCGTTTGTTGTTGTTATTAAGTAAATTGTATGGCAAAATTAACAACCAAAAAAAAACGTAGTATGAAGTATCACAAACGAAAAAAAAAATTCAGATCATCTTGAAGTGAAGTGAAGTAATTATAATGATTCATACTTGGGAAAACAGCTTTAACTCTTTTTAATAATAATCAGCATATTCATCATCCAGCAATGTCAGATGTATCAGAGAGAGCTCATGTGCTCCATGAGAAAATGTTGGAGTCTCCCAGTTCAACTTTATTCAATCAACAAGAATTACAAGACCTACTTCAAATAACTAAACCAGTTGAATTATTGAATTTGGCCCAAGAATTAATTAATAGAAAGCTTGTTAAGTTAGTGAAACAAGGTGATGAATTGAAATTCCAAGCAGTTTCCGTAGCGGAAGCTAATAAGATTACCAAAATGACCGATGATGAAGCTATGATTTATTCTTACATTGAAGATTCAGGAAGAGAAGGTATTTGGACTAAAACCATTAGAGCTAGAACCAATTTACATCAACATGTGGTTGTCAAATGTTTGAAATCATTGGAAAATCAAAGGTATATCAAATCTATAAAGTCGGTGAAACATCCGACAAGAAAGATTTATATGTTATATAACTTACAACCATCTATTGAACTTACTGGTGGTCCATGGTTTACTGATTCTGAATTGGATACAGAATTTATTGATTCTTTATTAACCGTCATATGGAGATTTGCTGCTTCCAAAACCTATCCTACTGCATTTCAAACTACTGAAGATTCTAATCCAGTTCAATCCTCATACCCTTCAAATCATACAGGATTTGTTAATTTGGATACTATCATGGAGTTCATTACATCTAATAAAATCACAAATGTTGATTTAGTCATAAATGATATAAAATCATTATGTGATGTACTTGTGTACGACGATAAACTAGAGTTGATCATCCATACAACAGATACGTATAAAGCTACCTGGCAAAGTGTATTGGAAGCAGGATCTGGTAGACCATATGAAGATAAAGCCAACAAAGATGTTATAAACGAAAAATTCAGAGAAGTGTTGAAGCCAAAGTCATTTTCAATCTTTGAGCATTACTCCGTGTTACCAGAAGTTGAAGAAGCAGATACTACATATTTAGATGCTTGGTTTCAAACTTAATTGTAAGTAGTTTTGTATAATATAATATATATTAATTTTTTTAGCGAGGGCTTGAAAAATTACTGATCTCAAAAAACAACAATAAATTTAAAATCCATTGTAGATTAAACAGTTATTATAGAGTTACATCCAATTGACAAAGTTCAAATATGTCAGATACTCCAGTGTTGTCATATAAGGTACCATCCTCTCAGAAAGGTGGTAGTAGAGTGCCGTCTCAAACCTCAACTCCCATATTAAACAATTCAGCTCCACTGACTCCGAATATAGGTTCTCGAAAAGTACTGTCAAGAAGGAAAGCCTTACAAGAGTTTTATAATATATCTCATGACGAAGATCATCCAGGTTCTATAGATTCTAGTCTTAAGTCAGATACACAAACACTCTCTCCTACCCAAGATCGTCTGAATGGAGATAAAAGTGACATATTACCAAAAACCAGAACTCGAGCCAACTCCACAAAATTAAATCTCAATAACCCTGAAGATGTGGCCAATTTTATCAAGACAGGTAATATAGAGGATATCTTAAAGTTAAGAAACTCGATTACTAATAAGATAAATACTCATGCCCTGGAAAAGAAAACGATTATATATGATAACTATTATGAATTGATTAAATTAAGTCAAACTTTAAGTGATATATCGAATGCCATGCCACTAAAGGAGGAAAAAGAGTTGAATGGTCTTGGTATATTTCTGGAAAATGGTGCAGATGACTCCAAAGCAGCAATCAACGGGGAAGATTATCTTGATTCTGTTCTTTCAGATTTCTCAAACTTTCTTAAGAATGATGCAGTTGTATTTGATGGTGAATTTGAAGACGTGGTAAAAAATCTACAATCAACCATATCGAAAAGTGATTCTACAGCTAGCATGAATGTTATTCCAGATAGTAATGGAAATAAGACTTTGCCTGATGATATAAAGATAGATGAACTTATTAAAGAGTTAGATTTCTTATTGGATGCAGATACATCATCACTAAGTGATGAAGACAAATCAAAGTTTGTCAAATCTATAGATACTATGTTGGACAAATTAAAATCCACCAAGAATGAATTATTAATCTTACAATTAAATGACTTAAAGAAAAAATTTCAATAATATTACTTTTCATAAACCGTTAACTAACTACTCTCTATTTACAAGATTCCATCAACTGAATGACTTTTGAATTTCTTACCAGATCTATCAACAGCTCTGAACTCAAATCTACTACCTATCATAGTAAATCCAACACATTCATCCTCCTCATCTTCGTCATCATTGCTATTGGTACTTTGTTTTGGTAGTATTACATCAAATGCAAATAAACTCTTTTGTTTTGGAACGGCTCTGAACCCACCTAACATTTCTGATGGACTAAAATCGTCCTTGGTCTCATTCCATTCCTTGGAATCTTCTTTACTAGGTACACATATAATAAAAGAATGTTGTGAATCCCATACAACTATACCTCTTAAACCTACTAAATTGGAGTTTTTAGATTGTATAACTGTTAATAAACAACCATTATAATCAGCGGTAGATAATTTTGGTAATAATGTAGTCATACTAGGTATATGAAGAGGTTTTGATTTATCATTATTTGCATTATTGTTATTATTGACGAATAAAAGATCTTGCATGTAGTTTTGCCACAAGTTATTTAATCCTATAAATTCTTCATATTGGGGTATGCTGAATAATTTAATGAATTTTGATAATGGAAATGGGTTTGAATCAGAAGTTTTCTTTCGATTATGGGCTTGAATTTTTTTAATGACTTTCTTTTGATTATCCAAGGTTTGTTTGATGTACACTTGTAAGTCCTTTCTCGTATTAACCTTCCTTTCTCTTGTTATTATGCCAGTGGAAGTATTTGGTTCTGAATGTAATAATGACTTAGTCTTTGCTTGACCTTTATATTGAGTAAAATGAATAACTGGCTTTTGATCTCCAGTTAAAGAGTATCTGGTTTTCAAAAGTTCTTCAATCTGATTATCCGAGTTGTAACATCTAGTTAGTAGATGCCTCTCCAAGGCATTAGTTCTGTTCATTGTCTTTGTTTCTAAATAATAGTGAAAAACATCAATTGTTTAGTTTAAAAAAATTATAGGTCTTCGCAACATTTTTCAGTTGACGATTTTCAGCCATTAGATATTATTATTATATGACATTTCCTAAGTTATAATATGTTAACTATACTATCGAGGATAAGGTATCAAGCGCCGTTGCAGTTGGTACGATCATGTACGCCTTTAAGAAGATTTGGAAATGTCCAGGTTCCATTTCAAGATGATTTGAATTCAATGGAAGATGATGATTTAAATCTTGGTGATTTTAAACATTATGAAGAATCACCAGCAATGATTGCCAAAAAGTTAGAGTTATTACAAGAAACAAGAGAAGATCATACTAAAGATGTTGTGAATCAACTGTCTTCTCCAGAGATTACCCTGTCTTTGGAAGAATTTACCAAATTGAAAGAACCAGTTGTATTCGTTTCCAAATTAACCAATCCATATTTGAATCTAGCTATAGAAGATTTCATCTATAACGAGATGCCAAAGCCCGAGATAACAACGTCAAACTATAACAGATTAATGTTTTATATAAATTCTCCCTGTGTGGTTATAGGAAAGAATCAAAATCCATGGAAAGAAGTCAACTTACCAGTGTTGAATTCTTTAAGTATACCATTAGTGAGGAGAAGATCAGGAGGTGGAACTGTAGTTCATGATTTGGGTAATGTTAATTATTCATTCATGACTACCAAAGAGAAATTTGATAGGTTTACATTTGCGAATCTTGTTAGAGATTCTCTTAATTCAATTCCTAATTCAAAATATTTTATAGAAGTTAATGAAAGAGGTGATATAACCACCAGTAAACAAGACGATGGGATCAATTATAAGGTCAGTGGTTCAGCATATAAGTTATCAAAGGGTAAATCTTATCATCATGGTACTATGTTATTAAACCTGAGACTTGATGTATTAGGAAAATTATTACATAGAGATGAAACCAAATTGGGAGTAGTTGATTCGTCAAATTCTATTGATTCAGTAAAATCTAAAGTGACAAATTTGGAAATTACAGAGGAACAGTTCATCAATGCTGTTGCTGATAGGTTTAGAGATGAATTCGGCAATGCTATCCCGGCTGAAGATGAACCAATAACCAAAGATGAATACGATCAAGATGAATTATTTGGATTAAAGGATTTTGTTGAAGCCAATGCTGTTAATAAGACAGCTAAGATAATAACCATAGATGATAACATGAGTCTTCCTCAGACAGTGTTAGATGATGCTAAAGAGTTGAAACAATGGAGTTGGAGATTTGGATCCACTCCTAAGTTCAGTCATGAAATAATTAATAATAAATTTGGATTTAAAGTTAGATTCCATGTTGGTAAGCATGGTGCGTTGACAAATTATGAACTTTCATTCTTTGATATTGAAATGAGATTATTATCGGTTGAGAAGATCAAAGAAAGTTTTGAATTCCTTGAATTACATATTAAAGATAACGCTTTAGAGTATACCGGAAGTAATGTGGCTGGATTCATCACTAATGATATGATTAGTGATTGGGTTGGTCAATGTATCGATGGGACAATATAGATCAAAAAAAAAAAATTAGAGCCTGTAAATATATAATGAATCTAATGTATGTATTAAAACTATCTATAATCTATGGACCTTTTAAACCATGGTTACCTCTATAATTGACCACTTCAGGAGCTATCCAATCCTTTAATACTTCATCTTCATCATTTAATTTATAAACTTCAATACCTAATGGTCTACAACAATCAACCATTTTCAGACCTTGTAAATCATCACTGTCTTCACCCCAACCCCATTGAGATAAATCACCTCCTGGACAAGCACTTATAGCAACTAATAAATCTTGTTCAGCAAATAATTCAAAATAATCATCTTTAGAAGCAGGACATGCTTCCATAAAATACTGATCATATTCATTTAAACCAGTTACTTGAAATACATTCAAAACATCATGAACATCAAATTCAGTTAAACCATAAGGTAAAACCGCTCTTGTTAAGTTTGAATGACAATGTAAATCATTATCTTCTCCACTAATTAATTTATCAACATAAGGATCACATCTTGTACCCAAAGTATCATGAACTCTTCCACCCCATTCATCATGTCTTGCCAGTAAAGTATCGGCTGTGATGGTGACTAAAGGTCTTAAATAAGGTAAATTTGACCATAATCTATCAAAAGTAGAAACATGAGCAGAATGTAATTGTCTTGTTCTTGCAGCCCAAAATCTTTCTCTTGGATTATGAAGATTCCAAATGTTTAAATCACAAACTTGAGGACCTTGAGGAGTAGTTAAACGGAAGATTGATTTTGCCGGTATTTTAACAGCAATTCCAGAACGAGGTTGACATAAATGAGATTCAATTAATGTTTTTGGGGATGCGGCTAGTTTTGAATATAATGATTTATTGGCATAAATCTTTGATCCAGGATGAGGATAATAAGCAGCTCTTGGCTTATTAAGATTATAAGTTGTTTTTATAGGAGTTTGAGATGATGAAGCAGCATCATCTATGGTAGTTCCAGTCATATTAATGTAGTTATTACTTTAAACAATGAATTATACCATCAATTGATGAAACTTTTCACTATTTATATAATTGGCAACAATTTCCCTTTAGCGGTAAAATGATTGTATAATACCGAGATGTCGTAAAAGACCCTCCTCCACTGACGACATTTGATATTTTTCAAAAGGACGAGACATTCTTAAAAGGGTAATTGGTGCGGAGGAGGGGTATCTCAAATAGCCATGGAAATAATGTCTTGATTTTGATTCTGGGGTAATTTTATTTTTATGATTTTGATTTCCTCTCCCCCATTTAATGCCAAATTCTAAAATGGAAATTGGAACCATCCATCCATGGAACTAACAACATCCTCGCAATTTATAGATCATGTTAACCTTAAAATGGAAAGTGACGACTGTAAGCGGTAACCGGATTTACCATTGTCAACCTTTTTTACACTGTGATATTTTTCATTATCATTTTACTATGCTAAATATATATATACTGTCAGTAAATTCATTCTAATTATAAATAGAGTTTAAATTTCTCTTTAAATTATTTCCCCGTTCTTTTTCTCAAATTTATATTTATCTATTCACAAGGAATATCATTATCATCAATATGTATAAAGTTGCTGCATCTCGAGTCTTTCATCGTCAATTCTCTACTACTCAAATTAAACAAGTCAATTATGGTTTTATTGGGTTAGGTCAAATGGGTCAACATATGGCTAGACATATCTATAATAAATTAACCCCACAAGATACTTTATATGTTAATGATACTTTACCATCAAGTTCAAAAGCATTCATTGAAAATGTTACTTCCATAAACCCCGCTAATTCAACTCAATTACATTCATTACCTACTATTTCAAGCTTTGTAACTGATGTACATGAACCATTGGATTTCATTATAACTATGGTTCCAGAAGGTAAACATGTTAAAGCCATTGTTGAAGAATTGGTTCAACAATATCAAGCAACAGGTAAAGATAAATCATCCACCATTACCACTTTTATTGATTCATCCACTATTGATATTCCAACTTCAAGTGAAGTTCATGAATTTGTTAAAAAGGAAATTCCAAATTTTGATTTCATTGATGCTCCTGTATCGGGGGGTGTGGCAGGTGCAAGAAAGGCAACTTTATCATTTATGCTTTCAAGACCAACCAAAGAATCAATTGATCCAAAATTAACTGAATTAATTAATAAAATGGGGGCTAATATCTTCCCTTGTGGTTCAAAACATGGTACAGGTTTAGCCGCAAAATTATCTAATAATTACTTATTAGCAGTAACTAATTTAGCAGTAGCTGATTCCTTCCAATTAGCTAAATCATTTGGATTGAATTTAAAAGATTATGCTAAATTAGTTTCGGTTTCAACTGGTAAATGTTGGGCTGCAGTTGATAATTGTCCAATCCCAGGAGTTTATCCAGAAAATAATATTCCATCTGAAGTTGGATATGAAGGTGGCTTTGTTACTAAATTAACTAGAAAAGATTTAGTGTTAGCAACTGCTTGTGCTGAATATGCTGATAGATTCTTATATTTAGGTGAAGTTAGTAAACATTGGTATGATAAAGCTTGTGAAAGAGATGATTTGGCTAATAGAGATTTGGCTGTTTTATTTGAATGGTTAGGTGAATTAGAAAAAGACAAAGAAGGTAATATCGTCGAAGTAAGACAAAAGTAATCTTCTAAACAACTTTTGGATGCAAAAAAATATATATTTTTATGTCTATTATAATTTTATAGTTGCCTTCTTATTTTTTTACCACAAAAATGTAAGTAATATAATATGTTAGCATAAAAAACATAATACAAATGGTAGTTGAAGATTGAATCAAATTATTTTAGGAAAACTCCTTGAAATAAACAATAACCATACTTAAACCGAAATGAAGTTTGCTTTATTCAAGTACTTGATCGTATTTTACACATTCTTAACTGTGGCATTTGCTATGGGTGAAGGTTATGAAGAGATATCTGCCTGTTTAGATGATAGTCTAAGTGATTATAACGTATATTTTAATGATCAACGTCCAGTAACAGTTGAACCTAGAGAAATTCGTGACTTTGATGCTGACTTAGACTCCATAGTTACAGAATGTATTAGCTATTTGAATCTTACTGCAATTGTCGGTACTAGGGGCAACATTCAATATATAAATTCTCTACATTCGTATGATGAGGATGATGATGTGTATACTTTCGATTACCTCAATGATGCTCATTTTTTGCTGTTTAACTGCCAATCGTATTAGATCACCGATTAGTTATATCACACTTAGAAACTTCTACAATCTCTCTAAATTACAGTTTGAATTCTGATCTGTATTGTATATCCGTAATTAGTACATATTAAATAATAATAGAAATTAAATAACCCAATGTAAACCATATAAATCATTGTTGTAATAAAATAATCACTCTATAACGTAACTGAAATTAAATCCCGGTATACCATTTGTATTGACATCAGTATTGGTAGTAGGTTTATTACCATCATGCTGAAGACCATGTGAATGAATAAATTCTTGTTCTAAAGATTCCACTTCTTCACTGGTTTGACTGGTACTGGTGGGTGTTTGTATTACACCAAAGCTCTTTTGTCTTACTTTGTTTGAACTTGTAGTATCGGAATCATTGCTATTGGCATCAGTTGAATCAGACTCTTCTTCTTTAATAGTTTCATCTTCAGCATTCTCTTGATCTTCAACCTCTTCTTCGCCATGAGCATTATGTTGACTTGATTCTTCTTCATGAGGTACAAATGATGAAATATGTTCACCTTCTTGATAATGTTTCTTAATTCGTGGATTTCTTAAATGTGATAAATTTCCATTAATTTTGAACATATCATCACCCAAATCTCCACCCTCAATAAATTCATTAATTTTAGTGGAATTTAAACCGGTGACTTGACTACCTCTTCTAAAGTACACTCCCTCATTCAACAATGATGATAATGATGCATTCCTAGCCTGTGCATGTTGTGGTTGATAGTAATTATCAGAATGAGCCAAGTTGGTAGCAATTGAGGCATTTGATAAACTCAATAACGGAATCGTTTGCTCAACAGGTTGGATATCTGTCCCAGTTGATGTGTATGATGACACTGATGTTCGACGAGATGATGACGTTTGAAAACCAGATCCTGAATTTGGTGCAAAACTATCGCCTTGTTCATCTTCTTCGTCGTTAGTTTGATCATTTTCGAACACACGCCTAGGACTTAAAGTCCTAGGCGGTAGGATTGGAGAACTTGGATAATCAGTGATATCTTGTTCATCATCAGCAGGTATGGTAAGTAAGTTGGAACCACTTGGAACCATATTATTATTATTATTATTGGTAGTAGTAGTATGATTATTAGCTGAATTTGATGAATTTAAACTGGTACTTGAATCAAGTGACTTTTTACTAACGTTAGATTTACTAGATGAATGACCACTATCCAAAGAAGGTCTGCTGTTTCTCAATTGTTGCTGTAATAAGGCTTTAACGGGAGTTTCTGAAGTTGAATATATATTGTTATTGAAGTTGTTGGTAGATTTGGTAGTAGTAGTATGTTCATCACTGTTACTTCTGCTTGGTGAAGGAGCCTCGTCGATTCTTAAAGGAGATAATGACATGGCCGGATCTTCTTCTTCATAAGCTGGAGGTGGAGCAACTATATCATTAACTGGAGGTGGAGAAGTTTCTGCATCGAAAGCTGGTGGATTGATAGATGGTCTTCTAATAAGATGAATTGGTCTTTGAACTGGAGAGTTAAGCGGAGATGTGAAAGTTCCAGGATGAGGAAATGCTTGAGGGGATAATAATGGATTAAATTCTTCAGGTTTATAAAGATTAGCTTCTAAATGCATGTCAGCATCATTATCCACTGGAACTTCATTAAAGGCACGACTGTTTAATCTATGGAATGGTAATGGTGAAGCCAGGGCTGATCTTGGACGTCTTTGCATAACCTCATCTAATGAAGAACCTGCATTTGTAGGAGTATACACTGCTAAGAAACTTTGATTGGTATGGTGATGAGTAGTATTGTCAATTGGGATTACACCTGGTGAATTTGGAGGACTGATTTCATAATTAATTGTATTATCATCATTTCTTGAAATAAAATCATCATACGCTGGTAATAATGTATTTCCATGAGCTGCTAATGGTGATAAAACATGTAAAGGAGAATCAATTGAAATTTCATAATGTTTTCTCTTTTCTGGATTTTCTGGATCTAATCTTGATATTCTTAAACAAATTTTAATCCAATGATGAGATTGAATATTATCATAAGATGTATCGGGATGAATTTCATGATTGGTCTTACCATTTAAAACTTTTGGAACATAAACTTGAAATTCTAATTCTTTAGGTAATAAATCAACGAATTCTTCATCATTACCTTCGTGACCTTCACTTGTTACATCAGTTAATAATGATTTCCCCTTTTCTGCTTTATGTTCCAATAATAAAAACTTTCTTGAAGGTTCTAAACGATGAACTTTTTTATTACGACAGAAATATTCCAAATTTTCAGTTAAATAAACTCTTATTCTATGAAGGGAAACTTTACCAAATAAGGGTACGAAACGAAATGCTAATGGTAAATAAGAATCCAAAACAATTGACTTTGAACCAACAACGATATCATATTTTAATTGATCCTCCCAATCTCTTGTTATAACGATGGATTCATTTTCTTCTAAATTTTGTTCAGCTGGAGTTCTAATGATTTCAATTGGAATTCTTGCAATTAAATTTGATTTGAAAGTACCAGGCCTTATGACTGATGTTTCTAAACTATAACTGACCGAACCAAATGTCACATTACATGATTCTGGAATGGAAGGTTGTAAAGGATGTTCGAAATTATAAATATAATCCCCGGGTTGGAAATGAGTTGGTCTAGATTCATCAATGACATTTGAATTTGAATTTGTATTTGTAGTTGAAGGAGATAATACGGCCGTAAGATCAGGAGGACCATCCATAGATGAAACTGATGGAGAAGTAGCTCTTCTCATGAAATTTGTTGCTGGTGATAAACTTCGAGTTAAGAAATTACCATTATTATTGTTGTTGTTATTAGTTGTAATTGATGCATTGGTAATAGTAGGGAATAATTCATTTCCAGAATTTGGAGGAAGAGGTGAAGCACCTCTTGAACGAGTTTCACCAAGACTTAAATGAGATACATCATGTTCATTTGAAACTGAGTTGGGTAATTCACGATAAACATCAGCACCATTATTTGGTAAATTTGAACCTGGTTGTAAAAATGGCCAAGTATGATTAATGATATCAGTAGTTTCTGAAAATTGATTCTTTTTAGGTGGAATACCTTCCGGCCATTCAGTTCTTTGACTTCCCTTGAAGGTTAAAGTGATTGATTTTATTTTAGAAGGTTTTGATACCCGAAGATATAAACAACCTCTTAAAAGAGTTGGAGGTCTTTCAGAATATTCTTGAGCTTGAAAACCTTGAACGTAAAGATTCTTTTCAGCAGGGATTATATAAACCAGTATACCAGCAGTCAGAGCCAATGGTTTGTCGGGTAGTTGAGGGATATAAGTTGATATTATATGATCTTGAGGTTCGATTGATGATAAAGCATGAATGTTGTTAGGGGAAAGGGTTAATTGTTGAGGCGGGAATATAGGGGAATTCGGAACCTGCATTGTGAAGGAATTTATATGGATTGAAATATAAACTGATTGATTGATTGAAGGATTGATTAAAAGGGAATGCAATTACTTTTAAATGGAAGATAATAGATTTAGGTGTAAAATAGGATACATAAATATGATTACTGTGGATAAAGGATACAAATGAGTAATGAGATGCGATGTGGGATAGATAAGTGATAAGGAGAAGAATGGGGTGGGGGTATGCTTGTCCTGTCTTGTGCTGTCGTGTATTGGATGGTATGTATAATTATCTATTACTATATAGATAGGATAGATTGATTGATTGAAAGGATGAATTGATTTGAAAAAGATAAATGATTGAAACTGACTTATATAAAAAAAATTAGGAGACAGACACAGATCAACACATTTAATATGAAAAAAAAATAATTTAAAATCAAAAAGGTTAAAAAAATTTCTACGGAAGGGAAAGTGATAAATGAAATGGCCGCAAAGCTAAAATGTCCAAAAAATTAAATGAGAGAAGCTAAAGCTACTTCATAAGATACAGACGACGATATACTTACATAGTTACTGTACAGATTGACACACAGACACAGTGACAAGAGTTAGACTAGACACAGAATAGACACATATAAAATTAGACACACAGAATACTATGTACGGAAAAATAATAATTCTTTTTTTTTTAGTGAGGTTTTTTCTATTTTAGTTAGCTGATAAGTTAGATTACAACAATGGGGAATGACTTCATTTTAGTGAGACAGTCAGTAAAGTAAGAGGAGGAAGAGGCACAGAGAACATTGATAAACAAGAAATATAATCATATGTAAGAATGATGATGAATAGCTTATTTGATGATCTAAATAAATTAGATTAGATTTTTGAATAAATTTCTGGGTATTCAAAGTCCTTACCTAATTAACCCCGTTATGGTCAATTACGAGCCGTCTATATCGAAGTTGTGGTGTATCATAACTGTCATGGTAGGGAGTAATGGAATAGGGAAAAAGGCTATTTACAGTAAACAATGAGTGAGTGAGGGCTTTTCGGTATCTTTCTTCAGTAAAAAAAAAAAAAGAGCTTTTGTTTTGCTGTGCGTGCGTGCGGTGTTTTTTTCCTTGCTTTTAAAATTTCTTTTTTATCTCTGGGGCAAAGCAAACGAAACGAATCAATTGTTAAGGGAAGGAAGAGAAGGAAAATCAATTACTGTTAAACTATTATTACTATGCAAGTGACACTTAACGAGATAAGCTTGGCTTACATGCAGTATGACACTGTTCAAGATGATGTTTTAGATATGAGTGATTGTTATTAAGTCATGTCACTATTATCTATCTGTATAGATACCCCTAAGTTGATCAGCCTTCCACTATAAAAGTTTATCCGCGTTACTAAAATAGTAACTGTTAGAGAGATTGATTAGTGAAGGATCTCTCTCTCTCCTCTCTTCCTCTAAAATTTCAATCACGTGAATGATTTTAACCTATAATCATTTTTTTATTATCAATTTCATCAAATACCCGGGATATTATATTCTAACAATGATATATGATTATATCTCTTATAATTCATAGTTATAGAATAATTTCGGTAATATATCTTAATTCACTTTTACTTGGGTTGAGTTTGGCGGTATAACAGAATACGGTCTCGTCCCGACTTTGGCTTAACTTTATTTGAGACTATGCGCTAATGAGATCATATTGTGACCAACTGTAATTTATGTACTCAAAACTATTACTTTTACCCCTCCAACAAATTCAAAATCATCATCAATGTTATTGTGTTTAATAATATACAACTACCGATATATTACTTTAATCCGTTAACCTCCACTTTGATCATTACTACTCTATGGTTAGTAGTTGTACGTACTGTATATTGCTTTATTTGAACTCCGAGAATAATTTCTGTAAATCACACAAATCTTAACCACAATCCTTCTATTGTTTATAAGAAGAATTCGTGTCATCATACTTATAAATATAAATATACAAGTAATTATCCAGTTATAACTCTGATAAACATAATGTTATAATCATAATCAAAAGAATATATCATTATTCCTGTTACCATTATATACTTAAGGTGGTCATATCGTATCATTATAAGTGAGTTATATGCAGTCATCAATTTCTTTTTTTTAATTTTTTTTTTTTTTCTTGTAAGCAGGACAATTAATTAATTTAACTTTTAACCCTTAAAAAAATCATCTACTGTTTTGACAACACGATTCACCTTTATCATCATCATATCTTCATTATCTATTAGTTCATATCAATTTGCTCATAACTGATCGTATCAGTCGTGAATTAATATCATAACTACATACATACATTCATTCATGTCATCAAATCAATCTGATATATCATCTAATGGTTCCAATGATCCAAACGCTAATGCAAATGCAAATGTAAATGTAAATTCATCCATTAACAATGAAGCCAAATCTAATCAGAAATCATCCAGAAAACCAAAGATAAATCCATTGACTGCTTTACGTAGATCTAATTCCATATCAAATGGTGTCTTACAACATTCAAGAAATCAAGGCAAAAGGGTATCCTTTTCAAATCTACAAGATGGTAATGATCAAGTAACGGGATCTCATCAAGTACTATCATCAACCAGTTCTTCCCAAGCTTCGTCAGCAAATTCAAGTGATGATGAGTATCTACATCTTCAAGGTGACCATGATGACGATGATGAATTAGATGACGACGAATTGAATACAACCATAGTACCGCATTTAACTACTCCAAATTATCATAAATCAGTTAATACTCATCATCATAATCCAAATCATTCCTTAAATTTTCAATCTCATTCCGCAAAATTCACTACTTCAGTGACTCCTTCACCTCAAACTATGTCACCATGTGGTTCAGCTTTATTAACTCCAACCACTTCAAATAGTGGGTTTAATAATCCAAGTACTCTTAAAAAGAAAAATTCTCTTAAGAAAGTCATATCAAATACTAATAATTCAAATATAACAAATCTTAATAATTTTGTTACTTTATTAAATAGTAATCCACATTATTTAGGTGAAAAGTTAACCTTGACAAAATCACTTGATTCAACCATTCTTGATTCTTCAAATTCTTCAAGTCAATCAAATTTACCTGAATTTAATAAACGTCCATTAACAGATACTCCAATTGTCTCTAGCCTAGCTTCTCCTATAACTCGTGAACAAACCAGTGATGAAGAAGAAGCAGATGATGAAGATGATGATTGTCATGATAATGATGGAAAACAAAAAATTCAAAAATCAGAAGAACATCCTAAATCAACTAATATTGAACAATCAGATTCTATCACTTTAAAGAAAACTAAAAATATATCTCATTTGAATTTAACTGATTTAGTTGAAGGTGAACAAGATAAGGAAAAGGGTCAAGATGATACTGATAAAGAGGAACCATTACAAGCTCCAACATTCTTCAAATCTAATTCAACCAATAATAAAGCAAGTTCTATAAGTCCAATGACTTCAACCACTCCTCAATTAATCATGACTCCACCAGTTAGACCTTCAACCACTATTAATGTAACTAAATCACCCGATCAAAAATTAACCATGAATGCAGCTGTAAAAGCTCTTTTATTACAAGATTTACCAACTAATTTACAAGAACAATTTGAAAAGACTCCATCCATTGAAAAATTAAAAAATTTATTATTAACTAAACCTCCACCATCAGCTAGAAAAACATATACTTTAAATATTCCAGGTCAAACTTCATCCAAAACTTCTCCCGATGGGAAAATTGCTAAAGTTGATATTGGTTCAAAATTAGTTATTGTCATGGTGGGTTTGCCCGCTAGAGGTAAGAGTTATATTACCAATAAATTAACTCGTTATCTTAATTGGTTACAACATGATTGTCGAGTATTTAATGTTGGTAATACCAGAAGAAGAGATAAGAATAATTCAGGTCCTGAAAAGAAACCATTACCGGATACTCATACTCCGAATAATGAACCTGAACATCCGGCTGGATCAACTGATAACAATGAAGAACCTCAAGAACATAATGCTGATTTCTTTAATCCAGAAAATAAATCATCAACTACTTTACGTGAAAAATGGGCTATGGATACTTTAGATCAATTATTAGAATATATTATTAATGGTCCTGGTTCAGTTGGGATTTTTGACGCTACCAATTCAACCAAACAAAGAAGATTAAAAGTTTTAAAAAGAATTAATCAAGTTAGTAATGGAGAATTAAAAGTATTATTCTTAGAAAGTATTTGTAATGATCCAATGTTATTACAAAATAATATTCGATTAAAATTATCCGGACCTGATTATAAAGATATGGATCCAAAAGTTGCATTAAATGATTTTATTGGTCGTTTACAAAATTATGAAAAAGCTTATGAAACGATTGATGAAAGTGAAGAGAAGTTAGAAGGTTTCCAATATGTTAAGATGATTGATGTAGGTAAGAAAGTGGTCAGTTATAATATTCAAGGATTCTTAGCTTCTCAAACCATTTACTTCTTATTGAATTTCAACCTTTGTGAAAGACAAATTTGGATTACTAGACATGGTGAGAGTAAAGATAATTTAACTGGTAGAATTGGAGGTGATTCTGCTTTAACCAAACGTGGTGATAAGTTCTCCAAGACTTTGGCTAGATTCATGGAATTCCAACGTCAAGAATTTAGAAAACAACAATTGGAAAGATTCAGTAGTAGATTGGAATTGAAGTATAATAAGGAATTGTTTAATGAAGATGATGATTTATCAAGTTTGGATGACATTCCAACCGAACCAAACTTCTGTGTTTGGACATCAATGTTAACTCGTGCCATTGAAACAGGTCAATATTTCGATGAACACTTATTCTCCATTAAATCAATGAGAATGCTTAATGAATTAGGAGGTGGTAAATTCGAAGGTATGACTTATGACCAAATTCAATCTAAATATCCAAAAGAGTTTGATGCAAGATTAAGAAATAAACTAACTTATAGATATCCAGGTGTAGGTGGTGAATCTTATTTAGACGTTTTAACAAGATTAAGACCATTAATAAGTGAAATTGAAAGAACCACTGATCATTTATTAATTATATCTCATAGAGTGGTTTTAAGAATCTTATTGGCCTACTTTTTAAATTTGGATAAATCAAATATTGGAGAATTGGATGTTCCATTACATACCCTTTATTGTTTAGAATCTCATCCTTATGGTACTGATTATAGAATGTATAATTACGATGAGCATTTGGATTGGTTTGTGTTAAGTCAACCTGATCATCAAAAGAATGTTCAAGAAGTAGGGGTATTATTCAAAGAAAGGAAATATAGTGTGGTTCCTACAGCACCTCCTAATAGCCGTAGTGGAGAAGGGTCGAGTATTAGTGGAAGTAGCGGTGCAAGTGCTGCAGGTTATCATCAATATACTGATAATAGTCATCGTCGTAAACAAAGTACTCGACAATCTACTTCAGGAGCTCAAAAGCAAATCCAAGGTAGAAAGAACAATCCTAATCCAGCATCAGTTGATAATGATAGTTCATTCAGTGTGAGAAGAAGTTTAAGTTTTGGAAATCATGATGAAGAAGATCAAGCTAGATCTAAGAATATGCAAGACATCAGGAATTTAAGTATAAACCCACCATCATCAAAATCATCATCACATACGAAATAAAATAAAATAAAATTAGAAAAATTAATGACATAGCATAATGAATAATCAACCCTTTTTTTTAGAAACCTACTTATTTATTTAATTATATCTTCTTTTATATGTTAGCCATAGAGAATATTTATTTAAAATAATATATAATGTGGTAAGGTTATTGAATTGTGTAACTTTATTGTAGCACTATTGTAATATACCTTAGTAAAATCTTTGGGCGGGTAACTTTCTCTTCTCAGCTTTGAAAAAAAAACTGAGTGTTAAAGAAGAGGATGGAAAAAAATTCTTCATATAAATTTTATTTCATCTTCTTCTTTTACTATTTCTTTTACTGTTCTTCTTCTTATTCATTAACAGAATCATCAAATGGTTGGTGGAGTAAGAGTAGTTGAGAGATATATTGGTGGTGCTAGTGAATGGTAAGTTCATTAGTCTAACTAAAATCTCTCCTTCTCCTCTTCTCCCTAATCAAAAGGGGTTTTCCAGAATATAACATCGACTCATAAATCAACAGTGACAACAACTTAACTTTTTTGAAAGATGATGAAACTAAGTCTCTTCTTTCCCAGTCTGATACGACTATGACGACAGGGTTGAAAACCGTCAGCACTTTAAAATTATATAAACGTTTGCAGGATTCGGATTTGCATCTGAGACCGAGTTGGGTGTTTGACTTATACTTGCCAGTATTTTGCATTTCTGATTTCAAATTAAAAGAGTTGTATCTTGTTGTTATTTGATTATGATGTTTGATGATGATGATTTTTTGTTGAGAATTTTCAATTAGATTCTTCAGTCTTTCTATGAAGTGTATCAACTATTCAACTTATCAATCAATTCTTCAATAATCATTTGTCGGTATTTTCAATATCAATTATAATTCAATATTGCCTTTTTAAAGTGATGAAAAGTACCATAAACATTCGCAGTTTCCTCGGTAGCATACAACTAGAACCCATCTTACCGTATGTCGGTGACCGCAATTTGACCTTCCATGGATGTCTGATTTTAAAGAGATCAATTTGAATTGAATATTGAATACGAAAATACCATATGATAAATGTTAAACAGGATTTGATTTGCTGTCAAGTCTGAAGTTGATTTTTGAAAGATTTTAAAGAATCTTCATTGAAAAATCTCCTTAAAGAATCGTATCTTATGTTTACTTCTACAAATTATATAGATTAATATACGAATGATATCATTTTACTTTTATTAAAAGATCTGTAATACCAAAGGATGTCTATTTACTATCATCATTTTCTACTAAAAAAACTAACACTGCAAAAATAACGGGAAAACTACCAAAATGAAAAATGAAAAATATTAAGAAAACTGAAAAGAAAAACTTATTGTTACAAAAATTAAAAATATGGAATCGAAAATTATTGTGTTCTTTTTATAACTAACTTATTATTATATTAAAAAATTTACCTTAGATTTTTCCCTTAACATTTGGAGTAGTTAATGGCCATTGATAAGTGCCTTCATCGGAAAAGATATAATCATGATCATTTAAGAATTTTCTTAATGCTTGTGGACCTTTAGAACCATAAGGATATAATTCTGGAACTGGACCTTCTTTTGATTCGATATATTCTAATAATGGAGTGAATAATTTCCATGAGACATCCAATTCATCATCTCTAACGAAATTAGAATGATTACCCAAGTAACAATCTCTAATCAATGCTTCATAAGCTTCTGGAATCCAGAAATCTTTAGAATATCTTGAAGCATAAGTTAAATCTAAATCAGTTAATGAAGTTTCAGTAGAAATACCTGGGATTTTAGAGTTTATTTTAAGATATATAGCTTCATTTGGTTGAACTCTTATAACCAAATCATTTCTTTGAATTTCTTTAAATATACCTTTAGCAACTGGTTTAAATTGTATTCTAATTTCAACTTTAGATTCATCTAAAGCTTTACCAGCTCTCATAACAATAGGAACACCATCCCATCTTTCATTTCTAATGTTTATACCTATAGCAGCATATGTAACACATTTTGAATCTGGTTTAACAGTATCATCATCTAAATAACCTGGTTTAGAACCATCTTCAGATTTAGTATATTGACCTAATAAAATATCTTTTGGATCTAAAGCTTCAAAAGCTTTTAAAACTTTAACTTTTTCATCACGAACAGCTTCTGGATCAAATGAAACTGGTCTTTCCATAGTTAAAAGAGTTAAAACTTGTAATAAATGATTTTGCATCACATCTCTAACTATACCAATGGAATCAAAATATCCACCTCTACCTTCAGTACCAAAGGCTTCTTTGAATGAAATTTGAATGGATTTAATATGTTTACTATTCCAAGTTCCACTAAAGAATTCATTACCAAATCTTAAAACCAATAAATTTTTAACCATTTCTTTACCAAGATAATGATCAATTCTATATAATTCATCTTCAGTATATAACGGAGCTAAATCTTTTTGTAAAGTTCTTGAAGATTGCAAATCATGACCAAAAGGTTTTTCAACGATAATTCTAGTTTTACCATGAGCAGCATAAACATTCTTTTTTAATTGAGATGCAACAACTGTGAAAACTGAAGGAGGTAATGCAAGATAAAACAAACGTTCTGGAGTAGATAATTTATGAGATGCTTCATAAGATTCAATTGATTCATTTAATGTTAAATATCCTTCATCAGTATCATAAGGACCACTGATATAACTTGTTAATTTAAGGAATTCAGCGATTTTTTCGGGAGTACCCTTTTTAAAATTAGCAGAAATACGTTGTTTAAAATCATCTTCTTCTAATTTAGATCTAGCATAACCAATGATTTTAACAGTGGGAGGCAATTGACCTTCTCTAAATAAACCAAATAAGGCAGGGAAAGTCTTCTTTTTGGCTAAATCACCAGAAGCACCAAAGACAACAATGGTTGCGTGAGTTCCAAATGGATCGAATGACATAGTAGTTGAGTTCTTCGATAGATTTTTTGTTGAACGGTTGATTTTGATAATTGAACTGATGGAACAATTGATTAAGTTAATTGATTAAAATGATTAAATATCAATTGACTATGAGAATTAAAGGTATGAAACAATCAAATACAGAAATCCAACGTTAACTATTAAGAAATAGAAATTAAGGATTAATTGATTATGACAAATTATTTATAAAAGTAGCAAACTGACATTTATTTAAATGTGAAAATTTTGGGGGGAGGGGGGAGCTTAGAATTAAAAAGGAGAAATTTTTTTTGTCGTTTTTATCGGATTAATAATTAATTTTGGTCACCAATTACTGAGAATTAGCGAGAATTAGTTGTGATTAGGGAGAAAAATATATATAAGTTACCAGACAAAAAGTACGGTAAAACTGAGTACAGAATATTTTGATTTTAGTGAGAGAGTGTGAGAGAATTGCTGATGATGGTGGATGGCAACGAGTTCCACTGTTTCTCGCTCGCACCCCAACATATCATAAGTAGGCCCGAACGAGCAAAATCTGGAGACACAAAAAAACAAAAGTTGACTGGGAAGGTCAATTCACATTTAATTAATTAAAACAAGATGAAGATGAGTTCCCATTCCATTGGTTAGACAAGTTCAGTGAGCAAGAATTGGTGTGATTAGTTACATACTATCACCATTGGTCAAGTAGTAATCTTATAAACTTTAAAAATAAGAATGAAATGAAATATTACTAACGACTTATTCAGTATATTATTCTATTACTAAGTTATTACCAGTTCTGGGTTATGGTGACGTTAATAAAGTTGATGTTGTTGGTTGTGCGCGGGAGTCTATGGGCCTCCCCCACCATCCATTACAATCTCACCACCAACAACTATTTATTTTGTCTCGCTAAATTTTAGTTTAGTTTTATGAAAAATTGCAAAAATTTATCATTGCCGGCACACGCACATCCTCTGTCCGCCCGCCATCCGTCATTTTTTGTTTTTAGCTACTACTGATTGTTCACTGACTGTTGTCTGACGGGTTTTTCTTGGTTTTATCGGACATACTGTTTTTGGGATAGAGATTGTAACTTTGCCAGTCTATCCGATATCAAAAAAATACATGTTTGATTTACATAATTTCACTTTATTCAATTAAATCATCAAATTCTCCTCTCGATCATCATTATAGTTGTGTGAATATTAAATCTATAACACTTACCATGTCATAGTAATTATATGATCCGAAATTAATTCGGCAATTCAATTTCGCTGATAATGGACAATTTAAAAAAAAATTAAATTACTAAAATCATGTGACTTGTTCAAATCAACTTTTTTAACTTTGTGTAAATAAAACCTTTTTTTGGGGGGGGCACCGTTTAAAAGTCTGGACCTTCTATTTTATTTCAATTATCGGTACCCCCATAAATTTGATTTGATCCAATTTGTTAAGGTAGGAATTTGAATTTGGTGACTTATTAATCACACCACTAGTAGCTTGACCATGGTTATATCACAATCAAAAGAATATTGTCTACTAAGGTATACAATCTGCAATACCACCAGCCCATGTGAATATTCAATAGTTGAATAATTTCATTCATTTTTTATCACATTCGTATTTTATGGGTGAACGGCTCCCATTTGGGTGCTACGGCTGAATGGATTAGTTACTAATTTTTATATTTACAGATCATTGACCCCGTTTTTCAGTGGTTGCAAATTATTTATTACTTTTTTTTATTAATTGTGTCATTGTTATTGAAAGTTTGTTTATTTTTCTATAATATCTTTTTTAATTATATACTTAACTTTTTCAAGAAATTAGTCTGAACTCGATCTACCTTCTGATGAAAGTAATCTATCATCTTCATTATCTTCATCATCATCATCACCATGTTTATCAGTCTTAAATGACACTTCTTTCTTAATCTTTGGTTTTTCAACTAATGCATCCCTTTCTTCTTCTCCAGTAGCTGCCGCACTTTCATCATCTTCTTCTCCTCCAATGGCAAACATCTCTTGATCTTGTTCTTGATACTTGGGTAAGGTCTCATCATCTCTCGTACTTTCATCATCTTGTTGACCTTGTCCTGGTCTTGTAAATGTTAATTCAACAGCATCGGCATCATCTTCGAAAAACTCATCATCATCTAAGGCATCACTATCAGAATAATCTTCTCCTGGTATAATATCAAATTCATATTCATCTCTTCTTCTTCTTCTTCTACCACTTCCTGGTGTCTTATTAAATCTCATAACTACTAATACAATAATAAAACCAATCACTGCCACTGCCATAAAATATTGTCCAGTATGATTTCCAGTATATTGTTTATTCTTACCATCTTCTGGTTCTTCAGGGTTAATTTCATCTTCATTTGGTTCATCGGTTGGTATCACTGGTGGTTCACTAACAGAATCTTCTTCACTTGGAGCTGAACTAACACTATCATTACTACTGGTGATAACTTCAGATGCAATTTCACTAGAATTTGCTTCAGTGGTACTAGAGGATGGTTCACCTATAGAAGTAGCTTCATCAACTGGTTCTTCTTTATCAGCTTCAGCCTGTTTATCTCTTCTTATAGCGGCATAATCTTTATCTAAATCATAAGTTTCAACTTCATTAGCATCAATCGATTCACCAAAGAATCTTAATTGCCAATTGTCAAAGGTAATTTGAATATTACCTGGTTTTGATTCATCTCCAAACACTTCAACAACCCAATCTCCAACTCCTGATTCACCCCAATGAGCAACTGACATAAATGTCCAATTTTTAAAGCCAATTCCAGTAGAATCACTAGGTCTGAATGTAGCTAAATCACTTATAACTCCTGTTGGTGAAATTAAACGAACTCCAACTCTACCTCTGAAGTTTGCTTGAATGTTGACTGTCACTGTTACATGTTCTACTCTTTCTAAATTAATAATTTTTAAATCTTGTGGAGTAACGGTAATAGTTTGTTTTATGATTTGATTCTTTTCAGCAACATCAGGTCCCAAATTAATTGTCTTTTTAACATCTTGAACATCACTATAAAACCAAGCTTGAGGTTTAACATTGGTCCAAGTTTGAGCAAAATGTGCCATTGAATAAGCATCCATTCTACCATAACCATATTTATGACTATATTTACGACCTAAAGCGGTAGTTTGATAATGTCCATCATCTTCATTTATAGGATCAGAACTTAATACACTAATGTATTGAACATCTCTCCAAGTTAAATTTGGATTTGCCAGTAAAATTAATGAATAAACTCCAGCAGCTAAAGGAGCAGCAGCTGATGTACCTCCATGTTGAGCAGTACATTTTTGTTTAATATCAGTAGTATGAATATGCTCACCGGAACCAGAAGAATATGTAACAACCATGACAGCTGAACATGCTTCAGCATAACTTGGATGTAAACCTTTGAAATCAATGGCACCAACCGTAATTGAATAAATTGAATTGGTATAACCATCGAAATTGCATGAATCGCCATATCTACCACCATTACCTGATGCGAAAACATAAACGGAACCCTTTGAGGCTCTACCTTGTTGAATACCCTTTATCATTGCCTTTTTGACAATTGGTTCTGGAGCAGATAAAGTTCTACCATCATCAGTTGGACCCCAAGAACATGAATAAATATCATTAACATCTAAACCATAAATCATGGCTGAAGCTTCTTCGGTTGCAGTGATTGGACCTGATAAAATTCTGATCCCACTGACTTGACTATCATATGCCACACCAATACCACAAACATCATTTTTAACAGCTGCGATTTCTCCTGCACATCTTGTTCCATGATAATCATCAAATAATCGAGGTAATGGTATGTTTGTATTATCATTGAAATCCCAAGATCCCTTTTTATTAAAATTGGCTTTTAAATCTTCTGATTCAGCATCTAAACCATCATCAATAATGGCAGTTACAATGCCTTTCCCAGTAATACCTTCATACCATAATTCGGTTACATTAACATCATGACCTGGACTCAAGGTATTAATCAAATGCCATTGTTCAATGAACCCAGGATCATTGATGCCTAACTTATCACTTGCCTTTTTCACTGGTTCTTGAGAAGAATCGACTATATCTAATCTTTTATGTTGATTATTTTGAGCTTGTTGATATTCAACTTCTTCTGGAGTGAATGGAACTGGTAATCTTTTGGATAATTTTTTAGGTGGTAACATATAAATTGATTTTAAATGTTCATTATTTATAAATCCATCGTAATGATCTTCGAATCCATCAGATCTTTTCATTAATTTTGATTCATCTTCTGATTCATCATTGGAAATTTTATTTAAATTACCCAAGAATTGATTATGAGAATGAGATTTATCGATACTGAAAACATAATGATTATCAAATCCGTATAATTGATGTTCGTAATTATAATTTTGAGAATGTTGATTTATAAAATCTATCAATGGCTTTTGACTAGAAGTAGTATTTAACTCAAGTAAAAAGTAATTCTTTTCGTCATAGTCCCTAGTAGGGATATTATATCCAGTAGCAACAATCTGTTGCAAACATCCTAGTATAAGGATTAATATATTAATCGGCAACATATTATTTAAGATATGATGATTATTTAATTGGAATCAAAGATTATCAAATGACTGTGTGAAATAATAATTAAAGAACAACCAAACGAGGGAATTAAAATATAACTTGATACAAACCTGATACAAAATGGATGGAAAAGGTCTTGTTCGTCTAAGTATTTTATTCACTATGTGATAATTTGTCTTGATACTCTTAATGGATGGCTCCTCTCTTTTTGATCTCTAGAAGTGTGTTTCTCCAACAAAGCTATATGACACCAAATGAATATTTAAAACTAGTAGGCAATGTCACTTCAATATCTGACACTGGCCAAATGTTCTTACTTAAGAAACCAATCAAAAGGATAAAAATTAAGTGAAGAATTGATGAAAATGTTTCAAAGTTCAACTTACTTCTAATTAAGCTTTCTTTCATTCTACTCCAGAAGTAGTTAGGACCTCCTACGACATGCCACGTCGAAATGAGGACATTTTTCCAATTTTCTTTTTTCTTTTTTTGTTTCAGGTTTACGACATTTATTAACTTAATTTTTGCGCTAATAGATTGACACTATCTAATAATAAGGGGTACGTCACTTTATAAGTTTCATATTATACAAAAAAGTTGTAATCAAACAGTATTACATCAGAGATTATGAATAGTATCAGTGTAGTAGATTAGAAATATTGATAATAAGCTAACTTTGTAAATAATTAGCTATACTTTTGGCTTCCTAATGCGGTAATCGGAACCCAAATCATATCAAACCCACGCTAAAAAGAAAAAAACAGATCGAGAGCAGAAAATCAAACACAGATATCTCACGTTGCATATAGCTATCAAGATCACAGCATCAATACATTATGGGATTGAAACTTGATAAGCGTATCATTGTCGTATGCTTGATCGTATCATGGTTATCAATTGTCAATGCTGAAGCTGATGATGATATGGATATGGATATGGGTGAGAAGGTTGAATTCCATCCTGTCAATCCCGGATCAAAAACCTTTCATTGGATATTATCATTATTCTTATTGTTAATCATTCCATCCATTTCAGCTACACTTGCACTTGCTAATAAATTAAGTTGGTCTTTGTTATTAACCATCATATCAACCGGTTACTCCGTGTTTGAAACTTTATTCTTGCAATTCCCCGATAATGTTGATAATCATGAAAATATTACTTCAAGAAACTCAAGTTGGATATTAAGTATTCTATTAGGTAGTTGCTTATTTTTAGGAACTGTCATTAATGGATCCAATTTAGTCATTAATCGTTTCTATCCTCATATCAAATTGAATGAATATGGTATATCATATAAAATCTTTAAAGTATTATCATTCATTATTGTGATAGTAGGTTGGGTAAGAGTTTGTATGGCACCAGTGGCATTATTTGGATTCTGTTATGGCCGTCATACAGGTCAATGTATAGCCCATGGAATTATGGGTTCAGCCTTTATATTATATTCATTTGTTTTATCATTGGTGTTACTTATACCTTGGATTAGGAAACATCAATTATATCCTAATGCTGAAAGATCATCTTTTAAATCTCAAGAATTCTGGGATTCGATTGTTATGTGTACTTGGGGGATAGTTAATACTTTCACTGAACATAGATGGGGTCGTGAAGCTTGGTCAATGGGTGATTATCAACATACTTCAATGGGAATAATTTGGTGGGCGGGAGGTTTATTAGGTATCTTCTTAGCAAGAAAGAATAATCGTACGTTTATCCCATCTTTATTGTTAATTTTCACGGGATACTCCATGTCTCAACATGCTCAACATCTTGAAATAAGTACTAAAGTTCATTCTGTATTTGGATTAGCATTGATGGGAGCAGGTGCATTTAGAATTGTTGAAATTCTGTTCTTATTAAAAGATAAAGCTTGTGCAACAGATGGTAAAATCCTTTCATTCCAATATTTCCCTCCATTTTGTTTAACCTTATCAGGAATTTTATTCATGTCAGCAACTGAAGAACAATTAATCTTGGTTCATGATTTAGGTGCTGATCATTCAGCTTATATATTAGTCGTGTCTTCAGCAGCATTTATGATTTATTTATGGATAATTTCATTAATCACATTGTATCTTAGATTAGTAGGATATGATGAAGATGGTGAATTAGGATTTAATTCAAGAAGTAATGAATATGTTAATGTTCGTGATGCGGAAGAATTTGAATTAGGTTCACTATCAGATGAAGAAAACCCTACTCCTGATGAAGTGCCTCCTCATCAAGATTAAGTACCTGACTTTTGTAAATAGTTACGTTTTCTTATTTATAATTTAATTTAAAATATATATTCAAAGTATTAACGGCTGTGTAAAGTTGAAAAATTAATCCATGGGACCTATTTCCTAAAGCGTGCAAAAATAGCAAAAAGAGACACAAAAAATTTTAAGATGAAAAAAAAAAAATCTTGTAGCGATACGATTTCAATTTAATTATAATTAGTCATCTTCTTTTGATAGAATAGTTTGAAATCAGTACCAAACATCATAATATGAGTGCTATACTTAGTCAAGATGATTTGAATGACTTCATAAGTCCTTCTGTCGCATGCATAAAACCTATAGTGCCGGCCTCACAGGATGAAAGCAATATAGGAGAAGTGGAAATTCAAATCGATAAGAATGGTAATCCATTAGAAATTTCGAAAATAGATCAAAAGGTAAAACAACTATCACCAGCACAAATATCGTTAAGTGATTGTTTAGCATGTTCAGGATGTATAACATCCGCAGAAGAAGTGCTTGTGGCACAACATTCATATGAGCAATTATTAAATTCATTACAGGATCGTGAAAAAGTATTTGTGGTATCTATATCTCATCAATCTCGAGCTTCATTAGCAGCTGCTTACAGTCTATCGATCGAGCAAATTGATAAATTGTTGATTAATTTATTTATCCATCAGCTAAAGTTTTCCTATATTATTGGTACTTCTTTAGGTCGTAAATTAAGTTTGATAGAAGAAGCTAAGAATATTATAAATCTGAAGAAAGAGTCATCTGAAAATAATACTGGAGCACCTTTATTATCCTCAATATGTCCTGGATGGGTTCTTTATGCTGAGAAGACACATCCTCATGTATTATCATATTTATCAACTGTTAAATCACCTCAACAAATTACAGGTAATATTCTTAAAACTTTGGTTAGTCAAGAATTAGGCATTCCAAAGAAAAATATTTATCATTTATCTATAATGCCATGTTTCGATAAGAAATTGGAAAGTGCTAGACCTGAAAAGGGCCAAGAACAAGAATCATATAATGATGTTGATTGTGTGTTAACTCCTAAGGAATTAGTTACATTGTTAGAACAACATCAAGATGAATATCAATTAATGGCTCCATTACAAGAACATGATACGCTTAAGAATCTTTATCGAAAATATGCTCCTAATGATTGGCCCTTAGTAGAATATTCATGGTCAAATGATTCAGGATCAACATCAGGAGGGTATGGATGGAATTATTTAAAATTATATCAACAACATTTAATATTAAAGGATCCCGTTCAATATCAAATAGAGAATTTTAAAATCAAAATCGTTAATGGGAAAAATTCTGATATTTATGAAATGAGATTAAATTATCAAGATAAATTAATTGCATCATCTATTGTTTTAAATGGATTTAGAAATATTCAAAATTTAGTTAGAAAACTTAAAAATCCAGTCAAATCAACTAGTGGTGGAACTACTACGAAAAGAATTAATCCATTAGTGGCTAAACGTAGAGCAAGACTTCAAAAGAGTAATAGTGCATCGCCGGTTCCAACTTCTACTGGATTAGAGGAGGCAACTGCAGAAGAAATCGATGTGTTAAAAGCTGACTATATTGAGATTATGGCTTGTCCTAATGGATGTATTAATGGGGGAGGTCAAATAACGAACCCGAGTGAAATATCTGAAAAGGATTGGATATCAGAAGTTATTTTAAAGTATAGTGAAATTGAAATGGTTGATTTAGCTAATAATTTAAATATTGTTAATGATTTACAAGGTTGGGAACAACAATATTGTGAACTGTTTGATATTGGGCAAGAAAGATTAATCAATACTTGGTTTAAACAAGTTGAAAAACCAACTGATCAAGCTACCATGTTATTAGGCGCCAAATGGTAAGATTTGAATCTTTTGCATTATCTCATTCATGGATGAGATTAGTTATTATTATTTATTATAGTTTAAGAACAGACATGTGTATTATTTTTATTGGGATTTATTATAGATAATAAAAATAGTAATTTTAAGGTTATATTTGAAGAGTTGCAAATTATCAAATACGTACAAAAGAAAAATATTGGAGGCAGGCCCAGGAAGTGGAGGAACGATTGGTTGGTTGTCAACTCAATCAAATGAGAAAGTAATGTAATCTATTTGTAAGCCGTTTATGAACTTAAACTGTGTATATTATGTACATATTAGAAGATATCAGATTGAAGATGGCTTATAAGAACCAATTGATATCGTGGGGTTTTAGTTCCCAATTGGTTATTAACTCCATATATATATAAATTCTCTGTGCCAAAGTACACGACCCCTCCCACAAAACAGAACCAGAACAGAAATGAAATATAAAATAGAAATTTGAACTCCACTTTCTCCTGTTTTCATATAAATCAGTGTGATAAACTTTGATCTTTTTATCTGAATCTATCTGTTTTAGTTCAACTAAGCTATTCCAAGCTAATTGCTCAACCTTCCCCCTACTTTCTATCCATTTACTAGTTTGGTATGTATGAATTGAACTACATTCAACCCCATTGATATCCTATACTACTATGGTTTTTTTTTTGGCTGCCTTTTTTTTTGTAAAGAACAGTCTAGAACTTGTCCATTTCACACGACCACTTTAAATGTGCCTCACTTTAGTTGACACAGAAGTCTTGGACTAAGAACGTGTTTTTCGTCTCAAACCTGGTTTAACGTCACTGTGAGGGAAAACCTCATCTCCAAAATATATTCATCCTATATATATTGAAAATTGCCTAATTTCATTCATTTTGTTTATCCTATCATCTTCATTATTAGTAGTAGTATAGATATCATTGTTGTTATTCATCTAAATTCCTTCTTCTTTATACTAACTAATTAATCCCTATAGAGAGTATATGTCGAAAAAACTACCTTTTCGAAGTAACCATGCCGTTTCTCTAGTTAACGGGAATATTATCCCAACATTATTTTTTATTTTCAGTCAACTTACAAAATTAATTCATGGTTTACCAATCTTAAGCCATCATCTAAGTGATTCAACTACTTTAAATCATAATGATTTATCGGAATCTGTAACCACCGCTAATTATGGTCCTGCCATCGCTGCAGTTACTAATGCGGGTAATAATATGACTGCTGAAGAATTTTATATGAATTTATTAACTTCAGTATGTTTAGTTCTTGCCGGTGGGGTCTTTGCGGGTTTAACTTTAGGTCTTATGGGTCAAGATGAAGTTTATTTAAAAGTTATTGCCACTAGTGGTGATTCTCATGAAAGAAAACATGCCAGAAAAGTTTTACAATTGATTGGTAGAGGTAAACATTGGGTTTTAGTTACTTTATTATTATCAAATGTTATTACTAACGAAACTTTACCTATTGTCTTGGATCGTTGTTTAGGTGGTGGTTGGCCTGCTGTTGTTACCGCTACTGCTTCCATTGTTATCTTTGGTGAAATTATTCCTCAATCTATTTGTGTTAGATATGGGTTAGAAGTGGGGTCATTATTTGCTCCATTTGTCCTTATCTTAATGTATATCATGTATCCTATTGCTTATCCTATAGCTTTATTATTAGATCACGTATTAGGTGAAGATCATGGTACCGTTTATAAAAAATCAGGTTTAAAAACTTTAGTCACCTTACATAGATCAATGGGGGTTGAAAGATTAAATCAAGATGAAGTTACTATTATTAGTGCTGTGTTAGATTTAAAAGCAAAACCAGTTAGTTCAATCATGACTCCAATGGATAGAGTTTATACCATGAGTGCTGATCGCTTATTAGATTCAAAAACTGTGGAAGAAATCTTTAATGCTGGTTTTTCTCGTATTCCAATTCATTTACCAAATGAACCATTAAATTTCATTGGGATGTTATTAGTTCGTGTCTTAATTAGTTATGATCCTGAAGATGCTTTACCAGTAGCTTCATTCCCATTAGCTACTTTACCAGAAACTGCTTTAGACACTTCATGTTTAAATATTTTAAATTATTTCCAAGAAGGTAAATCACATATGATTGTGGTTAGTGAACAACCAGGTGAACCAGTTGGTGCTATTGGTGTTTTAACTTTGGAAGATGTCATTGAAGAATTAATCGGTGAAGAAATTGTTGATGAATCTGATGTTTATATTGATATTAATAAAAATATTAAACGTAAAAATCCAGGTCCATTACTGAAAAGAAATTTAACTGCTTATTTACATAATTTATATCATATTAGTGGTAATAATTCTAAAAGAAATTCTTTAGATGCTGGTGGTTCGGGTGGTGCTTTAACTGCCCCACCCATTATTGTTGAAGAACAAGTACAAGATTTAGCTACTAAGTTAGGCGTTACCCCACTGCAAATTGAAAGTACTACTAAAGATATTGAAGGTGGCACCAAGACTTGGAAACCAAAGAATCCTGCTTCAAATCCATTAGAAACCAACAAATCATTTGTTACTATTAAAAGGCCTCATCAACATTCAATTAGTGGTGATAATAATTTAGTGGTTATTCCGGGTCCAAATAGAAGAGCACCAGGTGGAGCTCATAGTTATGGAGCCATTCATATTAATGAAGAAGGAGCTATTGAAGAAGCCAAACGTAGTCATGAAGAAAGTTCTCATTTGTATTTATTACCTGATGGAAAAAATCATCATGATGAAGGTGATGTAAGTGAATTACATGAAGATAATACTAAGAGTAATCCAATTGATTTGATTGATGTTAATGGAGGAAAAATTGATGAAGATACTTTACAAGTTGAAAATAAAACTAGACAAGGTAGTGCCACTACATCTATAGCGAGAGATATACCGACTCAAGTTAATGCTACTGCTCATTCGAGTAGTAGTAAAGTTAATAATCCTGAATATCAAGAAGCCCGATCATTTAGAACTGGAGGTATTATTGAATCGATTATTAATGTTCAAGGTGTTCATAAGACAATTATTGAAAATGTAAGTGATGATGATCGTAATGAAATTTCGATTGATAATTTGAATGCTACTGTTAATATTAAAAAGAAGAAGAAGAAATCAAAATCTAAAAAGAAGAAGAGAACTGATCTGATTACATTAAATCAATATAGTAATACAAATGGAAGTAAAGATCATAATCCTGCTGTACCATTATTACAAGATCATGAAAATGCTACTGATAGTGATGCTTTAATTTTAGAAGATGATCCTCATCATGTTCATGAAGTTGATGATGATGATGATGAAGGATTGACTAGTAATGGGTCTAGACATTCATCAGTTGCTCGTGACTTTGAAGAAGCCAATAATACTAATGGTAAACCAGATAATAATGATCAATTAGGACAACAAACTAATGGTAGAAGATTAAGTGTTTGGGAAAAACTTAAGGGAACATCATCCTCAGTCCAACAAAATGATTAAGAAAGTATAGATTTGTTTTAATATTATATACCCAACCATACTTCGTAAAAAAACAAACATAGAGAGAGAAATTAATACTAATATATCCCTACATATATATTTATCAAACGTCAATAAAAACTATAGAAAATAAAAACTATCTATATACTGAAAAATTAAACTACCTATATACATACATATATATAAATATTATAATTATGTATTTCAAATACTATGTTAAGATGAGTAATTTATACAAGGTTGTAGTAGAAGATATATTAGAGATGGAAATGAAAATGTGTCAAAGTATGAATCATGTGACGTCATTGGCGTAATGATAACATCTTCATCTTCATCTTCCTCATCAAAAATAACTTTAGTTTCTCATATCTCCATAATTGTCAAAATCAAAGTCGGTTACAAGAATAGCGGAGACAGGCAGACACAGCGCTTATTTACCCAAGAAAAAAAGAAAAAAAAAAGGCTACTTCGGGTTTAAATCGATCTTTTTCGGAATTTAATTTCATGTTACCGTCCGAGGTAAAGTTAAAGTTTAAATCACCATATATGGGGTAATTAAGTAAGTAACAAGGAGATGAAGAGTATAGATAGAATCAATTCAAGGAGTGAATGAGGAAATAAATAAATATAAATGAACCAATTATTAGTAATAGCTTTAGTACAGTAGTTTAATTGAAAAATTAATTAACCATCCCATTCATTTGTCAGGGTTCAAGTAATAAGGTAAAATTTCTTTACTGTCTCTACGTAGATTAGCCAACTAGAGATGATCCCTAAACTCACTATTCTCTAACTATACTTCCCTAAAGTTTGTTCACAACTCTTGTTTTTACTGCTTTAAGGTAAAAGTTAAAAATTTCTCACTAATTAAAAATTAAATAGTGTGAAAATTTATAAACGACCACAACAGACAGACAGACAATTTTAAATTTTGAAACCCTAAATATACTGAAACACCACCACCACCAACCATAGTGATTTCATCTCTCTAAGTTCAATTCATTTTCATTCCATTATTCGTCCTGACTTCTTTCATTTCTTGATCTTATCCTCTTTAGACGATACCCCTAAGTCATAACATTACTTACCTACCTACTTACTATTTAGTGTCTCTTTCAGGCTTTGTGATTTTGCGAACAGAAACGTTTATTGGATCATCATAAATTTATTTACAACCAAGAATTCAAGTCAGAAACATTTCAATCAATCAACCACAATCAATCCTATTGTTTGCATTCAATCCATCCATATACTTCCCATCTTCATCAATTGTTGAAAAATCAATTCCGATACTATCCAGGTCTTTTTTTGTTTCTTTTTCTTTTTCAATAGCTTACCAGTTCCTTCACATTTATAGATCAATAGAATCATGCTGTTTAAGAAACTATTTTCAAGATCTTCGTCATCATCATCAGTGACAAGTAATCAAGAAAAACATCATCATCATCATCAACAACAACATGAAGATCATGCCGATTATAACAAACCATCTTCAGAACCTTCTACTCCCGATGATTCATCTCGTGTAATTGGTACTGAAACCATTCCTTCATCAAATTCTTCAAGTCATAGATTATTCTTAAAGAAACGATCATCTCAAGCTTCTGTCATATCACCTCAAACTTCTTCAACTTCAATCCCTTCCTTGATTAAAAAGCATTCAAGTTCAACCAATATTAATAATAAATCAATCTCACCGATTCAACGTCCACAAACTGTATCACCAGCTCCATCAGACAATGGCAAAGCTATTGCTACAGATTCAATTCCAGCCAATGATTTAACCTCAAATGAAAATCAATCAAATCCGATATCTCATCAAGATTCTATTCATTCAAATGATAATCATCAAGGTAGTCAAACTGTAACTCCAAAAAGAAATGTAGAACGAAACATTTCCGATAATGCTCAAAGTAGTGCCAATTCTTATCAAAGTAATAATTCAAATAATAGTTCTGGTCATAAAATTCATAATAATAGTGGTAACTCTGCCACCATCACTAATAATAATAATAATAATAATCATGGTCATGGTCATCATCAACATTCAAATCCGTTGAAACGATTCTTTAAGAAACTTAAACCATCTACATCACCTACTACTTCAACGTCAAACCTAAAAGCATTGGCTGCAGTTCAACATAATCAGCAGCAATCAACTAATCCTGTTTCAACTGTTAATACTGAATCTACTCTTTATCAAAAGTATGGACCAGTTGGGAAATTATTAGGAACAGGTGCTAGTGGATCAGTTAATTTAGTAACTTTAAAAACAGATCCAAGTAAAATATTTGCTATAAAAAGATTTAGATCAAGATTACCTACTGAAAATGAATTAGAATATAAAATTAAAGTTAAAAATGAATTTAAAATTGGGGAATATTTAAATCATGAAAATTTAATTCATACCATTGAATTAATTAAAGAATATCCTAATATAAGTCCAAATTCTTCTTCATCAATTTTAAAGAAAAAAGTGGTATCAAAAGTTAGTGAACCTGATTATTATATTGTTATGGAATATTGTGAATATGATTTTTTTAATTTAGTAATGAGTGGATTAATGGAAATGAATGAAGTTTTCTGTTATTTTAAACAAATTATTAATGGAGTTAATTTCTTACATGAAAATGGTTTATCTCATCGTGATTTAAAATTAGATAATTGTGTGGTTAATAAACAAGGGATTTTAAAATTAATTGATTTTGGTTCAGCAGTTCAATTTAGAAAAGAAATTTCTGATAATGAAATTCAGAGATTAGAACCTTTTGAAGAAGTTTTTACTATCAAAGATATTAATTATAGATTAATTAAAGCAAGAGGAGTAGTAGGTTCTGATCCATATTTATCACCAGAAGTATTTGAACCTACCAATTTTGGTTATGATCCAAGATTAGCTGATGTTTGGTCAATTGCTATAATATTTTGTTGTATGATATTACATAGATTCCCTTGGAAAATTCCAAAATTAAGTGATGCATCTTATAGATCATTCTTAGCATTAGGTTCAAAAGAATCAGTTGATTTACATCATAGTATCAGTGAATTAAGTGTTAGTAGTAAAAATTCAAACACTAGTAGTAATCTCACTCCTGGGAGTAATGGTCCCGAAAGATTATTGAAATTATTACCAGTTCAATCAAGAGATTTAATTAGAAATATGTTAATCATTGATACAAAGAAAAGATATTTCATGAATGATGTTGTTAATGATGAATTCTATAAATCAATTGATCATTGTCATAATGTCAAACCTAAGAAGCTAGAAAAAGTAGTGTTAAATCATGAACAAGATCGTCAATCAGTTGATACTGCTGATGAAGTCTTTGAAGAAGCAAGAGAAAATCAGCATGATCATGAAGATGAAGATGAAACAGAAGTTGAAACAGCAGTTGAAGTTGAAGAAAAGAATGTCGTCATCTCCAAGTATGATTTTGCTAATGTTGAAATCTATAATGCTACCAATCACACCCATCATTTAATTACTGAAGAAGAATTGAATAAATTAAATTTAGAAAAGGAAAGGTTAAAAAAATTAAAGGAAGCAGGAATTGCTTAGGTCATTGCTACTATATATATACATCTATCTATCTATCTATTTCTATGTCTATAGCTTATACATAATATTTATTTTAATGAACTTTCACCCATCAGTCATTGCATTGCATTTAAAAATAGTATCGATAAGAATTTAAGTTTTGCGTCCATAGATCTGATAAAAAAGACGAGCACCCCAAATTAAGCATAATCACAAACATAACCCAAAAAAATAAATAATGAGACAGACCCAAACAAAAAAATGAAATGATCATTTTACGCCTTATAATCATTGGAAGCAACACTGGTATATTGCAAAGGTAAAGAAGGGTTATATGATTGATCATCATGATCTTTAATGATGACAATGCTGATAAAGTGATAGTACCTCATTTACCCAGGTGGGTCAATGTTATATGTTTCTATTCTTCAATTGTATCAACATGTATAATCTTCCTTAGCATCATCTTACATTTACTAAATTATCGGAAACCTTTTCAACAACGATTGATGATAAGAATTCAATTGATCGTACCGTTGTTTGCCCTCTCTTGTTATTTGATGTTGGTCAATCAAACGTCAGTGGGGGTTAAATACATCATCGAACCAATACGAGAAGTGTATGAAGCATTTGTCATTTATACCTTCTTTTCATTATTAACAGATATGTTGAATGGAGAACGGAATATAATCATCATGACTAGTGGAAGACAACCCGTGGATCATCCTGGTATATTCAAATACATGTTCCCACCCATGGACATATCTGATCCATTCACATTTTTAAATATTAAAAGAGGTATCCTACAATATGTATGGTTAAAACCAATCATGTGTTTTGCTATTTTATTATCAGAATTAGTCGGTTGGTATGATGTCAATGATATGAGTTATAAATCAGTATATTTATGGTTGACCATCATATATAATCTTAGTGTTTCAACTTCATTATATTGTTTAGCTATGTTCTGGAAGATTTTATGGAATGATTTAAAACCTTTTAATCCAATTGGGAAATTTTTATGTGTTAAATTAATCATTTTTGCAAGTTATTGGCAAGGTGTCCTTATTGGTATATTAAATGTATTTAAATTATTACCTGTGAATGACGCCGATGGTTCAGTTATTGAAAATGGTAGTATTGGAGTTTGTATTCAAAATGCTTTATTATGTTTTGAATTAATTGCCTTTTCAATTGGTCATTGGTATTCATTTTCTTATCATCCATTTTCGATATCTCAATTACCTTATGGTAGATTACAATTAAAATATGCTTTTAATGATATGATTGGTATCAAAGATTTAATTCATGATTTTGAATTAACCTTTTATGGGGATTATTATAAAGATTATAAATCATTTGATTCAGTTGAAGCATTAATTGCTCATCCAGATTCTAAGGGTAGAATGAGTAGAATAAATCAAGGATTAAGATATCATTATGATGGAAAGCAAAAACATTGGTTACCAAATAATGCACCACCTAGCTCTAATAGTAATTCATCAAATCATGTTAGAAGTACTTCAGAAATTAATGCCGTACATCCTACAACCAATACACCGTTATTATTTGCCAATTCTGAATATGCTGCTTCTGTACATTCAACTGGTACATCAATGAGGGCCGTTTATGCATCATCTCCTAAAAGTAGTCATATATCACCTCCTGATTCACCTCCTTTAATAGCGTCTTTAACAGCAAATAATCAAGGTATATCAATAAGTGAAATTTTAAATACTGATGAATTTAATTATGATAAAGAATTACTAGATGAAGATGAGCTTTATTATCAAAAGGCATGTTCAATTATAAATAATTATAATTTAGATCAATTAGAAATCAAGAAATTATTACATTATCCCATTGTTGATGAATTAATCTATGGTCATGAATATGGTTATAAAGTTAAAAAATTACGACAAGAACGAACATTATTGCAACGGAATTCTCTTAATGGCTCTAGCCATAGTAATAATAGTAATGGGTTGAATTCTAATGAAAGTTATAGGTATGGTAGCATTGTATAATAATGGGCAGGTTATATTTAATATTTTATGTTTTATTCTTCTTTTATATTGCATTTTTTACATGATTTAAATATAAGGTTTTTTTTTCACGGTATACAAGTTGTTTAGATATATGCATTGGTTTTATGTACAAGATAGTATATATACAGGGGATTATGGATCAATTTTAATCAGATATAAAGCATCTAAATCATCCTCTGATTTAGATGATTGAATTTTTTCTTGTTCTCTTTCCTTTTGCTTTAATAATTTCTTTTGCTTTTTTAAATCCTTTTCATTATTATCATCTTTCTTTGATTTTTTAACTTGATTATTTGATGATGATTCTTCTTTAGGTGTAACTGAGATAATAAATTTATTGTACATTGATCCTGTAGCAGTATAAGTAACTGGAGATTCATCTAAATATTCAATCACTTGTTCATAAATCATAGAACGTCTAGCATATTCAACTTCTAAGGCATCTTCTTCTCTGAATTCACGAGACTGTCTTATATCATAAACAGATTGAGATTCTTCTTCTTCGCCTCCTTCTGTAGTGGTGGATTTTGCATTAGGATCTCTATGTAATCTGGTTTTAGATGCTAAAGTAAGATTGAATGGTTGACCTTTATTAATCAAGTTTATGATTTCTCTTTTCTTTTGGGTTATTAAATCTCCAATACTGATATTAAATGAAATAGCATATTCTTTCTTGGCTGATTTTTTCTTAAGAATTTTATTTCTAGCTTGAACTGCCTTTTGAGCTGCTCTACTTCCAGCTTCTATTAATTCTTTTTCTTTAAGAGCAGCTAATTCATCACTATAGGCTTTAACCATATCTACCACATCAATTCGTTTAATCAATGGGAATTCTTCTCCATCATTTTGAACCAAAGATAATCCATATTTGTCTAATTCTAATGTATTTGAAATTCGGGATAAATGAAGAACATCAATTCTATTTTGAAATGGATTAAGATATCTTACTTTGAAATTGGTTTGTAAAGCTGCTACTTTTTCAATCAAAGATTTTAAGGCACTTATGGCTTGTCTTGAACCAGATTCAAATACAAACTGAGGTTGTTGTCGTTGTTGAGATTGACGATCACGTTGTTGACGATCACGTTGTTGTTTGAGATATTTCCTTTTATGATCGAATTCTCTATCACTCAATCCCCTGTAGTGATCATCTCTATGGTTGTTACGATTGACAAGTTCTCTATTATTAGCATTAAATTTGCTAGCATTAGCTTTTTGAGAATCTCTAGAATTATTATCCTTGAATGAAGTGTTATTATTTCTATTTTGTGAAAAGGGTCTATTATTATTATTATTATTATTAGTATTATTATTTCTATTTTCAAAGTGTTTGACAAATCTGTTACCACCTTCTGCGTTATCTCTAGCATTACTATTCTTCTTATCATTATTATTATTATTATTATTACTATTATTGTTACCTCTTGGTTTATCTGATGAAGGGAATTTGAAGTCTTGACATAATGGTGAGTCTAAGTAAAACAGTCTAGACCATAGCACTATTCTGGAAGCTTGTATGTAGCCTCTAGAAGTAGGACTCCTTAGACTTTGAAACATCTGTTTTGCCTAATATCTAGTGAAAATGGTTAATAAATCTGTAAGATCTATCTGAAAAAAAAAAATTAAAGCTGGAGCTTATAATATAAATTTTATATGTGAAAAAGTACACGACCTTTTAGCAGTCAATACAGTTAATAACTACAATACTATGAATAGTAAATCAACTAGTTTAAATTGGTATAACAGATATCTGAAGTAGTTTATTCATGATTGAAATATCATCACTGACTATTGTGGGTCTCTAGCATTTACTCGTTTTTAAAACTGTTAATTTTGATTAAATTTGGTACCAAATATGATCGAAATACAATGAATAGTTTAATATTTAATGAAAGTTGTCTTGTTAATGTTAAGAGAATTACAAAGTAATTATCCAATATTAATCAATCATCATTGAAATGTCTATAAATAAACAATATTCAAATCTATTTCATCAATATAATCATCCATATTTGATCTCTATAAAATTAATTTCTAAAGAAAATCACGTGATCAGAAAGCAGCGGCTTTGACAACAAAAAATAAAATTGTTTGACGATACCACAAATAGAATTCTATACCTTACAACCACTACATACAAACTACAATTATAGATAGTTTAATCATCATATATACTCAATACAATGGGTGCTTGCTTATCATGTCTAATTGGAAACAACAATGATGATGAATTTAATGAAAACACTTCCCTATTAAGAAACAATAATGCTCTTTATTCCAATGATTATTTACAACAAGAAGAACAATTAAAACAACAACAGAGACAACATGAGTTAAACTCTATAGTGAGTGATTTAAATGAAAACTTGATTGATGTTACTTCCTTCTTAAACACAAACACCACTACTACCAATACCACTATTCATAATCTTTCCAATTCTCATATTTTAACTCATCTGAACAATAATCTTAATAGTTCAATCATATCTACAAATCAAGATAATGGTTTGATTAATAATGAAACTATCTTATCATCTTCTACTACAAATGCCACTTTGCCGTATGTTTATAATACAAATGAAAAGTTAAAAGTGTTGCAACAATTAAATGATATTGATAATAGTTTGAAACAGAATTGTAAGGTGATATTAAAGGAGCCATTATACTTGAATTTCTAAGTTGGGTCATAAGTTATTAATATTACATCATTCTAATAGTTTGACATATCCATAACGTTGCATTTTCAATCAAATTCATTGCTCCAATCTCATCCTTTCTTTCAATTCTTAACAACTCATTTTAAAGTCGGTTTTCTTCAAAATCAACTACTTACCATACTTAACTAATATTCATTTCTATATTCTAATTCCATTTGCATCCTTTTTATATATGTATTAAAATTCATTATATATAAATATATAATTATTAATCGTAATATAATAATTCCTGTATATATGTTCTTCCCCTCCTTTTCCGTCTCTCTCATATATTTTTTTCCGAGTAAGTTTAAATTGAAATGTCAAATTGTATGAGGAGATATCTAATTCAACTATAAATTTCAATTCAGTTTATAGTTTGATCCTACTCTAGGGATAGTTCATTTATAGATATACCACATTCATAGACTGACATCAATTAAACCATAGTCAATTAATATCATGGCAAAACATCATCAAGCCCACGCCCAGGTTGTACCACCACCTGGCTCAAGTATAAGTAGTCAAGGTGGTAATACTACAACAACTCATATTAAATTACCTTATGGTGATGGATCTAATAAAATCTTTGGAATGGAGAATTTTGGTAACACTTGTTATTGTAATTCGATTCTTCAATGTTTATTCTATAGTGAAAACTTTAGAGTCAATTTAGTTAAACATAAATTAACAAATCATGATCAAAAATTGGTGGTTAATGGGGTTAAAACTCATAATTTCACTACTAAATATGAACAATTGGTGATTAAAAAGACTAAAGAACAAGGTAAAAATCCTCCGGCATCAATGTCATTATCAAACAGTATGAATAATTCAACTAATACCAATAATGGATCTATTAATAATGCGGCAATGTCAACCACCAATAGTACTACAACTGTTGATACTAATGATAAACCAAAACCTTCTAAAAAGGGAAGCTTATTCGGATTAAAATTCAATACTTCGTCATCTAATTCATCTCATACTTTATTAAATAATTCCAATTATAATCAAAATGAGGATCTAAAAAAATTTGCCGGTTATATCATGGAAGCCAAAAATTGTGAAGCATTATCTTTAGATCAAAGATTAAAAATATTAAGAAATCCTGACTTTCAACAATTACATTTATTAATCACAAGACCATCTCATAATATAGCAAATTCAGGTCAAAGGCTTGATTATTCGCAATCATCTTCAATGTTATTAAATAATGAACAAGCAGGAAATAATCCAAATCATATTCCTGCTCCACCTCTCTCACAACAACAGCAACTACAACCTCAACAACATAATCTAAACGAAAGTGTCATCAATACAACATCAGCTTGTGTAATAGTCGGTATACCTCATCCAGAACCGTTTCTCAGTATTCCTATAAATCCATTCAATCCAAATCCTTCATCTGATCAACGTAAACGTTCAGCTTTGATTAATGGCCCAATCATCAATCTTGATACTTCTTTACAATTACCTAGTGAATATTCTGACGACAGTGCTTTATTATATGCCTTAAAGGATATGTTTGAAAGTATGATTGAAAATAAATCAACTATTGGAGTGGTATCACCTACCTATTTTATTCTGAAATTAAAAGAAAAGAATTATTTATTTCGTCAAAATAATATGCATCATGATGCTCATGAATTCTTTAATTATTTAATTAATGAAATCATTGAATGTCTTAATAAAGAGATTGGAGTGGAAAATAATTGGTGTAATGATATCTTTCAAGGGTTAATTACCAATGAAACCAAATGTTTAAGTTGTGAAACTATTACTTCCAAACATGAATTCTTTTTGGATTTATCAATTGATATTCCTCCTGGTGAAAGTTCTTATTCATTAAGTTATTCATTAAATAATTTCTCCAAACTGGAAACATTAACAAATCAAAATAAATTCTATTGTAACACATGTTCATCATTACAAGAAGCTATTAAGACTATTAAATTAAAGAAATTACCTGAAGTTTTAGTTATCAATTTTAAAAGATTTAAATATGATGAAAAAGTAGATAAAATGGTTAAATTATTTGATTCAATCAGTTATCCTTTCAAATTAAGATTATTTAATACTACGGATGATGAAAAGGATTTCTCATTATATGAGTTATATGCATTAGTGATTCATATTGGGGGTGGTCCAATGCATGGTCATTATATCTCAATTTGTAAAATCAAAGCTGGATTATGGTTATTATTCGATGATGAAACGGTTGAATTAGTTGAAGATTCATATGTAATGAGATTTTTCGGTAATGGACCTGGTTTAGCAAGTGCTTATATTTTATTTTATTCCAAATGTACTCAAAAACCAGCTAATGTTGATGAATTTGATGATTGTATTAATTTTGGATTCAATACTAATGATATTTATCATGGTGATGATTATTCTTTAGTAGACAATGCTACCACTGTAAGTGATGTATCAGGTACTAACGCTAAAAAATCATCTAATACTGATTTTTCCAATGATGAATCAAAATCTGAGGATTCTTCCATTAGTTCAACTGATGTACAAAATAGAAAGAGTAGTATTACAGGTGGTGGTTTATTTAAGAAGAGTTTCAAATTTGAAGGTTCATCTGCTGTGGCCAATACAACTTCAATCAATACATCAGGGTCTACAGCTACTACCATTAGCAATACTAATCCTAATGCAAATCCATCTACAAAAGAAGATCATAATTTAGTCAAGACTGAAAGTATTAAGGAATCCAAAGAAAAGAAGACTTGGGTTGGAGGTTTAAAGAGAAGAGAAAGTAAAGTCGATACCAATATGGAACGTAAAGCAAGT